>NC_092504.1:8522456-9722456 GCF_047511675.1 Marmota flaviventris
GTACATCCAGTATTTGGAGTCCATGGTGGAAAGATGTGATCTCCAAAGGACTTGGAAAGCTCTGCCCTTTTGGCCTTGCTGGGTTCAGTGCATGTGGCCTCTCTCTTATACTGGCTAAGTCTTCAGCTATCAGCTTTTCTCTTTCACAAACTTCTGCCATGATATCCCACCTTACCTTGGGCCCAGAGCAATGGAGTCAGCTAACTATGGACTAAACCTCTGAAACCAAGAGCCAAAATAAACTATTCCTCCTCTAGGTGGACCTTGTCAGTTATTTTGGCCAAAGCAATGAAAAGCTGACTAACACAGTGGACTCAAGTTCAAAATGTCACATTGAGGGAAAATTGTGGTTGCTCCTGAATTCCAGGAGTGAAAGTCAGAGGACCGACTGTGTCTGCCATAGCAGAAGCATTGACTTCCTGGTGTTCAACATGGGAGACTGTGGTTCTGTTACGTCAGCCATGAGACTATCTATCCATTTGCTTTGTTTTTATTTTTATTATTTTTTATAATAAAATAACCCACGGCATAGCAAAAATAAATAAATCTAGAAAGAGCCAATTAGAAAATGAACATCCTACATAAATGTACCACCAAAAATCAGTTTAGATTACATTCTTGATATAGATATAAGATATATAAATATGCATAAAATACACAGCAACACATAGTCTTAATAAATAAGTTACTGTTTTAAAATACTACATATTTTTTCTCTCTTGATAAAACATGGATATTTTTTCTGTGCCAGGATATCAGTTTAACTGATTGTATTTACTTAAATGCATATTGATAAAAAATACTTACAAACCACTAAAGAGTATCCATAATCTCACCATGATTAGAAGTATAACATTTATATTTATGATGGTAAAATTTCACCCTTTTTCATCTGACAGTTTGATATTTTTTATATTCATCTTTTAATCAATTATATACACACATATACACACATGCATGAACATACACACATTTATAGAGAGTGAAAAATCATACATGTGTGCATATACATACATTTATACAAATATATGTGTGGGTTAATGAAAATGTAGTCATTACATACTTAGAATAGGAACACTTGAATTCTTCATTTAGTACATCATGGAAAAGATGTACCTCATATTTCCTAATGGATCAATAGTTTGGATCCTCCCAGTTGTTTTTTTCTATTACAAATAGAAGAATATTTCCCAGTGTGGTTTTGAGCCATATTTATGTTTTGAGTATGCATCGTATGTCTCAGCTGTGACTCTACTGTGGACCCACTGTTACCACTGTGCCCACACCCACACAGTGTAGTGTGTCCAGGACTGCACTCTAAGGATGCTGTTCCATCTTCCCAAGTCATCTAATGAATCTGTCTGCAACACTCTTTTGTTTATCCACCAACCACAGCCTTTTAAATTTAGGTTCTTAGTATGTATCAGAACCTGTGTATGATGTTAAGAACTTTAGCTCATTTAAAATTTAATTCCTCTTCTCAAGGAGTTTAGCAACCAGTGGAGAACACATTAAAGTATACCATAGAGTTTTATTTTAAACATACTGAGTTTTGTCTGTAACATAATGTAGACTCATGTTCCCCTGGAATCAGATCTGTATTTGGCTGGTTGTATGGCTGCTGATGGTTATGTATGACATATATGATCTACATGGTTAACAGACACAGGTGTGTGTTGTGTGCATATGTGCATGTGTGTGTGCAGATACGTGAAAGAGAGTTAGAGAGTGACAGATCATCCCAAAATAGAGACCGTGAGGAAGAGGATGAGGGGATGGCTTGTTTAAGGCAGGCATGGAAGGATCTAACTGGAGGGTAAATCTAGGAAGAACTGGCCAGATGTGTGGAGTATCAAGACTCACATGCTATAAAACCCTTGTTTGAAATGCCAGCTCCAATGCTTTTCAGCTGTGGACCTCTGACTTGTTGGTTGCCCTAACTCTGCCTTAATTTGTCCATCTAAATTCAGTTTTAAACAGACATTCCTCATAGAATTGTTGCAAGGATTAAATAAGAAATGCATCCCAAGTACTGATCATAAAGCCCAATCATAAGAATGAGTAATTACATAAATGTATCCATCACCTCAACTAGTTAAATAAACAAGCTCAATGTTTCAACAATTATTTTATTAGTACTGATTTCACCCATGCTATTTTATAGGATCATACTTGGTTTTGGCCTCAAATGGGAAATATTCAAAAAGTTGAATCTAAAAGAATTAAATTATGACAGGGACCTGCAGGGTGTGCAGGGAATCTGATGGGCAGTGTGGCTCCTTCTCTGTCAATCATGTCAGAATTCATGTAAATACCTCTTTGTTCAATGACTCACTAGGAGAAACTAAAGACATTCATGCAAAATCCCACTCATGACCATGATTCCTTACTTCATGATACAAACCAAGATCTTCCAAGATAAAGGGCACCTGTGGCATAGTCCAGAGGAGCCAGGTGCAACCTTCTAAGTTCCAGATGTAGTCAATCACACAGGGTCTCCACTGGGGACGGCCACGTAGGACTCCGCTGACTCATACACACAAATATTGCAGGCTCCAGAAAAAAAAAAAAAGCAAGTGTTCAGCATAAACCAGAGTGCTTATACAAACAGTTTAGGTGCAGGGAGCTACATTTTTCCATTCTAGAAATGAGAGAAATCAAAGTTATAGAATACCAGTCAAGGGCCAATCTTGCAAGGAAGGCTTTCTGAGGAAAGCAGTTTTAGTTACTCTATAATATAGAGTAACTAGTTTCTGCACAGCAATAAAACATGAAATACTGACAGTGATGGTATAACTGTATATAACAGCAAGACCTATAACAGTAGAGGTAGTAGTGTTTGCAACAGTAGTGACTATATATACTATATGTAATATTTGAATTTGTAATTAAGTTATCTCAAAAATTCTATCCCACTGACATGAAGTAATTTCCACATTGGGGAATGAGCACCCTAGCAAAACCTTATTTCTCCCAGCCATGAGCATTTTAAAATCCTATAGCAGAAGCTTGCTTGAAATTGTTGGTCCTTGTAATGGCCCTATTATTTTCCTTCTCTTTTTCTTTTTTGACTTCTGAGACTGAGTCCTTCAGACTAAGAATCTTCAGCAGGGCTAGCAGGTAGCCATCTAGCAGTGGCAATAGAGCATTTGATAGGCATTTACACCATCGGAGGCAAAGCCACACTGGGAGAGTGCTCTGGACTGAATATTTGTCCTTCCAAAATTAACAGGTTAAAATCTTAACCTCCATTTGGAGACAGAGTCTTCAGGAGGTAATTAGGGTTGAATTAGATCACCAGAATACAAGCCCCATAAATGGGAATAGTTCCTCCTAAAGTAAACTCCCTCCAGTGTCCTGGAATGTGAGGATACAGCAAGAAGCTGGCTATCTGTAAAGTGGGAAGCAGGCCCTCACCAAAAACCAGTTCTCTTGGCACCTTGATCTTGATCCTCCCTGTCTCCAGAACTATATGAAATAGATGTTTCCTGGTTTGTCACTCAGTATTGGTAATTATTACATTATTCCCATGTGGCTAAAACAAACAGCAGAAAAAGAATGGAAACTTATGAATTCCCAGAATGGTTTGGAGCTCAGTGTGACCCAACGCCCTGAAAGCTTCAAGACCAGGTGAGATACCTACAGAGGTTGGGACATCCTACAGAACTGAGGATGCTCCTCTGTCCACAGGCTTCATGGATTTACTCATCATAATTATATAGAGCATATGTACCAAGCAATCATTTTTCTAGGAATTGGGAATAAGAAAAATGAATCAGACAATGAAGCTCCTGACTTACATAGACTATGGTTTCTGGTAAAAGCAGATTTTAGCCAGTCATGGTGGTACATACCTGTAATCCCAGCAACTTGGAATGCTAAGACAGGAGGATTGCAAGTTCAAAGCCAGCCCCAGAAACTTAGCAAGGCCCTAAGCAACTCAGCTGGACTCTGTCTCTAAATAAAATATTTTAAAAGGTTTGGGGATGTGGCTCAGTGCTTGGACATACCTGGGTTAAATCCCTGGTATTTAAAAAAAAATCCACATTTTAAACTTGTCCCAAGTATTCAAATAGACCTTACATGCCATCATCTGAAAGATTTTCAACAGGATGGATCTAAGAGTATATCATTGAATTGTTTCTCTAAAGCATTCCTGTCTACTTATGATGAAAGAGTTGTCACACCAGCATCAAATCAAATAAAAATAATATAATCTTGCTATCATTTCACTATGTTAGTTCTATCATGAAATATTTATTTACTCTCTCCGAAAGAAAGAAAAGAAAGCCACCTGAGAAGTTTAGCAGGACTTGCTCTTAAAAGGGTCATTTAGGTGTGCAGGGATAGCTAATTCCATTCATGGAGTCAACTCAGTTAATGGATATTTCTCGAGTACCTCCATTAGAGACTCTGTACATCCTAAGTGTAAAAATACAACAGTAATTTAAATGCCTACTCTAGATAGTGACAAAAATCTGTAATTTTGGATAAGAATTATGCACCACTCTAAAAATGTGGGGCACTTTCTCACCTTTATGGCTTCTGGCTCTTTTCCCTTCCTCTAGGATTTCTCAATGTTCAATGACAGCTGCTCAGATAACACATTGGCAGGTTCCTTCAGCATTCTGAGAAGTGGCTCCTGACTATGCTGTATAAATTAATGTGTGAGTGTAGACTTCCCGTAGTCATGCCATTCAGAGCCATCACACTCGATGACACTCCCTGTCCGTGCCTACCAATGAATTCAATCAGCAGCCTCTCCTTGATCACTCTGCTGCACCCCCCAGAGAGTGGTTTTCTAATCATTCATAGGATGGTCTTCTTAAGTCTCTAATTCACCATCACCGTCATGTCGTTTGTTCTGGCCCAATATCTGCCGCTTTGGAGAGAGAATCAGACAAGAAAAGTGCAATTCACAAGTGACAAGCTGAACAAGGTTGTCTACAGATTTTTGCAAGGACATCGTCAAACATAATTGGAAGCGATGTGTCAGAGCTGTTAATTCTTGGAAAGTGACACCTGCAAAGAGGCTACTTGTCAATCTCAACCCACGTGGCTCTACTAGAGGAAGAAAAGACAAAACTTCCTATAAGGGAAAGTGGCAAAGTTTTCAAGGAGAGGAGGATGCTAGGAGGCCATGGTCCTTTGGAGGACAATTGCCACAGGCACAGAGAGCAGAAAAAAAGCCCAAGATCACATACACATCACACATACCCATCACATCCGTGGACCTCTAGATGTCACCATCACTGCCACATTAGAGCCTTAAGATGAGTATTTAACAAGTGACTTTCAAGTGACACACAAGCGTGTGCACACACACACACACAAATCTTCAGTGTATGAATTTTGGATTATAATTGGTAAATTTTAATAGGGCAGGAAATATTCTGGATGGGAAAGAGACCTGAGTTCTTTCCCTGGTTTTCTACTTATAGGTAGTGAAATATTGGGTAAGATATTTCACCTACTTACATCTTTGATTCCTCGATTATAAGTGAGAGAATTGGTTACAGTGTTTAGCTCCTTTCCTTGTATTTCTTGTCCTAACATTTTATTGACTATATTTCTAGGCACAATATGTATATATAACATATAAATTATGGGACATTAAGTCTCTTCTATGCTTATTTATAGTTCCTTTTCAAATAAGATGTGTTCATGAAATGCCTGATTCAGAAAGAAAAAAGGAAGGGAAAAGGAAGAATGGAGAACAATAAGAGATATCAAATGTTAGAACAAGACGACACACTTAAAAGTTTATAAATGTGTGTTACCTTAAATACAGAGTAGAATCTGTTTAGTGTTTTTTAAAATTTTATTATTGCTATTGAAAGAAGTCTGAGTCTCCTTCAAGTACATTCGTAAATAATGCCACAAAAACAAATGGAAATCTAATAAATTATCACTAACAGGATGATAAGTACAGGATGGCAGGTAGAGTCCATTTCTTTACCTCACAACTTAGTAAAAATATTTCAAAAATATAAGCATGCAATGCCATTTTTGCCTTTGTGACAACAGTATACTAAAACCACTCCCAGGCCCACGCAGCTCCTATCCTTAGTAGATCTGGGGTTCATGAACATTCATGCTAGCAGGGTCTTCATTCAGTTTTGGATTCTGCATATATATAACTGAAATATAGGAATGTTTGATATATAACTGAAATATAGGAATGTTTGAAGGTAATCTTAAAAAGTTGTAAATTTGACTCCCTAATCTGTTAATTGTGCCCAGTATAAGTATCTAAATTAGCATAATTTTCTATTTGCTTTCAACTAGCCACATGCCCTAGCTCTACACCAACCATATCTCTGTTATTGCACAAGCTAATTATTGTGTGACACCAGCTCCACACTCACTTACAGGAATAGGGAGAATGGGAAGGTAAGTAAAGATGAGGAAGGAGATGAGAAGGGTCAGCTTAAAATTACAGCCTAGGCCTAACTGTGGGAAGAGTCTTATGATGAGACCGGTGATCAGATCATAGGTGATTGAAGCTTCACATCAAGATGTTTTCAGCTCAACGTTCCACTACACAGTGCTGAACATAAGCTGACTGTATCTACTTTATATATTTAAACAAAAAACAGATATTTACCTTTTGTGGGCATCTATCAGTTTGCACAATGTCGCTTTAAACTGATTTGTTTATACCAGTTACTTCATATGTCAAAGGGCACATGAGAATATTTATTCTGAATGCATATTTGCTCAGGCTACATATACCACCGAGCTTTCTAATTACATATGCTGCAGAAGGACTCCTTGCCCTGATCCCACCTTCTGAAAACAGAGTCAGATAATTCAAGGACAAAACCAGAACTGACACACACTTTATTTTCAATAGAAATGGATACACATTTTGCACAGCTGAGCTGATAACTTTTGTTGGTTTGCTTTTACTTATAACTGAATAGAGAGTTAGATCTTTCTGTAGGCTCTCAAACAAATTAGGGACTGGTGACTCTCATCAAAAGTTAAAGATCAGAATAGGACTGCTTCTTTCAGTAGGGATCTTGATCTGCATCATTATAGAAAAGGATATGCATTATTTTTTATGAAATCATATGTCATGCCATCCCTTGGAAAACATTCATTTTAAATAATTTGGGCTTAAATTTTTTTAAATGCAGCTACCCATTCATCTTTCTTTTGTTCATGCTATTCTGTCCTCTCCATCATCACAGCCAGGTAACCAATATTAATAGTATCATGTGTATCATTGTATAGCATGTGTCATATTTGTAAAATTATAGACAAGCATACACATGTGCATACTCACAGAGGTTTTTAACAGTTTGCAAAAAATATTTCCATATTTTATGTGATTTATACTGTCAAGTATTGTCTACAAAGTAAGGGAAATGGACATACAGTGTTGTAAAGATTGTAAACTGCCACCGGGCTTTTTGTTTGTTTGTTTTTGTTTTTGTTTTTGAGAAGGCAATTTGAGAATGGTTTTCAAAAATTTTTAAATACACGTACCTTTAAATATAAAATGTATCACTCTAGGATTGTGTCCTGAAGAATATATATCTGTGGGCCAAAGGAGAGAGAGTACAGCTGTCAATTGCAGCATAAAATTGATAGAGAAAATTTTTTAATGCTTCCATATTGTTGGAACATCCATGATGTGGGACACCATCCAGATGGTACCAACATCCATGTTAGGTTCAGTAGCCACAGAGCTGGGGCATATGTAAGTGTTTTTATTTTAATTTCTTTTAAGATTAGATAAAAACATTCAGTATAATAATAATAATAATTACGTAATGATTTCTCTAGTCCATAGTTTATTTATTTTGATACCAATAGAATCATAAGTGATAATTTTATTGTTCTTATTACTCTAACATAAGAAGAGATCTTTATGCAGGAAAGGTTTTGCTGGAGTACATAGAAATCCTACTTCAACTGTACATTCAGTTGTTAAAATCAATAATACGTATTTACATAGGCTGCAATGTTAAGATCTCCAAGATAACCTGTCATGTATGAAAGGTAGATTTTGAACAATAGGAACAGTATTCCATAAATTATTTTGAATTATTTTATATGTGTAAGGTATATAAATACAGAAAATACAGAAACATCTGGAAGAATACATACCTGGCTTAAATATCAGGTTACTTTTACCAAGAGAGATGTAAAGGTATATTTTAATTTTGACTTTATTTTATTAGATTAGCTATTGATTTATGTAATGATGGGCATGTGGGTTTTGATCACCTAGTAAGGAAGAACTCTTCAAAATGTAGTGTTCTGGTCATCATTGCATAGCAACTGGAGCCAGAATGGTGTGGCTTAAAGCCCCAGTTCTCATTACATCCTCACAGTCTGAAGGACAGCCACTTGGATGGCACTGTGTTTGTGTCTATTCCATGACATCTGGGACCTCTGCTGGAATAAATCAAAGACTGGCCATAATTTGTTGGCTGTGGGCTCAAGTTATTTCAAGGCTCTTCCACTGACATGTCTGGTGTCCAGCTGGGATGGATTGAGGGCTCTGACTGCAGACAGCTGTACATACCTGGAAACTGACCACCATGTGGCTTGTCTTCCTCAGAGTATGGAAGACCTACGTGGAAGCTAAGGATCAAGTTCCAACAGATGAAGCAAAAACTGTAATACCTTTTAGGATTGGGGCCAAAACATTTCAAGCATGTCACTTCTGTCATATTCAAAGCAGTCACAAGCTCCTTCTCTGCTCCCTACTTGCAACAGTTTGGATCGGAAATGTCCCCTGAAGGTATATGTGCTAAATGCCTGGTTGCCAACCTTTGGTATTATTGGAAGGTGGGGAAGCTGAGACTTAGTCAAAGAAAGTTAGATTATTGGCTGTGCCCTTAAGGGGATACAGGGATCCTGACCCTTCCCTTTCTCTTTACCTCCTGGCTGCCATGAGGCGAGAAGCTTTGTTCCTCCACATGCTTCCTGCAATGACATTCTGCCTCATTATAGCCCCCAAAGTAACAGAACCCACTAACCGTGGACTGACCCCTTTGAAAGCATAACCCACATGAAACCTAACCTCCTTATAATTTGATCACCTTAGGTCTTTTGTCACAGTGATTGCAAGATGACTAACACAATACACCTTGGACAGAGGAGGAGCAAATTCACACTGTATATGAACATATGTAGTATTATCAGGTTGACTTAGTTGTGTTTTAAAGATACTAGTTCATCTTCTGGTCAAGATAATTTACATGCCTGAAAATTTAGAAAAGCAACTGATGCTTTCCCCCTTGACTTCCAAGTTTTATCCTATCATAGGACATCATCTAGATATCAAAGATCTTATCACCAAAATCAAGTCCATGTCCAAAAGGAGCTTCTGGTGTGTGACAGCTCTACAGCAGTGTCTATTAGTTTAAAAATCTGTAAAGATAAAGAAGGAAAGGTTATTGGCCCCTCAAAACACACACATACATACACACCAACACACACATGCACATACATACACACACATATACACAAATATTGACACATGCACAATTCAACCATGTAGCAAATTTCTAGTCAAAAAGTCACAAAATAGAAAATACTATATAATTAAAAATAAATAAATAAATAAACTTCAAATCTGGATAGGCATGTGATGCTGGCTTTTGAGTGGCATCTGTGCTACTTTTCCTAATTGTCATCCTAGGCCCTTGGCTCTACCCTCTGCCCTCTGTGTTTTGCCCCAGGCTTCTCAATTAGCTTTCCAATTCTCTATCTCATGTTGACTCCTATTTGTCACTGAGTATATGTCTCTGCCTCCTTTCTGCTGAAAAACTTTGGGTTTTCAAAGTCTCTTTTTCTCTTCATCCTGTCCGCCCCTTTTATTCTCTTTCTCTTTAAAACTTTTTGTCCCTTCTGCACATCAATTTATAATTCACTTCATCAGACAAAAAGGTACATCCACAAATCTCCCCAGGACAAAGTCTTCTTTTCTTCCTTGTCAGTTTTCTGGAGAAAACTTAGATTCCCAGAAATTCCCAGTACCAAAATCATCTGTATTAGTTAAGGTTTTATAGAGGAACAGAACCAATAGACTATACAGAGAAGAGAATATACATGGGCTTAGTCAGCTTTTGTATTGCTGTGATCAAAAAACTCAACAGGAAAGATATAGAGGAGGAAAAGTTTATTTGATTCCTGACCTCAGAGGTTTAGTTCATGGTCGGCAGACTGCATAGTTCTGGGCCCCAGGTGAGGCAGAACATCATGATGTATGGGCATGGGTGAAAAAAGAAAACTCAGGACACGTCAATAAAGTAGCTGAGAAAGGGATCTGTTCATCAGGAACAAAATATAAACCCCAAAGGCATATCCCCAATGATCTACTTCCTCTAGCCGTACATTACTAGCCTATAGTTACTACTCAGTTAATCCATATCAGCAGAATAATCCACTAATTATGTTATACCTCTCACAATCTAAGTATTTCACCCCTGAAAATTCTCAGACATGAGCTTTTGGTGGCCACCTTATAGCTAAACCATAGCATTCTTTCCCTGGCTTGCAAAAACACATGCCTATCTAACAATACAGAATACATTAGTTCATTTTCAGATGTCCCCATATTCTTAACTGTTCTCAAAAGTCCAAGTCTAGAATCTCATCTGAGCCTCAAGATACACTCATAGATGTGTTTACCTATAAAGATCAAAATCAAGTTACACATATCCAATAAATAATGACACACAGCTAACATCTGCAGACCACAAGGAGAATGGAACATAGAAAGAAGGAATGAGACTAAAGCAAGACTGAAATACAGAAGGGCAAACAAGTCCTGTAGCTCCTCCTCCAGCATCTGGGGCACAAGGCATTGTGACATTCTTTCCAAAGGGCATACCCCACAGTACAGGCATCTCATAACCACGGAGTTTCCACTGCCTTCTCACACTCTCGTGTATCAGTCTCTCAGGATCAGTCCACAGGACTCCATGCTACACTTTGCCTGGCCTCCAAGGCCTTCCCTTGAAATCTCTTTGGAAGACTCCATGACTCCCTAACTCCAACCCTCTTCTTTCCTGTAGAAAAACCCAGGCAAATTAGTCCATCACCTTTAAATTCAACCTTACAGAAAATCTCAGGACACAGGCAAAATATAGACATAAATTATTTGACAGAATGTAGCATGAATGATCTCCAGTCCAATTTTCATAGAGTTCTTCTTCTCTGAAACCTCATAAGCCCCATTTTTACTGTTAATAGTCTATTGGCATTCTGGTCTTTTGAGCTCCCCATAAGAATCACTCATTAAGCTCTGTTTACAAAAATCTAAAGATTTTCCAGCTTGCATCTCTAAACTTTTCAAAATTCCTCCTCCAACAAACTAACATCTAATACTACTGAACCATATGGTCAGGTTACTCACAGTGACAACCCCACTTCTGGCACCAGTTTCTGTTTTAGTAAAAATTTCATCACTGTGAACAAATGACCTGACAAGAAAAATGTAGAAGAGGAAAGGTTGATTAGGGCCCCCAGTTTTAGAGGGTCAGTTTATGATCAGCCAACTCCATAGCTTTGGGCCCCAGTTGAGGCAGAACATCCTGGCAGAAGAGTGTGACACAGGAAAGCAGCTTAGGACATGGTAACAAAAAAACAGAGAGAGAACTCTGCTCACCAGAGACAAAATATAAACTTCAAATGCACGCCCACAGTGGCCTACCTTCCCTAGCATTGTACTCCCTGCCTATAGTTACCACCCAGTTAACCCATATAAACTGATTAATCCCTAGAATAGGTTACAGACCTCCTAAACTGATCAGGCACCTCTGAAACTTTTGGTATTGTCTCATACATGAACTTTTGGGGGACTCCACATGTATAGAATAGAATATGTGTATATATATATATATATATATATATATATATATATATATATATATATATATATATATAAAATAGAGTATATATTATATAATGAATACATATTATAAAAATATTTATAATTATAAAGGGATTCTTTTAATTTTTATTCATGAATATTAATTATACAGAATAGGTGGTTTCATTTTGGCATATTCATGTATCTATTAGAAAGTAATCTGAAAGAAAATTTCTTAGATTGCCTTACAGGATAAGAGGCTATATCATCCCACAATGGATGCCTACAAACTAAAGAGCCAGAGACACTGGTAACTGCTCAGTCCAAAGAGCTGTCAGTCCAAGAAGAAGAGGGATCAATGATGCAGCCACATAGAGGCCCAAAGCCCCCTGGAGCCTTTCTTGAGACAAGGGACATTAAAGGCAATGAAGCTATGGTCTGATGCTCCCTATAATGGCAACAGCAATAAATTGCTATTTTTTTTAACATAGCAGGTCAAGGTAGTACATTCCTGTAATCTTAGAAATTTAGGAGGCAGAAGCAGGAGGATCAGAAGTTCGAGGCCAGCCTAGGCAACTCAATGAGACCCTTTCCAAAAATAAAAAATAAAAAGGGTTGGGGTGATGAGGAACGGAGCTCAGCAGTAGAGCACCCCTGGGTTTTATCCCCAGCACTGCCAAAGATTTTTTTTTAAAAAGGTTAAAAAAGAAGAAGAAGAAGGAGAAGGAGGAGGAGGAGGAGGAGGAGGAGGAGGAGGAGGAGGAGGAGGAGGAGGAGGAGGAGAAGGAGAAGGGATTACACTAGCATCAGCTGAGGGGCCTACTCCTTTCTTTACCTTGATTCCATCTGGGTCGGTCTTTCTACCTCCTGTCCCATATGCTAATGGTCTCTGGAAACACCCTCACTCACAGATAGACCCAGAAGTGTGCTCTACTGATTCCCTATTAGTCTCTCGATCTAGTCAAGATGACAGTCAAGATCAACCATCCCAGCAGCCCTGTAGTTTAACAACATCCACCTCTAAGACACCCCACTAGGATCCCAAGAAGGACCTTGTATTTGGATGGGTTTACTAGGTACTACTCTTTTTACCTCATTTTCTTGAAGTTGTACACACACACACACACACACACACACACACACACAAATATAAACTATGTTATTGTAATATGTATGACTTCTTATTTATCTTAATACCCTATGTTATTTTCTGGCCTACGGGCCCTTTATCACTTGATTTTTGTGTTTTATTTTCACTTTTTTTGTAGCAACTTCTATAACCCAGCAAATCCTGACCCCATTACATACTTTATAAATGTTCCTCAAAAATTGAACAGTTTATTGTGAGCTTTTTTTCTATGTGTCCCTATTTTAGCCAATGCAGATAATATAAAACAGCTGACTCTTTCCATATTCTGCTTGGAAGTTGGCCAAATCTGCCAGTTAATTAGGAATATTTTCTATTTTCTACATCATTACAGAGAACAGTGTTGCCAACATCTTTGCTACTATGCAACAAAAATTACCTTGTTTCCAGCCTCCCACAGCTAGCAACTTTCCCCCATCCTTCTAGCTTTCTCTAAAGTCCTCCTCAAGCCCCTCTGCCACATGAACACTCAATACATAGTCAACACCACATGGTTTGTAGTACATTATGGCAGCATCTGCTCTTTTGAAACCAAATTGCTTTGCTCTATAGCAAATAGGTCTAAAACTTAGCAGCTTACAACAATTACAAAGTCACACTTAGGGTTATTGAGGGAAATCAGATCACCTCTAGTAAGATGCGCAATGGGGCCTACACAGTACTGCTGAATGTTGAAGACCATGGCGGGAAGAGTCAAAGGCCAGGGTGACTTGAGCCTGGAGCATATCATCTGAAGATCTATAGTTCACTCACGTATCTGGTGCCAGCCTGGAGTGCCTGAAGATCAATACTGCTGCTCAGAGGGCTGTGCTGGCCCTCAGTGACCTGGCTTTCTCACAGCACAAAGCCCTGGGGCAGCTTGAGTGCACACATGCCACGAAGGACATAAGAACCCAGGAATCCAGGAACAGCATTATGATTTTAATGTCTTCTCCCCTCCTCTAGGACTGGTCTTTCCTACATATTGTTGGAAGAAGCAAAGGCCGTGCTGGAGGGAACAGTCAGCCGTGCTCTGGCTTTCTTCATTTGATATCTCTCTATCTCCCCTCCTGCCCCCTCCCCTTCTCTCTCTTAGCTGTTTGGTTTACAACTGCTTTTTGGCCTTCCAAAATTTCCATTTTTCTCTTCTGGAAAGTGGACTAAGAAACTTATCTCAACTTCATGTAAGTAAGTGCTATTGACTGAATTATATCTCCTTTAATTCATATGCTGAAGTCCAAATCCCCAGTACCTCTGAATGTAACTATATTTTTAGAAAGGATCTTTAAGGACTTAATTACATTAAAATGAAATGTTATTGTCTGGGTATGAGGTGCTGCACATTCCCCAGTCCTGTGTCAATGCAGAAATATTCAGAGGTGAGATGATTGGATTGTGAGGGATGTGACCTAATAAGTCCATCCTAGTTTGAATGGACTGACTGCTTGGTGACTCTAGGCAGGTGGGTGTGGCTGGAAGAGGTAGGTCTCTGGGGGTGTGCCCCAGAAAGGAGTATCTTCCCTGTGGCCCTTTCCCCTTTCCTTCTCTGCATGCTGGCTGCCATGAGGTGAGCAGCACTTCTCTACCAACCACCTCCAACATGATGTCCTGCCTCTCTTTGAGGCCAGAGCTGTGCCCTCAACTGATCATGTTCTCAAACTCTGAAACCATGAGCCTAAATAAACTTTTCCTTCTCCAAGTGGATATCGTTGGGTGTGTTGGTCACGGTGACGCAAAGCTGACTAATGCATCAGGTAATTAGAGTGTGCTCTAATTCAACATTCCTACTATCTTCATAGAAAGGAGGATTAGGACTAAGATACACACAAAGAGAAGAACACATGGACCACAGGGAGAAAAGAGCAAACTGTAAACCAAGGAGAGAGGCCTTTGGAGAAATTAACCATGCTGATATTTGATCTTAGAATTCTAGCCTCCATAATTGTAAGTAAATGCATTTCTGTATTTTAAGCCACCTAATATGAGGTACAGCATTGAGGTAGCCCTAGCAGATCGATGCACCATTATTCTAAATTTCAGTGCAAGTGGATAGTAGAACAATCTGGAATGTATCAGGTAGATTTTCTCCATTCCTTTTCTTCTTGAGCCTGCACCATCTTAGACTCTCATTATTAACAAACAGGTGGAAATTTTGTTCAGGTTTTCACGCCAAGTTTTCTTCATCTTTTTAAGGTTATGGCAACGGGCTTTTTTCCTTTTAATGTTTCTTAAATGAAGATCTATCAATTCTAGGTCCCACTAGGATCTTTCCATCCTAACAACATCAGCGTTTGTCCGTGTGAGACTGCCAATGAAATTGATACATGCTTCTTACTCTAATAGGCATATTTACCTCTTGGTGAGTGTGCATTTATCCTGCAAATGTTAATGGGTCTTATGCATCTTCCTTTCCAGGGACACCATGACCTCACACACTGGCCACAGATGCTTGAGGGAAGAAACCTGGGTTTTGTGCTGGTCATTCTGCTTAGTTTTCTCATACCTCCTGCATCCAAACAGGCATTTCTGAAAGCCAGGTGGCCTATGCTGCCTCACAACAGAAGTGTTTGCTTTCCCACTGTCTCACTTGAGTGATGTGCTAATAGAAAACCAAGTTATGGATCTCCAGGACCAGGACAATAATAAAATCATAATGATATTGTTAGCAATCTGGCCCTGGTACTGGCTCCTTCTCCCAGAGAAACACTGTCATGGAAATAGAAAAACTCATCAATCAAAAAAAAAAAATCACAGAAAAGCCAAGCCAACTTGCTTACATATACACACAGCAGTGCAGGTGGAAATGCATTCCACTGCTGGGGAGCAGTTTGTCTTAAAAAAAATCCAATTAACACACTAATGGATGTTGCTGCCCCTTTCTGAGCAGGTCTGGCAAGTGTGACCTTCAGTGGTTTTCACAAGGTCACAGAGATACATTGAGGTAAAGCTCAGATTGGAGCTTGGTTCTGACAACAGACCCACACTTCCTCTGAAGCACTAGTATTTTAAGTGTTAGGTGTTCAGTATGTGACTGAATCCAAGGTTTTTCCAACTCAAGTATTGTTTAGAAACAGAGAGAGAGAAGAGAAAGAGAGGCAAATAAGATCTTAAGTAGAGCAATAAAAAGTAGCGCAGTTGGCCAGCTCTAGATAACTAGTAAGTCCTTGAGTCTGGACACAGCCTCACCTTGTTTATCCATGTGATTGAAACCAGTGAATAATGATAATTATGCATCATGGAGAATAAAAGAAGATCAGGGACATCAAGTTCCAAGTAACACTCACTGCTTTCTATATTCACTTCCTATGGGATTTGAACTCTTAGGAAATGTACTTTATTACTAAATGTATCTTTATTTTTTACTGATTTGACTTTTAAATCTTTTACACCCCGCTTGCCCAATTTTTTTCTGTCTCATTCTGTTGAGCTGCCTGGATCATAAATCAGAAAGCCTTGAGCCACCACCAAAGGCACCGTCCACCTTCCCCAGCCTATGGTTCCCACAGTTCACCCTCTGGCTCCAGTTAAACCACATTGGGTGACAGAAAGTATCACCATCCACGTGAGCAAAAAAAAAAAAAGGTAATAGCAAAGCAGAACTGCCATCCCAAAGTGCTCATCTTTCCATTCCTCTGTTCTTCTGTGAAGAAGTTCATCTCGTTGCAAGGTGAACAAAATGGCCCTCTTTTGATTCCCTCATCTGACCTTCAGTAATGGAACAGTCTGTCCATTTTCAGAATAAAGTAAAATTGAGAGGAGAGCGTGCAGGCATCTCCTTATTCATATCCTTCCAAGCTGGTCCATCATTGTTACACAGAAATGGCTCCATAAATCCAGGACCACTTGGAGCGCCTCTGTCAGGAAGGAAAGTTAGCTTGATTAGACTTCTTTAGACAGGAGACCAGTAATTGAGTCACTTCCAAAATGTCTAGGTCAAATGGAACCTCTCTAAATGTAACTACCAATAAAAATAAATCATGCTGACAGTATTTGGCTTTTTAAAAACATGGCCATTTTTTAAAAAAAGAGATACACCTGTATAAGAAGGGATACAGTACAGATGTGAACTAATGTTCTATCTGCTGAAGACATAGTACAGATGTGATCGAAATACCTGCTTCCTCGTGCTGTAAGTGGAGAAATTATTGAATAACATAATAAGGAAGAAAAATTAAAATATGGCTATCTCTGGGTATAAGGGACAACCAGGCCAATGGTGACTAGGACACTTTCCTGCTACTTGAAGGAATGAGAGATTAAATCACATTGCTTTATGAACTAAGAGAATTCTAGAAAAAGGAAATAGCTGTTGCCAAAGCTGTAAGTAGTGAGAGATGGGTGTTCTCCAAAAAGAGCAAGAGGGTCAACACTGGAGGGCAGACACAGAAGACAATAGCTGGGCTGGTATTAGAGAAAGGATGTTCTGAGCACAGTTCAATCCTTGTAAATTGGTTGCTAGGAATTTGTATGCCATTTTGGTCAGGGAAGTACCATGATGTGATGTAGGTGTTAAACAAATCACTCTGCTTTCTTGTTAACACTATTCACACATTCATTCATTTTACAAATATTTGATGAGTGCTACAAGTGTCAGATTCTATACTAAAGGTTAGGGAGAGAGCAATGAACAAAACAGAAAGATGTTCTTTTGCCCATTGAATTCATATTCAATTGGTGGGAGCAAAGCATATAATAAGATATGTAAGCAAGCTAAACATATGCATATTTGATATTTATCCATGCCAAAGAGAAAATGTACAGAGCTGGAGAGGTGTCAGAAAATACGTTGGGGGTGGGTGGTTGAATGAGATTTTTAGGTAAATTAGCCAGGGCATACATAAAGGAAAGACAAATGCACACCTGGAGATAAATATCAAATGCAAATAAATAAGGGAAAGGGTGGAAAATAAAGTGAGAAGTTATAGAAATATAATTAAAAATAAAAAGTTTCTTCCCTCCTTCTAGTATCTAAAGATAGTATGGCATGAATTAAACATATTTAACTCCACTCTCCGCATCCAAGCTGCAAAAGAAGACTCATAGATGCTAAAAGCAATTATTCCAAGAACAATTAAGTTTCAAATTCCAGGAGTAGGGGCACTGCTGATGCTCATTCCTAGTACACATGGTAGAGCCCATGGGAACCTCAGTATTCAAAGGATTGGGAGACAGGTAATTTCTTGTCTGTGTCTCTCACCAGACTGCCACTTAGGCCCTGCTAAGCATCCCCAAAATGAATCCTATGAACCTAACTCTATTATGGGAAACTGTCCATCCATCAAAAGAAGAATTAATTATATCTGAAGTGAAAAATGTATCCACATCTACTTCCATAGAGTGACATTCCCTTGTGCCCTGGGAAAGGTTTCTGGCAACTCTTTTATCATAGTCTCTTAGTTTTCTCTCTCACTCAAAGCTCCCAATTTCACTTCCTTTTGAACTCTGAATTGCTAGTGCCCTGGCTTCACATTGAGAGCATGCCACTTCATGATCCTGTGGCACCTAGCAAGCAGCCATTTTTAGGCTCAGCTCACAGTGGCCCCTGCAGTGGCCTTTGCCATAAAACCACGCAGCAATAAGAAGAGCTGCCTACTAGGCACAATCCTCTCTCTTGTTGTCGAATTTGTTTATATTGGTGCATCAGTGTCAGCAGAGGCCAACACTGAAGCTGTTGGATGCTCATGATGCCGGAGCCCCCAGATGACGGTGTTCCATAGTTCCTGCTGTGTTTATCCCACCTTGGTGAGGATCAGTTGTTTCTCGGTGAAGTCCTTGGCATCCTCTCTTTCAGCAGTTTTTGAGCATTTTAGACTGGGTGAAGCATTTCATCTTTTGCAGCAAAATGGGATAGAATCCCCATCTCCTTCTCCATCTGAGTCCATCCTCTAGGCCACCTCTTTAAGGCTAGCTCAACAGTTAAACCCAATTTAGCTGCACCTGTTAGTCTCTCTTCTTTATGAGTAAGCTGACAGAGTTTAATAGAACCCAAGAACCTTCCTTTTCTTTCTCTTTCTTTTAAAGCCAGATAGTTGTTTCCACAGCACCCTTGTAGGTTTTTGTCATAGGAAGTACAAAGTGAATGATGTGTGGGTCTAGAAAATGCACCAGATAATCCTGTCTCTGCACTCTTCCAAGTTGGGTAAGCAGCCCTGGCAGCCCTCTCCTTTCAGATGAACCCCTAAGGCAGGCCTGTCCAGTGTTTGCACCTGCCTGCTTGCTTCCTGCTTGGCTCCCTGCCCCTGCAGGTCTCCAGCCTCTGTCATTTCTCAAAACACTGTAACAGTTGCCCTCTGGGTTATAGCTGTACCTGTTGCACATGTTCTAGAGACTTAGGAAGCAAGGTTCCTTCCCCAGTCAGTTTAGGAGTTCTGTCACTATTGAATAGAGCTGCTCTAATCTTTCATTAAGTTTCTTTTTTCATCATGACACCCTTCTCAAAGCCTTAATTGTGTCCTGTATCTGGTCTCACCCCTAGGGTCTTTTTGTATTCTGCTCTCTAAAATAAAGCCCTCTACTAATGATGGGAAGCCAAGACACCATACTTTCTGTTATGTACTAAGACATTGTTCTTCCCTAAGCTCTCTTCAAGAGCATTTGACCCAACTGTATCCATCTCCCTCTCCCTTCCCATTTGTTCACCTGGGCTCTCTGATCAAACTCCACCTTCAGGACAGTTCCAGACTGTTCTTAATGTGTCCACCTTTCTTCATTGTTCCTGTTGTACCATAAAGTTGTATCAATTAATTTTAAACCAATTAATTTCTAGGGTGAATTCAGTTTCTAGAGATTAGTTGGTTATTACAGACACCAGATATTTTTAGTGTTTAGGGTTTTTTTTTTTCATAATTTTTGAGTTGATTATTATTTCTTTGAGCTATTTTTTCAGAATATGGCATATCTCCTATATACTTCTGATTTCATTCTTTCTTTTAAAATTAATTCATCAGTAAAGTTCTCTTTTTGTTATGAAGCTGCAATTTTTTTGATCTAATTTTCTTATTCAGTGTATCTGTCTCACTCTCCCAGGATGACAAAAGTTGGATCCCTGTTCTGTAACTTAGGTAACTCAGTTCATTTGCATATGTGAAGTTAGGTGGCTTCCTGGGGATCTTTCTAGCAGGGAGATGGAAGTGAATGCTAAACAAATAGAAACTAATGATAAGGACACAGATCCTGTAAACTACTAATATATAAAATATCTCTTCTCACAGTGATCTTAATTAGGAACACATCTTTTTCTATATGCACTCTCTAACTCATACCCACCATGCAATTTGGGTCAGAGTTAGTGACAGCAACCTGTGTGCTTGGATAACCAAGGTGAACTCAGTAAGAGCCAAGGGGTCACCTTTTCAAAATAGCTCCATGTCTGTGACCAGCTGCAGGGCTAGCTATGATCCATCACATTCCAAAGACCTTTTGAGATCAGGACTTTAGTAAACAAGGACCCTAATGTCCTAAAGCATCTCATCCTAGCTGAGACAAAAACCTCAATACTTCTAAAATTTAGGTGCATAATTTTGGTCTCCAGTTCTTACTGTTCTGAGCCCATGGATCTATGCATATGCATAAGAGCACCCCATAGTCTGCTTAAATTAGAACTCAATCATGAAGAACCCAAAAAACTAACAATGTTATTATTACTAGTAAAGATGATAGGAATGCAGTCTTTGATCTTTGAACAACAAGTTTTTACTGCATCCACTACCTGTGACTTAAACTTTGCCACCAAGTATGTGGGAGTGCTGTAAAAGTCAAAGCCCTTCTTTGACTTGAGAGTCAGCCTTAAACAGAAGGGGTAAGGTTTTGTGGTGGTTAATCGCACGTGCCAACTTGAATGGACCAAAGTACTCTGAAATTTGGCTGTTCTTCTGCATGTTTCTGTGAAGAGTATATGGATAAGATTTACTTCAAAATAGGTGGACAGGCAATGATTCTCCACATGCAGGTGGGTTTCCTCTACTCAGTGAAGGCCTTAACAGGACCTAAAGACTGACCTTCTCTGAGCAAGAAGGAATTCTGCCTATGGATGCCTTCTGCAGTGCTCTTGCAAAGTCCACTCTGCCTATCTCACTAGGAGGTTGCCTTTGGATTCAACTTCAATGCATGACCAAGCCTCTAGCCCACTGGCCTCCATGCCAGAGTTCAGACCCCCAGATGAATGAGCCAGTTCCTTAAAAACAACTCTGTATGCTTACAACTCTCATTGGTTCTGTTTCTTTGAAGGATCCTGACTAATAGAGGGGCCTAGAAGGAGAATTCTATGTTCCTTGTTCACATCCACCATCTTTTCTCCCTCACACCAACCAGGAAGGAGGTGGGATCTAGGTTAGCAGTGGTATCTTGTTTCCTTCCCAGATGGGAAGATCATGGAAGTATCAAGATAGGGAGATGACGTACTCCCTGACTTCCATAAACTGCTCCCTACACCTTCAACCTGGAGTGACACAGACTCAGTTCCTCTCTCTAATACAAAACTGTCCTTGCTTACTTTTGACAGTTTTGATTAAAATGTATATTTAGCCACTTCCAGACTGAAGAGAGAACTTTAAATCTTATTGCTTCTTTTGCTCAAGTGGAGTCTCATTGTGTCTGAGTGTCATGTGAGGTGCAAGGTAGAAGACCCAGGCTTTTTTTTTTTTTTTCATACAAATCTGATCTCAAATCACAAGAGTTCCAGTTTATTAGTTCTGTGTCATTATGTCGCAAAATTTCACTTACATCCTCTATTATGAATTTAAAACAATAACTATCTAAAAGGTTTTAATGAGAAGTAAATTAGATCACAAAGGTGAAAATATCTTGCATGGTGTCAAGAGCACCATTTAAGTTATGTCTCCCATTTTGAGGTTAAATAGCTGTTATTATGATAAGGGAATTCAGGATTTCTTCAATTCTACCTTGTCAACAGGCTCTTCTCTGCAAGCATAACAGAAAGGTACCCATGAATGGAGGAAAGAGATTAAAAAGTTCCAGACCCATTCCCTTACTATCCTCCAACAATTCCTGTTGAATAATATATATGTATTGTTTGCATTTATTGAGGGACCATCAAAGGAGAATATCCAGCTGGTATCTTAATACAATTGGCATTTGAGTTATTGTTGAAATCTCCCTTTATCAAATTAGTTTTCTATGAAATTTGAATGTTTTTGTATCAGTTCTTAACTCAGCTTTTATAAGCCCAGTTAATGTTGTTGCAACTCTCCCTGAGGGTCTCCTGGTCCCAGGTGTTTGTATGTGGCAGATGTTACAAAGCATCTGGAAGATGCTGGTTTGTATAGACAATATAAACCACATATACAGGAAATAACATCAGTACACTCTACAACAAAACGAAACTAAGCTGTTTGGTTATGAATCAGTATAGCTCTTAGAACAAGGCGGTGGGATAATTGTGATGAAGGGAGATGCTTGGAGACAGAAATGCAGCCTGCCTCCAGGGCTGCATATGGAACCCTAAGGGGGCTTGCCATGTAGCTGGGGCTTGGCTTCTTGATCTGCACATGGAGGGGTTTCGACCAAGCCTGGTGCCAGAAAACGGTTTTCAGTGAGTTTTGTAGGCTACCTATTCTTTTTTGCTATTGCTCTGTTCTACATTTTTAAATTGGTTTCATTTTAATGCTCAGTACAAATCCTTTCCCTTCCCTCCTCCCTCTCCTTATCCCCTTCCTCTACTCTATTGGAAATCTTCCTATTAATTTACATTTTGCATTATCTGTATAATAAACACCACTTTTACAGTGACATATTCTGTAAAAGTGGTGTTTATTATACAGATAGTGACATATTCATACATGCACACAGCAAAATTTGGTCAAATTCATTCCCCAGTTTCTCCTAGTTCCCATCCTTTTCCATCTCCACTGTTCTCCCTATTATTTTAATCCCATCTCTCTTTATTTAATTCCTTATTTTTCTCTATCTTCTGCATGTAAGAGAAAACATTCAACCCTTGATTTTCTGAGTCTGACTTATTTCACTTAGCATGATGATTTCTAGTTCCACCATTTACCAGCAAATGAGCAAATGATGTAATTTCATTCTTCATTATGGCTGAGTAGAACCCTATTTACATAAAGATATCACATTTTCCTTATCCTATCATCTATGGAAGAACACCTGGGCTCGTTCTATAAATTGGCTGTAGTGAATTGCATTTCTATAAACATTGGTAAGCATATATCACTATAATATGCTGATTTGAGTTCTTATGGATAAATACTAGGGAGTGCGATAACTGAATCATATGGTGGTTTAGTCCTAGTTTTTGAGGCATCTACATACTGCTTTCCAGAATGGTTGTACTAATTTCCAGTCCCATCAACCCATGAGTGAGTGTACTTTTTCCCCCAAATCCTCACCAGCATTTGTTGTTATTTGTGTTGTGGATGGCTACCATTTTAATTAGAATGAGATGAAATTTCAGTGTAGTCTTAATTCACATT
This sequence comes from Marmota flaviventris, assembly GCF_047511675.1. NCBI lineage: Eukaryota > Metazoa > Chordata > Mammalia > Rodentia > Sciuridae > Marmota > Marmota flaviventris. Next base: position 8,545,867 of record NC_092504.1, read on the forward strand.
CCCTTGATGCTAAGGATGTTTAACATATTTTCTCATATTTATTGGTCATTTGTATATCTTCTTTTGAAAAAATTTCTATTCAGTTCACTCACCCATTTATCATTTGGGTTATTTGCTTTGGGTGTTAAGATTTTTTAGTCCTTTATATATTCTGGATATCAATCTCCAAGTCTCTTTTAATGGGGGAAAAAAAAAAAACATAGATAATATGTAAGTCTAAGACTCTGGCATGCTCCAGTAAAACTTTATTTAAAAGATAAGAGTCGACTAATTTGGCTTATGGGAGCTGGTTCAATTTGGCGCATGGCAGATGGTTTTCTGCTTCTTTGACTGAATGGTCTACAAAAGTGACACCTGCTGTAATATTACCTCATCTCAACTGTATGTGCCCTATCTGGTAGAGCAAGAGTTCCAAAGTAATTTAAAAACTGTAAGTAGATTATCATTCTACTTACATTGAAGTTTGCTTTTCTGCTATTTTCTGTTATGTCTAGTCCCCATTCCACCTCTTCAGTAGGAACTCCTGTAAGTCTGTGGGTACAGCGCATTCACTTTGGTGACAGATATATACATACACACTTTCCTCAAAAATACAAACTGACCTACTCAAAACGTTATCACTTGGAAAGCAGCATTGTAAATGTATGTACCAGGCAATTTTGATAGCTTCTGAAATTTAAACTGTGTCCTTAGTGAAATAGCTATTAAAAATCTGTTTTTTTTCATCAAGTTAAATACATCAAAATTAATCAACAAATATGTATTCAACATTTGTTATATGGCTGGCACTGTGCTTGGAGCAGGGAAAGGAATAGGGGGGAAAAAAGGTCATATTTGAATGTTCCAAAAAGGAAAGTATAATTAATTTAACATTTTAATATCACCACCACTTAATAAGAGCTATTAATAGAGAGTAAATACTACACAAGAAGGAACCTGTGTTCATGTCTTAAATTTACTATTTGGACCACATTGTTTCAGCAGTTTAAATTAGGGTCAACAAATCTTTCCTCTCAAACATGAATCTTTTTTTTCTGGTGAAAACATTCAAATTCCCTTTTCTTATCTTCTTGAAATATAAAGTACATTATTGCTACCTACAGTGATACTATTATGCAATTCTGGTGTGGTTACCACAACTTATACTCCTCATTGTGGCTTTGTATAGACTGAGGTGGTGAATATTGCCAGCATCTGCCCAGCTTTTCTCTCCCTGCATGGAAAGGACACTCTCAAAGTCCACACAAAGTCTAAAACCACACCACACACTGGAATCCCACTCAAGAGATTTATTGTCAAAGTGTGGAGCAAACTGACAAGGCTCTCCCTCTGAGGAGAGCAGCAGCTTGTCAGCACTTACAGAGCCACTTTATAGCCTGCAAGAGGAATTTCACAAACATGCTTTAGGGGTTATGTCATGGGCTGGGCTGGGGTCGACCCTTTACAGGCACATGCTCATATGGGAGGCCAAGCAGCAGTGCCTCAGGATCTCCAGATAAAATGGCACCCAACCTAAAATGGGGGAACTGATGCCAAAAGGCATAACCAGCACTCTGCTCTCACTTCTCTGAGATTGACTTTTAATATTTTACACGTTTGGTGTCAGCAGTGCTTGTCTTTCTGTGACGTATTTTAACATAATAATCCCCAGTTCTGTCCTTGCCGCTGCACACAACAGGATGCCTTCCCCATGGTGGCTTCAGTACTCCCCCCTGCCTATGCTCATCACCTTCTCCCACATTCATGTCAATGGACACTGAGGTGGTCTCCATTTCCTAGCTATGACAATCAGTGTCACAATAAACTCGACAGCACAGATGTCTTTTTGATATCCTAATTCTATATCCTTTCAAGTAGTAAGATTGCTGGATTAAATGGTAGTTCTATTTGTAATGTTTTGAGGAGACTCCATGCTATTTTTTTATACTATCTGTTGTAATTTACACTTTCAGGGACAGTGCAAGGGCTCCCTTTCTCCACCCCCACGCCAGCACTTGCTATCCTCAGTCCTCCTGATACTAGCCAATCTTATTGGAGTGAGATTCCAGCTCCTATGGCTTAACTGATGTTTAGTAATGATGACCATTTTTTCATATACTTCTTGGCCATGGATGTCTCCTTTTGAGAAATGTCTGTTTAGGTCTATTATTCATTTTTTAATATTTTTTTTTGCTGTTGAGTTTGTTTATTCTTGGATATTCTAGATTTGAACCCCTTATCAGATGTAAAACATGGAACTATCTCTCCCTTTATGTGATTGTCTCTTTGAAGTCAGAATTAGACAGGCAGTCAGTATAGGCAGAGTCAGGTCAGATTAAGGAGACCAATTTTGAGTGAATCTGAGAAGTTGGAGACTGTCCCCTGAGGGATTGAAATGTTAGTTCCTTCAGAGCCCTTCCTCCACCCTGATCCAGAGCTTGCCCCTGCTCCAACCTGTTACTAGGGTAACCTGTCCCAGGAATTGCCCTCCCTACAGAGAGCCATAAGGTTGTTAATGAATGTGTCCTGGGCTGCTCCATCCTGCCCTTCTCCCTCAGCCCACCTGCTTCCCACCTTTGGGCCATCCCAGCAAGCATTCCTGGGCATAGTAGCAGGAAGGAGAGAGATACAGGGAAGCAGGCAGGAGAACAAAGGAAGCCCAAGACCTATAAAAAGGCAGAACATCCTTGCTTCTTGAGATATCAGGATACCAGCTGTGGCCCCCTTCTCCATCCTGGGAGAAGTCTATGTTACCCCCTTTAAAATAAGCCCTGCTGCACATTCTTGCCTCAGTGTGCTTCTCTAATGCTCAAACGTCAACATGTGAGGAAGCAGAACTCCTCAACCAAAGCTGGATTTATCAAATTCACTTTGTTGATTATTTCCTTTGTTGTAATAGTGTTTTAGTTATATTTAACCTCATTTGTGATTTTACTTTTTCTTTGTGTTTTAAGGTCTTGTCTAAAACTCCTTGTCATTCCAACTTCCCCTGTGTTTTCTTCTCCTGGTTTCAGGTCTTATATTTAGGTATGTGGCCTTAATATTTAAACTGACACATCAATTGAGAAATTTCCTCCCTGCAATCACAATAAAAAGATTTCCTGTGGCTACCATGGGCACTGTGTTTCTCTTCCTTGACTTCCTGCCCTCAGTGAGGGCAAATTGCCAACCAGCACTCCTAATACCAAAGTGTACAACTTCAGGAACAGGATAGTAAGCTAATTAATTTGATTAAATAATAGAACATTGCATTAAATATTATTTACTGACCAGCCATATTCACAGTCTAACATTATTGAATCTCTTCTTACACAAGTATCATGTTAGATATTTTCTCCGTTTAAAACATGCATATGGTCAACAGCAGATGGGTGAGAACTCAATTCCAACTTAGTCTGACTTTTAAACACATGCTCATACCTCAAATTATAATGTTGTCTCTTTTTATTCTCTTTTGTTCCTCAGTTTTAATCTAAATTCAGAGTCTAGAACAACTGTGGAGAAGCTTTGAGGTATCTGCCTGTCTAGGCAAGTGAGAGATGAAACCCTTTCTGGGTAAAAACATCTGGACAAGATGTCAGGAGTAATTCCAACACCACAAGTCAGCCCTGGAGGCAGGAGGGCCTGAGAACCCTACCACTCAGGGTCCTCCAACCCATGCCCTTGGATCCTCCTGAGTTTGAAGATTGGGTATAAGTGACACACTGTAGGCAGTAAAGAAATTCTCCAAGGATGTGGAGACTTCAGCACTTCCGCAGCTCAGGTACCCAGTCTTCCAGGCAACAGGGCCGGGTCTGTGTCTTCCTAAGGCACACTGTGGTTCTGTGCTAGGTACAGACAGCCACACCCTGAGGTTTGCCTCAACAGCATTCACACTCATAGCAGGCTGGCAATGACTGTGAACAACAGCATGTATGCATGTATGTATATGCATATGTGCATGTATGTGTATGAACATGTATGTGTAGGTGCATGCATTTACATATATGGGTATGGACATGTGAATGTATGCTTGTTGGTTTACTCTTCCTATTTATATTTTACAGATATCACACAGTGATTGTCACCAATAGTTATTCACCTTTATGCTGAAATTCTCTTCCCTTCAGAGTATTTCAGACTCTGGCCTTATTTGTAAATAGAATTTTAGGAAATTTAATTTGTTAGAATGAGGTCCCTACTGGGACAGGGTAGACCCTAATACAATATAACTTATCTTTACATTTTATATAAAATATATTAATTTAACAAATTTAACACAGACATGCACACACAAAGAAAATGAGGGTAGAGATCAGGTTATTGTCATTCAAGCCAAAGAATGCCAAAGATTGCCCAACCAGAAGCAATGACAGAGGCATGCGACAGTTTTCCCCAGCTCTTTCAGAGAGAGATCATTGATTCTGGAGATCTGACCTCCAGAACTGTGAAGCAGTACGTTTCTGTTGTTGAAGCTACCCAATTCGCAGTGCTTTATTGTAGCAAATAATCCATATCATAAACCTGCCTTCCTAGCCTGCTTTTCCTAACTGGTCCCCTTACTAATTCACTTGCCTCTTCAAGCTTCTATCTTCATAAGACACAAGGAGCTGCTCTAAAGTAGTAAACACCATCACATCTTCCTTCCTGTGTTTCTGGTCTCCCTGTGGCTCTCTGAAGAGAGGAGGTCCTATGGACCCTGCTGGCCCTGCCTCTGCCCTTCCTCCCCAGATTCATCCCACCCTGTCCCTCATCTATGACAGAGCAACACAGGAGGCCTTCTCATACCTCAAGTCCCTTTTTCTGAGCTTGCTGCAGACTTGAGTCTGGACACTCATCCCTGAAGGAGACATCAACACTTAGGAAAAGGTACCAGTTACCCATTCACCTGCTCTCCAATTATTTGCAGGACACAGAAGATACAAATATTTCTATAAATTTTATTTCTCTGTCTGAAAAGATAGTTATTTGTGGATGTCAAATTCTGTTTAAATCCTCTTAGACCTAGTGTCACAATCTTCAATAATAAATCAAGAAAACACATCAAAGAAATAAAACTCTACCAAGCTCCTTTCCTGAACCACTAAGCTAGTGACCTTTGGTACTCTCGTAAACTGTTGCCTTTAGCTGGGTGATTTTCCCACTGCATTTATTCCTGATCTTCATGGCATCTTGTGGATAGCAAGGGGATAGCTGCTTAAGATCTGCAGAGTGGAAGAAAATGGAAAGACTCAAAATTGTCATTATACGTGAACTGTTCCCATCTCGAAAATTGCTTGATTCATGTTTTTTATTATCTTTTTACTAGTAATTAACTTACCTGAAGATAATCGAAAATAATAAAGTTCTGTAGCAGAAGTAATTAGTATTTAAGCATTTGCATGAATTATTTTGAGAAGAATTGAAACAAAATATAACTATCTTTCCAGAGATTTGCATCTGTTTTTATCAGATTTCTGCAGAGAAAATAATTAATTAGATGTAGGTAGGTGTAGGTAGGTAAGGTAGGTAAATAGATACGTGGACAGGTAGAAGCAGATTTATTAAAAGGAATTGGCCCACATGGTTATGAGCTTGAGAAGTCCCATTGTCTGCCATATGCAACCTGGAGGCCAAAAAATGCTGGTAGTGTAGCAAAAGCCTGGGAATCAGGAGAGCAATGGTGTAAATTGCAGTCTGAGTCTGAAAGTCCAGGACCCAGGAATGCCAATGTATGAGAGCTGGATGAAATTCCAGCTCCCGCAGAGAGAAATAAGCCACCTAAACTCCACATTTTTGTCCCATCTTTGCTTTTAGGGAAATTGGATTGAATGTTGCCTATCCTCAAATGCTAATCTCCAGAAACACTCCCACAAACACACCAGTTTTCCAAGCTATCTGGGTATCCCTTAGCACAATCATATTGATATATGAGAGTAACCATCACTATACCTTTGCTTCTGCCATCAGATTGCATTTTTGATTGTAATAATTTCCCGCAGGGTTCAATCTCGGAACTTCCCTGAAAGTATTTACTGCACACAGACTTACTTATATCACAGGTGGACAGTATCAAAATACTGTTATACTCTAAGAAATGTGTTAGGAAGTTGTTTAGAATATGAAATAAATAAGGAATCTCAAGAATTCCCCCTACCAAATAATTCCTCCTTGAATAAGACACGGGTAGGAGGAAAGCACTAAACACGAAATGTCTGTTTTAAGATCTTCCCCTAAGAAGTTGGAATACCTTTGATTCAGAGCCTAAAAGGCAATGGGATTGTCTCTGTTTCACATTTATACTAGCCTTGAATTAAAAAAAAAATAAAACAAAAGAGAGATGGGGGAGGGGAAAGGAAGAGAAGCAAGAAGATAATCTTTGATTCTGAAATATGTGGGAGATAGATTGCAGGGAATGTGCTTTAGGTTTTATAAACTGTGGGCTAAAATCATGCCTAATTCCACTATGGGCTAATTAACCTGGCAAAGTGCTAACAGAAGGATTAAGGAACTTTCCTGAAAGAATCTTACAAAGCTGAATTTTATGAAACCTAAAATGGTATAATGGAATTTGGGGGCTGCAACCCTCTCTCAATTTTTGCAATAAGGCTGTTTGGGAAACTGGAATCCTGAGAAAGAAATTATTAGGAATACAGTATGGTGGTCAGAATCACAAGAGTGCTGTCCTCTGCCTGCCCTGCACACACCACCTGTTCCCTAAGGTGGAGTGAGGAGAGGAGTGGGTGGAGTTGAGGTCTAAACACCTGGCTGGAGGACTCATTGTATTTTCTAGTGACTGTGAAGAAACTACTTAAGCTTCATTTCCCGCATTCAAATATTGTAGTGATAATTCCCTAAATGAAGAGGTTATTATGAGCAGGTAATGGTACAGTAAATACGAAAACATTTTGAAATATATATGTTTGATGGTGTTTGTTATACTTTATACACACTTTAAAAAGTATTTTAGCAAATAGCAAACTTGTATTTAGATATTATTTTTGTCCTTCTAATATAGATGAATTAGAAGACACCAAAATGTTTTGAAAACTATAAAATTTCACACTGTGCAAGCTATTATTGTTATCCATACTCTTTTGTTATTTATTGTCTCATTATTTTTTAGCAACATTAAATGCAAAAATAAAATAAAACAAAAAGGGAAATATTTTAGTGTGTAGATGGAAGTGTATAATGTTCTACTCACTTTTAATTGACCATTTTGTCTGGTTTTGGATATATTGTTGTGTGTATATTCCTCATGAACGGATCTGAATATCAATGGGTGTAACGATACAGTGTCATCAACTTCTGTCCATCCAGGTCCCCATCTTGTCCCATCTACATTGAAGAAACAATCTCCTAATTAAGCTTCCTGCCTAGAGTGTCAGCCTTTGGTTGTCTAAACCATACTCTCTGTGATCTTTCTCAATTATTGTCCCACAGTCATTGGTGGTTTCAATGGACCCTATCACAATGTCCAAACCATTGACTTTGCCTTACAAACTCTCAGTGCTCTGAACTATCCTAAGACCCACATCTTCTTCTACCTTCTGCTCTGCTTCCTGTCCTTGCCTCCTAAACCACTTTATGATCCCAGAAAACATGGATATTTCAATTGTGATCAGTTGTATTGTAGCAATCTTTCCTGAAAATAATGACACAATGCAAAATTATGCCATCTAAACCATGAAGACTTGTGGTGTTGGACACAACACTCAAAAATTTCATGTGTGACTCTGATAAAAAGAAGATGAAAACCTGGTGAGACTGGAAGAAAGCACAGTGTTACACCTGTCTGATGGTTAAAGGATGCATAACTGCTACAAAGGTATAGATCTCTGCCTTGGGAAAGACCTGTTGTCTGTTGATGGAAGAGGGAGTCGCAGCTCATGAGCAATTGCAGAGTGATGAAAGGGCAACTGTCTAAGGCTGCAGTGAAGGTTCTCGTGCTGGATGGGAGAGTGAGTGAGGCTCATGACATATGCCATGAACCAAAGCAGTGTGCAGACATTTGAGGTTTTGCAGGAGGTAATTTGTATGTTTCTACTCTGTTCAATTCAGCTAGATACAGTTGTCTGTGTTTGTTAATGTCTCTCACAACATTTTGCATCAAAAATGCAAAATGCAATGTGCTCATGCTCAAAGTCAAGTTGTTTTTTTAAAAATAACAAAACACTTTGGAGGAAATACATCTCTTCATTGACAGTAAAGACAGCATAAGAAGTTTAACACTCACAAGCACTTGTTGCACCTTGACAAGTAGAAAAATGAACCCAGCAAAAGATACATGACACAAGATACAGTAGTGAAGAAGAATTTGCTAAAAGTATGAATAAATGCAATTAATTAGTGACTGTGAAAATAAATTTGTTAAAAAGAATGTGAAAAAGTTCTAACAATAATGTAATGAGAGAGAAAGAAACCCAGAGAACAGTCATATGATATTCAGTTTTTGTTTGTGACAGAGATGTTAAATAGGTCTAATATTTCAATGACAATTTATGATGAAGTATTAATTAAATATCTTAGGTGTTAAAACTCAGTGATTCGATATAATTTATGTAATTTTCTTTCTTTAAGAAATCCATTGATGGAAATAACTTAGTTCTCAATGTGGCAAGCACGTAGCACTCTTGTAAAGACATTTTATACAGCAAGGAAATATTGACCGTAGTCTTTCCTTATCACAGGGTAATATACTCCAACACCTCCAGTGGGGGTCTAGCACTGCAGATAATACGAACAATGTATACTCTATACTTTGTTCTTTATTATATTTCTATATCTATGATAAAGCATAATTTATAAATCAGGTATAGTGAGAGATTAACAATAACTAATAATCAAATAGAGCCATTTTAACAAAATAAAATTGCCTTCATCACTACTCTTTGTTTTGGAATTATTATTAATCAAAATAAGTTTTACTTGGACACACACATACACACAAAAGAAATATACCTCTTCAAAGCAGGCACTAAAGCAGATTGTATGGTTGGGCCCTGGCTCATCCTGCTTCTGGGCCCTTGCCTGGCTAAACTTTTCCGTAGCACCCTCCCTTGCCCATCTCACTCCTTCCCTCACCTCTGATTTTTCTTCATATCTCAACCAAAATAGAGTTTCATCTAAGTAGGTTTCCTGGAGAAGAGCTTCAACAAATGCCAAGTACAATTTTCTTAGGCTAATCCCATTCCGCTTTTACCAAAATCTGTTCCTACAGGGGGGTCCATTGATTCCAGGACTTTGTGAGAACATTTGTCCCCTCATCTGTCCCCTTCTTTAGCAAACCCTCCCAGGCTCTCCATCTTGATAAATGACACTCCATTCTTACTGCTGATCACAGACTCCCCATCGACTCCCCTTCTTATATACCTCATATTCAACATGATGGAAAATCTTGGTTCTGTGTTTAACATAGAGTCAGAACTCAAGGGCATCTTGTTCCTCTCATTGTTGCCCTCACCCCAGCCGCCAGATCTCTTCCTGGCTGATTGCACTGACTTAACTCATTACCCTTCTGCCAACTCTACTCCATGTAAACACCTTTCCTCTGCCAAATCCTCAGAGAAGGAATACGGCTTGAAGGTTCTATATGCTTTTTCGTTTAGATTTTCTTCATTTGGTTCCAATCTTATCCAGATCCTCAGAATGGGTGGAGTTGCCCCCAGTGGCTATATACAGATTAATTCAGCAGAACTCTCTCCTGTACCTCACTTTTGAGAGTCCAAATAAGAGATTAGGGACTTCCTCACAGTCAGCTCCACACATATTGCAACACAGAACAACCACAAGCAAACACTGAGTAGTAGTATCTATTTTGAATACTATTTTTAATAGAAAAAAATCTTAGCTTCTGGGTAATGCTTGATTTATGGGGAGATCAGATTAGGGGATTTTGTTGTAGTCATAGGGCAAGTAGGATTCCCCAACAACAGTGACCTATAAAAAGCTGATGGCTTACTCTCTATTCTTTCTCCAAGTTTTCAGTAAGAGTCAAAAGAAAGATGGTATTGATTGGCTTCCTAAAACTCCAGCATATACCAAAGTACTTTTTGACTTCATACAAGGAAATTCTTTTTCTCATGAATTAAAAAAAATGTTTGAAAAGAAAGAGAAAGTTATCTTATAACATATTTAGGTTCCCCATATCTAAAGACAAAGTCTCCAAATGACCAACATCAATAAGCTTTTCCACTAAGAGAATGTCTGACTTACAAAATTAATAATGGTCCTTCCATGGTTTAAGAATCTCAGATTTACAAGGAGCTTTAAGATATATTTTGACATATATATTCCCCTCAATAGGAGATCATACATATTTATTTTTATATTTACACACCCAATTCGTTTGAGAAGATTTACTATTCTAATTTAGATTTTCAAGTGAGTCATCTTCAAAGTAGACCCTTGAGACTAGTCTTGAATTTATGAAGCAATGGAAAGTTTTAAAACTGTAAATTAGCAACAGACATCAGTTACTATTATCAATAGTAGTCATCCTAAAAGGTTCAACAGGTTGTCATTACTCAAAGGGTGGGGTACACTCATGGGCCTCCAGGGTGCTCTCCGTGTCTCTTACAATGAGGCATGGCTGACTTTGGTGCACTGAGTCTATTTTTATTTTAATTTTCTGTATTCACCAAAAGCAATCTCCAGGCTAATGTTACCAATATGGTGGGAGATTCAAGAAGGTAATACATTGAGAGATACATTTTTTTCTCAAAGGCAAAAATACTGACTTACATGGCTTTATGCAAAGACATTATAAAATAAATTTGAACTCCCCCCCAAAAAAATTACACCAACTTTATAATATATCATAGTGCAAAGACAAGAACCACTTGTTCTGGCTACACTGATCAGGATATTCTGAACTACTCAGGCTTCATGACTTACTATTTCTGGATTGTTGCAAAATGCTTAATAAACTTCTAAATCTTGGATTCCTTACTGGTAAAAATGAATCTTATTTATCAAGTATTTATATTTGGTATTAAGGATTACATGAAATGTAACCAGCACAGTGTGGGTATTCAGTAAATGGTATAAAATATACATACATGACCGGGGACTCCCTCTACTACCTGGAAGATCTCTTAGCAGTGAAAATCTCTTGCTAAATTCCTTCTGGTCTCTTGGTGACAGAGTCACAATCATTGTAACAAATTCCCACCTGAGGTTCAGCAAAGACTAGCTTGCAGCCAGGTGACTGGCTTAGAGCACTGTGTCCCTGCTACCGGGACACCATTCATCTTAGGACAGATAGGCTTTCCCAAAGACACAGGGCTTTAGCCTAGCAATACAGGATCAACTTTCCATGGAGTCACCCCTCTCTTGTTACTTGCCACCCCTCTCTTTGTTACTCTGTTCTCAATTTGCTTTTCAGCTTCCACTGAATTCTAAACCTATTTCGAACTGGAAGCTAGTAGCCCCTGGCAATTTACCTAGCCCCTTCTCCCTGGAGAATTTTGGTTATCCTTTAACTTTGGCCTCTGTACTGTCCCTTCAGAAAAGACAGCGCGGAAACCTTGTTTCTTGTGTTGTACAAGTAGCTACACATGGTAAAGAGAGATATCAAAAAGAATGTAGCACCTTGGGCCATGTCCTTACTGACCCAGATTCTTGAGCAGTATTCTCTGCCTCTGTGCTTACCCGTTTGGAAGTGGTGCCAAAATTTTAGGAATACCTCAAAGAAGAGAGCGTTTTAAAAGATGAAGGACAGAAGCTTTTTGAAGAATGCTTAGAAAAATGTACATGATAGGAATACTGAAGTAGGCAACCCCCAGGAAAAGAGAGAGACATTATGCATCGAAAACCCATAGCTGATGAGGGACCACAATCCTGAAAAGTCTCAGGAACCTCAGCAAAGGAGGTGCAACTTTGTTACATTTTATACAAAAATAACCAAAAAAAAATTTTTTTTGCTGAAGTTTTAAAGTACCTCTTCATTTCTAGGAGCAGCTGATACAAATATGATAAGGAAGAATAATTGACAATGTAAATCATAGACTCCTTATCAACCATCTTAATCGAAATATTTGTGTGATGATTCATTATGAAAGGAACTTTTCCCTAATATTAAAAATCATAGTAATAATGCTTTCTCTGAGCAATGCATTCCATTCTTTACATGGGTGTTTCTAAGAAAAATTTAAAAGGTTTCTAAGAAAAAGCATAGACTTTAAAGGAATTTGTAATCTATTAATTTTCTACAATTGACTATGAGTCTGTAGTGCTGGGTACCATATTTTTACACTCATTAATGACAGAGGGAACCATTAATGTTGTTTGGTTGTTTAGCTAAAAGATTGGATAAATGAATAGATGAATGGATAGGAAAAGAAGGGAATGTGATGTGAGGGCTGGAAGATAGCTTTTATTGTTAGACAAATCCGAGTTAGCATCCTGGCTACACACTTGCTACACCACAGCACTGCAGTCAATCCTGCTGGCCATAAACGTCTTCAATTGTAATCACCATGGCTCACATTCCATGTACTCATTTTGAGTCACTGTCTCTCCTGTTTGGCACAGTTGTGACTGAATGCAGATGAGGTCTACTTACCTCCAGCTCTGATTTCCACTTTTAGATGTAAACTTTCCAAAATTTAACTCTATTTTAAAATAGTTATTTAAATGACCTGCTGAAAACTTGAGTTTAGCATGCTGAAAATAGCATAGAGTCTCCCTAAATTATACCCTATCTGCACACCTTTTTTTCTTTTTACTTCATTTCCTCTTTACTTAATATCACCCCAATTTCCTTGGGAAATTAAGACAAAATCCACATAACAGCATATATTCCTCCCTCCCCTTAATTCCTCAAGCCCTATTAGCTATAAAATCATTACTGTTGGCATTTCTATATTTACACTATTAGTTCCCAAGGCTCTAGTCTAGAAATGAACTTTTCATGGATTATTTAAACAGCTCAATACTTCTTTTTCCTAAATCCACCTTCAACATGCAAGTGCCAAAAGAATTAACTAGCACCAAACCTCCATGCTGGATCATAAATCATGGTGCCCAGCCCTACTGAGACTGCCCAGGGATTCTGAGCTAGGATGTGACTTGCTCACTGTTGTACATTCAGTGTAAAACACAGTGTCCAGAAATAAGAGAGGCACGGTCCCAGCATAAGGCAGAAGGGTAATCGCTGAATGAGGAAAGCAATAAAATGTGGGAAATTCAATATGTTTTGGAGGATTCTTATCAGAAGAGATCTGAAGATGTTTTCTGTAGAATGTTGCAATGTGGCATCTGGGGACATACACCTTGGTGAAGAAGGCACTATTTCAGTCAGCACACACTAAGCTGTGGGTTCTTATAGAGAAAGGCTCTCTGTATTTATTTGTCCTCCACAGAAAGCAAAATGTTGGACACAGGACAAATACTCAGCAAACTTGTTGCTGAGGAGAATTAAGAGTTAGATTTTAAACAGAAAGGACATTATAATAACAATTTACCTTGCACACCTTGATTAAATTTCTTTGGGCATTTAACACTTCACATTGGTAATTGATGTGTATTGTAAATCAGGAAATGCATATTGTTTCAACAATACTTTTTTAAAAAGTCAAATCACCAAGGTAACCTGGAGAAATTGGATTATCCCCAGAGGCCTGGAGCATGGTATTTTAGCCACTTGGAAAAAATCAGGGACTAGAATACATTATGTTGTAAGATGAGATTATACTAAACACACACACACACACACACACACACACACACCGCAGAAAGAAAGGAAAAAAAAAAGAGTACATTAGTCCTTCTTGTGTCTTCCAACAAGAAAAAGAAAAATAGAAGATAAAAACATATTAAGAGTGGACATCTTCCTTCGAAAAGAAAGTATTTCTCATAGAGCAAACATACTCCTTGTAAATTTCCAATCTATGTGTCTGGTTATGGACAAAGTTAGAGAATGAAGTTTAGCATATCTTTCTTCTCCCTGCGTGGTTCCCATGATGAGCAAGAAGACACTGAAACAGAATGACCCCACCATAGGGCCTTAGGTGTGAGCCTCTACAGTGCTGTGGGCTGGGGCAGGGGGATGTTTTGTGCCACCCCATTTTGCCATGGAAGCACTGGGGCAGCAGGAACCAGGTGCTGCAATAAAAAGCCTGGGAAAGCAAGGAGAGAAGATATGCATTTTCAAAACTTTTAACCCAAGTTGAGCAAAATAACCAAGTAAACAAAACCCTATTTGAACCCTGGAATTATGGATCCCCACCTGCCTCTTGAGCCCAAAGTCTAAAGAAGTGGAACTTCTTCAATACAGCTGCTCCCATGGTCAACGCTGAACAGGATAAGAAACCTCCAGGAGGCTGAGACACTCTCATGACATTCCCCATTCCAGACCTCTAAGAAGGATGTCAAATGCAGACTGCATGCTCTGATAAGACAAAGATAAACAAGATGCAAGGGTTTTTTTTGTTTGTTTGTTTTTTGTAGTGACATTTCATTGAGACTTCATTGAGGCTAACAATGATGATAAATTTAAAGAGAGTCCAGTTCCCCACTAGCCATTGTGTGATCTCTCTCTTTTGTCCTACCGGTTCAGGGAATAAGTCATAACAATGTCTACACTGCAGACTCCATAAAATCTACACTGAGTTTCATGGCATTAGATTTAGAAATGAGCTGTCTGCCAAAAGCTTAATGAGACAGTGCAATTTTCAGAGTTGAGATAATTAGATGATGTAAATTCTAATCTAATTAGTGTATTAATCCACTTTTATGGATTAACTGGGTGGTAACTGTAGGCAGGTAGTATGTGGTTGGAGGAAAAGGTCACTGAGTGAATTCTTTTGGAGTTTATATCTTATTCTTAATGATTGGATCACTCTCTCTCTGCCTCCTGGTTGCCATGTCCATGTGCTTTCCTCCACCACACCCTTCCACCATGATCTTCTGTCTCACTCAGGCCCAGAGCTATGGAGTCAGCTGACCATGGACCAAAGCTCTGAAACCATGAGCCAAATGTTTACCCCTCTATGATGGAATTGTCAGAGCTTTTGGTCACAACAATGGAAATCGAACTAAAATACACCATCATCCAGTAAACACCAAGGGGGCCCAAAGGACATTCATCTGCTCTATATTGAATCCAAGGGTACTTTACCACTGATCTACATCCCCAGTCCTTTTATTTTGAGACAGGTTATTATTAAGTTGCTAAGGCTGACTGCAAACTTGTGATCATCCTGCCTCTGCGTCCCTAGTCACTGGGAATACAGGCATGTACTACCACGCCCAGCTGCCTCAGCAGTTTGTTTTCATAATTGTTCGAAATAAACTAACTTCCATGAAGCATAAATGGAAAATTAGATATAAACTACATCACATTCTAAAAATATGAAAGGGGATATATGAGAAATGGGATCATTAATTTAATTAGTCAACAATAATCAAATGTTTATTGAATGTCTATTATGAACCTGGTCCTGGCTCTTTGCATAAATAATAATATAATTATATATATATATATATATATATATATATATATATATATATATATATATATATAGATATAGATATATAGATATAGATAGATATGTATATATATATATATATATATATATATATATATCTCCAACAACTATATGCTGTCAACAGATATGAATGTCCTTTAAACAAAGTGACTTCTGAAGGTTAAATATAGCATTGGCCATGTTATAATATCATGATACATTGCTAATTCAAAGTCAATGGAATTCAAAGCTTTACCAAGAAGAAAATAAATCATATTTTATAAATATACAATCATTGGAAATTAGTATTTTGGTTAGTTTTCTTTTGATTGTAAAACAATATTGCACCCAAAATTGCTTAAGTATAAGATAGTCAAATTAATATTAGGGCGGTAGGCTAGGTGCATAACTCAGTCCAGGATCTAGGCAACTGGCCCAATGAGCACTCAGCACTTTCCAGCATGCATAAGAAATGCAAGAAATATTCTGCCAAAGATTTCAGCAGGGAGTCTCTGAAATCCAGGAGTTGTGGGAGCACATTAAGTTTATTTTTTAATCCTTGAAATACTATGAAAATGAATATATACAATATCAATAACTATAGCTTTAAACATAGATATAGTCACACAAACATATATATGTTTATGTGTATGGATATATTTGCAGATTAAGGGTAATCATTTTGTGCTTATAGAAAATCTACAGGAACAATTACATATTTACTTAAAAGGAAAACCTCAACCTATCACATTAGGAAAAAGGAAAACCTCAGCCTATCACATTAGGAAAAAGCAGCACAGCCTGCTTTGTATACTCATTTAGCAAGACAATCATAACTTAAAAATAATAATATAAACAACTACATTAAGAATAACATAAAACAAATTAACAAACACACATCTTTACTCTCCTATATCTGTTTGATGAAGAAAGAAAAATCCATATTTAATAATGTTTAGAAACAATGAAATGAAGATAGTGTATATAAAAATACTAGATCTGTTAAAAATGTTACTCAGGACAAATTCCCAGCCATTCTTTTTTCCACTTAAATAAGGAAGAATGGAAATATGGGATAAAAATTTAACATCAAGAATCATTATACAAGGGTGTGGAGGTAATCCTGAAAAAAAGTGAAAAACAAGCATTAACAAAGAACAAAAATTAATGAATCAGAGTAAATTGCTGCAGATATAACAATGACATTATGCATATAACACTTCCAGATAGAATAAAGAAGATAAAATACTGCTATTTAATTGAGAAGAGTAGTGTACATTTGTTTTTTTAAAAAAAAAAAAAACAATATTTTCTAAAAAATAATGGCTAAAAGGGACATAATAATGACATTCCAAACAAAGTTTAAATCAAGAGTTGTATACATTTCACCATGTGTGTGTTAATTTGGAAGTGTTATCAGGAAAGAGATAGGTAGACTGTATAAATAAGTATCAAAAATGTAATTAAGTATAGATGTTATCCTGTCCAGAAAAAAAGATATAATTATCTAAATAAATAATTATACAAACACAGAAAAGCAGTTAAGAATAATAAGCATTCAATAAGACATTTGTGAGAAAATAATCATATGTGAAAACATCAGAAAAATAGAAATATAAAAATCATAAAACATTAAAATCACATTAACAAACTTCAAATACAACTTTAGAAAGAAATAATATTGACATAAGTAAAATAAAAATATTATCATAGGTTAGTTGTTGAATAAATTAAAATCCCTGGGTGTGGTGCTCTGATTTATGATTTAATCACAGAACAATTTTTGAGGTGGGTTTGTCAAGTCTATTTCACATGAAGTATAGTATGCTAAGGAAAGTCACCAAGCATTACCCAACACGGCGTTATGACAGTGGATACTGACCCACTTGTGATTCCGACCTGGGAAGTCTGACTCCTAACATCCTTGCCGTAGAGAAGAGGCGAAAATCTTGGAGAAAAAGTAGACAAAGTCTATGATGGTTTGAATCCCTGTGAGTAAAATAGAGATGACTTTCAAAGACAGGAGATAATATTCCTCCTTAAAACTTGCCAACAAAATGAAAAGCATTGCTAACAAAAATGGAGGGGGATATCACAGTGTGCCTGTCAGATTGGAAATCATAGAAAGATTGGACAAGAGTAAATGAAGAGACTAAGACTGCTTCCAGTAGTCTGCATTGACACAGCCTTTTGCGAAGACTTATCCAGTTCCACTTACTCCACTGGGCTGTTTGTAAATACTTCAGCCCCTCCTGTCCCTGGCCCGCCTCCCCTCCCAGGCATACAGAGACTTGCCCTTTCCTTCATCTTTTGAAGATAGAAGTAGCCATGTGACTTGCATTCACCAGTCAAATGTGAGTGGAACTGATACAGGAGTCTAGAATGAGAAAATCATTATTCGTTTAATTAAAGTGAACTTAAAAGTTGAGGACAAAGGAAAACTAGAGTTGCCTTGTTTAAATCCAATAAGAATAACCATTAAAAATATATGAAATAGAAATGCATGGTATATTTGTGTGCAGGCATGTATTTGGAAATAAGAAATAGCATATATGTTCTGTAAAGATCATTATTTTGGTAAGAAAATGACAGGGACCCGCTTTTTGTCTGTACACCCCACTTACGGGTGATCTGAAGTATATTATTTAGCCTCTCTGAGTCTTTTTTTTTCTATTACATGAAATATCATAATTAACATGTCTTACTATAGTGTTGTAATTATTATTATGAAGAATACAAATAGCTGTGGCAGAAATATGTATATCTTATCATCATGATTGCAACAAACCACAGATCAATATATCATAGTTTTGGTTAGAACCAAATTCTTCCACATAAAATAGAATGGACCACTGTAGCGATCAGTGGACTAGATCTTTTTTGTCAACCATAAAAGAAATGTGAGGGATAGGAGCCTCAGATTGTTAGGGTAACTTCTCTATTTTGTGTTCTGATCCGGTATCATAAAACAGGCCTTAATCACAAAATTAAAAAAATTCATAGTCAAAAATGTATGTTATAGCTCCTGCTGCCATGTTGATGTTCCCTGTAGCAAGAAAGAGGAAGGAGAACATCAAGAGAGACTCTTCTTCTATGAATGAGCTTCCTGTTTACATAGCTTTAAGGCAAACTCCATGAAATATATTTCCATATGTCTGTTTGGACTGAGCTGAGTTCCTCCATGGCTCCTGTCTCCCCACTGCATACAAGAACTTCCTAGGGTTCCAGTGGGAAAAGGGTTTCTAAGTAGTTAATCCTTAAGGTTTCTTAGAGTGAAGCATGCTTATTATCAAAGCAAAGTATTCTAATCCCCTTTTTTCCTCCACTTAGGAGCCCCCATGTTTTTCAAGAGGTTTGTTTGTTTTCTCAACACATAGCAATGCTTTTCCATTTTCCTACTTGGAGTTGGTGGGGTTTGTGTGTGTGTATGTGTATGTGTGTGTGTGTATGTGTGTGTGCATGCATATACATGGGTGGGTGTCTGTGAGAACATGCAATATCTCTACTGTCTGTGATAATAATACTTTTCTAAGAATGCTCCCCATAAAATGAATCGATCCTGTTTTCCCAGAATGTCACCTGCACACATAGAGTGGGAATATGCTATAAAAAAACACCTTCTTCATAACTGAATTTCCAAATCATGATGTAGAATTTCTACCATTGGACAAATGCTTTCTTGAATTTCATAGCAATTTCTGTTTCCATATCTGCTTCTCAGAACTATCATTTTCCTTTTGTGCATTCAGTGGAGCTAGGATAGTTTATCTTGTGGACTCCTTACAGTTGGCATCAGTTTACATTTAATTGGTCAGCTTCTACATCCCTTACTGGGCATCCAGCATCTGAGCACAGGGAGGAATTTTTCAGCATCTCTGCCTTGTCTGTGTGCTTAGCAGAGTGTTGGATATACAAGCTGTTAGTTTACAATATGGTATTTAAATATGTGTTAACAAAAAAGTACTGGCCTTCAAATTTTCCAAAATAGCTGCATTCAAAAATGTTTATTTTTGTTTTATTATATGAATCAATTTTTTACTCATTAAATAAAATTGATAAAACAAATATGGAAAGCAGAACTTTCTCCTTCTAAATTCTGAAGTGATAACAGTTATTTAGATTCATTTTAGGAACAATTTTAACATGATTACAATCATACTTTATATATAGTAGTTATCCTGCTGTTTCCCTTAATAAGGAAAATGTTGGTAATTTATGACATCCCCCTCATAGGCATGTGGTTTAAATGCTGTATAATATTCCCCTGAGTATGTAAACTATAATTTGTTTAATCATTCCAATTTTGTTGGTCATTTAAGTTGTTTCAAATTTGTTGGTTTTATAAATAACCATGTTAAGTGATTTTGAATGTAATGATAATTCCATATTTGGGATTATTTCCTTAGCATTGAGTTTCAGAAATATATCTGCTGGGTCTAATTTTATTAAACTTTAACTATTCTATTAATAACTGTGTCCAAAAGGTTTTTCATTTGGGCCCTACCAATTTTCTCACCCATGACTGACTTTACATCACCGACTGCCATTATGAAGGCCGAGGAGGAAGATGGTTCAGATACTGTCAAATGGCTGGTTTACCAATGCTCTTCATCTATGCTCATGTAATGGCCCTGAATATAAGTTTTTTTTTTTCCACCAAAAGAGTAGACCTAATTTATTTTGTTCTCTAGTGTGTGTTTTATTTTGCCACCAGTAAGATGAGGTTGATTGAAGATGGTAACAATAGCAGGAGGAAGAACAGGGGGGAAACTGGGAGTTGGATAAATAGGAGATCTGTGTTGCTCTTCTCCCATCTTATAGAATATTTTTTATTCTTTAGTTTATTACAAGTTTATTTTTATATCTATGATCTGTAATGAGAAATAATTATCATTAAGTAATTCTTTTGCATGTATTTTATGATAGTCATGGCATTTAAAAAAAAATGTGGCATAGTATAATCCCCTCATCCTCTATGGAATAAAAGTTAACTATTTAATGATATGTTTTGTCTATCAAGATAGCCTTACATAAAACGTAGAAAAGCAATTTCTTTGCTAGATATTTACTTTCACTCTCAAAGTACATGCTTTGGTAAACAATGAGTTGAATAATAGCACTTTGAATCATCTGAAGATAAATGAAAGCTACAGAGTCTACGGCTGTTCAATCCAAATACGATTTAGAAGACTACAGCTATTCAGTTCTGGAGGAAAAATAGATCTTGGCCCCAGACTCCTTCACCATTCAGATTCAGAGACTCAAAAATTATTACAGCTCAGAGGATTTTCCATAAGTCATCTGGCTATGCCTTTACAACTCCTTCCCCTCACCCTGATACATTCCCATTTTACAGACCTGGGAAATGTAGTAATGGAATTGTCATTACATTCAAAATCACTTAGCATGGTTATTTATAAAACCAACCAATTTGAAACAACTTAAACAACCAACAAAATTGGAGTGATTAAACAAATTATAATTTACATACTCAGGGGAATATTATACAACATTTAAACTGCATGCCTATGATGAAGATGTCATAAATTATAAACATTTTCCTCATGAAGGGAAACAGCGGGATAACTACTACATATAATATATGATTGTAACTTGTCCAAATTGAAGTGTTCTTCCTCCACACTTGTAATTCTTTGATTTAGACTCTACCACCTTTGAAGAATTGGTATTTTGCCATATTTGCTTTGATCTTACATGCCATTTCTTCTTCCTTTCAGTGCAAATAATGAGTATCCTAGGATAAGTATAACAAAATGCATGGGAAAGAGTTGAGAAGGGAAGAAAAATAAGAAATGGGGTAGGGAAATATTAGAGTGTGTTATAACTTGTAAGATCTTGAAGGACCTCTGTGATGTTGGCCCTTGTAAGATAAATAGCCCAGGAGAACAGGCCAATTATGTCAAACAAAAAATAAATTATGGTGTCTTGGAGGGGACAGAACGATTTTTGTTCTCAATTCAGTATTGGTTTCCTATCCAGCAGTTTCCAAGGTTTCATTTAGAACAGGGCCACAGTCTTTGGCTGAAGGATGTGAAGGTCTGAGTGAGTGGTGGGTTACCCATGAAAAAGGGAGTCAGCAATCTCTTCAAGTTCTCTGGAATCCAGGGTACAATTTAAGGTCATATGGAAGCTTCTGTGTGTGTATGCAGATCAATCATAAGTTTGGTCACTGGAAGTCAGCAAGATTGCTAGTGAGAGTCATAAATGTAGGATGGGCAGGGTTTAGAGGCTGCAATAGAGTTTGTGGGTTGCCTTCCTGAAACCATGTGGCACAGGCAGAAAGACCAAATCTATATATCAAAGTCTAGCCAATGAGAAAGGCAACAATTAAGGAGTCACAAAATCCTGATTTTTTTGTTGTGTATTCTAGTTAAAAAATGATAATAATTGGGTGGCAGGAGAATAATTATTGGAGATAGTTACATTATAATTATTTCTAACAAATATCATAAAATCATAATACATATTTGGCAAAGTGTATAAAGTCTAAGTTTACAGCTTAGCATTTTTCACAATCACGAAGGTAGCCTCCAGGTTTTGAAAAAAATGGATCACTTCCAACATCTCATATGTCCCTCTCCTGCCCTTCATCCCCAGCTATTGTCTTGACTTCTGCTTCTATTAATTCTCTTTGTTTTTAAAGTTCTCGTAAGTGGAATAAAGACATCTGGTTGAGTTTGTTCCTGATGAGGTATGTTCTCGTCATCTGAGTGATTTTGTTGGTTGTAGTTTTTGTCCATTCATTAATTGTCCTTCTGTTGTTGGGCAGCACTATAATGCACGGACATACCACAGTTATCCAAATTCCTACTCTTGATGGCCATAGAGGGTGTTTCCAGAGTTGCCAATGGTAGCATTGTGAACAGAGGCACATCGCTATTCTGAACAAATGCCTAAGCGTGGAACAGCTGAGTTCAAGAGCATTGATATGAGCTCCTGGATTTCTACATTACACGGGAGATTAAATGTGGTTTTTGTTGCTTTCTGGAAATTTTATGAGTTTCGTTTTTTTTTTTTTTTTTTTTTTGGGGGGGGTTGTTTTTTTCAAATTGAGCAAGGCATTTTGATCTAATAGGACGTAAGGATATGTTTTCAAGCTCTATTTCACATTCAAGGAAACATACTCAATAATGATGTGTGTGTGTATCAAGCATTTGAAATAATAGACTTTAAAATAGTCTCACTTAACAAAATGTTGAATACATGAGGCAATGGGTGTATTAATTAACTTTATTTATTCATTCCACAGTGTATATATGAAATATATGAAAGCATCATATTGAACACCATAATGTCAATTAAAAATAAAAATCTAAGTTAGAAAAAGCTTCCTATCTAAACCCCTACCAATTCCTAGCTTGCTAAATATTTTAAAAATGAATTTTAAATGTTATTAAGTGATTATCTGCATTATTTATATTATCAAATAAATTTCTATTTTTTTCTATTGAAGTGCCGAATTATCATGCATTTTGTTAAGGTTAAACTATTTTTGCATTTCTGGATCAAATCTCATTTTATATACAACTCTGGGTGTGATTTACTAATATTATATTTGGGTTTTTACATCTATACTACTAATAAAAAACTGGTCTGTAATTTTTTATCATAATGTTCCTTGGAACATTTTAATGGCAAGGTTTTATTAACCTCCTAATTATTTAGTAAATGTCTTCTATTTTTTATATGCTGCTGTGATTTGAATAATATCAGTATTGTTTTCCTCTTAAATATTTGGGAGAATTCATGGAAGAAGCCATCTGGCTTTGACAAATAAGAGTTCTTTACTAGATACAACTTTATTTATTTATTTATTTTAGTCAGCATTTATATCTTGCATTGTAAAAATACTTTTACAGCACATTTAAATTGTGAAAACCTCAGTTCAAAATTATTCATAATATCATTTTAATGTTATTACACTTTTGGCTTAAAAGAGAAATTGAGGTTCTTAATTTTCAGGATTTCTTTTTAACATATGCTTTTTAGGACTATGATTTTTCCTCTAAGAACTACTTTATCTTCCATCTCAAAATTTTGTGAGATTATATCTGCATGACTTTTCATGCTTCTTTCAAAATGCAGCATGGGATAAAAAAAATATGTAGCCAAAGGTCAAATATGTCTGGAAAACAATATATTTCAAAATTTACTAGAGATTTTCTAATGCCTATTTGTGTACTAAAATTGCTAAGTAGTTCTGCAGGAACATAATCTATCTACCTTTGTATAATGCAGCATTTGCCAAGTTTTCTTGATAATGATACCCTTTTATTGTGCACCCTCTCTTCAGGTTGATACAAGGAATGTTGTTCCACGCAGGACACTAAAGAGATTTGCATGTGGCCCTGAGATTCATTGAACAGTGTTTGCTATGTTCACTGATCTCATTAACCATCCAGTAAGGCACAGAGGATCCAGGAGAGATTTTCACAGACATGTTCCTTCTACTCCTGACATCTACTCCAGTGACAGCAGCCTGTATTGCTTAGTTCCTAAAATGTCTCACATAGCTATTGGCTCAGGTCATGACTGTTACTATTTTTTAGGGCAACATTCACTGCTAAAACTAACCATCTTTCCTTCCAAAGCAAAAACAGTTAACATGGCATAAATTATACTAGCATGTATATAACACAAAATGAGTGTTCTTGATTTGTGGATCAGTGTCTTCCAAATGGATTCATGAAAGAACACATCATTTTGTTTTGTATTACATTGGGGAATAGGATTTAGACAGACAAAAGTACAGCAAAATAAGATATATATCAATAAAGGAAAAGAATGAACAAACTGAATGGCACATGAGAGACTCTTATAAGAGTTACAGTAAAATAAAACTGGAAGTTGTGGAGGTGAGGGGATCAGAAGGCAAGACTAGGATAAGAACCACACTGAGCCAAAAAATTGGTGATGAGGAAGTGGTAAAGGCATCAAATAAAAGAGTGACAGAATTAGAGAATTATTTATTCCAAAGATAATCTGGAAGTAGAGTTTCATATAAATTGGATCTGATGCAAGAAATAATTTATGGTGTCTCCTTACTGTTTCTTAAGTGCCATCTCTGTCCCAAACACTACAATAGGGACTTAATATCTATCACTTAATCTCCACACCATCTTCAATAGTCAGATACCATTCTCTTTTAATGAAAACAATATTCAAAAATAATATTGCCCCAAAGCATGCACCTAGATTATGCTGTTGAAAGATAGTTAGGTAAGATTTCACAAGTGAGCATCTACTGGCTGGGGTCATATTGAGAATAAAAGCATGTGAAATGTATAAGGGGGGCAGTAGAGAAATGGAAAAGCCCAGGTTTGTCAGGATGTATTAGAATATGGCTGTCCAGGCTCCCATCCCACTAATCTTTCCGTTTTACCACACATCCCTCCAGCAACTCCTGGGGTCAGTTCCAGTCTTGTTGCTTTATGTTTCTGGAGATGCAAACAGATTTATGTCAGTTGAGTAGCAATTATTCTGAATGCATTTGGCCACTGAAATTTTTCTGTTGTCTGCAGGATTGTGTGATGCTCATATAAGGAGCAATATATCAACATGGATGAACCACAAAGACAGAAAAATAAAATCAGATTGAAAAGTGCTCAGTGTAATAGCCCAGCTGTTCCATTTTAAAAAAATCAGATTTCTTTCTAAGGGGATTTTCCAATCATTGTTTTTTTTCAATATTTATAACACAAAAAGTTATTTTTACTGGAATGTTCAGGACAAAATCCATTTCTTGCTGTCTACTAATAACTCCTGCCAGGAACACCTGCAACATCAGATAAAAGTTAGACTTTAAGTCAAGTAATACATGCAATCCCCAGAAGATGAAGAATCAGGAGATGATAGGTCTGTCTTAGAAAAAATGAAAACTCTACTTTCCTCAATACTGCTTAGAGAGAGATTCATAAACCTTAAAGGTAGCATTGATGACAGTGTGGATACTGCTTCACTGTTCAATTACCTCTTCTTCTTTCTTCCTCATCTAATCTGTCCAATACACTTGCAATCAATTTTGTATGATCAGGAACATATAAATTTCGTTTTTGAAGATAAGGAGAAGTGTGTATCAAAGTATTTAAAATACTTTCATCACCCTGCCTGTTCAATGGACGATGGGGGTATCTGTTAGGCCCTTCCTTATTACTTCTTCAAGGAGGGTTTTGTCATTAAGGTTGTTGGCACCCACACCTGTCACTTGGATGCATGAGTGAGCTCTGTGCTCTTTGGAATCCTGGTGATTGTATAATTTCCTGCTTATAGAAATGCTGGCACTTTCCAAGACTCAGGCAATACAGTATCTGTGGGTAAGGAGAAACTTCAAGGTTAAGGGGCATGTGAATGTTAATCCAGGCACCACTGCTAGATGATAATTAAGGAAAATGTGACTTTGATTGGCTAACTAATGGCCTCCAAAGGTTTCTAAGCCCTAATTCCAGAAATCTATAAATGTTGCATTACATGGCAAACGAAAATTAGCAGATATGAGTGACTGGGAAATCTTATGATAAATCTGAACTTATCCAGGTGGGCCTTGATTCTTATTTCAAGTGTTCCTCGAAGAGGGAAATATACAATTTTACTACAGGAGAAGAAGGTAATGTGATGGTTGAAGCAAGGTGTCACGCCGCTGGCTCTAAAGCTAGAGGAAGAGGACACACACCAAGACAGCAAAAGTAGGTGTGTGAATGTGGAAGAGTCAAGGATTCATTTTGTTCCCTAAGCCCTAGGCAAAAGTGTAGTCCTGCCGACACCCTGACTTCAACCCAGAAAGACTGATATTGGACGATGGACCTTCAGAACTATAAGATGATAAATGTGTGTTGGCTTAAGTCATTAGATTTATAACTTGCTACAGAAATAGAGAACTAACAAAAGGTTTTGCAGGATTATCTTTGGAAGTAAATAATCTCCTGAGACTCAGTGCTAAGCACAGGATGAAGCCAGTCATGTTAAACTAAGACCTCAAGTTCAGATCCAGCCACACCTCTGTGAAAGACACAGAACAGAACAAAACTGGGGGTAAATAAATTCTTTTTATCACTATCTTCTATGGATATCTTTCAGATGTCTAACCTTGAGAGCTCAGATGTGGTCTAACAAAACTCAAAAGTTTCTTTTGATCTCCTCAGAGATCCTAAAAGAAAAATGATCACATGCCATCCATTCTATACTTTCGTTCTTTTGATCTTCATTCATCTTATTAAAATTTCCAAAGACATGGGTGTCTTCCAGGCCCTACAGAACTTCCACAGGGTTCCTAGCTGGAGAGGAAATCTGCACAGAAGAGCACATGGGACTTCTCCATTTCTCTGCATCCTGATCCAGAGCCTTACCTCCTTCCTAATGCCTCTCCAATACAATCCCCCAAGGACTGGATGGCAGAAGATGGGGTGAAAGGAACTGGGAGAAACCTATAGCAACCAGGGAGCATAGAATACCTAGCACAAGGAGAATGAGAAAGAGGACTTCTCTCTTTCAAATCTCCTTCCTGTAAAACAGGCTTTGAGAGCTAGATGCATCTTGTGAAGCTTGACTAGCTTGAATTAGACTCTCTCTCCTGCTCATGTCATTTTTTTTTTCCATGCCAGTGGACTGAATCCTTACCTTCATGTCCCCTAAGATGCTGTCCTTTCATGAACAGATACATTTATCGGTTGATCCATGTTAGTCTTAGAACATAACTTGCCAACTGCACTACTACTGCTACCAAATAGAATGAACCCTGCTGTCAACTGTCTTTGCGAACTGAACTACTGTGACCTTAATGAGCTTTTCAGGGCCTCTGCGTTGGATGGCTGTCTTCCTTTGTCAGTATCATTCTCCCCCCTCAGGCCAACTTTCCTAGCTCCTTTCTTCTACCATGATATTCTTCTACCTTCTATTCAACTGGCATCATTAAAGTTCTTTGGCCTCATAAGATGCCTGCTTCATTTTGTCAATTAACATTTAGATCTCCTGCCCCAATGTACAATTAAAAATGTGCATATTAACCAAATTGTCCTGGAATGGGATTTGGGGATAGCAGAATTCATTTCCATCTTAATCTCCCTACTATGCAATACTGAACCTCTCATCTAATATCACAAATTCAAAACTTACCCTTAAAATGATGTGAATCCTAATTTCTTTGGTGGATAGTATTAAAAACAGTTGAGACACTGTTCATACCAGTGCTTTGAAAAGCCCCGCCAATTATAATGAGTAATAATCTTCATTTTCCTCTACCGCCAGAGAAATCCCAAAAGGAAACTCTCTTGTCTGCTGGATATTATTTCTAGAATGAAAACATTATAACATTCAATTAAATACACCTTCTCTATCTTTTCCTTTTCCTCCCTAAGCCACAGCCTTCTCAAGTGCTGCTTATCCATGCTCATCACTAAACTTGAGTCCTTTGCCTGGAATGCACTTCACTGAGGAAGACTAATCTCTGGAGTCAAGTTGACATTCTTACAAGTGCACGCATCTTAATTCTGATGTGTTTGCTGTGGCAGTGAAAAGAAAATGATCCCCAAGCTCTTTGACATTGCTCCAATTGAAATGTGAGTTCTACACCTCCCCCTCCTTGAATTTGGAATCTGTGACTACCTGACCAATAAATAGAATGCTCTGGATATGGCAACTTTTTGAGCTTGGGCCTTCAGAAGGAGACGGCTTCCAGTTGCTGCCTTTGGAGGTGCCACTCTTGAACTCAGCTAGCTACATGCCCTGAGGAAGCCACAAGTACAGGTGTTCCTGCACATATTTCCAGTTTGACAGCTGCACAGACCACCAGACACATGAATGAATGAGCATTTATATGATTGCAGCCTCCAGCCATTGGTTAATCCCTGCCCTCAAACTGCCCAGTCAATGATGCAAGGAACAGAGACAAGCTGGTGTCTCCAACCTCTGCCCAAACTGCAAATGCATGAGAAAAATCATCGTGATTATTTTAAACCACTATATCGGACTGTTTCTTTGTATGAAAATACAAATTTGGAGCAATTGATTGTACGATGAAAAACCAGCATGGAAACACACTTGGGAGAATAAGGGCTTTTCTCTACCAACAGTTGCCTGTGGGGCTCCGAGAGGCAATGGGAGGTCTATTTAACAGTCCTGCATGTCTGTGTGTGGACAGGGGAAGTAACCACATCATGTTAAAAGGAGTCATGTGGAGTGGAAGATGACAAAGTGCATTTTAAACAAGGAAAATCTGAACAAGAGAACCTAAATCCAAGTTCAGAGCCCAGGAGGTCAGCCAGTATAAAGTCAGTCAGAAGACAAAGAGGTTAAAACTGGCTAGTTGAAGCACCACTTTAGTAAAAGGAAGAGTTGGTTTTGCCCCATAGTTTCTGTTTTACACATTTCTAGTGTTTCCCTTTTGGCAGGGCGGATCAGATTCATAGACTCTTATTGACGTTACTGTAATGTTCACGGTCTGCTACATAATGCACATAACCCGAGAATATTCATCACAGTAGGCCCGAGTCTGTGACTGTGCAGGAAACAATTGCTCTTTATGGCCCAACCTACATTTTTCAATAACACAGCAGGGATCTCAACCTGTAAAAGTGTGCCCCAGAGCGAAACAGATTTACAGTAAAAGGACAAGATGTTGTGCTCAGCAAAACAATAGTTAACAGTTCCCAGAGTTATGGGCTGGGCTGAAGTGCAAGATAGGTCAGCTCACCATGGTGATAAAAATGGACTTATGAGAAGTATTTTGAGTGAAAAAGGGTTCTGAAGACAGGAAAATTATATTCAGTACCTTGAGTTGCTTGTGATCTATCTAGCATTCCTGAGATCTATCTTTGGGAATTCGGGTTTTAGGTTGAGTTTCTCCTTCTAGGTCTGTGATGTGATGACTGGAGTCTACATTTTTGGCAATGATTTTTGACAGACAATAATTTTTGAGAGACAATAATCTCAATTTTGAGTTTTCGTGGGTTGCAGGATTCAGTTATTCAGGATGCCTCTGTGTTGATACTATCTTAGCTCAGATTGGAAATGAACAGAAACCCCTTCCTCTACTTTTTCCTTACCCTGACGAGGTAGATACAGATGCCAACTTCTTGGATCCCATTTCAAGATACAGACTGTCACCAGGCTGTGAGGGCTCTCCACAAATGTTTTCCCCCAGAGGTTAACTCCTTCAATCCTGCTTCTGATTTTGGACTGAGGTCACACTTTTTGACTGAAGGGCCAAGCCAGACTCATATTCACTTGAAAAATTGTCTTTGCTCCAGAGCTCTCCCCGGCTGCCACACAGGCTTTGGCATGTCTCCCTTGCAATCTGCATCGCTGGGCTGCCTCTGTGCAATCCCGCTTCTGCCTGCTGATTCAGCTAACTCCATTCCTACATCTGCTTACCAGAGGATGAACCAGTACTCCTTTCCCTCCAGCTTGCTGAACAACTTCA
Organism: Marmota flaviventris; assembly: GCF_047511675.1. NCBI lineage: Eukaryota > Metazoa > Chordata > Mammalia > Rodentia > Sciuridae > Marmota > Marmota flaviventris. The sequence continues at coordinate 8,575,711 of NC_092504.1, forward strand.
TTCCAAAGCCATTAGGAAAAGTTGAGCAGGGCAGCTTTGTGCAGAAAGGCCAAGCCAAACAAGTTGAGTAGGACATCTGCCCAGGGTGGACTCTCAGGGCATCAGGCCCTGGGTGAGGTGAGAATGAATGTGTGTGTGCAGCTCAGCCTGGAGTTTCAGGACCCATCAGGGTAATGACAGCCTTGACCTGGAGGGCTGCATTTGCTGAGCCCTGGAGTACAGGTAGGACAGGCAGGGGTCCATGTGTGATGAGCAGTAAGGAGGGAGAAGCATGACGGGTCAGAGCCCAGTGGAGTGACAAGGACATTTGTGTTCATATGGGTGGGCAGACCAAGACAGGAGTATAGAGCCCAAATAAAGCAAGAGCACGGTCTTATTCAGGATCAGATGGTGTGGAAATTCAGAGCTGAGGAGGGACAGGGGTGTCTACACAGCAGGCCAACTAGGGAAGGGGGAGGACTTTGCTTCAGGCAGCCTGGAGGGGAGGGGAAGCGGCCAAGCAGGTTACATAAAGTGAGCATGAATTTTGGACAGTTAGCAGCAGCAATGAGAGGAGGTTTCCCTGAGCAAAACATTAATTAAATAAATAAACATACTAGGGGAAAGGGGATATCTGCTTTCAGAGAAAGGATTAATAAGTATGAAAATAAAGTAAAATAGAATTAGTCCTGTGATGGTGGATAGGAATTATTGGGTTGAAAATATCATGTAAGCTTAGGCTTCGGGACTTAAAAGTTTTCTATAAAAGGGATAAATACTAAATATCAATGTATTCTTAAATTTTTATGACTTCCTGTATATGGAAGCCATCTCAAAGTTCTATGAAGCATCTATCACCTCAATACAGAGTGAGAGGGAGAGGGAGATGTCTATATATCTAACTGCTCTACACTCACCTCCATGGAGGTAGACAGAGACATAGGCATGCTCTAGTCCTCCTGCCTCTGTTGGATTGTTGCCACTCTCTCTTTTCAAAATGGGACATCTGCTTCTATGTGCTTTGAAACCTTGCAGGCCTGTGCCTCATGGTTGGTGTCAACAGAATGTCTGACCTGGTACAACACAGAGTGACTGTAGTTTCTACTCAGCCTTCTGTCTCATAGGAGCTCTTACCTTTAGAATGTTCCGCCATGGTATGAGAAAACCCAGGCCTTCTAGAGAGGTCTGCTTCCGGGGAACATTTACTCCTGGAACCCAGACACCATGCTGTGGGGAAGCCCAGGCCCCATGTGAAGGTCCCCAGTTGGCAGCCCCCATCAACCACTCTACACAATACTTGGTAAATGCTGGTCAGATGATTCCAAGCATACTTGTCTCTGGAGAAGAGAGTCAAGCTAGACCAGCCCTGCCCTGCCCAGATGGCAGATTCAAAATAAAAATAAATGTTGTGACTATTAAAAGTCACTAACTTGGGGATGGTTTAATCTGGAGCACTAAAGAACTGAAATATTTGTCAAGAGTTCTCTTTCGAACATTATTTTTTCTTTGAGCTGTCTACTAGTTATCTAAAAACAGGTACGGTGGAATGGTTTCAGGTGAGGTCAAAAAGTTAAAGAAGGATTTAGGGGGCATTAAATATTTATTGATTTATTCTTATAGCAATGAAATTCTGGGGATAGGCTTGTCAAAAACATTTTCTGTGACTACACAAGAGAGGGTGAATTGGCATGGACAGAAGAGCAGAAATGGAGCCGGTTCGGTAGCTGAGAGGAGTCCAGACCAGGTCAGGACAGTGACATGAACCAGAATCCTGTGACACATTGGAAGTAGTCTAAAAGGATTTTAGGGCTATTGTGAGATACAATAATCAGATTAATAATTAGACATTGTATTATATATGCTCCTTTCTAACATATAGTTGCCTGCTATTTGTTCGTGACTCTGTGTTTTGAAACATCCATGAATAAAATTTGCTTTTAGCGTATAATTATAATAGCCTTAAATGTCATGATCATCAAAATTAAATCAGAGATCTTCACTGGTACTGATCATTTTTGTTGTAATAGAAAGACCAAGAACAAACATCGACAAAATGGAACTGTATTTGTAACCGAGAGCTCCGTCCTAGTACCCAATGCCAAATCAATGCCAATTTAATAAGGAGGACACGGTTTTGAGAAAAAAGAAAAAGAAGATGTATTGCTTTGTAAGGGTCCCGCGAAACGTCGAAGAAAGAGACCACCAAGTGACCACTCATGCAATTGGCAGAAGGGGGGATTTGTTGAACCAGCATGCTGGGGCTCCGTGCCCACTCAAGAAGGGAAAGCAGCCCAGAGCCCCGAGCAGGGGCTGAGCACTGCTTAAGTACCCTTTTTGGGGAGGGCGGAGGGCTTTGTATACATCAGAACAAATCATCATTAGGCGCGGGAAAATTGAACAACAACTCCTAAACCTGATTAGTTCATTCATTGGCGGGAACAGGTCAGGCTGGAGTGATAGGTCAATCCTAAGGAGGGGGTTACATTTAAACTGATTGGTCCAGGCCCTGCAATGCCTGCGTGCAACCACACAGACCCCTTCAGTTATTAAACAACCAGACAATCAGGGGAAATGTTTACTGGGCGGTTCTAAGCATTGTCTTAACAGCTAACTCAGACCTTGCAGCTTAGAAACTTTTACAACACCAGGTCTTTTACCCTTTAACTTTTACGCTTTAACTTCAATTTCTTTTACCCTTACAGCTTTGCTAGCAAAGGAGAAACACGGGGGATTCCTGTCCCAAAGGAGGGACAAAAGAGACTGGGGGGGGGGGGTTAAAGGAACCCTTCAAGGTTACATTCCAGGTGTGCTCTGGTAAAGGGGTCCCAGGGTGCCCTGATGGCTGTTAGGGTTCACTTGTTAATTTGGGAGATATTCACTTCCCTGATGCGCAGCAGGCATCTCCTTCCTGTAGTGGGTGTGTTCAAGGGCAATTAATCAGGGGAAGAAAAGACAATACCTTCTCCCCAATCTTGTTAGGGAGAGGCAGAACCCAGTGGAGAGAAGAAAACCATTTTTTGTTGTTTGTTTTAAATAAGCCTTAGAGCAATGAGGGCTACATTCAGAAGGTGAAGGGACCACTGTTACATATTTGCTTTGATCCCTTGATCTCCCTGAGTCCCAATTTCTACATTTGTAAATAGAAGCCCTGTTATCTGCTGTACAAGTCAAGATCAAAGGAACTATGCAAACAGGTAAGGATGACGGCGGGAACAGGGTCAGTTCTCATTACATGGTAACTGAGTCTGAGTTTGGGGAGCTCCAGGTATATGACAGAATACATTATTGGAAGGAACAGATCTGGCTTCATATTTTTATCTGATGTTATTAGCTCTCCTGCTCGGCTAACCTTCCAATCAATAGCCCATTAGGACCTCCGTGGGACTGAAGCCGGTTGATTGACCAGATGTCACTGGGAAGCTGGAGGCCATCAAAGGATGAAGACGGAGCCAGAGCTTGTGTTAACAGGAGAGAGACAGACACCATTTTCTTAATTCTTCCTCCAGGCACAAAATGATTTTATTTCAAGACTGAGACTTGCTCTGCTCATTTACTATGTGCCTTCCACACACCCTGGCCCACCAGACAATCAATAAAGAGCTAATCTACCACAATATTGAGTCCCGTAGGCCAAGACCCTCCTGAAAACCCTTTCCTGGTCACTTTACAGCTTGTGGACACCTACAGAGATAAACTGCAGTATCTGCAAAAAATAAATAAATAAAAATATTAAGCCGTTCAGAGAAGGGCAAAGGAGCTCCACATCATTGACCTCACCTTTTAAACCTAACATAATTTTTGAAAATTTTGGGTAAGAAGTAGCAATTTCTCTCTCCCTTATTATGCTGAAAACTTTACCATCAATCATTACACCTGAAACAGACTTCCAAATCTGCCTGGAAGATGAATGCTAGCAAATTGTCCTTTTCCTCCAGGGCAAGTGAAAGTTGGAACAGTTCTATCTGTAGGAATTGTAAGAAGTGTCCAAGTCATGACTCATGGTACAGGTTGGCAAAACCTTGCTGGATTATTTCCAAGGTGGCTTATTAACTAATGGAATCAATGACTTACTCACTGCTCCTTAGCCTCTTTCCAGAGTTTAAGGACATGAAATAGAAATGCCTGCATTTCCATAGGTGGTGTTTTAGTTGAAGACAAAAGTAGGGTATGGAGATAAATCCATATCATAATGTTTTATACAATTGGATAAATGTTTTTTTTTTTTTTTTTTTTCAAGTAAGCATTTCAAAGCAGTCTGGGTAGTGATTAAAACGCCACGAGAGAGGAGGTCGTAATGATGTGCAATGGTCCAGGGGAGGCTTTGCATTGGATGTGACATCCAATCCAGTCGACCAGGATGTTTTTTCCCCAAAGAAATAGGTGTGGTGTTTGGGGCCTTCCTTGTATGAAAAGTATTTCTGTAGGTTCCAGAAGCAGGTTACCTGGGCTGCAATGCAGGTGACATTGCCACTTAGCTACAGTGACTTGTACAAGCCTTTGGTCATGGGCCATGGTTTCCCAGTAATAACTAGCTGGACCAAAACTTCACAAGGGGGCAGGGAGAATAAATGTCTCTTATTCTCATTCCTTCAAAATCACTACCAGAAGGTATGTGTTTTTGTGAAAGGGCAGAATCTTCCTTCACAGCAGCACTGTAGCTTTTTATCTTCCATTTGGATCCATATTTGAGCCTCTTTAAGAAGCAACCATCAAAAAAAAAAAAAAAATACAGATTCATTTGCCTTTCTTAAAATCTTCCCAGGGGACAGAACACGAAAAACCATTTCACTTGTCAATACTGTTTACCACTTGGTGGAGTAAATGTAAATTTTGATGCTTTTCCAGGCAGTTGCTGATGGCTTTTCATGGACAATGACATATCCCTGGACTCTTTGACATTTCATTTTGTGCTCCTGGCGCTGCCAGCTCTTTTCTGTAACTGTATGTCAAAATAACAAGATCTTGCCAGCTTATTTAGCACAACCTGCTTAATATCTGACAGTTTAATCCTGCTGTAGGCTTTGAGCCATGCAAGTAGGTTTTCAGAGCAAGATTGGGTTATTTTGTCCTAGAACATAAGGTGCACACTTAAAATATCCTCAAGGGTGCTGACCCAGAAAGACAGATCCAACAATAGGGTTTTTTTTTCTTTAATGAAGTCACAGTATTGGTATTCTTAGTGTCATACAGATAAAAATAATTATTAACAACCACAGTAAAAGTAGAACATGACCAAGAAATATTTGTGGGCATGGAGAATGTTTCTCCTTAATTCAGTCAACTAAAAATATTGATGAATGATAGATGTATATAGTGTTTTGCCACTAATTTAACCTATTGGAAGGAAGCTGGGTTAGCAATAGTAAAGAACTAGGGATCTGAAATCACATAGATTCTAATACCCTCTTCCTGTCCCGTTTAGCTGGGTGATCTTATTTGTTTATTTATTTGTTTGCAGTACTAAGATGGAAGCTAGGGCCTTATGCATACTATGTGAGTGTTCTACCCTAAAACTATATCTCAACCTAAGTTTTGCCACATTAGCTATTAATTCACATCTCGGAGCCTCTGTCTCTCACAGATGACACCCCCTTACCATGGTCTGTGATGATCATGTAAACAAAACACTTAGCAAAAAGATGCCCCACCATGCACACATATTGATTTTTTTTTTTCTCTTAGTTATCGGTAGAGCGAACATTAAGTTCTTCACCCTCAGGTCTCCAAAGTCTTCCAGGACGCGGCACTACACAGCTCTCAGGCCCGCATGCAGCCACGGACTTCAGCAGCAGCCCTTGCCTTCTTCCTGAAAGCACATTCTGTCTGGAGGCTTTCTCAGTGGCTGTTCCGATGCCTGAGATCCTTTTCTTCAGGATTTTGCAGAGCAGATTGGTTTCATGATCCAGGTCTTGGCTCACAGACACCATCTCTGCAAGACCTCCTCAGATCATCTCTCTTAATCACATCCCCACATTTAATTTCATCAGAATCCTGACCATAATTAATTTGCTTCATGGCTAATCACCCCTCCCCAGGCTGACTCCATAATAGCCCTGATATTTCAGTGTTATGTTGCCCACTTTTTTAAAAGTGACTCATGGTAGAAGTACTTCTAAAATATGCTCGTTAAATGAGGGGCATAATCCATCAATAGCCAATCAGTTAGTTCATGAATGGGAGGTTTACTTCAGTATAAACCTTGGAAAGTTTGTACTTTACTATGTACTAAGGCCAGACACATGTTGGTTCAAATCTAGATACATACTAATGAAATAACTGAAGACTTCATTTCTTAATCATTAACTCTTCTCTTTTTCCATTTGTAAAATTGAGGATCTTATAAATCATCACAGAATTTTATGAGGATTAGATGAAAACACACAGTTTAAGCACTTCAGAGACATCCTAGGAAACGGTCAAGTGTCCCTTACTCATCTCTGTGGAAACTGCCTGCCAGCTAGCACCACTTCCAGCAGTGTGCCCTGGATTCCTAGACTCTGTTTGAATCTCCAGGAATGTTGATTTCAGATCTCAAAGTACGTCTGTGTAAATTCAAATATATTTCACTCTTTTAAAGGTGTAATATTCAACTGTTTACATTGCACATTTCAGCGTTTTTATTATCATCACAAAACCATGGAACCATCACCACTAGACAATTCCAGAACACTCTTATGATCTCAGAAGGATACCCCTACCTGTTCAGAGCCACAGTCCATTCTCTCCCTGTACCCTGTGTCAGCCAATAATCTACATTCTGTACCACTGTATTTATTTTGGACATCTTATATAAATGGTTATTATGTTATGTGACCTAAGTGTTCATCTCCTTAAACAGTATTTCCTAGGTTCATCTATGCTGTATCATGAATTAGCACTTCATTCCTTTTGATTTTTAAATAACATTCCATTTTCGAGCTATAATCTTATTTTGCTTTCCCATTAATCAGATGAAGGGCACTTGGGTTTTTCCATCATTTAGCTATTATGAATAATGTTGTTATGATCCTTAAAATGCAAGTTTATAGATGGCCATATATTTTCATTATTCTTTGTTAGATATTTATTTTATTTCCTTTTACTTGGTTTAGGTTTACCTTGATCTTCTTTTTCTGGTCCCTGAAGGAGAGTGAAAGGTTAGCTCCTGATTTGAGAGTTTTCTTCTTTTTAAACATACGCATTTTGAAGTCCCACATTTCCCTTTAAACCAACTTTAGCTGCATCACATAAAATTTGGTATGCTATGATTTTGTCTTCTTTCCTTTTGAAATGTTCTTAAACTTTTTCTTGTGACTTCTTAGGCTCATTATTTGGCAGTATGTGACTTTTCCAGGCATGTATTCAATTTCCTACCTCTCCTTCTGTTAATTTGTTTCTAACTGCATCCCTCTGTTGCAGGAATATGTAGTTTTCATGATTCAGTCCTGCAAATTCATTGAGTTTTGTTTAGTGGCTTAACTTATGGTCCTAGTGGAGGAATGCCTCTTGTGCACTTGAGAACAACGTGTCCTTGGCTTTTGCTGCTAGGCTATTTGGTGGAGGTCTGGTGGGTTTATTGGTTTACATTGTTCAATGTTCCTTTTCCATGTTGGTCTTGTGTCTAATTTCTCATTCTTAACTGAAAGCAGAATTTTAATGTCTCCAACTATTATTCATGAATGATTGATTCCTCCCTTTAATTACATTAGTTTTGCTTCCTTTGGGAGGGGGGTTCTGTGAGCATTTTATCATTATAAATACCAACTTCTATCTTTAGGGATGCTCTTTTATCTTGAAGTATGTTTTTTTCCTAATATCTGTAGAGACACCTCAGAACACTTTTTGTTATTGTTGGCTGGTTTATCATTTTCTTAAAATACGTTTGTATCTTTGAATGTATTATCCAGGCCAATAAAGAAAAACCTTAATACAACTGCATATTGCAGACAGTACATAGTGATTTTTTTTCCTCCTTTCAGATAGTTTCTACTTTTTAAGTGATAATTGGAGTATGGAATTAGTGACACATTGGGAAACACATCAGTCATTTAACTATTTGTTTCTGTATATCATAACACCATTTCTAATCCTCTTCTTCCAGTTTATTCTATTTCACTGCCTTCTCTTCTGTTGAATAAATAATTTATACTACCAAATTTTTTTTCTCTCCATATTCTTTGCTATTTTTCAATTGTTTTCTCAGGTGTTGCCCTGGAAATTATTGTTATCACCTGACTGTCAAAAAATTATTTTCTATCACTATCAATTATTATACAAATATGTTCTTATCCCCACCCCTCTCGTTGTACTGTTGATTTCATATTTTTTCTGTTCTCATCAACAGTTGAACATTGTTTTATGCAGATATCTCTTAATTCAGATAGCAGAAAATATATGAACAGAAAGGCAATGAACTTCTTTTATATATAGATTTGATCTAGGAAGTTATCTTTATTAGTGCTGTTTATTTCTTCTTGTGGGTTGAGTTATTTTCTAGTAACATTTAGTTTCAACTTAAAGAACTAGCTATTTCAGTTAGCTTTTTCACTGCTGCAACTAAGAGACCCAAGAAGAACAATTTTAAGAAGGAAACCTTTATTCGCAGGCTCATAGTTTCAGGGGTCTCAGTCCATAGACCTTGGGCTCCATTCATCCGGGCTTGAGGTAAGGCATGGTAGAATAGTGTGATGGAGGAAGCAACTCACATGATGACAAGAGCATAGACAGACTCCAGTAGACAGATGCCAGATACAAAGTATATACCCCAAGCCACGCCCTCAATGCCCACCTCCTCCAGCCACACCCCACCTGCCTTCAGCCACCACGGGTTAATCCCATCAGTGGATTTATTCACTGATTGGGTTAAAGTTCTCGTAACCCCATCATTTCTCCTGTAAGCATTTTTTCATTGTCTCACACATGAGCTTTTGGGGGACCCTTCACATTCAAACCATAACAAGAACGGATCTTAGAATTTCCTTTAGGCCTTCTGCTCCCAGATTCTTTCAGGTTTTGTGTATCTGGGATGTCCTCATTTCTTCTTCATGTGTAAAGGGTAGTTTGTTGCATCTGAAACTTGGGGCTGATCATCTTTCTTTCTGCCTTTCTTTTTTCCCCCTGCCTTCCTTCTTTTTCTTCCTTTCTTTTACAGATATAAATTAAAGGTTTTCCTCATATCAGGGATTTTATTTTAACTTCCCCAAAATATTATTTCTGCCTATTTTTCTCCTTTTCTTTTGGAATCCCGTTATACTTGGAGTCCATACCAGGCTGTGCTAATACTCTTTAAAATATCCCAAAGATCTCAGAGATTATTATTTTTTTTCTTCATTTTTTTTCAAACTGGGTAATTTCAGTTAGTATTTCTTCAAGATTTTTTCCTACTATTTGTTCAAGACTCCTTTTGAACCCAATTAGTGAACGATTTATTTTAGTTGATGAGTATTTTAATTCTAAAATTCCTATTTGATTCTTTTTTTTTAAATTTTTATTATTGGTTGTTCAAAACATTACAAAGCTCTTGAAATACCATATTTTATACATTTGATTCAAGTGGGTTATGAACTCCCATTTTTACCCCATATACAGATTGCAGAATCACATCGCTTACACATCCACGTTTTTACATACTGCCATACTAGTGTCTGTTGTATTCTGCTGCCCTTCCTATCCTCTACTATCCCCCCTCCCCTCCCCTCTCCTCCCATCTTCTCTCTCTACCCCATCTACTGTAATTCATTTCTCTCCCTTGTTTTTTTTTTCTTTCCCCTCACTTCCTCTTATATGTAATTTTGTTTAACAATGAGGGTCTCCTTCCATTTCCATGCAATTTCCCTTCTCTCTCCCTTTCTCTCCCACCTCTCCTCCCTTTTTAATGGTATTTTCTTCTCATGCTCTTCCTCCCTGCTCTGTTCTTAGTTGCTCTCCTTATATCAAAGAAGACATTTGGCATTTGTTTTTTAGGGATTGGCTAGCTTCACTTAGCATAATCTGCTCTAATGCCATCCATTTCCCTGCAAATGCCATGATTTTGTCATTTTTTAGTGCTGAGTAATACTCCATTGTATATAAATGCCACATTTTTTAAATCCATTCATCTATTGAAGGGCATCTAGGTTGGTTCCACAGTCTAGCTATTGTGAATTGTGCTGCTATGAACATCGAGGTAGCAGTATCCCTATAGTTTGCTCTTTTAAGGTATTTAGGGAATAGTCCAAGAAGGGGAATAGCTGGGTCAAATGGTGGTTCCATTCCCAGGTTTCCCAGGAATCTCCATACTGCTTTCCAAATTGGCCGCACCAATTTGCAGTCCCACCATCAATGTACAAGTGTACCCTTTTCCCCACATCCTCGCCAGCACTTGTTGTTGTTTGACTTCATAATGGCTGCCAATCTTACTGGAGTGAGGTGGAATCTTAGGGTGGTTTTGATTTGCATTTCTCTGACAGCTAGTGATGGTGAGCATATTTTCATGTACTTGTTGATTGATTGTATATCCTCCTTTGAGAAGTGTCTATTCAGGTCCTTGGCCCATTTATTGATTGGGTTATGTGTTTTCTTATTGTTTAATTTTTTGAGTTCTTTGTATACTCTGGATATTAGGGCTCTATCTGAAGTGTGAGGAGTAAAAATTTGTTCCCAGGATGTAGGCTCCCTATTTACCTCTCTTATTGTTTCTCTTGCTGAGAAAATACTTTTTAGTTTGAGTAAGTCCCATTTGTTGATTCTAGTTATTAACTCTTGTGCTATGGGTGTCCTATTAAGGAATTTGGAGCATGACCCCACAGTATGTAGATTGGAGCCAACTTTTTCTTCTATGAGGTGCAGAGTCTCTGTTTTGATATCAAGCTCCTTGATCCATTTTGAGTTAACTTTTGTGCATGGTTTGAGAAAGGGATTCAGATTCATTTTGTTGCATATGGATTTCCAGTTTTCCCAGCACTATTTGTTCAAGATGCTATACTTCCTCCATTGCATGCTTTTAGCCACTTCGTCAAATATAAGATAGTTGTAATTTTGTGGATTGGTCTCTGTGTCCTCTATTCTGTACCATTGGTCCACCCTCCTGTTTGGTACCAGTACCATGCTGTTTTTGTTACTATTGCTCTGTAGTATAGTTTGAAGTCTGGTATCACTATACCACCTGATTCACTCTTCCTGCTTAGAATCGCTTTTTCTATTCTGTGTCTTTTATTTTTCCATATAAATTTCATGATTGCTTTATCTATTTCTACAAGAAACGCCGTTGGGATTTTGATTGGCATTGCATTAAACCTATATAGAACTTTTGATAATATCGCCATTTTGATGATGTTAGTTCTGCCTATCCATGAACAGGGTATATTTTTCCATCTTCTAAGATCTTCTATTTCTCTCTTTAGGGTTCTGTAGTTTTCATTGTATAAATCTTTCACCTCTTTTGTTAGGTTGATTCCCAAGTATTTTATTTTTTGAGGATATTGTGAATGGGGTGGTTGTCTTCATTTCCATTTCAGAAGATTTGTCGCTGATATACAGGAATGCCTTTGATTTATGCGTGTTGATTTTATATCCTGCCACTTTGCTGAATTCATTTATTAGCTCTAGAAGTTTATTTGTAGACCCTTTTGGGTCTGCTAGGTATGAAATCATGTCTTCTGTAAATAGTGATAATTTAAGTTCTTCTTTTCCTATTTTTATGCCTTTAATTTCTTTCATCTGTCTAATTGCTCTGGCCAGTGTTTCGAGATCTATGTTGAACAGAAGTGGTAAGAGAGGGCATCCCTGTCTTGTTCCAGATTTTAGAGGGAATGCCTTCAATTTTTCTCCATTCAGAATGATGCTAGCCTGAGGCTTAGCATAGATAGCTTTTACAATGTTGAGGTAGGTTTCTGTTATCCCTAATTTTTATAGTGTTTTGAACATAAAGGGATGCTGTACTTTGTCGAATGCTTTTTGTGCATCTATCGAGATGATCATATGGTTCTTATCTTTAAGTCTATTGATGTGGTGAATAACATTTATTGATTTCCATATATTGCACCAGCCTTGCATCCCAGGGATGAATCCTACTTGATCATGGTGCACGATCTTTTTGATATGTTTTTGTATCCGATTTGCCAGAATTTTATTGAGGATTTTTGCATCTAGGTTCATTAGAGATATTGGTCTGCAGTTTTATTTCTTTGAAGTGTCTTTGTCTGGTTTAGGAATCAGGGTGATGTTGGCCTCATAGAATGAATTTGGAAGTTCTCCCTCTTTTTCTATTTCCTGAAATAACTTGAAAAGTATTGGTATTAGTTCTTCTTTAAAGGTTTTGTAAAACTCTGCTGTATACCCATGGGGTCCTGGGCTTTTCTTAGTTGGTAGTCTTTTGATGGGTTTCAAAATAATTTCTAATTGTCTTCTGTATTTCTGTAGCACTGTTGTGATATTGCCTTTTTCATCCCGTATGTTAGTAATTTGAGTTCTCTCTCTTCTTCTCTTCGTTAGCATGGCTAAGGTTCTGTCGATCTTATATATTTTTTCAAAGAACCAACTTTTAGTTTTGTCAAATTTTTCAATTGTTTCTTTTGTTTCAATTTCATTGATTTCAGCTCTGATTTTAATTATTTATTGCCTTCTACTACTTTTGCTATTGTTTTGCTCTTCTTTTTCTAGGGTTTTGAGATGAAGTGTGAGATCATTTATTTGTTGTTTTTTTTTTTTTCTTTTTTTAAGGAATGAACTCCAAGCAATGAATTTTTCTCTTAGAACTGCTTTCATTGTGTCCCATAGATTCCGATATGTTGTGTCTGTGTTTTCATTTATCTCTAAGAATTTTTTAATTTTCTCCTTGATGTCTTCTGTAACACATTGATCATTCAGTAACATATTGTTCATTCTCCAAGTGATGCAGGATTTTTCCTTCCTTCTTTTATCATTGATTTCTAGTTTCATTCCATTATGATCAGATAGGATGCATGGTATTATCTCTACTCCTTTATAGTTTCTAAGAGTTGCCATAATATATGTTCTATTTTTGAGAAGGATCCAAAAGATCCTTTTGTTGATGTTCTTTCTTTCTTCAGACATTTATTTTATATTTCCCATTAATGCTTTAAATATACTTCTTTTTATCATATTTAAAATATCTGATTTTAAATCTTTTCAAAATATGTCCATCAACTTTTTTGAGAAAGATTTTCATTGACTTGTTTCCCCTGCATATTGATCATGCACTCATATTTATTTACATATTTGATAATTTTTGGTTGAAATGACATTTTATATAAACTGCCAATTCTAAATGACATCATTTCTATTCTAAGAATTTGTCTTTGTCTCATATTATAACCATTTTCTATTCTACCCTGACCTGGTAGTTGTTTTTTGTGGGTTAGTGACTATTTGAACAATTTCTATAAAGAATTTGCTGTTTAATTTTTATGGGCCCTGTAATCTCTGCTTAGTCATTCTAAAGTTTAGCTTATGATTTGGCAAAACATTTTTTTTTTTAATTTCTGGAACCAATACATTTCCCTTACACCAAGGACCCGTATTCCTGTTTGTACATATGTTTGCCACTCAGCCATAGAGCTGACAATTCTTCCTTAGCCTTAACTTCCAGATTGCACCACCAGCCTCAAGATCAGAGAGAGCTGGGGCTGAGGTTGTGGCTCAGTGGTAGAGCCCTTGCCTAGCATGTGTGAGGCACTGGGTTCGATTCTCAGCACCACATATAAACAAATAAATAAATAAACGTTCATCAATAACCAATAAAATTTGAAAAAAAAATTCAGAGAGAGCTGAGAAGTTCCAACTTCCTCCTCTTTTCTGAGCACACACACAGCCTAGTCCCCCCAGTCCCACACCTGCAATGTCCTTGTAGATTTCAGGAAAATATTAGGATGTTTTACAACCCTCTATAGACTTCTCATTCCCGGCTTTTCTAATTTTTGTTCAGCCTATTTGTAAAAAATATTTTTCCCTGATGGGGAAACTGGGTTATTCAGTGTTGCCTCTGATGGTGTCAGACAAATGCTCCGTGGACAAGCTGTTTGCACTGGTGAGCTCTCAGTCATGTCAAATAACAATGGCTCTGCCAAGCAGTGTCTTCCAGGGAACTAGCCTAAGAGCCTAGCAACAGAACATTTCTGGAAATGGAGCTTCACACCCGGTTTCGACCCTTCCTGTGGCCATCAGACCACTCGTTCTCACCAATATTGCCTGTTGCAATTTCATGGCTACTTTGGAACTGGAAGAGGTAAAACTGGAAGACCAGAGTGCACTGTTCTTAACCAAAATTCATCTGCTTTTCTTGAGGATGCATGCTCTGAATTGCTACAAGTCTTTGCTTGTATTCCAGTGACCTGAGAAGCTAACTCTGATGGCTTCACAAAGCATTCTGATTTCATAACGGACAAGGCAATTTGGGAAGTCCTTTTATTGTCATTTTCATTGACCAACTCCACAGCATTTTAATACTACTTTCTGTACCATAAATCTCAAGCCATTGTCTTTAAAAGTCAAACCTATGTTAAATAAACATAACATAAAACATTTACAACATAAAAGGACAATAATGTCAACAATCTGCTGCATTTCTTTATCTTGGCCAAGACTTTGTTTTGTAATAACTATTTTCTCTATAAAAACAGTACACCCTCATCAGTTTATCATCATCTAATTTATCTCAATTAAAAAGAAGGTTGACAATAGCAATGAAAGAATGTTTGAATCTGTCAAAAAAAAAAAAAAAAAAAAAAACCTAGATGTTTTTTGCCAATTTATTTGTTCATTCATTCTTCCACAGACTTTAAGCATACTAGGTACTGGGTGCAATTCCCCAAAGACACTGACCCATATATAGCTCATATTCCATTGAAGAAGACATGTGCATAAATATTTAATTATACCTCACTTGTATTAAATAGACAAATATACAAATTGCTAAGGGAATGGAGAAGAGAGCATGATTAATTACATCTATCCAGATTGGGAAGAAAGTTCCCTAATGACGATGTCACTTGGGTAAAACATCAAGAGGAAACAGGACTCTTGCCATAGGCATAAGAAGTTGGCCTTGGACAATGGACAACACTTAACATTTTGTCATGAATTCAGAGTCACTCAAATGACACCCTTCATAAATATTAGTTAAATCATTCAAACCAAAGATCTGGCTTCTAGATTAAGAAAGATGCAGAAATAAAGAGTTTGCAAAGACCATCTGCATTGTCAGCAACCCCCATACTTTCTGCTAACATCCCTTCTAGTTGTCACTGATACTTCATATCATAGTAGGGAAGACATCTTCTCTGTCTTGAATGATGCTCAGGCTTGTCCATTTCCCCTTTAGATTATACTGCCAAATTCTCTATCCCCAAGGGTGAACATGGTTCCATGCATGAAGTCCATGCACACCATGTATTTGATGACAGAGAAGAAAGCCATGGGACAAAGCCATAAAATCCCATGAGATTCTGAGTTCTATTTAAAAATTTATTGTGTTTACAATGGATTTTGTCAACATATTTATGATTATCTCAGAAACCTCAATTCAAATCGGTCAAGATTATTTTGAAAATGATGATCATCTTCAAGAGTGAAGGAGAATCAAAGGAGTGTCTAACCCTGAAATAATTATTTCAGACCCTTCTTTTTTCTTTCTTTATATAACTCTTTTTAATTTATAAGTTGTATGGTTCAGTCTTCTTGAAAGGAAATCTTTAGTGAAAAGCTAGTCTCAAAATGGAACTATTAAAGTTTTTTTTTTTCTTTTTATCCTACAGTTCTAAGATTTCTTCTAATAATGTTGCTTTCTATTCTAGTCACTGGTCTTTCATACTCAGCAGAACAATTTGAGAAAAAAAAAGTTCAATGAAAAGTACAATGTGCTCCGTAATTGTTCCTAATAGAATTTACAAATTAGGTACCAAAGAAGTGTTTAGTTTCATCTTCAAAAAGTTGAAACCATTCCTTTTGTGCATTGAAAAGTTAGGACATTGGTATAAAAGTATGCAGATGCCATTTCTCATTGGAAAAAAAAAAAATCAGGACATCTATGAGGTGGCAGCAACCTCCCAGAGCGGATAAGCACTCCTCCCTGCCCAGGTCCCAGTCCTTGGTGATTTCCTTTGTATTTCAGATTCTGGAGGCTTTGTCAGACACAAGTCCTCTTTGCACTACTTTGTTTTCATAGAAGATTTAAGAAAAAGGAAAAATGTATTTGGCCTTGTATCCTTATCTAATGGGAGAAAATTTTATATGAATGCTGAAAGATTTATGTTTCAGAAAAAAATGTAAGAAAATATATGTCCCTCTTGGGAGTGAGAAACATTTCTAAGTGCTTAATATGCAAAATAAATTCAGGAATTTCAGAGCATTCAAATCCAATTGTCATTACTAAACACATTAAGTACAATAGTGGGTACATGCAGAACTTGCATCAAAAACAACTTAATGATATGAACAAAACAGACTAAAATTTGGTGGGGTTTGTTTTTAAATAACAATAGATTAATCACTGTAGCTGTAAATGTGCTAAGTAAAAATAAACACATAAATAGGCTGAGTATAAAAAATCAATTTCTGAAGTCTGGTTTTAAAAACTTTCTCCTGAGTGCAGCAGAGATTATGGTTCTTAAATTGAGACAAGCATTTATGAATGTAAATTCATTCAAAATGCAAAACTGTAGTTGCCTAGCAGGTTGAAGAAATAGGAGAAAACCCACAGGGCAGTAGTTATTTCTATTCACAGCGATTTATTTGTGATCAAGAGACTGTATTATAGGGTACTCATAACAAGTAAGTATTAAAATTACTTCTTGGATGTTAAAGACTGGAAGATAGACAAGTAGAATTGACTTGGAATTTGATGGCTGATTGCTTAGAATAAAACAAAACAAAACAAAAACAAACAAACAAAAAAACAAGCTTGAGACTTAAAAAGACCCCCAGTTTACACCAATCTATTACAACACTAACAAATAATCACCCATGCTAAAAATGCACACAGATCCCATCAAGCACACCATGGTGAGGACTGTGACTTGGAAATGTGCTCATAGCTGAATCACAGACAGGTGAAACTTGGCTTGATAAATTGAATATACATTTCATCTTCTCTACACCCAGGTTCTGGATGATCAAGTAATGGAAGTTCCTGGGGCAATTTTCAAACTGTTGAATGAAATTTACTTGTCTGTGTCAAACAAGGAAAACCCAGATGAATAAGAATCAAACCAACATTTGGGCAATTTAATTTGACATTAAAACCAAACAAACCCTTTGAATATTTATTTCAAGTACAGTAAGAAATAATGACTTCAGTATATTTTTCACTCTTTTCTAGTGAAATTTAGCTCTTAGAAATTCACCAAAGAAAAGTTAACCTGGTACACGTTCTTATGATTAAGTTATTCTAAAAGTTCTCATAGTATGAGACACAAACCCAAAATTATTGTTAAAAATTGATTTTTAAAATGTTTCTTAAATTTCTATTTTATGAAAGGGAATTAATATTGCAATTTGCCTCTGCATGTTAATAATGGCTAATGAATGAGCAGTTCCACAATGAATTCTTTGAACTGTAGGATCATATTGTCAAAAACAATAGATGTAGCCACTTGAGACACCACAAACCTCAAACAAATCTGAAATTGTTACTCAGTCTATCTAAGAAAGTATTGATCAAATACTAACATTATATCATCTATTGGTATTTAGAACCACCTATATTATATGTGAAAAGCATTTGTATCTATTTATTTGTAAATTGATATAAGTCATTCCCTGGTTTAAAAATGATCATTGCCCCAAATTATTATTATGGTTTGGATGTGAGGTGTCCCCCAAAAGCTCATTTGTGAGAAAAATGCAAGAACATTCAGAGGTAAAATAAGATTATGAAAATTATAACCTAATCAGTCGATTAATCTACTATGGCTTACCTAGGTCGTAACTGTAGGCAAGTAGGGTGTGACTGGAGGAGGTAAGTCACTGGCTGTGTGCCTTTGTACCTGGAAGCAGAACTCTCTGTTTCCTGTTGCCCTGTCCAGAGCCTCTGTCTTCCACCACACCCTTCCACAGTGATGTTCTGCCTCATCTTGGGCCCAGAGCAATGGAGTTGGCCATCTATGGACTGAGACCCTGAAATTGTGAGACTCAAATAAAGTTTTCCTTCTCTACATCATCCTTGTCAGGTATTTTTGTCACAGAGTTGTTAAAACTGACTAAAATATTTTTGTACTGTATATCCCAAACAAAACTGCAAGAAATGACACTGAAAACATGATGCAAAAAAAAAAAAAATAAAAAAAAATAAAACAATGGATAAAAAATTAAAATCAAAAGGTTAGGCTGATAGTTTCAAGTTAAATGATAAATAAATTGTAGTAGAAAAGTACTCAGTAAATATTTATGTTTTAATTTATTTTTTATTTTTAATTTTTAAAATAATCTATGATGCTATATTGTTTATATCATATATACATATGTATTATATGTACATATATATACATATATATAATAGAGGAATATAGAGTTATATTTTTGTCAATTTTACTAACCTTTAACCAACTGTTAAAGGTAAGTCACTTTTTTAAAATATGTTGATAGACCTTTATTTTATTCATTTATTTATATGTGGTGCTGAGAATAGAACCCAGTGCCTCACTGCTAAATAAGTGCTATCTACCAATGAGCCACAACCCCAGTCCAAAGGTAAATCACTTTGGGCACTGATTATAGAAAGAAATATTTTTAGATGTGGTATATATTTTTGCAAAAAAAAATTTGCTGTGATAGTAAACCTAGAATAAAGACTTATTAAAGAACTTATAGAAAAAAGCTCTAGAAGCTGTTGAAGGTATTTGAAGGAAAGTCCATGGAGTGTGTCTCAGAAAGTTCAAGCTGCTGTAACGAACAGGTTAAGTGGCTCATATACAACAGAAAATTACTTTTCACTGTTTTGGAATTGAGAACCCAGAGGTCAGGGTGCCAGCCTGTAGGGTTATAGTAAGACCCTCTCCCTGGTTTGAAGACTGCTGTCTTCTCATTATATATCCATTCATGTGGTAGAAAGAGAGTCACTGTCTCTGTGACTTCTTATGTGTGAAGTGCTCCCATTCATGAGGCTCTTCACCTGCCAGTACCCCATCTCCTGGGTACCTTCACACTGGGGATTAGATTTTAACATAAATCTGAGAATGACACAAGTATTTAGGCTATAACAAGGTGTCATCAGAGAAGATTGAATGAAATTCTAAGAAGATGATGCTGACATTGGTATTTTCCAAACTCAAAGAGCCGGTGCCTATTTTTAAATGCTTAAGAGATTTTTAGTAACTTACAAAGCATATAATGACAAGAATTTTAACTCTTTGGTTACAGCCTCAAAAGCAATCTCACAACAAAACCATCATAGAAAACTTTGAAGTAACCAGTAAGTCAGTGGGGCACCAATGTCGATCAGCTCTGTGTCGGAGTGGTGCAAAGCAGCTAATGCATGGCAGATGGGGCTCCAGGAGGGAGGAGCACAGACAGCTGCCCCTGCCTGCTAAGGGATGCATGAAGCCAGCCTGAGACTCACCACCTCTCTTTCCTGATTGTGAGGGAAGAGCCTGTCTCATCTTTGTGCTGCATGCAAGAGGTATTCCAGGGCAGAAAGTCGACAATTCTAGAAGGTGTTTTGATGATAACTAAGATGGGCATAACTCTGGTGAATGACAGACACTGGGCACCACATTTGTGAGCCCTGAGCATGGAATCAGCACTTTCAGTGACTTCTGTCTAAAGGAATACTCCCAAGTTGTGATAAAACAGATGCACTAACATCAAGTGTATCTTGGTAATTAAGTCATATTTGACATTAAATTATACTGCTGACTTTTATCTTCCTGTAATGATAATAAAATGACTTGGAATGATTACACAGACTATTATCTGTAAATATTTCAATTATGGCATTATGAGGTTTGCTTAATTGTCTTTTCTGGGGGTACCAAAAGTCAAACTCACAACAGGCATAAGAGAACACTAAAAGTAAATACACCTTAGGCAATTCACTCTCAAATCAGTGGGCATAAGTGAAAAGACCAACAGTGCAGCCATTTGACATGAATTCTAATTTGAACGTGATCCAGAGCCTCAGAATCATCTTTGTTGTACTGTGTATCTATGGAAGACAGCAAACAAGACCAGGGAATGGTCTGTGGGAACCTTGGGGCTCCGGGATTCTATTAGATGAGAATGAGAGAGATGTAGACATATTTGAGTTCTCTGTTTTGAATTTGATAGTAAAATTCTGGTAAGCATAATGGAAGCTGCCCTTCAGAAATTCTATTTTCCTTTTAACTCAGTAGCGAAGCCTATAATTGAAGGAGAGCCTGCAGATCTCCTCACACCATGCAGGAAGGTACGGAAGCTGCAGGCCATTCTTAAAACACACATCAGAGTGTGGCTACCGTTCCCCTGTGTGGAGCCTCACGTGGACACCACGTCCCTCCTCTCTCCCCTCCTGTGCTGTTCTCTCTAACTCTGTCATTCCGTGGACTTCATCCACCTTGGTGAGGTGGCCTCTAACCTGTAGTTTCTGTGTTTCTAAGGAAGAACTCTGGATCCTACAACTTCTTCACTGGAACATCAACAAGAGAAGATTGTTTCTAATCTGTGTTAATTTTCACCATTTTCATATATTTAAAAATCTTTCTCATGTTCTGCTCCTTTTTCTTTCTTACCAAGACCTCCAGACATGGGACTTAGGGGGAAGGATTGGAAAGACAAAGTGACATCTCTCTTGTTAGAAACGGGTGCACATTTTCTATATCCCACCACAAGTTTACTCTCCAAAATTATCAGATAATGAAGTTTGCTTGGTCATAGTGGTTGGGACCCTTAAGCATTTAAATAATAAGATTTGGTATGCAAGGTTTTCCTGTGTATATGGAAGGATGAATTTAAAATTATAGAAAGGAAACCTAGGGAACAAGAAGGATACTATTTATTAATTGATTACCACTCTGCTCTGGGTTCTAGATAGGAAATTGTAGAATTTATTTAACTATACTAAAATTCCCCTCTAAATAGTAAAAGAAGTAAAAGAGTGATGTCCTTCGTTTGAATAATACTTTATGAGAAACCATACAACACAAAAGTAGAAGAGAAAGGAGAATAAGCTCTAGATCCTGACTGCCACAGTCAAGATTAGCTCTACCAAATACAGCTGTGTGATCTTGCATCGGTTTTGTAACTTCTCTATGCACCAACTTTCTTTATAAAATGGGGATACAGTATTATCTGCCTTTTGTGGTTATTCTAAAGAATAAATGAGTCAGTATATATATGACTGTATATTGGACCAATGTAGATATTTCACTATGCTTTGTTGAAGTTAAATTAATAATGTCAGTTTCTAAGAGCTTCCTTAATTAGACAAAGTTTGTGAAACAATATACAGAGGTACCGAGGAGTCTTTTTTTTCCTGATTTGTTTTGTTTATATTTTGCTTTTAATTTGCAGGGCCTTTTTATTCATTTTCTCAGGGTGGCATTTTGTTCTAGATTCTTACCAGGTGGGAAAAATACATTTGGGAGGGAAAAAAAAAAAAACAATGAAAGTGATTTTCTAATGCTTTTGTGGTTTCATATTAAGACTACAGTGACAAGCTAGAAGTTTTTGTTAACTTTTAGACCCTTGGGAACATTATTAATTGCCATTATTATTGTTTAAAACTTCTTGGAATTGTTTGATCTGATGATTGAAAATGCATTGATGAGCAATGAGTTTCTCTCTGCTTTCTAGAGATCTCAATTTAAAAGCCAGGAACTTATAAAATATTTAAAAATTACAGTGGCTCTTTTCTTTTTAAATTACCTCTCAATAGAAATTTATATTTATCTAATTGTTCAATATTTGTTTTACTTTGGGAAAAGATGCCACCCTAGGTGGTCCCATAACATTTGCTATTTACATCTTGAACTTCCATGACTAATGGAGCTCTTATGAAAAATTCAAATACGACTTCCAACACTTGTGAGATTCAAGGCATCAGAGGCATTGAAAAAAGAACCTATGGATACCTGATGATCATGGTAAAGAAGAGAGACCCTCAAACACACTTCCCAGACCCACAACCTCCACTGCATTCTGACAACAAGAGGTCGAAATGACCACATACCCTTGGAACACATACATACACTTGGCTCTTCCAGGAGAAACACAATAAGAAAGCCATCCATTCATTTTCTCTATAATTTATTCCTCACTTCTATTCCACACATAATAAAATAGGGTCACCAAAAGCAGCCCCAAGTGAAGTCGGATGTCATTAGGAGCTTGATTAGACACAAGATGGCAGGCTCAGGTTGAACACACAGTCTCCATTTAACTTTTTATTTAAGAAAAAGGAAATAAACATGGACTCAAAAGGAAAACCTATAACATAATTAAACAAGCTCTCATTATCTTGCTTCATTAATTGCTCTAATGCCTCTAAATTGTTCCTCTGATTTCGTTTCCTACGATCTAATTTTGGTGTTAGTAAAAATGATAATATGCTAGAGGTCATTTACATTTATTGATAAAATTTATTCAGTGTTTTTCATCATCAAATGTTAACTGCTCCCAACACAGGCCCTCAACTGTCTTCGGTCAGAGAATGTAGTGATTTTCGGGAGTATGATTTGCTCTTAAAGACATTTTGTTCAAATACAAAAATCTGTGTGAAGTGGCTTTGTGCCTATGGTAATTTATTTGACATTTAAAGTGTCAAATATTGTCAAGAACTGTAGTAATTCTGTTAAGTTGGGAAAGTAAAGCAAAATAGGTGTTGACTTTTCATTTCCCAGGAAGGACCTAATAGTATTCTAGTAATCCCCAGGCCTCAAGCTCCCGTTTCTTAAATGACACATATACCAGCTGGAGTGTAAATCACAAAAGAATGCAACTATCACAGCACAGGAGGTCTTTAATCACAGTCAAGACTAAAAATAGGAATCCCATCTATTTCCTCATCCAGTCTTTTATTTCAAGGCAAGTCCTAGGAGGAAAATGCAAAACCCATTCACTCCTCTGAACCAGCAACAAAACAAAATTCTTTTCCATTTTGGATGCATCCTCAAGTGATTGCCCACAGAACCCAGTGTTGTTATAGAAATATGGTACCCAGGAGTAGCTAAAATTTTGAGAAATGTATTTTAGTGGTGAACTAGAACATGTCCATATGAGGATAATGTTGTAGAAGGACTCTGCAAAGGATGATATCTGTGGAACCCTCAAGGATTAATTTATGTTTAGTCTGGGAAAAGAAGACTTGGGTGGTTGACTTAAGTATCTGAGGGGGTGACGAGTTAGTAAAAAAAGAAAAAGATGAGTGTTTTCTTTCTTGCTCAAGAAGACCAATGTGGGGTAGGTGTACATATATGATAAAGAAGGCAATTTATAATAATTAGGATGACCTATCCATGAAATTGTCTGATGTTGTGGAGACTGTCTTCTTAATTCCTTAGAGTTCTTCATGTCAGTACCAGAGGGCCAGCCTGGCCCCTGTTCATTATTTCGCTTCAAGTAGAGCTCTTCTACCCTGGAGCACTGGGAATATGTGATGTATGATGACTGCCCTAGTATTCATTTCCATTCCCTCCATCAGTACAAAAAAATTTAACCCAAACACCTGAAATAAAAAGCAAAAGTCAAATGGAATAAAGATGCAGTTAAACAACACACAAACAACAACAACAACAACAAAAAAAAACTCTCCTTGTGGTACAGCTGTCTTGTTAGATAAAGGAATCCTAGATTCAATTAAAGATTGACTAGATTTGTGTTCCAGAAACTTGTTTCAGGGAAATCTGCAGCTTCATGAGAGGCAGCCAGATATTTTGCAAAACAAAGAAACAAAAAGCATCCCTTGACAACTAGATTTGGGAACGACCTAGGGGAAGTGAAGATAAGCACAAATTATTCATTATTGCTGAAATTATGACGGCTTTTAACATGCAAAAAATATGATATTTTAAAGAGGGATTTAGAAAAACACTTTTATCCAGTGACTTTTTAAAGAAATCTCTTTTATTTTCTTGGGATTTAACTTCAACAGATTTTGAGACTCTGACTCCATGCAATGTAATTTGAGAAATGGTGGATGAGTTCAATGGGTGATGTTTATCCTGACACATGAGGAGATGTGCAGTTCAATGGTGGCTGAATCCATCTCTGAAGTGAAATAAAGATCAGGATTTTCACCTCAAGAGGACACCAGAGTAAAGGCAGCCCAGCCGTAACAACAGGAATTATTTTCCCCTGGAACTATGTGTGAAAGTTAGACAGACAGTATGGAATTTAAGGTGCAAATGCCAAGAAAAATATTGACAATGGTGTGTGTTATTCTTTGGATAGGAGGTGTCCCCCAAAAGCTCATGAATAAGATCATGAAGGAATGTTCGGAAATAAAAAAGATTATAACCAAATCAGTGTAACCAAATCAGTGGTTTGATAGATTAATAATTAGATAGATTAATAATTAAAATGAGTGGTGGGTGGTAGGCAGGTAGGATGTGGCTGAAGGAAGTAGGTCACTGGCAGTGAGCCCTTGGGGATCCTATATTATCCCTGGCTCTTTGGACTCCTTGTCTGTGCTTCCTGGCTCATGATCAGCTGCTTCCCTCCACCACACTCTTCTACCTCAGGTCCAGAGCCTTGGAGTCAGATGACCATGGACTGAACCTCTGATTCTGTGAGTAGAAGTCAACTTTTCCTCCTCTAAAATGTTCTTACTAGGTGCACTGATTACAGTAACAGAAACCTCATACTCCGTGTCCCTTGTGAAAGAGGCCAAGGATGAAGGTTGAACTAATGGAATGAAGTTCAGACACCAGAACCAAAGACAAGTATTTGAGAGACCGTTTTTGAACTTATTGGTTTTTGTTGTATGGGGTCATGTATGATGCCTTACAAGGCAGAAGGCTTCAAAGGTCAGGATGGAACAGGAAATGGTTATAATCTGAGAGCAGGTAACATGGACCATATCAAGTCTAGATAGGAATCAGTGAAATATTCTAGCACAAGATCCCACTAAGATGAAAAGCAAAGTAGGTCTCCATTCTTGAATACTTAGGCAGATCATTTAGGACTAGTTCACCAAGAAACTTTCTGTGACATTGAGGTCTATATGCAGGGATATGACTGGGGAGTATTCTGTCTGTTGAGAGCACTGTAGAATGAAGGGCATATTTCTAAGTAGAGAGAAAAACCATGTCCCTCTTTCCTCAGAGATGAATAAAGGCCTTGGATAATTCCAGGATCCATCAAGAACACTGGAGTTGATTTGCCCTACAGATTTTCTTTATCTTGAAGAAAAGGTGTCTGTCTATTGTACCCCTGCACTGACCTCCCACTGGAAATGGGCTGCCGCAGGAGAAGTGTAATTTTAGGTAAAGTAGCTCTCTCTGGCTGACGGTAATTTTGGAAATGGACTCAGGTATGATCTATGAGGCACCAACACATCAACCAGCTGGGGAAATGAGTGTCTAGGAGATTTTTATTGAGCTTTGTATGTTCCAGATCTTTCATTATTGATGAAATGGGGATTAGAGGTAACACATGGTGGGTGAGAGGTTGAGTCTGTTGTATTCAAATCCTGGCTCTGCTCTCTGATTGTGGGATCTTGAGTGTACTATACAGTCTCGGTGTGTTCAGTTTCCCACATCCCCAAAATGAAAGTCTTAACGTCACCGACTCAGTTTGTGGCGACTATTAAGGAAAATAATATGAGCAATGTGCCTAGAAGACTGGATGCCACCTATGTGGTGAATATTGAATGAAGTAAATAAAATAAATACATTAAAATGCAACTTCTTTACTGTCATAAGGCCATATAGGTAATGGTTTAAAAAGCTAGTACTTGAGTTCTGGAAGTTTAATTGCAGGACTCACATGCTTGTGACACTATTCTGAATATTATAGGATGATATGTTAATATTCAGTGTTAAGTTCTTGGAAAGCAGACTTTAAAAGGGAGCTTGTGCTACAATACTGACACCTGCTTACTGACCTCTTTGGAGACATTTTATGGTTCTTTAAGACCATGGCTTCTCCAGATAGCTTTCCTAAGTCCTGTTCCTGTTCCCAACACACAATCTTAGTTTGCTCTTCTGCATTATGAAAGTAATGGCAACACCTACCCCACACTGCAGGATCCATTAAATCAGGCAACACAGAGAGCTCTGTGCATAGTTAACCACGTGTAAAAGCTTCCACTCCCGTCATCACAGAGGCTTCTTTATGGCAAGGTGTCTGGTGCCATACAGCACCCTGAGCAACAGGAGAGTTCTTTCCCAAAGACAAAAAGGAATTGATGGCACCATATTGGGTGCTTTGTGTCATTTTTTTTTCTCCTCTCTTCATTAATTCCCACAGCAACACAGTGAATTATTTGCTATTTAGCAAACCAAAAATGGCCGTATAGCAATTTCATATGATTCAAACCAATCCATAGCTCCATTTGCAGTAAAGAAACAAGCCCGACAGATTCAAGGGCCTCTGTACCTTTGAGTTAAGAGAGGACAGCAGGGGCAGGAGTGACATTCAGTTTTGCCAAATGCGTATTCTCTTCATGTTCATCTCAAAAACCACAGTTAACATCCTTGCTTCCGAATAAGGCAGAACTGACAATGAATTTTCTTGGCCTTAGACACATCTGAAACACAAACTCTAATTATTCTAAAGAATAATTCCTGAAAAAATAAAAGTTTCTACCATTTTAAATGCAATAAACTACAATCATTCTATTTCTCTGTTTTTCTGGCCTCAATACTTTTGAGATCAGCACTTTATACTCTCCAGTTAAATTATATTGTTTGACAGCTTATTGAGCATTTGAAGAAAGGCTGAGGCAAAGTTTGAACTCTGCCTTCCCACAGACCTCCCAGCACAGTCAGAAAGGGAAGCTTTGTTATTTGTTTTCTATAGGCCGCCCTGCATCACAAAACCACCGCCCTTGAGTTCAGCTGGAATCTCTCAGCTTGAATTGTGCAAGTTACTGTACTGAGCATCATATTGTTGGTGGAGAAATCTCTCACCTTTATGATCTCCTTCATTTCTGCCTAATCGTCTAAGACAAGAATAGCGTGCTGTGCCTAAGGGGGAAATTTTCCATTACTCCTGAAAAGATAAATGGTAGGAGGCAAAATGAACCAGTCTCATTACAACCTTCCAAAAAAAAAAAAAAAAAAAAAGGCAAATTGGTCTTCAGAAATGATATAATAGGGCTGACAGCTTTAATACTTTCCCATTCAATTGTGGCATTTTATATCAAGATTTTCATAATGTGCAATACAAACACTTAGAGACGTTTGGAATAATGCATGATGCTTAATATTTTTAACTACATTTCCCACAAAATCTGTTCCCTTCAGAAAAAAAGTCAGCTATTTTTTTTTAACCAATGCTGACTAAAAGAGAACAGAAAGATTATATTTAAAAGCTGGCTAAGAATGAATGGAGAGATTATATTTAAAGAAGCAAAACAATCATTCATTTATTTTACTGTAGCTAAGTTTTTAATCTGTATACTAATGGCTTTAGTGCCACTTGATAAAACCATGAAAATGCTCCAATTTCTAAGAATGGTTAAGGGCAGAAAGCTCATTTGATGCTTTAAATATCTGATGAACTGCTCGATGACAGAGCTGAAGGGAAGATTGATTTTTTTAGAACCAAATACAGTCTACAATAATAAGCCAATTTCTTGCCAGTAATACACTTGAAGGAGCTGTTTCTAAACATATTTTCATTAGCTGCAATGAGCATTCTCAAGGTTTCACATCTCTGGCATCAACTTAATGGGATGCTAATTCATTAATTGCGATAAGTATTTTCTGAGTAGCAAGTCATGTAGTTATAGATCAACAAGTATGATTCCTACACAGATAAAGTCTACTATTCTCATGAATCCTATGCAAAGGAGGCTGAGAAGGTCCCCAATCAAACTAGATAAAGCAAGTGAAACCACATTTCAGACTCTGGTATTTGGAGGACACACCCCTAGTGACACAGGTATTAACAAAAACTGGCCTTGTCTTCAGTAGGTAGAAAGAAACAATAAAATATACTGCAGGACGTGGACAGATAGAGTTTGGAATAACATTATCAACCAAGGCTAGGCCTCAGACTGTTCAAAGATAGCTTGAGAACTGTATTATTAATATAAGCAGGTCTGGATAGGTACAATATGTTTGTCAATAATACAATATTGTTGTTATTGTCAATACAATAAAAAGTATAATGAGATAGAAAGTCTCAATTTTAAAAAACTGAATAGAAATTGATACCTGAGAGTAAGCCTTAAGTATATGAACTAGTAGTTTAGTAGATTTGGCCCTTACTATCCAGAACTATGCATTCAGAACTCCCTG
The DNA here is from genome assembly GCF_047511675.1 of Marmota flaviventris. Lineage (NCBI taxonomy): Eukaryota > Metazoa > Chordata > Mammalia > Rodentia > Sciuridae > Marmota > Marmota flaviventris. The sequence goes on from NC_092504.1 coordinate 8,604,042, forward strand.
TGCTGCATCTCCTGTCATCTCCCTTAGTTTGCAAAGAACAATCAAGAAAGAATACTGAAAAATGTACACCTTCTTTTGTAGCATTTGTTTTTAATTAGTGTATTTTAGTTATACATAATATTGTGATTCATATTGACTTAATTATGTAAGCATACAACTTAACATGTACCCGTTAGGTCTCCAGTATTCCCTCTTTTCTTCCCCTCCTTCCTTCCCCTGTTCTTTATCCCCCACTCTACTGGTCTTTTTTTCTATTTATTTATAAGTTTTTTTTTTTTTTTTAAGTAGTGCATTATTAAAGGACTTAAAGGTGAAATTCACTGTGGTGTGTTCATATGTGTACACAGGAAAGTTCAGTGAGATTCATTCCACTATTCCTCCCTTCTCCTGTCCCTTCTCCCTCCCCTCACTCCCCTTCTTCCACTCCACTGATCTCTCTTCTATTTTCATGGAATCCACTCCCCCTTTCCTTTTTTTTTTCTTATTTTTGTTTGGTTATTATACATGAGAGTAAACATTCAACCCTTGACTTTTGGGTCTGGCTTCTTTCACTTAGCATGATTTTTCTCCAGGTTAATACATTTACAAGCAAATTCTATTTTTTTTTTTATTATTTTATATGGCTGAGTAAAACCCCGTTGTGTATATAGCACTTTTTCTCTATCCATTCATGTGTGGATGTGTACATAGCACTTTTTCTCTATCTTCTCACCTGTAGATGAGCATCTTCTGGAGCAATTTCATAATTTGGCTATTGTGAGTTGTGCTACTATAAACATTCATGTGGCTATATCACTATAATATGCTAATTTTAGTTCTTTTGGATATACACTGAGGAGTGGGATAGCTGGATCTTATGGTGGTTCCATTCCTAGTTTTTCGAGGAATCTCCATACTACTTTCCAGAGTGGTTGTACTGATTTGCAGTCCCACCAGCAATAAAGATTCTTAACAGAAAGGCTTTCAGATGCAAATTACAACCTAGGCCACCATAATGGTGAAGGAGACTGCGAAGTAGACATGCCTTGGCATCCACATGTCCTGGATCTCTGGTCCTTAGGTATCACTTGGCTAAGTGAAACAACAATCCCTTGTGCAATTGGTCCTATGTACACAGAATGGAGAGGGGATACTATAAACCCTTTACTGCGGTTACCTACTGTATCCTGGATTCCAGTTCTTAAGACCTTTCTCTGAGCTTCAGTGATGGGAGCTTATTACCTCCCTAAACAGCCCATTCCAAATTCTAGCAGCTCTGTGAGTTCAAACTCTCTGGGGCCATTGCTATTTGGTGATCCAGATCAACATATGGAGTCTTTTCATAAAGATGAGTTATTTTTTTTTAGGATGAGTCTTCAGCTATCTGGAGAACTCATTTTAAGCCAGCTTTTTTTCCCCCTCTAAATTTAATATCCCTGCTCTCTTAATTGATCCTCATACAACCTTGTGATGATTTATATCCAATTTGTCTGATTTTCATCCATTTTTAAATGTTCTGATGTGACAAAATTTGGATCATTTATAGACACTTCATTGTTAGCCAGGCTTGGTGGCACACACCTGTAATCCCAGCAGCTTGGCAGGTTGAGTCAGGAGAATCATGAGTTCAAAGCCAGCCTCAGCAAGTGCAAGGCACTAAGCAACCCAGTGAAACCCTGTCTCTAAATAAAATACAAAATAGTGCCGGGGATGTGGCTCAGTGGTTGAATGCCCCTGAGTTCAATTCCCAGTAAAAAAAAAAATATATTGTTGGTCATAAGGCTTGTCTTTAGGACACAAAATTCAAATTCAAATATCTCCTCACCCTAGACAGAAACATTAACTAGTAACATAGAAAGCATATGTATTATTGAAGGGCTCTAAAAGAGTTCTGATTTGTAACTTGAAGAGACAATATATGATAATAATTAATAATGGATAACAAAATAATCAATAATATTAATCAATAATAATAGATAAAAGTAATAAAATGGCATTTACTGAGCACTTATTTTGAATATATACTAAGTGGATTGATTTTAGTTAGAGTTAAATAATATAACTTGCAACTATCTAGTGTCTTCTCTAGATGATCCTATTACCTTCCTCATTTTAATGCTGTATGGAGACCAGGGTTTGGAAAGGTTAAGTAACTTTTAAACAATCATCCAGTAAAAAGTGATGACTCTACATCATGTACAACCAGAGAAATGAAAAGTTGTGCTCTATTTGTGTACAGTGAATCGAGGTGTATTCTGCTGTCATGTATAACAAATTAAAACAAATTTTTAAAAATTTAAATTTAAATTTTAAAAAGTGGTTGAGCTGAGATCAGAGCACGAATGTATTTGAATCCTAACTCTTACTCAGTGTTTCCCAGCCCACCATGTAAGGTCAGGCACTGGTGATCAAAAGGAGGCATATTAAAAGCTGCTGAACAAGGCTTTATTGAGATTTACTCCCAGGAGAGACCCTCCAGTCCAACAGAGCGGGGTGGGGGGAGTCACACCTAGGCTCAGTTGGACTGGAATTTTATTGGGCTTAGGACAGGAAAGGAGGACTTGAGACAGGAAAGGGAAGTTTTTAGGGTCCCTTGTCCTCCTGGGCTTGGTCGGGGGATCTTGCTGAGCTCCATGTCCTTCTAGGACTAGTCAGGAGATCCCTCTGATTGACAGGTGGTTATCATTGCTTGTCTGTTGGCGCCTGATTGGTTGTTCTTCCACATGCACAGGTTGCCTGGTGCTTTGTTGCCTTAGCCACCTCAAACTGACCACACACACACACACACACACACACACACACACACACACGTTTATTCACATATATAACATGCCTTGCTTGACAATTTCAACACTTGCAAAGATAGCCTGGCCTTAGAAACAGAGCTTCCCTCTTTGAGTGGCATTTCCATGATGCTAGGTGGCCTGAGCTACCAGCACAGCACTATGTGGTATATGACACAGTGAGGTCAGGCAGCAACCATCACTTTTCCTCTCCATGATTCCATATCCAACATCAACTGCATTTATTAAATCTATGGTTTTGAATCCTGATTCTGCAGGCCCCTTGTTTGTGTTCTTAGGCAGATGACTTGAAAATTGTTAAGCCTCTGTAGCTTCAACTACAAACTAGGAGGTCTCAGGTGAATTGGTAGTGATTTATTCTCATCAGTAAGGAGTAGGTAAAAATCACTTTCTAGGGTTGAAATCTGAAATGATGTATGAGATAATGACCTTGAACTTCTGTCAATATTCCTCCCAGACTCTGACATTGACATTTTTGTTCTGAGAGATCCAATATTTTCTGCCTCAGCCTTTCACATTGCTCTGCTGAACCTCCCAAAGTCCTGCCAGATACAAGTCCCATCCTATCTCTTTCCTTGCCCACTATACAGTTCCAGCTCAAAATAATCTGTTAGCAGTTTTCCAGTCAGCCCAACAGTTTGTGAGTCACTATGAAGAGTGAATCTATTGGATGAACACTGATATCAGTCACCCAGATAAGATTAGCATTCATAACTATTTAAAGGAAAAACTGAGTAGAGACTGAAGGAAATGAAGGAGGGAAAAAGTGCCAGGGATATTCTTTGTGCTATGTTTGCCACGCCCCACCAACTCCTGTGTGTTTAATCTCCAAGATCATAAATTAAGAGTGCAAAAATTTAAACCAATTTTGTTGTTTAGAAGTGGAGCCCCTATGATTGAATAATGGCGGCTTAATACAGAGAGGGAGAGAGACACACAGAAATACAGAGACACACATGCACCTACATTAGGTCACCCACCATGATGTAATGTAGCCCAGGGAGACCTTTGCCATAGATGTGCCATGATGTTTAGACTCCCAGCCTGCAGACCTGCAAGCTCAATAAATCTGATTTCTGCACAGAGTAGGCTATCTCTAGTATTCTGTTACAGTATCAAAAATCCAATACACTTGGGCTGGGTAGATGAGAGGGCCTACAGGAGATATTCTGAAATGCATGAGAGAAACAGAGACATCTGACTTGTAGTTGCATTAACTCAGAGGTCAATGCTAGTCAAATGGATTAAAACGAAAAAATGCAAGTCTGCTTGCTCTAAATCTTTAGATAACTAAGAACTGTGAACTAGGACGGCTTTTCAAAAGGTCAGAGATAAAAGAAGAGGCTAAATACACATGTCCAATTTCTTCCCTCAGAGTCTCACTATACTTTTCAAACACAAACCACCCTTTGGTATCAGCTTGGTTTTGTCCAGCCTCCAGCTGATAGCTGACCCTCTGTTATATTGTTATGGAGTGCTCGAAAATCCTTGAAGAAATCTAGGCCATTCTGGTGTGTCTCTGGCTTTGTAGGAGAAGAAAATAGAAATCTTTTAGTTTTGAAGGTTACAAAGTGCCTGTTTATAATCTCCACATTCTCTAAGAACATACTTTTTCTGAAGTAGAACACAAACCAAAGAGTCAGGAAACACCTCATTTAATTTAGCCATTTGACATGTTTATAGAGCACTTATTATTTGGCAGGAATTGGTGAGTGTGTGTGTGTGTGTGTGTGTGTGTGTGTGGTGTATAGTCAAATTTACCTCAAATTATTCAGGAGGAGAGGAATTTGAGCCATCATTAATCCTGGGATTTTGATGTTCTGGGGCTGCTTTGAAGGAAAGATCAGTCAATATTCTGCAAAGGGCAAAAGGAAAAAGCTGTAAGAGTGCAGGATTTATGAACCAGAATTTAAAATTATGGATGAATGTGGCTTCAAGGGTGTGGTCTGCTGAATAAAAGCCCCATCTCCCAAATAAGCCCCTGTTCTGGGGGCTGGGGCCTGGGGATGCTGTACTACATGGGACATTGAGATGTGTGTGCTTCAATAGCACCAAGAGGGGCCTGGAAGGAGCCCCTCAGAAGAGAGAGCAGTGGCTAAAGCAGAGATGTATAACTGAAAGCTTGGTCCTTGTCCCCAATGCCAATTATTGCCAATTTAATAATGAGGACACAGTTTTGAGAAAAAGGAAAAAAGTTGTTCTATTTCTTTGCTGGCAAAGGAGAAACATAGGTGACTCAAGGCCTCTAGGCTGTGATTCTGTCCATCAGGAAAAGAGAGCTTTTAAAGGAGCTATTCAAAGGCACATTCCCAAAGTGCTTTGGCAGGGGGTCCCAGCAACCTAGTTGGTAAGTTAGGATTCACTTGCTGATTTTTTAAAAATTTTATTTTATGTATTCTAACTTGTTATATATGTTGGCAGAATGTAATGCAATTCATGTTACACAATAGAACACAAGTGTTCATGTTTCTTGTTGCACACAAAGTAGAGTCACATCATTTGTGCTTTCACACATGTACTGAGGGTAATGATGTCCATCTCATTCCACCATCTTTCCCACCCCTATGCCCCCTCTCAGATCCTCAGGCAGACATCTCCTTCCCCTGGAGCACAGATAACTCCAGGTAATCTTCTTTTCTACCCTCAGGTTCGGGAAAGGGACAGGGAGAAGAGGAAAAGGAAAATTTGTCCCTTTTAATAAGCCTCACAGCTATATTCAAAAGGTGAAGTGAGCCACCAGTACTGATGGGCATTGAAGGACATAGAGCTTAGGCCAGGGGCACTTTCCTTATATACAGCTGTTGGCCTGCACGCCTTCCTGGCCTGTGGGTGGGAGATGTCTTTGGTAAATTGGAGATTTTGTCATTTAGAAGACCAAGCCTTAGCCAAATGGAAGGCAGGAAGGGAAATTGGGGGGGGGAACAATAGGCCCCAGGGAAATTCCCTGCCTGCCCTCCTGTCCCATCCCAAAGGAGCCCACCAAAAGTAACTGGCCAACTCTTCCCATGACCTGGCCCTGCTAAACCCTATAAAACTCAGACTCTTGTTGGAGCCCATCACCATTTTCCTCTTGAAAATGTGTCCCTCCTTGCTTGATAAATCATCACTGATCCATTCAGGTCTCTCTGACTTTTTCGTTTGCTTTCAGGCATGCTGTCCTTTGACAGTGGAGAAGGGACTTCAGGACAAGAAACACAGAAAGCTTCCCTGTTCTGGGTGAAGACCAAATGTTCCCTTCAGAGAAAGCAAGCCACAGCCACACCTTGACTTTACACCATTGAGACTGATTCAGACTTCTGACCGCCAGAACTGGGAGACAATTAACCTTTGCCGTCTTGAGCTATTAGGTTTGTGGTCCCTTATTCCAGCAGCCATAGGGAAGCAATGTGAAACGTGAGATGCCAACCCATGCCAATGAGATGCATCCAAGGCATACCAGTCTTAGATAAGGAAGAGGTTCTTGTTCCATCAGTGTTGAAAATCAAACATCCAAGAAATGCTGAGGCAACCATAGAAAGCAAGTTTTATTATAAGAGAGGGACATATGTGCAAGATTTCTCTAAATAAAAGGGGGCCCAAAGCTGGGTGCCCACAGAAGTGTGTATGTGTCTTGCTCTTTCATTGATGCCCCACAACCTCCCACCTTCCCTTTCTTTTTTTTTTACTGGTTGTTCAAAACATTACAAAGCTCTTGACATATCACATTTCATACATTAGATTCAAGTGGGTTATGAACTCCCATTTTTACCCCAAATACAGATTGCAGAATCGCATTGGTTACACATCCACATTTTTAGATAATGCCATATTAGTAACTGTTGTATAGAGCAGGAAGGAGCAGCCCAGGGGTAATGGCTAGTGTTGGGAAGTGTGATGCCTGGAGGTGTTAGCAACCCTTTGACCTGGGATGTGTGCTCCTGGAGTTAAGCTGATAGCAACCCAGTGATAAGCAGCCCTCACCCTCCCTCCACCCCCATCATTCATTATCTAGAGTCACTGCCAGGCCTTCTGCCCCTGCCACAGTTTGTTGAGAAAAGTGACATTTCCTGTTCCCTTAGGCTGCTGGCAGATTGCTTTTGGGCAAAGAAAGCATGAGGGAAGTCAGCTCAGTGGGCTCATTTTGTAGAATTATTCTCTTAAACTCATATTCCCACCATCCTCATCTATTTGTCCTCTTACACAAGTAGGTAAAAGGAGATCACAGTGGGGTGTGGTTGCTTTTTAAAATCAGTGCTGAAGATATCCATTTTCCTAATCAGAATATTAAAAACTCTTATGCCAGGTTTATTCAAAGACATTCAGCTCACTATTTCCTCTCATATAAAATTTTCCTTTTTAAGTGTTATTGAAAACATAAGTTTGTATTTTACCATGCTCCCTTTATTTTATTTTATTTTATTTGAGGAAAAAAAAACTATATTGAAGGACAATAGCCAGAAAGTGTGAAGAATTCGACTTTTTTTCCCCCTAATACTTCTAACTCCACTTTTCAAGTATAAATGAACTCCATCTCCCCAGGGAAGAATTTAAGAAAAAAAGCACGACTTAAGTTTCAGCTATTCAGCAGTGTGAATATCACATAAACAGACTTTTTTCCCCCTGAATACTCCTAAAAAAAATTAAGTTGTCATCTCATCTTCTAAACCAAATCTATCTGTGAGTCTTTTTATACCAACCTAGAATTACATTTTTCTATTATATTAAATCCAATTCCTAAACAAGAATTACTGAATACTTAAGAGAAAAGTTGGCTATTTTTAAAATAGAAAGTGCATGATGATTTCCTCGCACCCCACTGGGGACTTAAACCAGGAGTACTTTACCAACCCCCCTCCCCCACCCTTTTTTAAGATGACAGTCTCACTAAGTTCCTGAGGCTGTTCTCAAACTTACAATCCTCCCGTCTCAGCCTTCCAAGTTTCTGGGATTACAGGCATGCACCACCCACCCAGCTTCCTTTTCTACTTTAAAAAATTATGGAGGAAAAATTGACACACACAAAGGTGTACACATTTAATATAATCACCTTAATGTGCTTGGAGCTAGGTATAGATCTGAGAAACTATCCCACAATCTATGCTACAAATATGTCCATCATCTCCAAAAGTTTCCTTTACTCTACTTATTCATTATTATTATATTTTCTGATCAGAATATGTAGCATAGATCTACTCTCTTAACCGATGTTCAAGTGAAGAATATAGTATTGATAGTGTTGGTCACATTAATGTCAAGGGTTATATCTCAAAACTGTAGGGTTGGGTGGAACCACTGTTTCTCCAAGTCTAGGAACTTTAAGAGCCTCACAAGCAATAGAAATAATGCCATTGCTCTTATTCACATGCTATTTCCCAACCACCTCTGATCTAAGGGTGCACACAACCCTCTTGCCTGCTTTAGAAGGTCTTACCTACTCTTGACTCTGGCTCTCATGCCAGCTTTATCTCATCCTGCCCTCCCATCCTCTCGTGCTCAGGTCACCTAGGCAACATTCTGGGATGTGCCAAGTTCTCCTTCACCTTACAAACCTTGTTCTCTCCTGTTCCACGGGTGTGGGGTCTTCTTCCCCTGGGACCTCACATAACTGTCATTTTCATTCTTCTGATGGAGGACCTGCCTGTTCTTTCTCACATCACAGTGACCATGTTCTTCACAGCACTTGCAACGTTGAGATGCTGTCATGCATTAATTCCATTGTTCAGTTTTAGTCTTCCATGAGATAAAGGACATGTTTGCTCTCTGCTGACTTTATTACATTTCCTGGATCTGAGGGGACAAGCCATAGCTATGTGCACTGAATGGATGAATAAACAGGAGGAAGATTAAGAAAGCCTAAGCACATTTGACATTTCCATCTTATGCAAAACAGTTAGATGGACAGTCTATTCATTGTACAATTTCAATTTAGCATCAAGATCCTTGTTTTCAGCTTTCCATAATATCAACAATACAATCAATAGTGATTCTTCATGATCCTTGGGTTAACACAAATATCTCCCTGATGACCTACCCCATCCACCATTTATCTCGTTTTAATTCTTTTAAATATCATATTAAATACAAAATAATCATTGTTGGTTCTTGAGATGTGGAAGAAAGCTGAAAGTACTTATCATTTTGTTCCTGGATTTTTTTGTTCTGATTTGCTAGTCAATAGTAAATGGCAATATCATTCTCCTTTTGTCTCTTGCTGATAAAATAATTTGGGGGTCACTATCTTTTTTTTTTAGTTGTAGAGTTTATTTATTTATTTTTTATGTGGTGCTGAGGATCACATACACTGCCTTACATGTGTGAAACCAGCACTGTACCACTGAGCCACAACCCCAGCCCCTGGGGTTCACTATCTTTATCCTTAGAACAGACTTACAAAAAACTAGCAGATCATGACGAACTAACCATTGATAGCATGTTCAACATCTCAAACTTTCTCATTAAAATGCTCACAGAACATCAAAAATTAAAGAAGGGAAGAGTGAGAATACCGTTTTCTACTAATAATTTTTATGTTTATTAATAGCATGTTAATAATTTTCTGAAGAAAATATAAACTATATTAGTTAAGTAAAGATATTATAAATAACCTGATTTAGTAAAAAATTTTGGACAAAATAGTCATCAAGCAATTATTCTCAAAAAACTTCTGAGCATAGATAGTTAAGTAGGTAAGCTTTTACACATTTTCTAGAAATATATAATGATGCTATGTAAATTGATCCACAGCACAGAAGAATGGAAACTTTCTCAGTTGATTTTCAAAATCAATATTATCCTCATACTGAAAGTTAGAAAATAGATCACATACTTATACAACTACAAATCAGAAGCTATTATAAATTGATGCACAAATTCAAAATCATATGAAGGAATATAAATGATAGACGTCAATTAAATTATTTATATTCTCTTGGTTTATGTTTCTGCTTCTATAAAATTCAGATTACAGTATTTACCTTTAAGGAGTAATTGTGAGAAGTATATCTGCAATAAAATGATACTCAGATAAATAAAAAAGCAGTAATTTAACCTGCATTGACCTATCACAGGAGCTTAGTGCTGTGTGTACCAGCATTCATTCCTTCTGGAAGATCATCTTTCAGGATTTCCTTTGAATAAAGCCTTTTACATAAAGACCATGTCCTGTCCAGGTGGACTGAGGTGAGGCTTTCTTAGCAAAAAAAAAAAAAAAAAAAAAAAAAGATTCTTTTGTTTCCTTGCTTAAACATAAAGAAGAGCATTTATCTTCAATTCTCAGAAGCCTGTCTGTTGAGAGGTGGAGGGAATTCGATTTGCATCAGGTCTTATCTTTTTGTAGTCATGCATCTAAATGTTCTCTGCCCTGAAAGGTCTTCTTGCCAGTGAGAACAATCCACCGCATTGCATTCAAAATTACATTCTTCTTAACCTGACTTTGTAGCTCATTTCTAAATCAAGCACAGGCTCATTGTGAAAGGAAAAACAGTCAAGGTGAGTGGTTCTGAAAAATATGTCTGAATGCCGCTACTTTTTGTTCTTTAGCCTCTCCTATGGCTAGGATGCTGGTTTCAGGGTTTTATGCACAATTAACCATCAGGAAGTTCTGGATGCTAAATTATTTTATGAAAATCCTTGGGTCACCCTCCTATAACATGTTGTTTTGATAGTCTTTCCTAGTTTTTTGCCCAGGTTTTTGCATTTGCTTTTTTACTTTCTTTGTAGGAGGAAGAGAATGGGTAAGGATTGCAAAGTAGATGACACATGAAAATAATTGCACACACTTCAATGGCATCTGAAGTGTCTTTCTGCAAAAAGAAGAGTACATCTACTTGTTTACCAGAACTACTGCTGGAAGAGAAATGAGTCTTCTTCAGAGCACAGCTGGGGGGAGAGAGGCAAATGATAACCTTATAGTGCATCAACCACAGTACAAGCCAAACAATGCAGAGTACTTCAAAGATGTGATTATATTGAATTCTTTCAAGACCTCTGAAGTCTCTTGCACCACTATCCATAATAATAAATACTTATATTAAGTTTAATAATAGTAAATCTTGTACACAGTTATCTTCCTAAACCTGTGTAATGTCCCATTTCCCATGTCTGTAGGTTCCATCCCATACAGAATTCCCACGGCAAACCTGACAGTGTAAGTACATAAACACTCTCCTTTCTCATTTTCAAACTCCAAAAGTGATTGCTCTTGTGGAGTTTAGGAAGAAAGCTTCATCACTGGGATTCCACAGGACACAACTGGAGTGGGTACATCCATTCAGAGACCAAAGAAACACCAAAATCAGAGTGACAAGCATGAACAAGAGCTCAATAGGAATTCATAGTCAAACCAACCAACCAATTAAGCTTCTGACACCCTTCAGGATGCTCTTTGATCTCTCATCTGGGCCATCAGTTCCCATCAATGCTTCCTTTGTCCTTGGGCAGTCCCTTGTATTGTTGCACCCAGGAACTAGTGCAAGAGTCAATTACCATCTTCAGGAACCCTTTTCCTGCTTTGCAAAAGAAAAAAAAAAATGCTCTTGCACAGATAAAATAATCTTTGAGTAAGGCAGATGCTGACCCCAGATTTAAGGAAATTCTTTTGACTGGCCAATGGATGAACCCTTTTTCTGTTTACCTTACCATTTTCAATGCTTTCAAAATCTGGATTCTCAAACCAAGAGGATAATCCCCCCAAATGCACAGGAATCTTGCCTATGTTGAAAGCATTGGGAAAGCTGTTCTTTTCCATTATAATTCTAAATACAGACTGTCAGAGTCAATAAATATTAACCATATGGTATGTATGTGAAGCACATGCATAAAAGAAATCTTTTTCAGCCCTTACAACAACAAAGGCTAACGCTTTCTGATATTTCTTCCACATATAAAGATGTTGACTTGACTTTCCCCTATAGGATGAAGAAGAAAATGTTTGGTACTCAAGTGATAAATTGGAGTGTCCATGACCAGTTTTACTATTTCACACCAATATATGAGAAGGGTGTAGTTACTGAGAATTCGGACCTCTCAATGATTGGGGTGTGGGTCCCTCCCCCAGGGCAGTTTCCTAAAGCAGCATAGTTGCTTATGGTGTCAGTAGAAGTGTGGTGGGTGGGAGAGAATGAGTATTAAATATAGGCTTCTGGTCATCTGCATCACCAAAGCCTGTCCATTGTCCAGCTGTTCCTTCTTCTAGAAGTTTCCCAGGAAAGAAGACCAATCAGAAGACCAATCCCAGAAGGGCTGAATTTACTATAAGAAGTGAGTGATGTTGGTGGCAGAAGGGGTGGACTGTGAGTGGAATGTCAGTGCTCTGCCTGTCCCATCATCAAGGCCAGTAGATCCATCCTGCAGCTGTTGGAAGAGTTGGCTATTGATGGATTACCGCAATTTGCAAACTAGCAATTACTTCTGGCCCCCAAATCGCATATTTCCCAGGCATCACAGGGCCAATATCTGGCTGTTTGGGGAATACAAGTGTCCAGTGCCTTGCTTTAATTAGGACAACTGGTCAAGGACCTTTTTCACTGATAGAATCTGATGAGATCACAGCTGAAATAACAATAAAAATCTTAGTTTTTTTCTGGGTTTTGTTTGTTTGTTTTTGCTTTTCCCCTGCTTGAGTCTATCTTTCCTTCTTCCTCCCAAAAAAATTTCTTCAAAAGGTATTTGCCTGTCTGCACTGTCACCTGTGCATTGCATACAACTCTGTCTCAGAGTCTGTTTCTAGAGAACCCAATTTAAGCCAAGTGACTAAGAGACAGAAGGGATCAGAAGATGGGTCTTGATCTTTCCTTCATTGCTCTCAACCAAGTTTTCAACTGATTCAATATTTTATAAAGTCCTGAATTTTGGCACATTGTCAAAAAGGAAGCCCATCTATCTTTCTTTTCATTTTATTCCCAGTGACTAAATCTTTAACCAGGTTTTCTCTGACACTGTCTAGAACTCCTTTAATATTCTGGGGAGCCAAAGAATAACCACTGTTTCCAAGGTTATCACACCGACATCCAGTTGTGAAGGTACAGTAACAAAATTATTACATTTCATGGTGCTTGGGTGTTTGGGGAACATTCCAGATCAATTCATAACTGAAAACTTCTGTAGTTTATATCTATTAGTAATTGAAGACAATGGGGGCATTTTAGTAGAATCAAACTCTGTCCTATGTGTTTTCCTGTACAAGTTCATTTACCTCAAACAGTAATTACTTCTTTGCTTCTTGGTAGCTGGGGGATGGAAGGCGGGGGGATGGCACTTGCCTATAATCCTAGCTGGAGGCTGAGGCAGAAGGATTGTGAGTTCAAAGCCAGCCTCAGCAACAACGAGGACCTAAGCAACTCAGGAGACCCTGTCTCTAAATAAAATACAAAAAAAAAAAAAAGGGCTGAAGATGTGGCTCAGTGGTTAAGCTCCCCTGGATTCAATCCTGATAACAAAAAAGTAAAATCAAAACCAAAGAAAAAAAGAATTCAAAAGAAGTACTTCTCCTTTTGCAATCAGATTCCATTTAAGTTAGCAAAAATGTACAAACTTATAAATCAGGAAACATCCTTTAAATTGCAAGTCCATTAGTTCACCTTTTTAGAAAGTTTGTACTTTTCTGAACCTCTAAGGCTGTAAGGTCTTCATCACTATCCTTATCTTTCAAGTATATTATGGAGATAAAAAAAATCTGCAATAGGACACTGACATAAAGATAGGTGCTCTTTAAATTTCCAAATCTTTTTCAGAAATGTGGTATAAAAGACTGTCCAAAGGAAAAATACTAGCCACTTCAATTTGGGGAAATATCTATATCATACATAAATGTTATGTTATTATAGTATATCTAGAGCCTTTTTGCTTTCTGAATGAATCACTAATACCACATTTAGTTTCTATGGTCTAGCAATTTTGCCATTAGGTGCGTGACTCGCTTTATTGATTGCCTGTATGAAGTTAGTAAAGATCTCTTGCTACTATTTATATAAAAATTAAAATAAAAACTGTTTGCAAGAAACTATGAGCTAGGTCACATCCAAGGCTGACTTAGGCCTGCTTCCAGAGTTTGGATATCTCTGATAGGCTTCCCAGAATATTAGGGTTAAAAACAAATTTGTTTGACACTTTGCAATAATGGAATAAGCTATAAAATCAACAACCCAGGGGGCTAGTAATTAAAAATGTGAAAAAGGAACTTTCTCAGTCATAAAAGGAAACATTGATTTTTCCTGCAGGATTTGTTTTCGGTCTAGATTTCTACATTTGTCCTCATTATCACTAAACTTTGCTATGGAGTCAGATTAAGATAGGTCTAAGAACTTGAGCTCTACAGTCCTCTTTAGGGACTGCTACCTCTCACCTGTAACATTGCACATATTTTCTGAATTAGTCTCTCTTGCATTTAATTATGGGGTCATCTACACCATTATTAAAGTTCCTTTCTGTTTTGGGGGAGGATTGGTACCGGGATTGAACTCAGGGGCACTAGACCACTGAGCCACATCCCCAGCCTTATTTAGTATTTTATTTAGAGACAGGTCACTGAGTTGCTTAGCACCTCACCTTTGCTGAGGCTGGCTTTGAATTTGCTATCCTTCTGCCTCAGCCTCCTGACTCACTGAGATTACAGGTGTGTGCCACCATACACGTCTCCAAGTACCTTTTGTCTTCTTATGAATCTCTTCAAAATTTCTTAATTATTCTACTATGCTTGTAAAGAAATCCAAATTTCCTGCCATGAATACCTTCTGTGCAGTAGATAAACCCAACACTATCATCTCATCACTGTCTACCTTTATGCATACTTCTTTTTTAAAAACAATATTTTTATTGGCTGTTGATGAACCTTTGTTTTATTTTTTATTTACTTATTTATGTGTGGTGAGAGATTCAAACCCAGTGCCTCACACTTGCTAGGCAAGCACTGAGCCACAATCCCAGTTCCTATACATGCCTCTTAACAGCCCTTTTCTTTGTACATCTCTGACTATTGAAATCCAAATATCCAAAGGACATTTCAAGTACTCCTCCTTCATCAAAGCTTTTCTAATTCCACTAGAAATGCAGACTCTGTACCTCTGTGAACCCTATCAATGTGGGTTATAGTTATTTGTGATGCCTCTACACCATTCATTTCCAATTGAGGCAGCATCATCTCTGAGGGAATGAAATTGTCTTCTGGAGGGCAAAAGTCTTCGATATTATAATTATCTCTGAACTCCTAAAGCTCTGCAGATCCTTATTCTTTGGTAGTTAATTTCTCTCACTTAGGAAATTTTACTTTTAATTTATTGTTTCCTCCTCAGCTGAACAATATTTTAAAAAATTGAGAACTATATCTGTGCACCATAGACTTTTCTTGCACAGGTTAACAGTTCCCTGACCAGTATCTGTTCTGCAGAGCCCAAGAAATAGATTTAGTGTATAATAAGTAACTAACAATTTTTGGTCTAATTGAATAGAAGTAGTAATATTCAAATTTCAGTACCAAATTTACTGTACAGTTATCCATTTCTGAAAGGCAATAGTAGTTATATTCTTTTTCAATATTCATATATTAAATTTTTTGTGCAAATTGAATATATAAAATTCTGAAGTATTAGCAGATTAAACAATGTGGATAATGCTTCATTATGGAGCCTAGTCAACATCGCCATTAGCACGGGGGTCAGGATGGTTTGACATGATTCACAATATTCTCTTGATGATATTATTTTTAGTCCAACCAAAGCAGAGAAGTCAGAAAATGAAGCAACATGATCCTAGCTTGTCTTTTCTTAATTATTCCAAAGTATAGAAAAAAAATGTTCATGATGGCAAAACTTCTATTAAGCCTTTACCTAATACTTAGAAGACTCTTTCAGGTAAGTATTCCCTTGATTTAGTTTTCATTAGATAAAAATGAAACTCACAGAGATGTCAGGTAGTTCATCTGAGGTGGTACCCAGTTGAAGTTGAAACAGCCACCCACTCCAGTCCAAAGCTTTTGATTTTTACATAGCACATTTCCTCCTGAGTGGGGTTCACCAGCTTGTGCCAGTAAACACTTGACAACATCATTATCCCTGAGAATGAGTACAGGGTTTCACTCTTGTGGGAGTCTATACATTTCAATTCATCACTTGTGATTCGCTTCAACAAACATCCACTTTTGATTGATTTCAATAAACATCTGAGTACCTGCTTGTCTGCAAAGCTGACCTCAATCAGCTATTTGGCAAGGAAGACTAGACAGGGAACTGTCTAGATAGAATCCAGTGTTAAAATAACTGAGGTCTGGAGTGGTCATATGAGTCATGTAAGTGAACAGAGCCTCCGTGTTAGCTGCAGAAGCATCTGTCTCTCCCCAGGCTCTTTTATCCTGGTGGCTCTTCCATTCTGACACCCCCTCCTTATAGAAGTGCTACCTCCACCTACCACCCTTTCCTTCTCCTTTATTAATAGTCCTTCTGTAATGCTAATTGTTTTCTTAATCTTCTTCAATAATAGTCTGAGCATCACCACATTGTTAAATAAACACATTGCATACTATTTTAAAAACACAAAGTAGCATTTAAGATAACACAAGAGATCATGTGTATATAATCTTTTTGTATATGTTTAAGCTTTAAATATTCTTAAAGGTTCAATTTCATTTGAATTTTGAAGCAAATAGTTAACAAACCTTTAGCAATATCAACACTCCAGTGATCAGCAAGACAAAGCCATCTGCAGTGAGATAATTAGAACAATATTCCATAGACTCTGAAAGGAAAATATGTACATAGTGATACGTGCATCGAAGTGAAAGAATTGGAAAATATGCCATTTAAACATGAAAGCAGCAATAGATCAATATTTTTGTTAAAAATGTTTTTTTTTGTGCCTCTATTTAAAAGTTGTATTGATAAACTAATACACATCATAGGTAGTATATAAATAAAGGTAAATAAGAGGTGAGATTCCTCACTTGAAAGAGCTTTGAATCAAGGGAAACGTAAATAAAAGGTTTTTGCTTAATACATGAGGTGTTCTGACAAAGAAGTGTATGTGTTGTTTTAGGGACTTGGAGACGAGACCTTATGGAGGATTGTAAAAATAGTGGACTTGAAGCTAGATGGCTTGATGTCTGTCACCAGCACTAGAACATTGAGAAGAAAATGTACTCTGAAAAATTTGAGACTTTTTGTTCCAGGAGACCTTGGGACAAATCCTTCCTTTTCCAGGACTCACTCACCTTGCCATACGTGTAATACTGCTTTCCTATGTTTGGGGATAAAAGGAAGATGTAAATATAAACATGAATACTTAATATTCTTCAGAAATATGAACTTTAACAGAGCATTCAGTGCTCATAGAATCTCAAGGAAAAATCTACTTTCAAACCGTCTTGACATACAGCTGTCCAGCAGCTCTCTTAAGCAACATAACACAACCAGTGAACCTACCTCCAGGCAAGGGCTCCGGTCTGGGCACAGTCACTGCCTCCCCTGTGTTCTTCAGAGGTAATGAGGAGGACCAGGCGTCTTTTCTCCCTGTGCGCCATATCGGGTGATATGTTCTGTGCCTGTGATCTCTTTCACAGTAGGTCCAGCTACGCCTACACCTATGACAGAGTGCTGCAATCATTGTGGTCATTTCTTCATTTTGTTTAATATTGCCCTGTGTAGAAATCAAAAGAGCAGTAAGATAATCCTTTTACAGGTCTCCTAGCTCCTTGATGTGCTGAGACTTCAAACTTACCTTGCTGCAAAAGAACTAAGCAATAAACTTAATCTCACCTACAGACAGGCATGACCCCATGCCCTTTGCCAATGGCCAAATAAACTTAGCAATTTTCCTCATCAATAAAAATATGAGCTGAATGCTTATGACCTCTGGGAACAATAGCAGTTCTAGAACTCTGTAAGTCTAATAAAATTATCAGGAACTGGAAGATGCTCTAAAATGTGAAAAAAGAAAATAGATTATGCATGTCTCTCTGCCTCATCAGACTTACATTGGCTGTGATTATCAGATTTATTACAATGTATAATCCAGAAGAATTATTGAATGTCTTTATGTTTACTTTTAAACCATCTCAAATGATGATTTTACTCCGAAAAACACTGGTGACCTATAATTCCCCTAGAAATATTTTTCCCCCAGTGTCTTACCGTGTTTCTTTCAGCCACTGTCATTCCTATTCTGTCATTGCAGATTTTTCTCACATACATTTTTGGAAAATTAAAGAGGGAACAATCAGCCCTGTATTATTTTGAGTGAAATATGTCAACACATCGTTTTTCGTGGATCTCTCATATCCGTGGTCCAAGAATGTGATGATATTTTTGCTATCAAAATGACAGAGAGTTGGCAGTGAATGACATTACTGTCATGTCATTTAAAGAAAAAATATGGCTCATTTTGTAAAATTGGAAGAAGGGAATGGTGACCTATCGGTGCCCATCATATGGGTATCATTTTCTTTTCAAACAGCCATTTATTTCGGATCTTTGTTCCTGAAGTCAGGAAGGTGGAGAAAGTTTCAGCTGAGCATAATCCTAACACATAGTAGAACTAAAGTGGGCTTGGGTAGGAGAAATCTGTGTTCCAGTAGCTTTCCTGCTCTTGTGGCACCTACCCAGGGACCATGGAATGTCAACCAAAAGAGAAGATAGGAGGTGCCCAAGCTTGCCAAAGCTTGGGTTTCCTTCCCTGTAACATCAAATGGTACCTATGGTTGCTTGGATTCTGAATATTTTTGGTGTCACTTATCTTTGGCCTCATCTTGCACTAGCTCAATGGGCTTGAAGGCAGACTGACTTGCTAGCTGTGATGATGAACTTTGATCCAGACATTTTTACCCTATATTTTTGGGTCCTTGCCTCTCCCAAAATATTTGACTTGGTTGCCCACTCTTCATCCCCAGATCTTGGAAGTTTGTACCACAGGACTCCTAGCTGCACTATCTCCATGCGGTCTACAGGGATGAAGCTGCAGTCACTTCCTTCCATGTCATGAAGACCACGCCTGCTGGCTCCCTGCTCATCCTTCTTACCACTATTTTTAACACAACTCATAAAGAGAGTTACAGCTTCATAAAGGAGTCTTACGCCCCCTGATCTCTTAATGCCTCTGTCTTCCCCCCCCAATTCTTGTTCTTCATAATCTTTAGCCCCTTAATCCCATCTACTGACATCTGAACCAGCAAAGAGACCAGGCTCCTGTGCCATAGTTCCCTGTCTCACCTGTCCCGGGATGCCCTTCACAGCAATCCTTCACCTCTTCATGCCATCTGAACACTGGGACCACAGTCATTCTGATTATTTATTCATTTACTTGGCTATTAATCACTCCTATTTCCTCTCTTTCAACCCACATCACATTGTGACCAACCCATCCCTAAATGTCCTTTGTTTCCTTTCCATGGTCTCCTTTCAGAATTTAAAGGATCTGACTTTTCTCAACCCAGCCTTCTTGCCAGAGCAGAGGTTAACTCATTTTTATTATTATTCTTAGTGGTATATATATATTTTTTCAGAATCTTTGTGAACTACATGATTTGGGTACATTTTTTAACCTGTACAGATTTCATTGCCTCTCACTAAAAGAAAAAAAAAACCAAACCTTGTACTTTTCTTACTTTTGTCAAAGTTAAAATGATTCAGTAGGAAGAAACAACATGCTAATAAAAAAGCTAATTTCTGACTTAAGTACAGAAAGCACCAATTTAAAAAATTAAATTGTTAGATGTTTGCACTTATGTGATTGTGTTTCTAGATTTGTTTTGCTGTGCTTTTGTTAGTCAATTTGTTTTATTGTTTATTCCTTTTCTTTTGTCCTGAAATACTAAGGCTGGGTCTTGCTGAGGAGTGTGATGGTTGTGTATGTGTGTCAACTTGGGAGTCCATGGGCAGGTAAGCTTGTTTGCTTAAACACCAGTCCAGATATTGCTGTGAAGATTTTTTCAGATGTGATTGAATTTTAAGTCAATAGACTTTGAGTAAAGCAGCTTTCTCCTCTCAATGTGAGTGGGCCATATCCAACCAAAGGAAGAGCATAGAGGCAAAGACTCAGTTGTACCAAAGAAGGAATTTTGGCCTCAGAAGGCTTGTATATAGAAACCTTGCTAACATTTCAGCTTGTCCCTTGTCCTATGAGTTTTGGACTTGCTGACCCCAACATTTCATGAAACAATTCCTCTCCACAAGTCTTCCCTTTTCTTCTCCTACTCTATGTCTCTGTCCACCTGTCTTTGTCTCCTTCTGAGTCTGTTGCTCTGGAGAATTCCAACTGCTACACAGGGGCAAAAACACAACGAGATCCAAAGCAGCCAGAGCCTACCTTGTCCCATTTCTGGGCCTGGGAAGGAAAACTCAGTACCTTCTAAGGCACCTCTGAAGCAGCAGCCGATTTCAGACATTCTCGGGTTGTCAGCAAGTTCCACACTTAAGTGACACAGCCTCACAACCTTGGCAATGCAAGTGAAGCCAGATAGGCAAGGGTCAGATCCAGAACAGATCTAACAGAACCATTAATGCCTTCAGAGCCCTTCCTCCACCCTATCAAGATAACCTGCCCCTGCTCCAACCTGTTACTAAGGAACACTGGCCCAGGAATTGCCACTCCTGCTCCATCCTGCCCTTCTCTCTTCAACCCCTGTTTCCCACCTCTTGGCCATCCCACCAGGCATTTCCTGTGCCTGTCACTTGAGCATGAAGGAGACAGATAAGGGGAAGAGAGCAGGAGAAAAAAGGAAGCCCAGGACATATAAAAAAAGGCAAAAGGACTCGTTTCTTAGGATACCAGAACACCAGCTATGGTTCCCTTCTCCCTTGCAGGGGAAGTCTATGGTATCCCTGTTAAAATAAACCCTGCTTTGGGCTGGGATTGTGGCTCAGTGGTAGAGAGCTCACATAGCCTCAGCATCATATAAAAATAAAGGCATTGTGTTATGTCCATGCACACCTAAAATAAATAAATAAATGCCGCAGTCTGGCTGGGCACAATCAGGAGCCACTTGTCAAAAGAATCTAACTTTATTTTTAGAACCACACATGCCAAACAAAACAGCCTCTCAGGAAAAACCCTCAGAGCCTCAGCTGCCACCACCGGCTTTCCACAAGCCTCTCTCTCCAACACACCTCTCTCCACCTCCCACAATCCTCCTGCTCTTGAGGCCGATTGGCTGGGTCACATGGGCGGAGCCAAAAAAGTCCCCCAATGAGCAGCTCCGTGGTCTGAAAGGGCAGGGAAACAGCCCAATTAGCATCACCGCAGAGGAGCCAATCAGCTAGATGTTGCTGGGGCCGCTGTGAGCCAATCATCACCTGGCAGCTGGAAGTTTGCTGGGGCCCCTTCCGCTGTGGCTCTCAACAAATAAATATTAAAATAAATAAAAAATAAACCCTACTTTATACGCTTGCTTTGATGCGCTTCTGTAACGTTACCGGCGGTATCACAGGATAGGATGTGCAGAGGAGACACTGGCAAAGGAATGAGGGCTGTGAGGCCTGGTGCAGAAAAAATACATAAATGAAAAGAACAAATGTGCGATAATCCCCACAAAAACAGAGTAGTGGAGGGGCTGCCAAGCATGATCGGCAAAATGTGCTGAAAAAGTGATATCCGGCTCAACCACATTTATATATTCCTTCAGTCTCGAATCACCCTTCGTTTAAGACTACACCAGTGTTTCCAGAAGCCAATTAGTTTGGAAATTAACAATACTGTTGTAAATTTTGTTTTGCAACCCACTGTCACAGCCCATCTACTCGGTTTTCTAAAATAGCTCATTAAAATGGCACTACATTCCTCGATCTGCTAATTTCTGAGTAAAATTTTTATATGTATTTTATCTAGAAATTATATTTCTACGGAGAGAAGGAAAAAAAAGAACAAAAATTTAATTAAAGTCTCAGAAGTTGTAGGGTAACTTCTAGACAGATGATATTGTTATTTTAAGCAGTAATAAGTCAAATGGTCTCAGCTTCTGAATTTAGGGAACGATGAACACAATGAATAGCATATGCAAATTACAAAAAGAATTGCCCCACAGGGAAAGTCGCTCAGTATTTAAAATGAAGAAACACTCTCAGTTGCCATGGAATTAAGATACTTTACTACTTGAGTAGCAGGTAGAGTAACTTTTAGAAATAAGAATTTTCTTCAAGAAATAGCAAAACAAAATGTTAAAATATTAAACACATATAATTACTGCATAATTTCACTTTTAAATGTACTCACATAGTATTATATCGCAGTCGAGCATTTACATTGAATTCTTTTCTTTCAGACTTCATTAACAAAAATTGCTGCTCTGCCTACTTTGTAGAACCATTGTGAGAATAAAATGAGATTATAGATGTGAAGGCTTTATGTAATTTGTAGAAATTTGGATGATAGCAGTGGAATAAAAAAAGGGAAAAGAAAATACTGTCTGATATATGCATTGCAATAAACATTGGAAGAAGACATTAGCAGTAAATTTCCAGGATAACCGTCAATGTTCTTGCACACAGCAACAGGGAGAGTGCACAGGAGATGCACTGCTCAGACTCACTGCCAAAGACTCTAAGTGAGCACAGCTACGCTGCAGGCCTGTGTTGGCAATTAGGCTTTTATTAAGACCCAGTAGTTTCATTGCTTAGTACTCAACCTAGGGGTGCATCAGACCACTGCAGAAGGGGTTGTGTGTAAATGTTGGTGAACTGTAAAAACTGAGATGACTTAGGAGTCTATAGATAAGAGAAATAGTGAAATTAATGGTGATATAGCAAAAGTGTGGAATAACACACTTTACATGGCAAGGTAGGTCTATATACACAGATGTGAAAAGTCACTAAACATTTCTTAGAAAAATATGAAATGATAAAATTATTTAATGATAAAAATATTGCAAGTTTTATGTGAAATATAAAAAACCTGAAGCACATTTTTTTGTGTGTGTGCATGGGTGCACATCCGTGTGTCTGCAATAATGACATAAAACAGTTGGTAAGAGTGACTCTCTCTGGGGTTAGGGATTGTATATTATAGGTGCACCCCGCCTTTGTGTCTTGTGAAGGTCGACATCAAGGTCATTGTAGAAGATTGGGTAAACACTGAGACAGAGTTCAGGACTCAAAAATCTGAGACTCAGAGGTATGCAGGAAGCCTTAGCCAACCCATAAAGGAGCAGTGCGTGGATGTTAGTGACTCCAAATGTGCTACATAGGGACAAAAGACCAGGGTTTTTATATCCTACACTGCTCAGTCCCTGAATGTGGCATGCCCTGGAAGGGTGTCACTTCAGTGAATAGCTCCTAATAGAGAGGTGAGTTTTATCCTTAATGCTTCTATTTTTAAAAGGAGAATATCTTTATGTGGGTTCAGCTATAATTAAATACAATAAAATTTCAAATCCACATATGCAGAATGATATATATGTACATATCTAAGACTTTACAAAATTCATAAACCATTGTAATAAACAATAATTTTCTTTCTGGCTTGGGAGATTATGAGTGACTTTAATTATTTTTGTGCATTTTAGTATGACTTTAAAAACTAGTTTCTACAGATTTGAATCAATATTATTATTATTCTAAAAGTGTGCTGGCTTCCTCATCTCTTTCTTGCACCTTGGGACCTAGAAGAAAGATAAATGGAGCAGCCTGAAGCTTCCTGTAGAGACGGATGCCTCTCATCATTTCAGTCTGAAGCCCAGTGCTTGAGTCTTACTGCAGGGTGTGACTGTTAATTTTATAGGTCAGCTTGGTTAGGATGGGTGAACACATTTAAACCAGACTAGACAGGCAAGTGGTTATAAAGCAGGGCTGGTTGGCAGCTACCTGCTCCCCAAGTGAACTTGACCTGGTTTAGACCAGGGTATCTAATAGACCAACGTAGTCCCATTGCTGTAGTTACTAAGATCAAGCAACCATGTAGCTTGGTCCTGGGAACGTAGTGGAAGAAAAAGTTGGCTCTTCTCCTCAGACAGCCTCCACAGCCTTAGTCCCACAACCCCTCATCCTCCCTCTGTGCTGCCCCACAGGACAATCGAGCTAAGTTACAGATGGGACAGAGCCCAGGATAACATATGAAAGGAAATCATTTCCGCAGCATGCAGAATTGGCTTTTTAAGGTTTTTTTTTTTTTTTGTATTTTAAAGTCCTGGGTTTGCATCAAATTTGAATAGCTTAGTTCCCCCTTTCCTTTTGATTTAGAATATCAAAACCATCACCAGCACCACACAAAGTGAAGGGTGCTGCCTACACCATATTTGTGAGATGGAAACTCAATATTTTTAAGGTGGGCTCTCAAAACGAATGCCTATCAAGACTAAATAACCCTCTTTTGATTGAATATATGAGCTAATTATCAGATTTATATGGAAATGCAAAAAAAAAACTGAGAATATTTTAAAAATTGGAAAAGGGAAATGATTGTTAGAGGACTTTCATTTCCTGATTTGAATGCTCACTATAAAACCTCTATACTCAAACTGATGCAAGAAAGACTTAAAGAAACTAGTTGCTCAATGGAGCATCATGACAAGTTCTGATAAACCAACACATATATGTTCACTGCTTTGAGTAAAGTACCAAATTATTTCCACAGGAAAAAGAAGAGCAAGCTTTTTAAAAACATCTCCCAGGGACAAGAGGATATCAGTAAGGAAAAATGATGACCACCACTAAACCTTCAAATCCTAGCTCAGACAATTAAAAAATAATAATAACAATGTTAAGAGGATTGTTACCATGACCTAAATTCTTAAGTCAAAAATATTTTAGAAGAAAACACAGGAGAATGTCCTTGTGGCATTGGGGTGGGCAGAGATTATAAGGATAGGTCACCAAAGAACACCGAACATAAAAGAAAAGAGAAAGATATACTTCACTTCACCAAAGTGTAAACTCTTTTTTTCCTTAAGAGAATATTTTCAAAATAGATAATCCACAGATTTGCAACATATTCACAAAGATATAGCTGACAAAACACAGGTCTCCAGGATATATAAATATCTCCTTTGAACCATCAACTTAAACAAGAATAAGAGTCACTCTGTTTTTTATATTGGATGATGACAAATTCAGAACTTTCTGGACCCCCTTTCATTCTTTTAGCTCACCTCTGAAATACTGATGAGAGAGCCCAGTGCTCCCTCCCTGGGTACCCACAGGTAGTCCAGGCTATGCAAGGAAGCCACCCCAGCCTCATCCCCAAGCCACCATAAAACCCAATCCTGCCTCCTTACCTTGCTCTCTCAAATGATTTTGGCTGCTGCTCTGTCCTTCCTAGAAATCCTCATGGCGTCAAAAACCTTTCCCTATCCTTCTGGTGCATGTGTTACTTTACTGATCTCAAAATCCAAATCATATTTCAAGTGTAGAGTCTGATCCTTATTCTACGGTATGACTACAACAATCTGATGAAATTTTTTAAAAAATGAATGGAATAAGAACTTCACAAAAAGAATTGGCAGGAAACACATGGGAATGATTTCGCCATCTTACATCATGAAGAAAATTTAATTTAAAAACCACAATAACTGTCCATATCCACCTGAGTGGCTGAAATTAAAAAAAAATAGCAAGTGTTCAGGATTGGACAGCTAGGGCACTCCTACATGGGCAGGAGTTAAAATGTCTTAACCACTTCAGAAATCTGGTGATTGCACATAAAGCCCCTCATGTACCTGTCACATGGCTCAGGAATTTTACCATTAGGTATTGACACAAGAGAAGTGAAAAGATAAGATCACAAAATTATTTGCAGAAGAATATTTTACAGCTTTCTTACTCATAAAAAAGCCCAAATTAGAAATGCCCAATTGCTTATAAGAAATACATCAACAAATTGTTTTTTTATTCATGCAATTAAAGACTATTTATCATTAAGTAGAGACAACTGTTGAAACATGCAATGACTGAGAGGCATCTCACATACATTAAGTAAAAAAAAAAAAAAAAAGTAAAACGAAAACAAATATGAAAGTCCACTGCTCAGCTCACCTGCCATGGGAGCAGAATAGCCCCACTACTGCCCTCTGGATCTCTATCACATTTGCATCAAGACAATGGATGCTTCCAGGGACCATTCCCAGACAAGGCCTGAGCATGGGGAATTTCTGGTGATGGAAATGCTCTTTATCTTAATTGAAGGAATGGGTATGTGGCTGTATATTTGCTAATTTCACTAGACCCTATGCTTAGGTTCTGCACATTTAGCTATATGCAAGTTATTATCTCAGTTACTGCCTCCAAACTAAAAATCAAAACAGAAGACAGAAAATTGTATGCCCCCCCCCATAAAATTGAAATTAGTGGACCAAAGAAAATTAATAAAAAGACTGAATAGTAAGGATTGAGGATAAAGGGGACAAAATGAACACCAAGAGGACTGATGGCTGTTGGAGGGAAATATGAAGTAAGAATGACATTTAATGAATGGGAAAAGGAAATGGGAAAAGGGAAATGGGAAACATAAAGCTTAAATGGCAAGAGATAAAAGAAAGTTTCAGCACAAAGTTTTGAAAAAAAATGTTGATTTTATTTAGCCTCAAGAGATAGCCATGGAAGCTAGGGGAAAATTACTGCTGTGTAGATTGACCATTTTATCCCATCTATTGATCACAGCAGGTATGTTGTTCTTTGCTCCTGGGACTTTTGAAAACCTGTTGCCCTTCTATTTCTTACATATTCTGACTTCTAAAGCAGAAATCACAAATGTGTTACGGTGTAATTCAAACCGTGATTCTGTGAAAGACTCCTGGCTCAAATAGAAATATTTTCCATCCTTTAACCCTCCTATAGATTTTGTGTCTGTTCAATAGGGGTGAGTAGCAAGGTGGAGTAGACATGTGGAGTAGGGCACTCATATTTATGGGAAACTTATGCTGCAAAATGAAGTTCCACTAGGTGTTTTACTTGCTTTTTAGAATCCTATTGTTAATGGAAATTTTCTGATGAGAAAATTCTTCCTACTAAATCCTCAGTGGGGGCTGGAATCAGCTTAGATTCCTGAGACAATCAGATTATAAACATTCAGGCATTTTGAGAACTGGCTGATACCTTGAAATTGGCCATTGTGAGGGTGTTTATACCACTGAAATCAGCAAACTCTGAAAAATAACTTTTTTTTCCCCAGAGAGCCAGTTTATCAACACAGCACTGTTTCTGTTCTTGTTCTTATTAACAAATTAATTGTGTCTAATTAACAATGTATTCCTCATTAAATTGTAAATATTAATAAGTGCAAATAAATAAATAATTGTAATATATTGTAAACAAACAGTAAATAATCTCATAAGTGCTACATTTTATCACAATTATATCCATCCATCTGCATAGCTTGAAATGAAATTAGCTTTTATTTTTTAAGTTTGCAAAAAGGTGAATCACCAGTGGTGAATTAACTCAAACTTTTGCCTTCTTCTAAAGGGAAGATGACCTTGGAAAACAATGTGTTATAATTTGTATGACTGAAGTACTATCAGAAATACATTGACAACAAAGAATGATGTTAAAAGCGACCACAAATTAAGGTTTTTGCATGTCTGTTGGTTCAGCAGTCTCTATTGAGTTTGGGAAAGTTTCTGACTGAATATGCAAAACCCAATTAGCAAATCTCCAGGCCACCAAGCAGGAGAGCAAGTCTTAAGAATGGAACATGTACTCCAGAAGTTCTGGTCTGATGATCCCACATCCTAGAGACTAGACTCCTTCCTGGAGACTTCTACAGCCTTCATTAAATGTGCAGACTTAGACTTGTGAAAATTTTATATTCATATAACTGATAGCCATTCTAGTCTCCTTTGGTTCCCTGTTAAAAGTATGAGGAAAAATAAGGCAAGACACTGTCCCAAAGTTACACTTGAAGAAACCCAGGGCCACAGCAACACAATGAATCTATCACATACAGAGTGCATAGGACTCCAAGACTTTGCAAGAAACGAGTCCTTTCCCTCCTGAGAAGGGAGCCCACAGCACATTCTACTACACAGGCAACGGGTAAAGGATGAGTAAAGTAATCAACCTTTAATTCCTAGTGAGGTTTGCACAGAGGAGTCCTAGGGGAGTAAATGCACTAATGTCCACTTTCCTAATGGAGTTTGTGCTTGATGTATCCTAAGTTAAAAAGAAAAATCATTTTTTCTTCTTTGCTTATACATTTTTTTAAATTGCACCATATATTAAAGTTTAACCATTATTAAATAGTTAGCAGTTATCAACTTGGTGATTTACAATGTTAGTTGTATTCTTTTAGTTGAATTGCACCACTTAATTAATAAAATTAATTGTTCCTAAAACAAGCCTCCCCAGGACTAGGAAAATAATTAGAGTACATTTGTTAAAGCTTATACCATAAACAGAATGTGTAAAAATAATGTTTTCAGACTAAATTAGTTGATGTTGGTGTTTATTTATTCCTTTATTTTTTAAAATCATGGCATGGCTTTATTTTCTCATATGTATAAATACATTTAAAAAGAACTACATAAAAACAACATACTAACATACCCCAAGTGTGAATTCACCTATTTAATATCAAATGTAGTTTTATTTCTTTCATAATTACATTAATAATTGTAATAACCAATAGTGTTTTATTGAAAAACTAATATTAACTATTTTTATGTAGCTGTTAAATCTGTATATTTTTTTAGCAAAAAAACAAAACAAAACAAAAATAATGTATTTTGGCTGAAACTTAGCATAGTCCTTGAGACAGTGGGTTTGCCTTTATTTTAAGAGCACAAAATCTGAGGAGGACTTCCCTGCCAATGCACTCATAATGACTGTATAATAAAGATGAATGCTGATCAGCTTGACTGATTGCAACTTGACATTTGGACAGCCAAAGTGCCTCCACAGACCTCATTTCTATCCACTGTCATCATCTAAACAAAATAACCTGAAGATAATCACATATTTTTAAAATGTAGAGCTATATTTAAAATTTGGGGTGGAGGATAGGCATCTTTCTGTATTTTTTTTTATTATTACTAAACACATATGCACAGGACTGGATACGGAAACAATTTTTAACTGCAAGTGATCTTATCATTTTCTTTACCTATAAAATGAAGTTAGGAGTGGAAACTCTCCTCAGAGCACTCTCAGAGGATTAACCTGGCCTGTGAACAGGAACATGCCAAACACTCTGCCTAAGGTAATCATTAGTCTGCTTATATCCACACACGTGAGTGTCAGAGAACACACCAATAAATTTGATTCCCATTTTCAACAAATATGCAATGCTCTTTTTCTGCATTGTTCTTCCTTTCTTTAAAAACAAAAATTATCAATCCTTAAAGCTCACATAAGATGTGTCTACCAATGATTTCCAAACTTATGCTCTAACCTAGACATTGCTTTGGGCTCCACATTCAATGTCTTTACCTTTTTTAGTGCCTATTTCTCTACATGGGCAACAAGCATCACTTACTTTTGAAAACTAAAATTAACTGTTTCCTCCTTTGTCTTCTTTATTTGTCATACCAGATAAAGAAAGTCTTCTCTGAAACGTCAACAAATGATGATGTTTCAGAGAAGACTTAAGTTATTCTCAAAACATCTTTATACTTTAATGTTAATTAAATAAAACACAAGTAGGACAGACGTCTACAATCTGTCCATCCACTCTCATGAGTATTTTTATTGCCATAGTTTTAATCTCCTTATTTCTTTTTTTAAAATATTTTTATTTGTTCTAATTAGTATACTTGACAGTAGAACACACTCTGATACAGCCTACATAGATGGAGTGTGATTGCTCATTCTTGTGGTTGTACATGATGTAGAATCCCACTGGTCATATATAGTCTCCTTATTTCTCACCAGAATTATTGACAAAACCAACTACTTTGCATTCCCAAGTTTTCCCACTACAATCTAGTAGACAGGACTCCAGAAAGAATTTATCCGTTCATTCACCTCTGAGGTTTAGAGGAGGAAAGCATTCCAGAAACTGCTACAGCCAGAGGGAGGCCACAGGGCTTTGTCTCTGCAGACTTCATTCAGGCAGCACAGGAGCCAACCACCAGCAAGTCTAGTTTCTCACAGTCCTAAATTTTCAGCTTTAGTAGGAAGGAGTTTTTTTTTTTTTTTTTTTTTTCCTCTTGGTATCTGAATAATATTCAAGAAAAGGACCTGAATTGCTCTATTTTATCATGGGGCCCAAGGGGTTAGCACCCTACCAATATCTCAACCCAAGCCAGATATTCATCTCTCTGCACAAGGGGAAGGTGTGTGTGGTGATCAACATTTCCATCAGAACTGGTAGGTGTGGAGCAGAGCTTTCTCTGAATAAATGTATGATGAACCAAAAAATATCACTGCCTAGCTTAGGAGTCAAGTTGTTTTATGTGAGGATAGTTTCAATATGCTCC
Organism: Marmota flaviventris; assembly: GCF_047511675.1. Taxonomy (NCBI): domain Eukaryota; kingdom Metazoa; phylum Chordata; class Mammalia; order Rodentia; family Sciuridae; genus Marmota; species Marmota flaviventris. The sequence continues at coordinate 8,634,123 of NC_092504.1, forward strand.
TCTGGTTTATAAGCCTTTAGTTTCCCTATTGTGTCTACAAACTCATTTGCCTGATGCAAACCCTATAAGATCTGATTTGATTTTTCCTTTTGATCTTTTATATAGTCACTGCTTTCTATACAACACACAATGAGTCTTTCTCCAAGGGAGAAAAATAACAAATATACACAGGCACACACACACACACACACACAAAATCTGTACAAATAATTCCGTGATAAAATGCACTTCTTTGTAGTGGCTCCCTTTGTATCTCTGCTGATTCCTATCTGCAAGGCCTGCCATACACTTCAGCCACTTTTGTCACTGTGAAAAACTCATGATTATTTGTCAGAGTCCAAGGAAAACATTAGTTTTATGTATAAGTTTGGGGAAACTAATTAGTTCTCTAATTCACATTTACATAAACTTTGATTGGAATGCTATTACTAGCAGTGTTCATATAATTAGTAGGAAAGATTTATACATAAAAGTATAGTCTAAAACACTGATATCAGCGTGGATGGTATCAGAGCGATGTGTCACACTGAGGAGGTACTCACCCCTCAGTCTCACTCTGCTTATGTACAAAATGTGAATGATTATAACCACAGTAATTATAATTCTAATTATAACCTGCCTGTCAATGAGGTGGCTCTCCTCTGACTTCTGGCTTCAGCTTCGTTAGATTTCCTCTGACACCACTGACAATGTTTTCCACAGTTTCCTTCTCTCTTTGACCCAATCTTTAAGTTTTTTGAAACTCTTAGGATTTGGTTTTAAAATTTCCCTTTTGTCCTATCTACATTTGTTCACTACAAGATCTTGCTTGATCTTCTATTATTAAGGAGGTGAGGATAGTTTCAATATGCTCCAAAATATGACCAGCATACAGATTTTTATCACCGGCCAGTCAGTTTTTACTGAACTCCAAATGTTTGTATCCAATGCTGAAACTAAATTCACTTCCTCTCCCATTTCCTCACTGTTCACACTGAACCCCTCATAAGTTCTCTTGTCAAAACATCCAAAGGAATCCCACATCAAGGAATCCTGTCTCCAACACCATTCATTCATCCAAACTTTTATTTTTTAATTAAACTCCTCAAATTACATCCTAACTGGTTTTTATAGGTTCATATCAGCGCTCTTAGAATCCTTCCCCACTATGTAACAGTCAGATTGAATTTATAAAACAATGATATTTTCATCACTCTTTTGCTTAAAACCATCTAATAGTCTCCCATTATACTTTGAATAGCATCCAATTGCTTGACATGCATGATTGGCAGCTGTCTCATTTTCTATTTCCTGAGCAGCTAAACACCCAAGCTAAATTCCTTATCATGGTTAAAGAAACAAGACAGCAACTAAGAACAGAGTAGGGAGGAAGAGCATGAGAAGAAGATTAACATTAAACAAGAACTAGAGGTGGGAGGGAACAGGAGAGAGAAGGGAAATTGCATGAAAAGGAAGGAGACCCTCATCATTATACAAAATTATATATAAGAGGAAATGAAGGGAAAGGGGGAAAAAAACCAAGGGAGAGAAATGAATTACAGTAGATGGGGTAGAGAGAGAAGATGGGAGGGGAGGGGAGGGGAGGAGAGATAGTAGAGGATAGGAAAGGCAGCAGAATACAACAGACACTAGTATGGCAGTATGTAAAAACGTGGATGTATAACTGATGTGATTCTGCAATCTGTATCCGGGGTAAAAATGGGAGTTCATAACCCACTTGAATCAAATGTATGAAATATGATATGTCAAGAGCTATGTAATGTTTTGAACAACCAATAATAAAAAAAGAAACAGCTCTAAAAGAGAGTTTTGAAGAACTGTTCCCCTAGATCTGAATCCCAGCCATGCTACATATTAATGTGGGTAATTTGCTTAGTACTTCTGTGCCTCAGCTTCCTCATATGTAAACACTGGAATGAAAAATAATAGAAAATGAATAAAAAATGGAATAACGTAACAGGATTGTTATGAAGGCTGGATGAGTTAGTAGTACACATTAAATATCTAGATTAGTCCCTAAAATGCAGAAAATACCACACAAATATTTACTATTATTATTTATCAGTTGACTAGCTCATTGTCTACTATCCTAGAATGTAAATTCTGTGAAATTTGGAATGATTCCTTGTTTGGTGTTTAATCTATTTCAAATGTTTAAGAAAGATCAATTGGAAAAGAATATGTAAAGAACTCAAAGAACTTATGATCAAAAATTTAAAAATAAACAATTTAACCAAACTAAACAGACAATTTTCAAAAGAAGAAATGCAAATTACCAACAAATATATATATATATATATATATATATATATATATATATATATATGTATATAAAATAGCTCAAAGTCTGTAACAATTAGGGAAATAAAAATCAAAACCTTATTGAGGTTTCATCTCACTCTACTCAGAAAGGCAATCATCAATTATACAAATAATAATAAGTGTTGATGAGGATATGGGGGGAAAATGTATACTGTACATTGTTAGTGGTACTTCAAATTAGTGCAACCACTCTGTAAAGAAATATGGAGAATTCCTCAAAAAATAGGAATGGGACGTCTATATTACCCACCTAATCACTCCTCAGTATATATTCAGAAGTCCTAAAATCAGCACACTATAGGAATATAGTCACATCAATGTTTATAGTAGCAAAATTCACAATAACCAAGCTATAGAACCAACCTAGGAGACCGCCAACAGAGGAATGGCTAAGGAAAATGCGATATGTATACACAATGGAGTATCACTCAGCCATAAAGAAAAATGAAATTATGACATTTGCTGGTAAATGTTTGGACCTGGAGAGTATCATTCTAAGTAAAATAAGCTGACCCCCAAAAAAGTCAAAGATCAAATGTTTTTTCTGATATGCAGAAGCTAGGGGAAAAAAATAAGGAAAAAGAAGGTGAGAACAAAGGAAATAAAAGAAATGGGAGGGTATTCTATCAAAGTAGAAGAAGGAAGGATCAGTGAAGTGGATGAAGAAGATTCAGGGGAAGAGTGGAGGGACAGAACAAGGGAGGAACAGAGGAATGAGTTTTACCTAACTCTCCTACGTATATATGTGAATATACCACAGTGAGTCTCACCATCGTGTATACCCTCAAGACACTAAGCAAGCAAACACACAGCTGTAAGTAAATAGCAGACGGATCAGATTAGTAGAGGAAAGGAACAGGGCAAGGGAGGAGGAGAGAGAAAGGAAATGCTCTGGAGACTGAATTAGAGAAAATAATATTCCATGATTTTATAATTATGTCAAAACTAATCCTAATGTCATGTATAATGAAAAAGAAGCAATAAAAAGAAAAAAATACTAGTTGGATAAATTAGTAATGTATGATGAAGTTAAAGTGCATGAAGTGTATATTATGTATTTAATGGGCACACATGTTATGACACAGGGATCTCTGCTGAGAACATTGTGTGAAATGTCCTCCTTAATTCTCTTAATAACCAATGGGGATAAGTTGTGTACTACTTTAAAGAAACTGAAAATCGGTAAAAATTCAGGACTTTTGTTAGGTCAGAGAATAAGTAAGGCACATAATCAAGATTTCAGGACTTCCCAGGTCTTTTTTGCTAAAATGTCAACATGTTCATTTTTCTAAGTCTATTCTGAAATCCAATGTATGCTACATTTAGAGTCCTAATAAATGTTTATGAGACAAACACACATAGGCAACCCTGAACAGATAGATGCTGTTGAAAGTAACCTTCCTGAATTAAGTTACAGAGGTATTTTTGTATGTTAAATAAAATCATTTCATGAGATTGATCATTATTCTGATCAATGCAAATGCTAAAACTACTTCTAGGCATCCAGAGATTAATATCAAATCTATTTTTGCACCATGAAACTCATATCAAAGTTATTCTAGCTCCATATTACTCTGCTTCTATCTTCATGGTCCAATTATTGAAATTATTATTGCAAATTCAAGGCAGTTCCATTTTAACTGATCAGGGAGTTAGTGGGCTTCTTTTAGCATATCAAAATGCCTAAATTGTAGTCACTGGAATTCATTCTCTCTGGACAAATATGTTCAATTGCCCGGTGTGATTAGAGAAATGTCAGAGCTACTTCAATTCCAATATACTTTTCTTCTGATTGTACTATCTTTGCAAATCTTCTATTATGAAACTTTAAATATCAAAGATTTCTTTTTTACTTCCTGTAAGAGTTTGCAAAAAGAATAATGAGGCTGAAGTGAATTCCACAATACAGACCATTTTTAAAAAATTTACAGATTTTTCTTAAAACCCCTCTTAAAATTCATGCTCAGTAGGGTTTCATTAATCTCAAAAATCAAAATCCATTCCTTTAATAGGTGATGTGATAAAGAATGGAAGAACAACTACTTAAATGGAAAAATGTTTTAATTGTCCTTTCTGCCTGAAATTTCAGACAAAATGACTATTTCAATGCATGTACTGTAATTGTTGCTATATATGGTATAATACCACAGTTAAAATAAAAGAATTGCTGATATTTCTATTGATAAGAATTTTCTTGCTCAGTTGAAAAAGAAGGCAATTTATATCTGAGACCTCAGAATGAAAAGCAAAGCTTATTTAAACATCAAAATGAGTAATAGGTTAAGAGGTCCATGACATTAGAACAAGTGCATTTCTTGATTCTGTGGTAAGAGGACAAGGTTCTCTTCCAGCTCAACTTTAGGATGTTTAATCTATGAATCTCAGTTTCCACATGTGGATACTATTCTTAATTTATTTTGGTGTTTGTGAGAATATAAGGAGGATCTTTATCCATCTTAATTGGACCACTGGCACTTCCTCTTTTCATCTCAAGATTGTTCCCACGTTTCAACTGAAAGCACGTTCTTTTACATGTTTTTAAAATTGGTTTGAACATAAAGAACATACAGTTTGCCATTCTAACTCTTTTAAGAGTAGAAGTCAATGTCAACAATTATATTCACAATGTCCAACTATTACCAAGTTTCTATATGTTCCATTAAACTTAAGTCAGGACACTCCACACCTCCTCAACACCCTTCAGTATATTCCCAGTGAGCTTAAGATGCAATTGAACCCCATTGGTTTGGCCCATGATGGATTGGATTTCATGGCTGCTCCACCCTTCAGCCCCCTATTCAGTCGACTCCAGCCACTTTGGCTGTGTCTGTCATCTCACCATTGTCCCGTGTTGGCATCTAATGCCCCTTCTCCCTGGAACACTGTCTTGCTGACCCCTGGTGGAATGCACAGCTCTTTCCCCGCATCTTCAAATCTCCGCTTAACCCTCACCCCCACAGAAAGCCCACTAGATAAGATTATCTCAGGTTTTTGTTAAGGAAACTAGAGCTTCAATACGCTAAATAATTACTCCAAGTCCTCTGCACTTTCAGCACAGAAATTTTTAATGAAAAGAAAAATAAACATAATCTTTGAAATAGTCACATCATCCATCATCCATCCTGACGAATTCTTTCTGGTCTTAGCAAATGATATGCACACTCTATTATTTAAGCAGTTTACTAACCTGCAGTTGTGCTCTACAGTTCTTATTCTATGGCTCCTGAAGCATCTTCAGCATCATTAGCCCTACCTGAATTGTAATTTTCATGGCCTTCTTGACATTGGTTCTTTCAATCATTTCTACCTGAGAATTTCTTCTGTCTCATGAGAATGTTTTCCACGTTCTACCAACTTTCTCCTGACACTGATGGCATTGCACTCTTGTCATTGGCTTATGACACCTTGAACAATTACCTAATCTCAGCTGCATCACTCCAGCTGTAAACACCATACAGAAAATCAAGGCTGTGAACCACTGACCTGCCTCCTGTCCAGGCAACCGCTGCTTAATTTGTACTTTTGTCATAGTTGATAATTTCACTACATATTTTTTTGCTTTTATTTAAGTGATCATACAAGAAACAGCTAGTATTTAAATCCTAGGATAGTGTTTTATATATTTATATTAGAGAAATGTGAATTTTATTTCTTTATTTGAATATTTTAGTGCAACATAGCTATTCATGATAGCAGGGTTTATTTTGACAATTTCCTTGTGAATTTAATTGAATCAAAAGACCTTTAGGGAATACTTTTCTTCTGGGGGTACCTCTGGTCATACCATTCCATATTATCTTTAATTTTTTAAAAAATTTCACATAAGCAGGCTATATTCTGAAATTGTTCAAGTAAATTTGTTGGGGACAAGGACCCTGTCTCATTCAGTATTTCTTTGGTGACTTCCTCAGGTGTATTTAATTACACAAAGGTTTACCCTCAACTTCTAACTGGTCATAAGATTTGTTAACACATTAAAAAATGCAGATGTCCTGCAATGTTTAAGGGGATTTGTTCCAGAACCCTCCACAGATCCTCAAATTGAGGGGGTGATAAAGTGCCTTATACAAAATGGCATAGTATAAGGATGTAACCTTGTCGCAGTCTGGCTGGGCACAAATCACGAGCCACTCAAGAGGAACAAACTTTATTTCTGAACTCCACCAGCACACTTCATACACGCTCCCCAGGAACTCTCCCGAACGCCACATGCCTCCTCCAGGAACCACCAACCGGAAAATCCCTCCTCGGCACTTCCCCAACCAACTCAAACTCTTCAGGAATCCCCGTGAGAGCTCAACCGGAACTCAATGGGAACTCCATGAGAACTCAAAAGTCATCATCTTAAAGGCTCGCTGGTGTCACCTGTCAACCACTACTTCTGGCAAAAATGCCATGCGTTATCCTGACTCTGCTGTGGCCCTCAACATCACCTATGCAATCCTCCTATATAAAATAACTCATCATGTTATGAGCTTCCTTATAACACATAATACAATGTGAATGTTGTAGCAATTGTTGTTACACACATTATCTAGGGAATAATGACAAGAAAAACCAGTTTGTACAAGTCCAGTACAGATGCATTTTTTCCCAAATATTTTCCTTCTACAACTTTTTTGAATGCATGGAAGCAAAACCCAGAGATAGGAGGATCGAACGTACTTCTAAACCAAATGACAAATGGCTACCACTCAGCCCCATCTCTTGGTGTCACAAATCCAGAGCTACCTCACCATCACCTGGAAAACTGCTGGACTATCTGGAAATCCAGCAATAAAATATGTAATATTCAGCATAGTAGAAACCTCAAAGGCTTCACTCCAAATCACATCTAGTAAGCATTCTGAATGGCTGATTCTCTCCACTGGTTTGTTGGAGGTTGTCAAATACTATAAATTTCACTCTTATTGTCTATATGTAAGATTTTATGGTTGAAGGTATATATCTAAGACAAGCATAGCACATCATATAAACATGTATAATTAAAGCTGGTTGAAAGTCTATTGTAACTATTTTTTTTCTTTGTCTTGTTTATATTTAGTCCACTTTTTTCTTATTCATAAAAAAAATCCTTCTGTATCACAGTTTCCTGTCTCTCAAAGGAGCTCTCAAATGATGTTGAAGTTACAAACATTAGGCAGCTTATGAGTATATAAAATTGCAAAGCAAAGTATCCATCCCATCAGGCTCCAAGGTATATGCCATACCATGGGCAGTACCTGGTAGACATTATGCTACATATTTTGCCTAACTAATTTTAAAATCTTGTAACAGTGCTTGCTATATTTTGGATCTTAAATATACATATGGCTTGGTCCCCAGCCTCTGGTGCTATTGGGGGTAGTAGAACTTTTAAAAGATGGGGCCTACTGGGCAGTCTTTTCTTTCCTCTCACTCTTTGCTTCCTAGGCACTATGAGTTGAGTAGCTTCCTTAGCCACACTCTCTACCACTTATGTTGCCTCAACACAAGCCCAAGGAGAAGGGGCCAAGAGACTATGGACTGAAAACCTTAAGCCAAAATAAACTTTTCCTTCTTATAAGTTGACTATAACAGATATTTCATCATAGCGATGTAAAGCTGACTAAAATAGTCCTGCAAGATAGGAAATGCAAAGCAAGATTGAATACAAACAAGTGATGGGCAGGAATTCAAATCCAGTTCCTTATGATTTCAAAATGAACACATTACTCATTCTGTTGGCAATTTCTGAAGATATAAAATTCATAAACAGGAAATAGGAAGATTTTTACCATCATCATTACCATCACTATCATCATCATCTGAATGTACACTTGGCCCCTGAAGCATGAGTATGACTTAAAATACATGTGTGTCATTTATTGTACATATAAACTTTTCTTTGTTGCACATATCTCGATAAACTCTGTAAACAATGTCATTGCCATTCTCTGATATTCTCCACTGACTGGGAAAGAGACCTACTCAAACCCTTCTCTCTCCAAATGTTCAGATGTTTGAGTCAGGGAGAACAAATGTTCCATGGACCTGGCAATGTTAGAAGGTACTGATGGCATTTCTCTTCCTCTGAGTTCAGATGAGTTGGAAAGTCCTTCTCAACATTGTCCTCCTGATAGATATCTCCGAATGTCTAAGCTGGAGGATTAGAGGAAGCTTTTCCCCACATATGCAATGCATGCTTGATTGGCATTTATTTTAGTGCTGTACAAGTCATTGTCCCTTATGGTACTGTTTTGTCCTGGTTAGCTACAGAGTCCCTATTTTGTAATTGGATCTCTAGGATAGGAAGCAGAACATTCAGTTGGGGATATTCAAATATGTGAAGCTCAAAATTGAGTCCGGACCCAGATTGGACTGAGATTTGAAAGTTACCCTGAAGAATATGGCTTTAATATCTGTCATGAGTATTTTAATTCCATGTAGGCATTAGAAAACCACTGGAGAACAGTATCTCTATGATGGTGGGGTAATGAGCTTTGAAAATCTACTTCTCCAAAAAAGAATTGCTAACACTGCCAAGAAATTGTCAAAAGCAACTTTTTCACAACTACAGAAACTAACCAAAAGCTTGGGGGGGGCGGTGTGGAATGTAACTATGCTTGTTAAGAGAAGCAACTGAATCAAAGTAAGAAGAGCAAGTTTTGCGGTCTTGTCACTTGTGCTGTCCCCATCCCTATTTCCTTAGACCTATGATTGCCATGAAAACCATCAGTCTCACAGCTATGACATCTGTGAAAACCAGTAGACTGGCAACCACAAGAGGGACACTATGGGTTTTGAATTCCTCCACAAGCCTCATCCCAGAGAAGTATCGCTACTCCTCCTGTCTGGCCACTTCATGCAGAAGCCTTATTTTATGGACTTCTTATTATTTGCCCTGATATACAACTTACTAGTGACAGTTGTTTAATATAGCAAATGCCTGGGAAGGCAGACCCACCACCTGGACAAGTGAGGGGCAGGACAAAACACATAAAAGGAAGACCTATTAAATAAGTGTTTATAGGAGGTTTTGAACAGAATACTGTATTTCTGAAGACCTAAAAATACATGAGCATGTACAACACATAGGACAATGCATGCACCTGGAAAATAAATTAATTTCTGGCATTTTCTAACCAGAAGACCTTGTATACAAAGTGAAGATTAACGTACTGCTGTGAACTTCCAGGGTTAAAGGCATGCCACAGCATGATATAATGCCACTTGCCAAAGGGTTAGAGCATTTAAGGAGATCTCTGGCAATCCTTAGCAGAAGTGGCTGTGGCCATACACAGCTGAGAGTACAGATGTCACAGGAACCCTGGGCAAGTCACTGGAGAAAGAAATGGCAGCAGCATCGAGAATAGCAGCACAGTGGTGGCACCAAACATCTGTGGGCAGTGTCCCCCCTCCAGATTTGTCACAGTCATTGTTGCAAATGTCCAGTTTGAAAACATATTAGAAGAAATGTAAAGGAATGGGAATGAAAATGATCTAGTCTGACATTATCCAGGGTAAAAAAATAAAGAAAAATGAACAAAGCCTCAAAGACATACGAAGCATACCACTACATACCTGAGCCCCAGGTGGATATCACCTGGTCTCACTGACCCTTTCAACCAAACATATGAAGCCCTAGTTCTATGCAAACTCTTCAAAAGGTGGTAAACAAGTCCCTTAGCTCACACTAAGGGCCCAGTTTTGACCTTGACAATGAACCAGATAAATGTATCACATGAAAACTTTAGCCCAATATTGCATGTAAATATAATATATTCATTAATATATTATATTATTAATATTATATTAATAATCCAAATGCCTAAACATGTGAAATAAAGGGTACATTATAAAAATGAGTTTTACTTCAGAAATTCAAGGTGGTTTTTAACACTCTGAAATAAGTCAACATGATATACCACATTAATAAAGCACAAATATGATCATGGCTTTAGTCACTGGAAAAGCATTTTAAAATATTGGAGCATCTGTTTTTATAAAAAAAAAAATTAAGAGACAGTGATTAGCAGGAAACTTTCAGAACTTGATGGAGGGCAGGCGTGAGACACCCAGAGCTAGAGCAGTAGCTGGTGGTAAAAGACTGGATTCTGCTCTGGGGCCAGGAGGAAGACAAGGAACCTGCAACATTTATGCTCACCATCATGGGGAGGTATCTGGCTAACTAATTTGGAAAGAAAAATTAATTAGGTCACTCAGACTAATAAAAAGTAACTATCTCTGCTTTTTAAAATTTCTTTTGTTTTGTATTGTTCAATTTGGATTGAACCTGGGGGTCCTGCATGCTGAGCATGTATCTACCACTCACGTACACTCCTACATTCCAATGTTATTATCCACTATGTAAAAAAATCCTAAAAATAAACAAAATAGAATTCATAAAAGAGCCAACATAGTTGAACACAAAAATCAATGGACAAAGCATATGAAAATCATTGACAAATCATCAAACAATAAAGTATTTAAAAAACTGAGCAAAAGATATTCAAGTTTTTTTGATAAGAACTTCAATACATTGCTGGAAAAAAACTATAGAAATATAAATAAATGGGCAGACATCCAAGATTTGTGTATTGGAAGGCTTAATATTTTTAACAGCATATGATTCCCCATATTGATGTACTTCCTCCATACAGTCCTACCAAATTTCCAAGTGCTTTGTTTGCACAAATTGACACACTTATCCTAAAATTCCTATACAAACACAAAGGAATAAGAATAGTTAGATCAATACTGAAAAGGATAACAAAGTTGGAGGGCTCACACATTCTGATTTCACCTACTAACAAGCTACACTAATCACAACCATGTGGTGTACAAATAAAGACAGACATATCAATAAAATAGAATTGACAGTTCACAAATAAGTCTTTAAACTAACGGTCAATTGACTTTGACAATTTTGCCAAGATTACTCAATGGGAAATGGATATGTTTTTGAAAAAATAGGTCTGGAACTATTAAATATCCACAGGCAAGATAATAGAACTTGAAACCTATATTTTAATATCTGTAAAAATCTCCAAATGCATCAAAGAGCTAAGACAATGAAGCTTCACAGAAATTATCGGTGCATTGCATTAATAACCCCAAAGCATAGACATGTGAAATAAAGGATAAACCATACCAAATGAGTTTCACCTCAGGAATACAAGGTATTTTTTAACACTCAGATAAGTCAACATAATATGTCATATTAATAAAAGGCAAATATGATCATTCCATTAGTCACTAAAAAAGCATTTAAAAATATCTGAGAATCTCTGTTCTTATAACAATACTGAGAGACAGTGATATGACACCAAAAACACAAGTGGAAAAATGAAATAAATATAAGCCTTTTGGATTTCATCAAAATTAAATAAAAACACTTTTGTGCATGAAAAGATAACACTGAAAAATTAAAAAATACTACCAACAAAATAAAATACTTTCAAATCATACATCTGATAAAGGAATTGTATTAAGAATTTAAAAAACAAAAGTGTTAGAAGATGTTTGAAGAAATGGATATTCAAATGATCCCATATGACATTATCTAGGAATAGAAATAAATGAAACAAAACTTTTTAATAAGTCAAAATGACAAGATAACTCAGTTAAAAAATGGGTGATGAGCTTAAATAGATATTTCTCCAAAGAAGCTATACAAATGGTTCACAAGTGCATGAAAGACACTCAAAACCATATGTCGTTGGGGGCATTTACATCAATACAGAATGAGATATAGCTTCACATGCACCATCAGATGGCAAATTAAAACAAAACTGGATGATCACAAGTCATATGAACCAGAGGTATATGAATCAGTAATTCCACTCACAGGTACATATGCAAAGATAATATGAAGCACATGTCAACCCTGAATGTTGATAGTAGCATTATTCAAAACAGTTGAAAAGTGGAAACAAACCAAATGTTTCCCAACTGACAAATGGTAAACATAATGTCGTATATTCATAGTGAAATATGATGTAGCCATAAAAGTGAATGAAGCATTGATCTATGTCTCAAAAATGGACCTTTGAAACAGTATACTAAATGACAGAATCCAAATATAAAAAGACACATACTATATGGCAGACAAGTTCATTGAAATAGAAAGTATGACAGTGTTTTCCAGGATCCTGGTGAGTGGGTAATGGGAAGTGGATAGCAATGGGTTTGGATTTCTTTTTGGTTTTATAAAAAATGTCTCAGTATTATATAGTACAGTGGTTCCATAACATTATGAATGTAATAAAAAAATGAATAGTGCACTTTAAAATGATGAATTTTAGGCAGGTAAATTTTATTCCATTAAAACTAATATGTGCAGCTACAATGCTGAATAGTTGATCTCCATACCAAAGGCCCCTGTAATCATATCCCTAAAATATGTAAAGAGCTGAACCAACGTTCTGAGCCAAGTTGACAGAATTAACATGGGCTACATGTACTTATCTGCATTATGATTTTACAGAAATGACACTGACAACTTACTGTATGTCAGGAAATTTGTTAAATGCTTTACCTACTTTGCATACAACACTTGAGTTTGTGGTTTCCAAGGCTGATGGCAGTATCATAAAGATGTTTGTATATGAGGGAGTGACTTAAATATCCTAAAATTACATGATATTGGTGGTTGTACAAATATTTAAATACAGTAAATGCCTGGATAGTAGAAGTGCAAAGTTGAAATTTTGCAATATGTGAATTATATCTCAATAGAACTCTTAAATAAAGAGAAAAGAGAACAATGCGAAACTTTTGAGGAATAAAATAAAAATAGTTCTCCAGTCATTATTATTAAATATCAAGTATTCAGAATACTAAGGTTTTAATGTGTTCTGGACATTGTTCTAAGGAGCCTTAGCATTCTATGATCTGATAGGTGTAAGTTCCACCATGATGTCTTTAGATCTTTCATGTACAGATGAGAAAACTGGGCATTTGAATATGGTTCACATCATTTCTGAAGACAAATAGTGCTAGTGTTACTATCCATAATCCAGTGTGAAACTCTAGACTTTGAACTTTTGATTTCTAAACCATATGTCTCGACACATTTTAGTCCCTCTTGGCATAGTAAAACCTCCCCTCCCATGCACCATTGCCTGATAAGATGACATGTGAGGTGACATCTTTCTGTCATAGCTCCATTCCTCTCTTTTTTTTCAGTGCTTACCAGCTTCTGGAACTCTTGTCACTGGGTCAGCTTCTTATGGCTTGTCACGCAGTTCAATTCTGCTTGAAGTGAAGCAGTATGGCTTTGATATGGGCCATCCTCGGGGTTTACAAGAAGTCCCCTGATGGGAAGGTCCAGTAATCACTTCTTCAGTGAACCCAAGGGACAGGAAAGGCATGACAGAAGTCACATGAGGAAGGGAACTGTCACTCAACTTCTCCTTTAGCCCTCAATTCATAACAGCTGTAATGCGGGAGTCATTTGTGTGCATGGTGCAGATTCTCCTCTTGTCCCTCATTTTTGTGTAATGGCACATCAATTTATGTAGCATTTTTGTAGGCCCTTGCCCATTCGCTCATTTCTTTCTCGAAGAGGACTGAATTATCTGATTGATCACTTGATGCTAGATTTTAGTGGTTTTAATTTTGAAGGAGTGCCCCAGTTCCACTGAGGACTCCTCAGGGAAGAAGAAAATTGAGAGGACTAATTATCAGAACTGAAATGAAAAATAAAAAAGCTGTTTGATTTGTATAATGGTTGTGAAATGGGAAAGTGAAGATTCTTGAAATCCTAAGCATTAAAATAGCCTATAATTCAACGGAGACAATTGCTTCCCCCCACCTTTAGAGGTTACATAACTTTTTCTTGCAATTTTAGAAGAGAAAAGCTATATTTGTGAAGATACTTGGAGTGAAGAAATCAAACTGTGTAGCTTCCTCGTTTCCTCACAGACTTAAAGTCAAACACCATATGTTTCATCATGGTGAACTCTGAGGCCAGTGCATTATTTTTAACCCCTGGGTTAGTGCCCCATCTAGAGAGTTTCCAAGAGCCACTGTATCAATGGAATATCATTGAGTGCATTTCAGGAATCTTTCCCTACATTGAACTGATTTTCATTCCTAATGTGTGAAAATAAACCTGGTCTCACTCATTCCAGGTTATTCTCTGCTCAGTCAGAGAAAATGAGCATACCCAAATCTGATTCAGACCATGAGATTTTCCAGCCTAAATTCTTTTAGGGACACCCTGTGGCCTATAAAATGAAAATATGAGGACTTTGGAATATGCCAGAAATTACCTGCCTTATCTTTCCTGCCCATTCTCTAGTATGACCCATTTATACCTAGCACCCCAGTCCTCTCCATCAGCCATAGCAAACCCCTAACCCTTCACAGTATGTGCTTTGGTGTCTTAGCAAACCCCACCTTCTCTTCCAGAATGATCTTTTCTTTTTCACTAACACACCCACTGATTCTTGGCAATATTCTACATATTCATAAAGATCCAGAATAAACATCTTTCTTTCAGGACTTTTCTGACCACTAAAAATTATTGATCCTACTCTCATCTCTACGGATACAAAATCTCCAACTCAGATTTTCTCAAAGGCTCTTCCCATTACTCTCTGTAGGAACTCAGGTAAACAGTGTTCATATTGCTGAGACCACAAGACCTGACAAGAACAAATTAAAGGAGAAATAACTTATTTTGGCTCAAGATTTCAAAAGGTCAGTTCTTGATCAACCAACTCTATAGTTCTGGGCTCCAAGGTGAAGTAGAACATCATGGCCTAAGAATGTGTCAGAGAAAAGAAGCTCAGGATGTGGAAAGTAGAAAGCAGAGAGCCAGCCCTGCTCATCAGGGACAAAATATAAACCCCAAAGCCGAGCCTCCAGTGACCTATCTTCACTAGCTACATATTACGTGCTTATAGTTAAACCCAGTTAATCCACATCAGTGGATTAATCCACTGATTTGGTTACACCTCATAATATAATCATTTCTCTCTGAACATTCTTGCATTGTCTCACACATAAGCTTTTTAGAGACATCTCATATTTAAACAATTATAAGACTTAAGCTCCTTTAGTTTCATTAACCCTGAGTCAATGAAAATAATAGCAATATTTGTATTTAATATCTGTTGGGACAATTTGGTGATATGGTGTTGAGAAACTAGCACTTGCTATTCCTGGGACATGAAGAATTCAATAATGTTGATGTCATTATCATTATTACAATTTCACGGTCATTCTAATTCCATTCACCCCCCCCCACGTCTAAAGCTTGACATCTTGGATCAAAAGAAACACCTAATCTGGTGGCTGTTAATTTGTCTGTATTCATGCTACACAGATAATTGAGAAAATGGGTCTTTATATAGTGATTTGCTGCAAGGTTGTATCCAGATCTGTGTACCAAAGATACAGGCAATATTCTATACTTAGCAGTTGTGTAACTTCATATTGACATGGTCTTTAACAAAAGCCAAAGAGATATGTAGTGTATTTATACCAAGACAAGTTTTTCCTAAAATACAACCCACGGATATAAAATGTGGGGTCATAAGTGTTCTGGCTATTTCTATCTAAAGAGAAATATTAAAGAAGTGTTTGAGAAGAATGTGTATGAGTTGGGTTTGCTAGGGATGTCAAACAAAAGACCACCGACCAAATGGTTCAAACACAAATTTATTTTCTAGCAGATCTGGAAACTGGAAGTTCAGGATCAAGCTGCTGACTAGGTTGAGTTTTTCTTAAGGTTCCCAGATGACTGCACTCTGACTGAATCTTCAAGTGGTTGTCTTTCTGTGCACTCACATCTTGGGTTCCTCAGGATTCCCTTATCTTTTCAGTTTACAAAATCCATCAGATTGTTCTAAAGTCCTTCCCCATTAACTTAACCTCCTCTTCAAATGCCCGATACAATCACATAAAGTACTGTGAGTTGGGACTTCACATATGACTTTGGAGGGGCCCAATTCAGTTCATAATATGAACATAAGACAAGATAATGTCATGAAAGAAAAATATATAATGTGGATAAAATCATTCAATGATCCTTTGTGTTCCAAAAGTCAGATAATATGGGGCTTTAGGAAATTCTGTGGATGCTGGACCAGTAAATTTAAGTTAAAAAATTACCAGAGAGAGAGAGAGAGAAGATTGTGTATCCATGTTCTCTTGTGTGTTCAACTTGTCCAGTATCCCTGTTTGAAAGAAAATTCTAGAATTCAGAAACCTGCTCTAGAAAATGGTAGATGTTCTCTCTTAGAGTGTCCTTCATAAAGTTTTGTGCTTGTTTGTGATAGGAGTTGGCGAGTATGGCCCACAGACCAAACACTCGCTGCTGCCTCTATTATAAGACGCATAGCAAATTTTCTTTTTAAAATTTTAAGTGGGTACAAAAGGATCCAAAGAAGAAAAATATTTAAAAATTTTATAAAAATTACATGGAATTCAATTTTTAATATTCATAAATAGAATCTCACCAGACCACAGTCAAGCAATGCCTACGGTTGATTTGTTTTTGCATTATAACAATGGCGTAACACAGACCCATGACTCAAAAACCTTAAAATGTTTTCTATCTTCTCCCTTTCAAAAAAATTATATATATATATATATATATATATATATATATATATATACATATATATATATGTATATATATACATATATAGATAGATAGATATAGATATAGATATAGATATAGATATAGATATAGATCTCTACTGTGGGTAAATTGCAGCCTGATTTTCTCTCTACTTTCACAACTATCCTCTCCATTGGTCACATTCAAAAGGGGAACCCCATGACTAAATGTGCCATGGTAGAGCTGGCTTTGAAGGCTCATCAATGATCTGAATATTTCATATTACTTCTTCCATTATTGATTTTGCTTTCTTCCATGAAGATTCCACTTGAATGGGGCACAGATACCTTCCTGAAGCTCAGGTTTATGTTCTGTCCTATAACAGTCCACCCAGGGGACTAAATTCCATCCTTTGAGCATTTCAACAGAAGATTCACACTGCCTTGAATTCCACTGATTAGAATTGGCTCAGTTTTTATTCTTGGGTCAACCACAGTGAGAAGGGTCACACAACAATCTTAGTGAACATTCCCAGGATACATACATACCCTGAACTTGGGAATGGTGTCAGTTCTAAGTATAGTTATACCGAATCAACTAAGAGTAGAACATTAAAAAACACATACTTTCTACTTGATATCAAACATATACATAAATTAATAGTGTAAAATAGGTTGGCAATGCAATAAAAAAAATTAAAATCCTTCAATTTTCTTTTAAATTTAAATACCAAGGTTTGATCAGAAAAGTATGAGATGAGCCTCGAATATCTTGCAGTCCCAGAGAAGAAGTACATGCTCAAAACCTGAGGACCAGAATTCAAAAGTACACAATAGGCGACTTGCAGGGGCTCCCAAGGGTCAAATAAGGTACAAGTTGAGCAAAATATCAGTAGTAATAATAATAATAATAATATAGCCCTGAGAAAAGATACAATCTCTGAGTCAATGATGAAATAAATGGTTAATGAAATGAACAGATATATGGAGGGAAAGAAATAGCTCTTCTTTGCAGAATTCCATCCAATACATAAAAAAGAGTGGTGGAAATAGGAAAACACCACCAAATTCTAAAGTAATTATTTTAGACAAAAATCATTAATGGACATTGAAGTTAATGTGATGAGACAGGTATTTAGATAGTTGATACACGATACTCACTGATTAGAGTAGGGACAATGAAAAATTGTCCATCATCTGATGTTGATGTCCATCAACATCAGAGGAAGAATCTAGAGACACCACTTTAATCAAGTGATCAAAATTAATATCACCACTAAAAGAACAAGTCAACACCATCTGTTAGGATTGACAAGATGCTCCTGCCCCAAAACGCACAACCTAAATTCTAAAATAAATAAATATTCCAAATACTGAGAGAAATCCTACCAAATGTTTGGCCACACATCTTAAAAGTGTCAAGGTCAATCCAGGCATAGGCGTGCATGCCTGTAATCCCAGCTACTCAGGAGGCTGAGGCAGGAGGATGTCAAGTTCAAGGTTAGCCTCAGCAATTTAGTGAGACCCTGTTTCAAAATTTAAAAATTAAAAAAAAAAACTGGATATGTAGTTCTGCAATAAAGTGCCCCTGGGTTCAATCCTCTGTACCAAAATAAATTTAAATAAATGTCAAGGTCATGAAACACAACTGAAATTTATTTGGAATAAAGGAGACAGGAATTTTTTCAACTAATTCCAAAATTCTGAGTTGCATTCTTTAGTATAAAAAAAATTATTGGGATTAGTAGCAAAATTTGATAAAGGTCTATAATTAAGACAATAGTGGTGTATCCATATTAACTCCCATGTTTTATAGTTGTGCTATGGATATGTAAAAATTTACATCTGAGGATTCTGGGTGAGGAGAATGAGGCAGGATTTCTCAGTCTCAGCACTGTTGACATTGGAGGCTTTTGTGGGGTGACCCTATGTAGGGGAGGATGCTTAGCAGCATTGCTGGCCTCTATCCACTAAATGCCGTAGTACTCCTCCTCCACCATGATGAACCAAATGTCACCAAATGTCTTTGGAAAAGAAGGTTCAAAAGCACCCTCAGTGGAAGGCCTCAGGAATTCTGTGTAGCCTTTTTGCAACTAATTTATAAGTCAGGAAATACCTTAAAATGAAAATTTTCTAAAATGTATGAAAATGCTCAGCACAATGCTGGTTGTAACCTACTGTGACAGTTCTTTTGTAATTAGTGAATGGACAACCATGGAGATTCAGATAACTTCCTAGATTCCTTGTTTCCATGAGAACTTCAATAGGTCCACTCAATTAATCAGGAATTTGCTGGGAGACTAAGTGCAAACATTGCTGATGTCTCCAACTCTGGATTTATCCTTTCAGTTTCCAAACCCATGTCTGCCCAGCTGACAAGCCAATTGTGCCTTTGCGATTTAATGCTCCTCATTCCTCCAGGCTTCTTCAGCATGCGAACCTTTTCTATTTGTGTTAATTTCACACTTAGAATCTCACTGAAACTTCATTATTCTTTTTTGATTTTTTTTTAAAGGACCGGCTGTGCTGAATGCTAGGTGTGATGATAACAGGAAAACCTATAATATTGATTCACAGGACTTTAAAACCTGATGTGATTGTCAGGAAAATGGAAACTGAATATGTATAAAAGATAAGCCTATTCCTCTTAGATTTGACATTTCAGACTCCATTTTTTTTTTAACAGCCATTCTGGCTATTCATGTCTCTCAGAACTGTCCATTGTCAAATTACAATGAAAAGGGTGGTCTTCTGTTAATGAAAGGGCCAGGATCAGAGGTACAACATTGGCTCAGATAGGAAGATAAACAGGAGAAAGCCAAGGAGAAAAGAGAGAAATCAGAAGGTAGGAACAGGGATTATAAAGGAAAATGGAGGAAGAAAGGAATGTGCACAGAAAGCATAGGAAAATGTAGTGAAATAAAGAGAGAGCACTGAAGGGTGTGAAGTTCAAGAACATGTCAAGAACAAGAAGCAAATAGGAGAGAACAAAGGGGAAGAGTTGCAAGAGTGAAAGAGAAAGAAAAGAAAGAAAAGCGGTGAAATGTATAACAGAAGAGAAGAGAAACAAAACCCCGAGATTCTGAGATTTTGTTGGTGACTCTGGGTTCATCCCAGGACGCTTGTCCAGCAAATGCGGTATTCCATTAGAGGCCCGCGAGGCAGCAGTGATCTCTGTGGGAAGATATACATCTGGGCAACAATGGGAGGCTGAGGAACCGTTCTGAGGATGTGTGTTAAGATTTCCTATTGTGTCGACTGTACAATGGCACACTGAGCCGTGTCATGATCTGTTGAACTTCCCACAACATGGGAGTGTTCATGCTGCCAAATACTAGAGAGGGGCTTTAACTTGTTTTGCTCCAGTAACAGGCAGTAGAGCTAGAATCCCATATAATTTATTATCCAAACTGATACAGTTTTGAAAGCAAAAGGGGTTCATTTGTAATGACTTCATGTAAATCAAGACACATCTGGACAAACCAGAATATATGGACTTCAGAAAGAAGATGAGGTAATTTCTGAGAGTGTCTCCAATGCGCTGAATCCATGGTCCCACATGTCTTCCTTCCTTGAGTGGTGATTTCACTGGCACTTTTCTTAGCCCTTTGAGATGAGATCAGTGTTCAAGCCTCCTTATTTGTTACTAAGATAAAAATTAATAAAATGATTTTAGGATTATGCCACAGTCTGGCGGGGCACAAATCACGAGCCACTGAAGCAGGAACAAACTTTATTTCTGAACTCCACCAGCACACTCCACACATGCTCCCCAGGAACTCTCCCGAACGCCACGGGCTCCTCCAGGAACCAACAACCGGAAATTCCTCCTCCTGCACTTCCCCAACCAATGGGAACTCTCCGGGAATCCCCAGGAGAACTCCAAAGTAGGAGGCCGAGGCAGACAGTAAAGGTCAAATATGCAACCAAATCAATCCAGCATCATCTTATTGGCTTGCCTCTCAACCAATACTATTGGCAAAATGCCAGGGGCCATTCTGACTCGCCTGTGGCTCTCAGCAGGATTATATAACTATTTTTCCAATTTCAAGTTCATTCATTAATTCATGTAATAGCGGTTGAATATGCCTTATGATCTAACCTCTGTACTAAATTCTGGGGAGTTTATGGTAAAGATAAGCAAAGAGGTTCTCATGTTGAAACATGCATTCAAGGAAATGAGAACCATGAATAATCATCATGACCTTGACAAAATTAATGATATCCTTTTTAAAGACCATTAGTTTTATTCTATTTTAGCTGAACACTCAGTTGAAACCATTTTTACCTATAATTTATTGATTCATTAATATGTTTCAGCTATTCCATTAGACTCTCTAACATTCTGTTCTGACTAAATTCACATACATGACACTAAACAATACAAAATAAATAGTAACTGCATTTTAGAGATTAGTGAACTTGATTTTTAAGAGATTAAACAACCTATGTAAGAAATCCAAGGTGAGTTGGGGCTGTACGCTCAGTGGTACAATATGCTCTTGGTGCAATTCCCAGCTCTGAAAAGAAAAGAGAGAGAGAACACTAAAAAAAATGTAAAAAAAAAAATGATACATATTCAGTTTCCATTTTCCTGACAATCACATCAGGTTTTAAAGTCGAGAGAGAGAGAGAGAGAGAGAGAGAGAGAGAGAGAGGAGAGAGAGAACTAAAAAATTGTCTGGAATAGGAAAGGTTTTACAAATGTATTTTCTTCTTTGTTTTCCATTGTGACCTCTATCAAACTACAATTGTATCCTAAAAAAAAAAAAAAATAAATGTGCTTACAAGGACACTTTCTGATGAAGCTATAAGAGACACAACTTTATTTTAGCATATTCTGTTCAATCTTGAAAAAATATTTTCTTTATCTCCAGAGAAGCATACTGAACTCCTACTTAAATAAAAACATTTCTGGATCAGTATACAGGGCAACCACACAACTAAGTGAATGGCAAAATTGGGCTGTGATCCAGAGTTCGGTCTATACCAACTCTTACTTGCAGATACTTATAACCATTCAGTTTTTCCTATTATGGCAGAGAGGTATAATGATTTACAGGTTAGAGTTAATGGGTTCAGGAGTTTAAAAAAGAAAAGGAATGACCCAGGAATGAAAACTCAGCAGGAAACTGCTCAGATACAGGCACTCTTTTATGTTATACATGGTGGAAAGCATCCTCAAACCAGTATCACTTACAAGTACTTTGAGGTCTTTACAAAATTCAAGAGTTTTTCTGGAATCACTGTTTGCTATATCTTGAAGGAAATTCAATCACTGTGTGTTAGTCAGCTTTGCTGTGACCAGAAAATTTGAAAATAACAATTTAGAGGAGGGAAAGTTTATCTTGGCTTAGGATTCCAGAAGTTTAGTTCAGAGTTGGATGAGTCCATTGATCTGGTCCCAAAGTGAGGCAGAAGGGTACTGAGACAGAAAGCTGCTCTGTTCATGGTGGCCAGGAAGCAGCAGAAAGGGAGGCAGAAGGGGCATACCTTTCTGTGACCCACCTCCTCCTGCCATGCCCCACCTGCCTACTGTGGGGAGGGATGCTGGGAGAAGGAGACAAAAAGGGAAAGAGAAAAGATGCCCTAAATCTGTCACTCATTGCCCAACTTGAAGGGCATCTTAGGTTCCTAAGATCGACTTAGCCATGAGGATATATAAACAAAACCCATGCAACTCAGAGCACCTCTAGAACAGCGAGGGAGCTGAACCACCCAAAGTGCAGAGGTTGCAACTGTGGAAAGGAAGGATGCCCAGTAAAATTAGAGACTCTGGCACCAGAGGAAAAGGAGAATGACGCCTGTAGACATTCATTCATGGCATCCCTCATATTCAGCCAGCAGAAGATATAATGGTCGGAAAGTCAGAGAAACAGAAAGTGTGCTTGTGTGTTTCCCATCTGTGCTGAAGTCTGCGACTCTTGCGGATAGCCAGACATAGCTGAACATCTTTGTGCAAAAGGGATTGAAGGTATAGTGCATATAGAGTGCAGTGTAATACCTATGAAATCCTCAACTCGGGACCTCTAAATAATTATTTTAATTTTTTATTTGTTTTAATTTGTTGTACATGACAGTAGGATGCATTTATGCACTTTGATATATCATACGTAGATGGGATATAATTTCTTATTTTTCTGAATGTACATGTTGTAGAATCATATTGGTCATGCAGTCACATATACACATGCAGTAATAATGTCTGTTTCATTCTACTAGCTTTCCCATCCCCACATCCTCTCCCCTCCCCTCCCATCACTTTCCTCTACCTAATCTAAGGTAATGCTTTTCTTCCCTACTGCCCCCGGCCTTACTGTAAATCAGCATCTGCATACTAGAGTTTTGTGGGATTGGCTTATTTCGCTTAGCATGATAATCTCCAATTCCAACCATTTACCAAAACCAGACAAAGACACATCAAGAAAAGAAAACTTCAGACTCATATCCCAGATGAACATGGATGCAAAAATTCTCAATAAAATTCTGGCAAATCATCTACAAAACATATTACAAACATAGTGCACCACAGTCAAGTGGGATTCATCCCAGGGGCTGCAGGATTGGTTCAACATAAAGAAATCAATAAATGTAATACATCATATTAAAAGATTAAAAACAAGAATTATATAAGCATTTCAATAGATGAAGAAAGAGCATTTGACAAAATACAGCATCCATTCATGTTCAAAACACTAGAAAAACTAGGAATAGTAGGGACATACCTCAACATTGTAAAAGCTATATATGCTAAACCCAAGGCCAGCATCATTCTAAGTGGAGAAAAACTGAAAGCATTCCCGCTAAAAACTGGAACAAGTCAAGGATGTCCTTTTTCACCACTTTTATTCAAAATTATCCTTGAAACTCTAGCCAAAGCAATTAGACAAAAGAAAGAAATTAAAGGGATATGAATAGGAAAAGAAGAACTCAAACTATCACTATTTGCTGATGACATGATTCTATGTCTAGTAAATCCAAAAACTTCTACCAGAAAACTTCTAGAACTAATAAATGAATTCAGCAAAGTAACAGAATATAAAATCAACACCCATAAATCAAATGCATTCCTATGAATCAGCAATGAATCCACTGAAAGAGATATTAGGAAAACTACTCCATTCACAATAGCCTCAAAAAAGTTAAATAACCGAGAGTCAAGACTCTAAATAAATTTTAAAGGCATGGCAACTACATATTCACATTCCTTGGTCATAGAAAGTGCTTACTAGACATTACCCATGGCTCCTACTCTCTTCCTCCACTCCCTGCCTTCTCTTCTTTCATGTTCTCCTGAATCCATGGCCCTAGTGCTGCCCTCAGGAGTCACAGAGGTCTCCCTACTGCTCCATGACATTCTGCTTCACACATGTCCTCTTCTCCCATTTAAAAACCTACAACTCCTGCAGGTAGTGTTTCCACATCTAGTTTCCAAATCCCTGGAGGTCTTTACTGCCCACATCAGGATTCATACTGGCTCATCAATAACATAACAGGTTACCATTAGTTAGACAGAATATCCACTTATTTTCAGACACCAAAATTTCCACGTCTTCAGATCATCAATTCCATCTCCTTGAAAGATGGCAATTTGGCTTTTCTGTTCTTAAATATGTTCTAGGTTGCTGCTAATCTTAATTTCACCATCATGGAAGTGACTCTCAGCATCTGTGAAGAAAACCTAAAAAATGAAAGGATAACATTGGCACAATGGTAAGAGGAGAAGCAGTGTTCGGTTGTTGGTGGCAGGAATTGGTTAAGTGTGGCTGTCCCTGATGCTTGTGATAGGCATGCTGGCTGCTGAACAATGCTTCTGGTTGCAGGTATCAGTGTTATTAAATTATTAAAATAAAACAAAATTGTTTCATGACCACCCTCTAGGGTGTGACAGTTGGAAAACCTCTCCTTATGGGGTATTGAACTCTTTGTCATCCTCTGATGACACTATATAGACTTGGACTTTAAAATGTATATGACCATTCAATATGATTCTTTTCTCAAATATGAAGTTCCCTTGAGAATAAAAATAGGAGAAATAATTTTGCTGTTTTGTAGGCAGCTGTAGCATTCAGCATCAAACATGTTCAAAGGAATCAATATCCCCTCAGTGTGACTTGAGTGTAAATCAAAATTGATGATCCAAATACAGCATACTGTGACCAAAGTTCATGAGTAAGAGGAAGTGGCATTAATAAAATAAACATTTTATATCAGAAATAATAGCCATTAATTTTTATAAAAGGATTGATATAAAGTTATTGTTTCATATAAACAATAACTTGCTTTTCCCTAAAAGTTCAATAGGAGAGAGAACACTAAGATCTAACAGTACAACACTAGCAAAGGAATATGTTCAAGAAATTATTATTTTAGCCATATACTATCTAAAAAAGTGAAAAGGCTAATGAAAATCAACTAATAGAGTCTTCAAATTATATATATATATATATATATTTGATGAGGTTAATTAACAGGACCTGAGTCAGAAAGCTGGATAACAGCAATTTACATGAACTACATGTACTTCATATATTTCTCATCCATGGCTCTATCTCCTAGTTACAAATCTACATTAACTGTATACTTGTAGGGTTGTCATATTTAACTGAGGAGCCCTGTTTAAGTGGAATTTCAAATAGAAAATTATAACTTGCTATGAGTATATCCTATGAAATATTTTAGGTATATTTATAACAAAAATATTTATTTATGTGAAATTCAAGTTTAGTTGGGTGTACTGTAATTTATTTGAAAAACTTACATACTAGGGGATTCCAACCGGAGGAAACATGGACACCTATAGGTCAACATATGCGAAGCTCAACTCACATTTTCACCTTTAAATTTGGCTTCCCTTTGTCTCCCTGTTCTTAATTAGAGACATGTCCATCCACCCACTTACCCAAGCCATAACCCTGGCCCCATTGTTAATTTCCTCCTGCTCCCTACTCACCAGGCACTTCTTGAATGACTCCTAGATGCATCCTCATCTTTGATCTCTCAGTGTTGCTTACGTCAGCTCATTCTTATTTGTAATGGTTGCCTGATTGGTCTGTCCCAAATATGATGTTCTCCTTAACTTGACTGAAGTCTTCAATGACCTCTCCTAGAGGTTCTTATGTGGAGCACATAAAGCATACCCATTGGAGACCATTCATAGGCTGTCTCCTGTTTGCTACAGCAGACCCCGTTACTCAAAATTCCTCTGCCCTCTATTGTCCAAACCAGCAGTTGGCAAATTGCTCCCTACTGCCTGTTTTTGTTAATGAATTTGTGTTACAAGATAATTATGTCCATTTGTTTAAATATCTTCTATGTCTGCTTCCCTGCTATAATTCATTTGCCACAGATTGATAGGTGGCAAAGTGGATAATATTTACTATCTGGCCTTTTATAGAAAGAAGTTGATCACCTCTGCTCTAGATATATCCAATTGTTTGTAGTATATTGAAGTTGCAATGCCCTCTCTCACCATTAGGCCAAAATGATTAACCTATTCTGCCCCCAAAATTCTTCTTTCTCACAAAAGCCACTACGATTCCCAAGGATTGCTCTCCTCCTACAGGCTTGGACAAAGCATCTCTACCTCTAGAAAGCCTCCCCACCTGCCAGAAACGACACAGGACACCCATCTCTGAGTTCTGGGGATTTTCCTTTTCTATTTCTGGTGCTTATCAATATTTGTGTTTTTGTAACTTTCTCTGTTAAGACACCAGATTGACCAGCTGTCCTTTTCTAGTCTTAGCAGGAACCAGGTGCTCATTCTAGATTTTAAGATTCAGCCTAATCAGTGAAGCAGTGGGCACTTGCATTCATGAGTCCCAATCCCATCTTTTTTTCCCAAGATTTTTCATTCTTTCTGTATTAATACCCGTGTTTTAGGCCTTTGAGAATGTACACAAAGCATGTTCACTTTTGTTACTATAACTAAGGATTCTTCTCAAAAGGGTAGAATAACTTTATAGTTAATATCCAGGATTAAGAATAGAGTCTTGATGCATATACATTAAAATGTCAAAATAACTCAATGGAGAGTTCAATGCAAATCAAAGGATTAAAAAGAAGATCTCATACCTGCCTGACAGTGTTTACTGGTATTGGGAATAATTTTCTTTCCTTGATTTTATTATTGTTTGTTCTGTTTATTTTCATTGTTGTTGTTTGGTTTTGGTTTTATTTTTATTAGTGTACTTGGAGTTACATAAACTGGGATACTGGATTATCAATACACACATATACTAATTCCATGAGTCAAATTATGTTATGAAGAGGGTTGGGTGAGGACTAGGAATGCTGAAACTCAGTGGTGGAGCATTTACCTAGCATGCCCAAGGCCTGGGTTCAGTCCCTAGTCCACAAACAAACAAATACAATTTAAGCAGTACAACAATAACAATAAATACTTGAGTCAAAACTTGTTTCCTCTGAGAAAAGAGTAGAAACACTCTTATTCTAAAAAATACTACTCAGAATTTGTACAATGCTAGTAGATATCTAAATATATTTGAGAGCTGGGAATATAGATCAGTTGGTAGAGTGCTTGTCTCATATGCACAAGGCCCTGGATTCAATACCCAGCACCACAAAAATAAATAAATAAATATATTTGAATTATAATGGCAATTGAATATAAAAAGCAATTTTATTTTGCTATTACAATTTGGAGGAAAGAATAGTAGGATGTGATGGAACACAAAATAGCTGCTGCTAATGTAATATTTCTAAAGGCAGCATGAACTTATATAAGTAACCATGCAAGAAATAAATACATAATTTGTTAACAGCTGGGGGTCCTGGGCAGTAAGATCAATAGTGGGAAGAGGTAGAATAGGAAATTGATACTTTTCAGGGTAAGAACCTTCTGTATTACTTTTTGTACCATGATGAATTTTAAAATGTATTTTCTTCCTAGATCTCATCAATAGAATATTGATTGCATTTTAATCATTAACCTATGGGCTCATATTTCAGTTATCCTTATTAAACTCCAAGTTTTAGATTGCTCCCTGAAGCTTTGGACCTTTTATTTTTGGTTTCACTTACTTTCAGCTCAATATTTTCCATATAGCATCTGTCCTACACTGGAATATTTTCTAGCAGCCCCAGAGGTCTCTGTGGGACTGAGCCCCAGTTGGCCAGAGAATTACTTGCACAGTGCAGTGAGATTCTTCTCTTCCTTGCTTTACCTTCCCATTCCCTTATCCTAATGCCTTCAAAATAGACTATTTGCAATCAAAGTCTTGTGTCAGAATCTGTTTTGAAAGAAGTACAGGCTATAACAATTATAGGTTGGATTGCAAATACTAGGAATGGGTTTCTGTGATTAGATTGCTAAATGATTAGAGGATATGTGGGAGGTGTTTTGGAGGTGTTTGGTTGGTGAGATATCCCCCAAAAGTTCACATGTGAGACAATGCAAGAAGATTCAGAGGAGAAATGATGGGGTTGTAAGAGTCTTGATCTTATCAGTGATTTAATCCTCTGATAAGGATTAACTGAGTGATAAATGAAGTAGTAGAATAATAGGATGTAGCTGAAGGAGATGGGGATTGGGGCGTGCCTTTGGGGTATATATTCTGTATATTTAGAATACTCTCTCTTGGATCATAATGTGAGCTGCTTCCTCTGCTGCTTCCCTCTGCCATGATGTTCTGTCTCACATTGAGCCCTGAGGAATGAAGCTTGCTGTCTATGGGTTGAGACCTTTGAAACTGTGAACCCTCAAATAAATGTTTCCGCCTCTATAATTGTTCTGGTTGGATCCTTTAAGTCACAGCAGTGAAAAAGCTAACTAAAGCAGGAGGTAAGTCAGATTAAAAAAAAAATATATCAACCTTGGAGGATGTCCTACTACATCTTTAACAGTAAAATTATTGTTTAATTCTTATGTTTAATTGTCTTTAAATGTGTGAGGAGATGTACTGGTTTATGGTACAATGAAAATTTTAAGATTCTGTCTGTTAACAATGTCTATTCAACTCTGAAGACAGAAAATTCTAGTCTCAGTTCAGGCAACCATTAACTCTGGGAGTGTTACAAAAGCAATTGAGCCTCAATGACAATCTTTAAGAACACACACATCTTCACTGAGAAGACAGACTTGCTGGATATCAGACCCAAGATTGGATTATAAACTTTTCAGAGTTGGGAATGAAGGCTGAATTTGGTGCTCCAGGAAGTCTTCTACAGAAAAGTTAATCTTGTGGTGAGGAAAAGAATAGAGCTCTAAGACCCAGGATTCCAAAAAAATGGGCAGATGGGCTTGAGAAGGTTGAATTGTGGTTTCCCTAAGCCCACTAAGGTTTCTAACATTTACCAAAGAAGAATAAAGTCTCATTGCATAGGGACCTTGCAAGGGCTTTACACAAGGCAAATGCCAAGCAATGTGATATCTGGTTCTTTCAAGATCTTCCCTCAATATGTTTATTGTTCTAAAACAATATTTAGTGTCAACATCCTACATGGAGACAAGGGTACATCATAAAAGAGATATACAAAACACAGCATCAGAAATCAGTAGAACATAACATGGTTGGTACAGATCTGGAGGGTCCAGAAGAATATGTGGCTGGGTGTGGTGGAATTTATTCATACAGGAGCACTCTGCAGTCACTGAGCATTGAAAACTCCAGCAAGTATGCCTGGCATCACCCTCATGTGCTTTTGGAATAGGCCCTGGAGGCTTGAAAACAATAAAATCTACAAACAAATGAAGGGAAAATGCCAGAAATGTCTTAACAGAGGAAGGGGCAAGATGATTTCAGAACACAGGAGCTCAAGTGATGCACAGTTATTAGAAACAAATTGGTTGCAACATTACTGTAGGCAGAAACTTTAGAAAGTCAACCAGGGATTTTGACGATGGCACTCTAAGGGGCAAAATAGAGAAGCAGCCAATGAGAATATTGTCTTGCTAATAATCAAAAATATTAAAAGCAAGCATGCAGAAGGCTGATGTCATCTGCTCCACGGAAAACTGTTCTCTGTTCTGCAGTTTCTATACCTAAGTTAGTCATTGAACCTGAGTCTATTGATTGAAAGGAATAGCATACCTGTGCAAGGAATAACCTGTCACCATAGCAATAGTGAGCAAGGAATATAATTTCCCCAAACAATACACATCTCTTTGCAAAAGTAAACATTCACTGGGGAAAAGTAAAAAAAAAATCTACATACATGTTTAGAAGATTACTGAATACAGGGTTTTAACTAAGGATGTATAGAGGGCACATGACAATTGGTTGCCCTACCTCTGTTTCTGGGTTCACATGACTGGGTGACTCCTCAGCCTCCAAAACCATAATTGCAGTGGATATATTTAGCAGCTGACAGAACTTTTACCCTCTTCCCTCATCTGTGGATAAAGAGTTATTATACTATAAAGGACAAAGCAGAAACTTGTGAAACTGTCCTTATTCTCCATTTACAGTAAATCACAAGAATACTACCTCCTGGATAAAGTGGCAGAGATTAATGCCACCCTCAAAAATGTCAAGAATGTGGCAGTGATGTTAGTTATTACATCCCTGCTTAATTTAGTGATATGGTACAAAAAATAAATTTTGCCTGAAGATAGTAACTTTATGTAAATGTAGCAAAGATTGTATTGAAGCCATGACTTCAATTATAGATTTTGTGTTGGAGTTGTTTAGAAGAAATATTTCTATCCTATTGTCTCATGGCAGTTAACACTGACCTGGAAAACATTACATTTTCAAACCCTATCTGAGGGATGATCTGATATAGTTAGCATTCACTTGGAAAGATAGCAGTACACTTTGCCACTCTTGCATGAGGGCTAGGTCAACTCTCCTGCTTTCTTTCAGATAGAAAGAAGGGACCTTGATCATCTGGACATATTGTAATGAATTACACTATTCCCCTCTCAATGTTCAGCATTATTTTCTTGAAAATAGCTAGGTAGGAAACTGTTTTAGTCTTTTTAATCCACAGAATCTTTTGTCTTTCTTTCTTTTTTTTAAATTGGGTGGGGGGCAGGTGAGAAGGTTGAACCCAGAGCCTTGTGAAGTCCTGCTTAGGGCTCGAAGGACCCACTTACAATTTTTTTTTTAATTCTGTGATTGGCTTACTTGCATGACGCTAAGGAAAGCCCTAAGTTGTGGTTTTCAAATATTTAAGTTCCCAGGATACAGGTCAGGAAGTTGCTGTTCTCCCACAAATTTCTGTCTCTATGGGTGGGTGACAGTTCCTGGCCAGGTAAATAAAGCTCTCTTTGATTTGAATTCGGACTTAGAGTGTTTTCTGAAGCAGCTCCCCATAACATTACAGCAGAAGATTAATGCTCCAAGTGGCAAGTGCATGTCTTTAATTCTTAATGTCATCTTTGGATTCTTGGTTGCAGAGTTGGTTCCAGAGAACAGCACATTTTTTTTTTTTTACAATTTCTGTTAGAAACTAGTCATATTGCATGCATTCTGCAAAACAGGGTGTTCTTCACTGTGTGCTTTCTTTTTGCCTTGTATTAGCAGTTTTTCCCAATCTTTCCACGTCTCTGGGCAATGGTAGGCGTGTTAGTTCTGTCTTCTTGCTGCTCTGCACTCACTATGATCTGCAGCATAGAAGGGGACACTGGTGTGTGTGTGAGAGCTGTGCAGTCATGGGTTGTGCTAGGATCAGAGTTAAAGTCCGTGTGTGCTCCTGCCTCTGGCTTTCTCTAACCGGGCATACCCACACACAAGCTGCGAGCCTTTCCACATCTATTCCTGCCATGACATCATAAGCTTCTTCCAGTCCTCTGCAGTGTCCATCTATAGAAGGACTCCATTCACAGGACAGTCCATAAGAATCTGTTCTCATGTACAGGCTGCGGTTTTCATTGAGGTATATAAGAAATATTATGGAGTTTAATATTTATTCAGCTTCCAAGTGTCAGCTGGTCCTTAATTTGCTATGCAGGAAGGGAGATTATTATGTTTATCCAAATTTGAAAAGGTTTTATATTCATCTGGTAGTCATGATAATCCTTTATTATGCTAAGTACGGTGGACTTTACAGCATGTTGGAACTAAAAGGAATCTTAGAGACCACACAATCAATGCCTCCAGTTGTTGCCAGGAACTCAGGCCTAGAAATTTTAAATTACTTGTCTAAGTTCATAGATCTATTTAGAGGAAAAACCAGGACCAGAACATGAGCCTGTTGATATACATCTCAAGATATTATTTCACATAATTTGACTTTTTTTCATTAAATATATATTTAATGAATAGATAAATATAGAAGAAAATTATACAAAAGAAAAAACATGGACTGAGCCTACCAACTTTATGTATATATTCCACCTTACTGGGGCATCTTAGGAATCATTTCAAACTAGATTTTCCAATATTTAAGTGTCATCCACAATATGTCTTATAACTCTAAGTTTGTGTCTAATGGTAATAAAATGGACTTTTAAAAATGGACAAAAATTGGACCATTTCACCCAGAACCTCACAGTACTTTAGGGGATGCAAACAAATAAGTACTGTACTTGTCACGTGGCATGTGCTCCTGTATAGTGTCCAGGACAGTTTGAGGAAGACGAGGAGAATGGGCCCTGGAATCTCTCCCGAGCACCTGAGAAGAAATTGCAGGGCACTGAGGAGCTTCGAAGCCTGGGAGGTGGCTAAGGACACACTTGGTGGATTGCGTAGAGAGAAGCCAAGCACAAGATTGGGAGAGGGGAAACATTCTGGGTGCAGATGGAGACTGGAGAAGGAGGGGCTCTGAGGTCCTGGCCTTCCGCACTGGACTGAGGGAGATACATGCATGCACATGACGCCAGGCAAACTAATTCTCGAGTGTCCCTAACAGCTCCAAAGGTCATGATGGAACTTGATAAAAATAAGGACCTTTATAAAGCACAGTTTTGATAATATCACCCCTGGCTTTAAAATTTGTCATGTCGATAATGTTGGGACCCATTTTGGTGTTCATTTTGGGGTCTTTTCAATAATATAAATTCTAATTCAAATAAGATTTTCTTTTTTTATAGATTATCTTCTCTCTCAATTACCTCCTTCCAACATCTTTATTAAAGTTTACTTATCACTGCTTGTTATGATTTGGATAAGTAGTGTACCTCAAGGTCTCATGTGCTGAAGGCTTGGTCTCCAGTGCAGTGATGCTCAAAAGTGATGCTTCTGAGTTTGATTAGATTGGGAGGGCTCTGACCTCATCAGTGGATTAATTCACTGATAGCTGAATGGACTCCTGGGAGGTGATGGGAACTATAGGTCATGGGACATGGTTGGAAGAAGTATGTCACTTGAGGAATGTCCATAGGGACTTTATTTTGTCTCTGACCCCTTTCTCTCCCCACCCTGTCCTGCATCTTGGCTGCCTAAGCTGAGCATCTTTCTACCATGATGCTTTCCCTTACTTCAGTCCCAAAGCAATGGAGCTAGCTGACCATGGACTAAAACCTCTGCAACCCTGAGTCAAAATTAATCTTTACTCTTCCAAATTGTTTTTCTCAGTTATTTGTTCCAGTGTCAAAAAGCTGGTTAACATCTGGCTGCTGGCTGCTGGTCTCCTTTCCACTTCCACTAGATCCAAACTCATTGGCCTGAGCTGGTTTACATCTCATCTTTTTTATAAGCCCTTTATCCTGTGGATAGTTATTTTTTTCTGAGTCCCTGTAGCAACTAACTCTAACCTTGCTTTAAATAAGTGCATACCTTATTCTACTTCATTTTACTGTGTGTGTCTATGTGTGTATGGGGGACTGGGGGGCAGTGATTGTGTCTCCCAATAGAGTTTTTTCATTCCTTGAAGGAATATTCCATTAAGGTCTCCACTCTGTTCTCCAAAGTAGCTAGGAGATAGATTGGCAAATATTCTTGACTCCTGAATTATGGGTTGGTCTCCTCTAAGCACTATCCTTGAGGTTTTAAGTGCAATTCATCAGGGGAAGGCACCATATTGAATTAAGTGCTTGGGAAGGTAAGGATGATGTCTCCACTTTTTCTAGAAACAGATATAAAGAAGACAAATGAAATCCATTTGGCTTCTGGTAATTGGGACATTAACAGCTAAATTGTTAAAATAACCCCTTTTCTATACTTAAAAGCTATATAGTTACATACATTACCTCACTTGGCATTCTACAGTGACCTTGATAAATGAGTGTTATTGTTAAAATTCCCAAAGTTAGAAAAAGCATCTCAAGTGGGCCAAATGGTTTGTGCACAGATCCTTTTTTTTTTTAAATCAAGATTCACAAATACTTCTAATCTAATACACTGAACCAAGCTGTATCCCTACAAAAAAATGTAATCTTTGACCATAATGTTAGTTTCCTTTCCATTTTTGATAACTCTAAAAGCAACTAAGTAAGACCAGAATTATATATATTTTTCCATGTTTCAAAAGAGTACTCTCTGTTTCAGAAGGGATAAGAGGCTTACTATCAATGGCTGACTTAAGATGAGGGCTTATTCTGCATCATTTTTCTAAACAATGCTTCTAAGCTATATTATGATCTCCATTTTATAGATGACAAAGCTGGAGAGATGCTAAGGAATATCTGAAGCTTCAAAGCTAATGAATCCCAGAACTGGGAATTCTATCAAACTTTCCTATTCTAAGTTATACAATATCACCTGGTCTGAAGAGAGCATAAAGAAAGCACGGGGAAAAAAGGGGAGGAAGGAAGGAGGGAAGAAAGGAGGTTAGAAGGCCAAGTAGAAAGCTAGAAAGTCAGAGGAGAAATATCAACCCCTGAAGCTTCTCAATGGAAGAATTCTCTCCTGGAGGCAGCATACACACCGGGAGAGCCTCATAAAAATGTTTAGGACATAGGAGAACTATTGGGAACAATGCTCACTAGACAGAGCACTTATGACTTCCCTGTAGGGAGTAAAAATGATGCTTCAGGAAACACCAACTGAAACATTGATGCCAACACCACACTTATAAACTATCCCCATGTGGATCCTTCTATCATTCAATTTCATTCTTCTTGGAACATGTGTGGATATTCTCAGATTCATTACCTTTCCATAACAAACTGTACAGTTCTACAAATACTTTAGTAAATGTCTTTCAGGATCATGTAATTCCTTTAGGGGGAGCATGGGGAAACCCATGTCTACTTGATTTACAAAATGCAGATGGTTGGTAATTCCTGAATTGTTATTGATGTCTCCTAACATCTTTCTCAGCACCCTTGAAGAGAGTGGCATAATTCTTTAAGACATAATATTACACTTAGGAATTGCTCTAAAAGATCATCAATCTTTTGTGCATGACTCTGAGCACAGAGCTAGTGTTAAATAAACCATGTCTAGAAATGAAATTCAAAATACTTTGAGTGATTTCTGCAAAATGCTCTCCATTTGCCAATTATGTCCTACCATATTTCATTTTATCAGTTATTCATTATTCTTGGCTAAAAATACAGATATGACAAATAGTGTATCTCAGAGGAAGTTTCATGATTTTCCAAAGAAATACGATCAATATGCTTCAGCCAAACCACTGCTTATATTTTACACTTGGTGAAAATAATATTGTGAGTGATGAAGATGGTGACGTTATTTGCAGTTGCTGATGAATTTGGCTTTTAGAATATAAATATAACTAAGACTACTATCAAAGCCACATGTCAGAGTTATCAAGGAAAAAAGTCTGCTAAATATAGAATGGACTTTCAAAGAAAAGAAAGGCAATCAGTAAAGAAGAATTCTTTTTTATATCAATAAAGAAAAAAAAACTCAAAATTCAACAGGCAAGGGGGAATTCTATTCCTCATCTCTAACTTCTCAGGAGGAGGCTGAAAAACACTCAAAGCTTTGCACTTTGAATCATCCATCTTGTCTTTTAAAAAATGTTATGACCTATGGAAAAAGGAATGGGACTCTTTTTCAAATACTTGGATGTCATGTCTTCTTGGAAGCTGCGTAGCTTAAGGAAAATCACACCTCTGGGCTTTGTTTTTTGCACTATCATGTTTCCAAGCAATATTTCAAGCATCAATTACAATAATGATCTTAAAAAGTTAAATATAAAATTTCTTCATATATGAGAGTCATTCCTTTGTGATATATTCCCTAGAGAAGTATTGTCTTAGCACTCAAACAAGGTTGAAATTAAAATCATATATTATTCATGTCTATGAACTATAAAACTACATAAACACAAATACACTAATACAGTTGATGTAGTAAAAACATACATGAATTAATAGATTTATGAAAGTAATTAACAGCAGTTTATATATCATCATGCATCACCCTCATAAGCAATATGCTGTAACTAACTGCTCTTTGAGTTATTCAACAACATAATAAAATTCATCGATACATCTTCCACCCTGCTGGGTTTCTGTGATGCTTCCAGCAGTTTTTCTGCCATTCAAGCCTACAAGCTGCTTGAAGCAGAAGATTCTTTCTCTTCTTACAGAGAAGAACTAGCAGGGACCTTTTGGTTAGAATACGAAGCTCAAAGCTTGTGGAAGAGGGGCGTGTGTGTAGAGGGTGGTGCATGTGAGAGAGGCTACAGTAAAAGCCTAGAAGAAGTTGGGTATGGTCATCAGTCAAGTGTTCAAGCAGGTGTGTGGGAGGAGCAGGGCAGAATGGAAGGTTTTCCTGTGGGTCCTTGTGAGTTGCTGGTGGTAAGGTGTGGGATTACATCATGGAAAGAGGGTACTAAGTCGGAATCTCAGGAACCCCTGATTCCCTCTTAAGCAATGGAGAAATTTTAGAGCAGGGTAGTGATCTGGACAGACCCTCCTTGGGGAGGTCACAGCAGCCTCAGGTGGAGGTTAGGAAGCAGAAGGAGGCCACAAAGGAAACCAGGAAAGAAAGATTTTGCTCTTGAATTCTATTCTTTGTGATGTGCTGGTTTTGTTTTCTGGCATACTTCAACCGAGTCATATGTCTTCTTCTGGCTTCCTACATATGCCAAAATTCTTATAGGTTTGTGGTCCAAAGGAGGAACATGAATTTTAAGATGCAATAAAACCGCATGCAGGTCCCATCTAGATGAGCTGTGCTAGCCAAAGCCTGCACAGTTTCATTTAGATAGGAAGAACAAGCTCAAGAGACTCATTGTATAACATGGGGATTACAGTTAGTGGCAATGTATTGCCTTCTTAAAATTTGCTAAGAGTGTAGATTTTAAGTATTCTTACCCCCCAAAAAAGTTAAATATGCATGGTAATGAATATGTAAATTAGGTTGATTTAGCAATTCCACAATGAATGCAATTTCAAAGCATGTGCATGATAAAATGTATAAAATTTGGGTCAATTTAAATAGATTAATTAATGAAGACCAGCTGCGTGAACCTAGAAGCATGTATGAATTTACTGAACCTGTTTCCTTATCTATAAAAATGAG
This sequence comes from Marmota flaviventris, assembly GCF_047511675.1. Lineage (NCBI taxonomy): Eukaryota > Metazoa > Chordata > Mammalia > Rodentia > Sciuridae > Marmota > Marmota flaviventris. Next base: position 8,671,322 of record NC_092504.1, read on the forward strand.
GGTGGCAACACTTTGCAGGGCTCTTGCAAAGAATCTGAAGCAAGAGAAGAAAATTGCATGCTGCTTAGCAGGTCCTCAGAGAGTGCTGGCTACCATTGTCTTCATTTGTTTACTCTCATCAGTGTGACCTGCTTTTCTGCCCTTGAGGGAATAAGCCTGTGGAGGGAGATTGGCTTGCCCCAGGGGTCTCTGGGAGTTAAGGAAGTGGAATTCATGATTCCTCCACTGCCCTATTATTTCTTTCCTTTCTTCTCAGTATGCTGCACCATCATGAGGGCATGCAAACCCAGGTGAGCCAGGCTCAGTGTATCTCTTTAGCCAGAGCTGCCAACAGAGTCTCCAAGCCAGGAGCCCTCACCCCAGCCTTGCCATCAGCTTGCCCCTGCCAAGCTAGTGTGTGTGTGTGTGTGTGTTGAGGTCTGTTTACACTTCACGAACATCATGCTACATAGAAGTCCTAAACAAAACCTTCTGTTTTGTTTAATTCATTCTAAACCAAAACTACATTTCTTTGCTTTTTCAAAGTCCAGGCTAATTTCAGCAGTCACTTTCTATCTCATCATGTCCATGCTTCATTCTCACGTCAGTTACTGGATTTTTATTTTTTATTATTTAATTTTACAATGAGCACAGTAATCGTTATCTACAGCTATAAACATTTTATTAGGTGTAGGAAGATTTTCTTTATATAGATTCTCTAAACAATGGTAGCAATAATCCACATTGCCAACCTTCCTCAGGTATTTATTTTAGGTTTGTACAGTTTTCCATGGGCTTATTCAATACATGCAGAACACACTGTTCTTCGAAGAATACAAACTAAATATGCATGGCAATCCTGTTAGATTACACTGGGTCCTTCCCATTTGGAGAAGATTAGAACAATGATGTTCAGAGAGGCTAAGCACCTTGTCAAGGTCACCTAGCCAGTAAATGAAGAGGTCAGGATTGCAGTCAGGTCTGCCAGAGTTCAGGGTCCATGAACACAGAGCATCACATAAGTGCAGCCTGCAGTTGTGGGAGAGGACATGCAGATATAGCCACTCAGGGAAGCTGAAATACAGTCAAGAGTTTCTCAAAATCATGCCCTTGTTGTCATTAGAATGGTCTCAATGGGATTGCCTCCACCCAGGTCCCTGCTCAGGGGAAGGCACCCTCTGGATTTGAATTCTAACTGAAAGAATCTAATGATGAGAACGCAAGCCTGTGATAATCCCCTAGGGTGATATTTTTGGAAATGAAAGAACTTTGCCACTGTGCTAGTAAAACTGCTAGATGTTTAAAGGAACCACCACATGGGTATTACCAGCCAGGGAAAGAATACTACTGAGACACTCAAAGAACTCTAGGGACAAAAACAGATTTCAAAAGAAAAAAAATCACAAGTTAAGGATGACAGAGAAAGTGAGCAATGCAGCTGAAACCATTTATCTGCATGCTGCCAACAATATTTACTTGAAAATTCACTTTATAAATGAGAGCTGTATACTATCATTTGTATCTGGCCAGCAAAGACAATATGCAAGGCTTCAAAAGACACAACCCCAGTCTATCTAAAGGAAAAGACAGGAGACTCTATAAAGCAACAACAAATGATTGAATAAAGTACAAAATTATGTATGTGGCATAATTGTGTATGTGGCTATTCAGACTGAGGACTGAATCATCAGTGTAGCCCAGACAACAGGAATATCTTCAAGAAGAAGCAGAACTCCGTCATGTGGTTCTGTAGGATGGTTGTGCAGGAAAGGTAATCTGGCTTCACCAGGTCTGGCTGGTTCACCTCACCTGTGGAAAAACCCAGCTGCCCAATTCTGCCCTGAAGCCTCATCCATGCTGACACATTGCCATGGTCTTCCAAACCAGTCCTCAGAACAATGGTACAGTGAAATCTGTAAACAGTGGCTCTGAATAAAATTCAAAAACGGAAAGTTGTAAGCTAAGTTTGCAGGGGTGTTCCTTGGAGCAGCTCTTTTTGAGGGTTCACGAGCACTTTTGCATGTTAAAGTTCTGAGCAGCAATGAACCTCACTTTGAACTGCTTACTTTTCTTTAATCATGTTTATCCTATCAGCGAAAGCTTTTTTTTTTTCCCCCAACAGGATAGTTAGCAACCTAGCAGGATACTCAGTTCCACTGCGTTGTCTCAAAATTGCTTTCTCCCATGCTTAGAAACACATTTGAGCCCAGACAAATCCACAACTGAGAAAACTTTGTAGAACCTGCTCCATGTTGCTGCTGAAGTTGTAGCTGCCAGACTGCATATTAGAGCTGAATCCCCTTTTCTGTGCACAGATGCACTCCTGTGATTTCTTTATGTCTCCAAATATTATTAAAAACCAAAGCCCAACAACATGAATGCATAAAATTCACCATTTATTGTGGCTGAGAGATGATGTGTCCCCCAAAAGTTCATGTGTGAGACAATGCAAGAAGTTTTAGTGACAAAACGATTGAGTTATGAAAGTCTTAACTTAATTGGTGCATTAATCCTCTGACAGGTCTTAACTGCATGGTAAATGTAGGTGGGTATGGTATGGTTGGAGGAGGGGGGATGCTGGGGCCCAGCCTATGGAATACATATTTGCCCTTGGTAAGCAAAACTTATTCTTTCTCTGCTTCCTGGTGCAATGTTCCCAGCTGATTTCCCTGCCACACCTTTCCATCATGATGTTCTGCCACACCTTGGGTGCAGAACAATGGAGTCAGCTGTGTATGGACTGAAACCTCTGAAACCAGGAGCCCCAAATAAAATTTTCCTCTTCTAAAATTGTTTCTTTTTTGGGTCTTTTGATCACAGCTGAGAAACACTGATTAAAACACCATGCATTCATTTAATTCTCTGCCTAAGCTCTTCCTCTTTCTAGCTCTCTTTTTTCTCCTTTCCACACCCCATTACCTGCATAAGTCTAATTTAATCTTCAGGACTCAGTTTCCGGGAGTAAGAAAGATGGGAAACGGACAAGAATGTTGCTGAAACTGTAGAGATGAACAAAAATAACTAAGAGCTGGCTAGGAGAAACCTAATTTCAACCCCAGTGAAAAACTGCAGTTCCTAGCCTATGCTAGACATGGGATAGTCCTGAAATCCAGAGCCCAGTGACTAAAGGAAGGTCCATTTCCTTGAGGAAGGACCCCACATTTCTACTCCAATTAAAGGGCAAAAAATTTGCACCTATCAATACACCCCTTCCTCAAAATCTGTCTTAGAAATTTAACAGAGTAACTCTGTTCTATGGGTAAAAAACTATCTAGATATTTAAAGGCTGGTGAACAAGGGGTCTGGCTGACACTGATACCAGAAGTTCTCAAATACCACTGGGTCTTGTTATTGGAGTGGATAACCTATGGAGAAAGGTAGCATATTTATACCTATCTTAGGTTTGTCCAGTAGGTCCAGTAGATCTGCACACCCACTTGTGGATATTTTCCTGGTTCCCAGTATAAAATTGTGATACATAAAATTAGAGCTGCAAGAACCTTTACATTCCTCCCATACACTTTGCAGGATGTTCACATAGCAGGATGGCCAGGTTTAAGTCCTTAAAATTGATCCCCCGCCCTGAACAAAACAGTAAGTTAGAGTGATGTTGTTACTGATACTGCATCCTGGAACAATTTGCCGAATTTGGTGCCATTTTCAAAGGTATAAAGGATGCAGGCCATGTGATCCTCTCATATACCAGTATGCAATTTACCCACTTGGTCATTGCTAGGGGAATCACAGCAGGTACTGTTATTCCAGCCTCAGCTGCTATGTTGGCTGTGATGTTTTTTTCCTGGGATTCGTGAAACATGGCTTCAGGCCCTTGATATGTTGCTAATGATCTCATGAATGCATGTTTTCAATCCCCACCAAGTGATGAGCAAACAAAAGATCATCACTTTTGGGTGCAAGGCATCCTGCCAGGGAAAGCCTCATTACACATGTTCATGGAGTTCTTCTCATGGTCACAATATGGTTGTCCGAGTTCTGATTTTCTCAACGTTACACACTCTATCACGCAGGTTGGGCAAACAGGATCTGACAAGTTGTCTGGGTTCCCTAGTAAAATGCATGTTCCAGAAGTGGGAGAAAAGGCAGACAAAGATTAATATGATGGTTTTAGAGATCTGACAGTCTGAGTCATGCCAGGCTGTTTCTCAAAATGAGGAAAAAATTATTCCACTTATATCTTCTACCTTTGAGAGGCAAAGTACTTGTTGAACCAGTTAGGGTTTTGGAGGCAACCTATGTTACAGTGTGGATACTGCCTGACCTGCTTAAAGGGAAACAGAAGGCAGCAGTCATTGAGTGAATCCTGGAACAATATGGATCTTCAGTAGACCAAAATGCCAATGACAGCTGCCCTAAAGCTCAGGAGAAAGGCTCAGAAGATCTCCTGGTGCTACAGATATGTCTGGTAGTAAAAGATTCCTTGTTCAGACTGTCCCAAGCATCAAGGATACTTTGCAAAATAGACTCTAAGCATCTGACATCCAGCACTTGAACAGCAGCCCATGTCATGCTAATAGGCCCTGGTAGAAACAGTGTGCTTGATAATGGGACATTAAGTGTTTGTGCAACTGCAGCTATCTTCATAAGCCTGGCATTTTCAGGATGACCTAGTCATGAGGCTGGGCCAGCACAGCACCATCTTTTGTATGGAAATAGTGTCTTTGAAAATGGAATTGAGCAGATGGCCCTGAGGCTTATTCTAAGTACCTTTGTTTCACAGACACCTATTATTTGTCGTCCCATGAAGGGTTCCTTGCAATAATCTGAAAGAGCCTTGATTTGTGACTTTGACACAAGCCAAAAATGCATCTCTGCTGCAACATATCCCTGCTCAGGAGAGCTCTGAGGACAAAGGTAAAGACAGCCCCTTTCAAGGGGAGTGCAGGCAGGTGTATAGGTGCTGTGTCTTGCTGCTGGGCTTGTAAGCATGAAGGAGTGGCCTGATGAAGGATGTACAAAGACTCCTGGGCTGGGATGTGTAGGTTGTCAGGTTGGTCAGAGATCTCTAATAAAAAGTTAAAACATCATGCCCAATGTAATCTGGAGAAGAAGCAGGCATGTGACACAAAGGGAGTCGGGACAAAGATACTTAAATATTTGATACATGCACTGTTGTAAACTTGAGATTGTTCATTGAAGAAAGAAATAGATGACTGGCCCAATGGATTGTAGCTGACCCCTGCACTTAAGTTTGATTGGTAAAATCCTGCAGCAAACTCTTCAGTATCTGGGATGGAGGCTCCACCTTGGCCTAATGGCATGGGCTACTGTTCCCCAAGGCTGATCCAGCTATTACTGCTGAGTGTCCCACCTGCCACCAAAGAGCCCCTTAAGAGAGCATCCAGATATGGGATATGTGGAAATTTCATCAGCTTTCTTCCATTCTGAACAATAGTATATTAACTTTCTATTAGATTTAGTAAATACTACATGTGATGTTTTCCTTTTCTTCCTGACTAGCCTCTGTTAGCATCACCATCTGAGTCTTCATCAGGGCTTAATTTATTAGCTTGAACTATTGCTTGTCTTCTCCCCACAACCATTTTCCTAGCAATAACTTGAAGAAACTGATATCAAACCAAAAGATGTTACTGCATCATCCCAAAGCAACTGGGCCACAAGAGAAATCCAGTGGGCTGTCTGAGGCTGAGCTAAGACGTGGACTTTGGAATAGCAAGATGTGGAATTGATATGTGCTGCTCCAGCATATATTATAACCACTGAAGTTGGACCTTACTTATGGATCTTTGTCCCCATTTTGTAGAATATCTTGATCTGGAAATGAAGAGGTCAAGGGACTATTTGATTAACTACCTATACCTTTGGCCCCTGATAGATTACCTGGTTCTAAAAGGTTGAGGGTAGGAAGTAAAATCAATAAAGTTTCTATTGTCCTTAAGTTGGACTATCGCTTTGTCATTTGGGAGTTCAGGGGAAGTAGGACATCAGGAAAGAAATCTGTTTTGATATAGTGGCTGAGTTATAGAAATCTGAATCTAATGAGGGGCTCGGATATCTGCTGTGTAATGGAGGAAGGATATGTGTATATGCCTGAATCTCAAGGAACTTCCTGAGGTGTTATTAGATTACTTCCATGCTCAGAGACAATAATGGATAGGCAATGTGGCAAGTCTCCTGGCAAAGCAAAGCAGCCACAGGCTCATGGATCCAGATAAGAGGGTGAGGGTCACCATCACACACTACCCAGGCTGACTGAAGTGCTAAGCAAAGGAGAGAATTTACCAATGGGCGGGGGTGGGGGAGATGAAAGAAAGAAAGATGATAATGGATAGTTTTGAACATAAAGTAAGCATGTGAGTGTGGAAAAGCTGACATTAGAGAATAGAAAAAGTATGTCTTTAACAAGATGGAAGGAGGATAGCATGAGTTCACATGCAGGTGGACAGAATCTTCATGGTGGAAGATGAAGTCTTATGTTGTAGGAATTATGCAACATTTTATATTGTGTTTGGGCTTGGGAAATGCTAAAGATTTTAAGAGAAAGACAAATATGTGAAAATTTTTTTTTTCAGAAAAGAGAAAACAAACTTATTTGGAAACTGTGGTTTCTAATATAAAACAATATGATTATTAAAGAACCAGGAACTTAAAATCCCTATCTTAGAAGCTTAAAAGTCATTGGTGGGACAAGAGAGATCAAGTGTAAGACCTATAGGTGTGGGTATCAGAAAATAACAGAGGGGAGGGACAAGGTTATCAGAGATGAAATGCCAAGAAAAAGACAATCCAGGTTACTGGATTATCTGGTCATTGCTATGGTGAAGATCACCAATAACATTAGCCGAAGTTATTGGCAGAAAGGAAGACTGTAAACCTGATGGTAAAGAAATCAGTGGATGGATGGTATTGAATGGTGTAGAATTGATGAAAGCAATAAAGAACAAAGGCAGTAATGGGTGATAAAATTTAATGAGAAAAACCTTAAAAGGAGTTTTTTTTTTTTTCCTTTTCTTTATTTTTCCAGCTAGCAGAGAAATTGTTTGTAAATTGTAATGAGTTGCAAAGAGAAAAAGTGTACCACGACCAAAATTGACTAGACTTGATTAAAACAAAAAATGTATTTTTCCTCCATCACACAACGACCATATGTATGAGTGTGTATTTATGTGTGAACTTATTAACATATATGTTACATATATGTACTCTAATACAAAATTAATATATATATCTTCAGTAGATTTATTATTATTTTTGAACTAATTCTGCTATAATATAGGCTATTCATTTATCACATCTAATATGTACTATTTAAGTATTTATAAATAATATATTTATTATTACACATATCCAATTCACCTATGTTTCTATATATATATATTGATATGTGGTAGTCATGTACACATGTCCAGGATATTTCCTATTTGCTTTGTTAATTTATTCTTTTTCAAAACCTTACTGGAGAATTCAAACTGATGTGCTATGACTCCAAATTTTCTTTTTACTAGGGAATGCACAATGACCTAATAATGGGTTGAGGAAAGATCTGAGACCCCTGGGAAAGGGTGGGGAGCAGAAGAGCATTGCTGACACCTGCAATGAACTTCCCAGCCTGCCTTGTGTCCTTGTTACTGGAGTCCAGTGCTTAGGCACCAGCTAAGGCTGGGTTCTGGGGAGCTGGGTTTCTCCCCTAATCAAGGTGTGATTTATGATTGAGTGTGAATAGCCTTGATACTCTTACTCCTGAGCCAATGACTGGTGGTCACAGGATTCCAGCACTGAGCTCAACAGAAAGATGACTGAGGGCACTCCTGGGAACGGCTGTTTTCTTGTACAAAGGAGACTTTGGAAAGGATGGAGGAGGTGATGATCTCCAAATTGCTTCCAGATGTGGTGAGGGGAAGCACAGTTGCCACTTGGGATTGTGATTGGAATCTACCTCATAGGACAAACAACACTACAAAAAACGAAGTTAAAGCCATGATTTTTCTAATAAGAATGAAATTGGAATAACAATAATAACAAACATTATCCTTTTAATCCTCTTATTTAATACATTGTGTCACATTGGTGTGCACAATTCCTAGTACCATATTTCTTACATGTCCCTGTTCCATTCTTTCTAATGCTTATAGATAATACCTACTGTCAATTAGTATTGGATATAATGTGCTCACCAAAAACAATAATCGATAACTCTGTTTCTAAGTAAACAGCAGTAGTTAGTTAAAGTTCGAGGAGAAAGTAAACTGAGGAGTTAAATGAATTTCTCAAGCAGTATACTAGATGTGGCAAAAACAAACACAGCAACAATGATGCCTGATGTGCAAATAGAACTGCCTACTCACAGATCACTTGTCCTTAAATCATTTCCTTTAACATAGAAACCAGACTGCTGTGTTTCTATGCAGGGCTCCTTCCCCACTGCCTTCTGCTATTGTAAATCTCACCATCTAAGGAGACAGGAAGAACATGCAAATTTTTTTGTTTTCCTTGTGTTTGACCACAAACCATTCTCTTTTCAGAGTAGGTGGGAAACAACTAAGTGTAAATAATAACCATGTTTTTGGTTTCTGGAACTATTGAGTATTGTGAATCTGTCGCTAAGAGATGATGAAGGATGAAAGGGTGATACAGAGAGCAGAGCATGGCAAAGAATCCCATCTATTGCCTTTTAGACAGGTAAGACATCATCCCTGAATTCATGTGAAGGCCAGTGTGCCAGGCTGTATTTAAAATAACAGTGCCTACAAAGTAGTGCAAACAAGAAGGAGGAGGAAGCAAGAGAGAAGACACTTGGTTTTCCAACGACTCCTACCACATGTGAGATAATATGCTAAGTGATCAGGTATATACAGAGAAATATTATTTGAAATTAATTATGAATATAATCCATGTTCACATCTTCCCTGTTATATCTTAACACATCCTCAATATTTTTGGTCATTACATCCACAGAGCAAGTTGATCTTCTGGCACATAACAATTTTAAAAGAGATGTTTATTGAGATAATGAGTGAATATTAGACTCAGAAAGTGATTTAAAGATGTGCAAATAGAACAAATTTTCACAGGTGAAAATTTAAGAGCCCTATATAATATCTTGTCTAAAGTTACATAGAATGGAACAGAGCTGGTGCCACAATTAGTTTGAGTTAAGAGAATCTGAACTAAAAATCTTATACCTGTTATGGTTTGGATTTTTAATTTTTCAAAGCTCATGTGTGAGACACTTCTGAAAATGTTAAGAGGTGAAATGATTACATTATGAAAGCTGTAACCTCATCAGTGAATTAATTAATTTGATGGATTAATTTGAATGGACTACCTAGTGGTAACTCTAAGCAGGTGGGGCATAGCTAAGGAGATAGATAGGTCACTGGAAGTGTTACCCTGATCTTAGGGAGTATATCTTGTCCCTGGCTTCCTGTGTCTATCTTCCTTCCTTCCTTCCTTCCTTCCTTCCTTCCTTCCTTCCTTCCTTCCTTCCTTCCTTCCTTCCTTCCTTCCTTTTTTCTTTCTTTCTTTTCTCTTCTTTCTTTTCTCTCTCCCTCTTTCACTCTTTCCCTCTCTGCTTCTCTCTCTTCTTGCTCTACTTCCTGGCTGCCCTGAGCTGACAAACTTTCTTCTGTCACCCTCTTCCCATGATGTTCTGCCTCATCTCCGGCCCAGAGCAATGGAGTCAGCATACCATGAACCGAATCTATGAAACTGTGAGTCCCAAATGAACTTTTCCTCCTTTTAGTTGTTCATGTCAGGGGTATTGGTCACGGAGATGAAAAGCTGAATAACACAATTCCTCGTTCAGTTTGTTCATACGCACTGAGGCTACTCCATACTCAAATGATATAAAAGGATGAGAGGTGGTCATAAAATTTGCACAATATCTGACAATTTGTGTTGGTTTCCTTGAGGATAAATGGATAGAGAATAAAGATTCTTCCTACATATGGAAATAGGAGCAAATGAAAAACACTTGTGGTGGAGGGGGTCTGTTTATTCATAGGTTTAACACATATCTTGTCCCTCCTTCTCCTGTCCTCATTTGACCGCTGAATCTCCACTGCATACAGTTAGGGGTGTTCTTTGGAGTAGGAAACACCTGAGTTCGAGTGTTGGTCTTATCTTCTCCTGTGTAACATGCAAAAAATGCCACAACTAATTTAGTTTTCCAATTTCACATTTCAAAATTGGTAATTCCATAGATCATGAGATGGTTATATCTTAGTGAACAAATATGCAAATGTCCTAGCTGAGTTTGTGGAGCATATTTTTGTTAAAAAAATATGACTACTTTTCCTTCCTCCTCACTTCTATGGCACTTATTTTATTATCATGTAGTTGCTTTGACAGATATCTGGTTTCATTGCATTTAAAACTCTCTTAAGGTAGGAGTCAAATTATATTAATCATTGAGGTATTAGCCATATTACTCAACAGTTTAGGAAAAAAATATTTTGTATATGTTTTCAATAAGCTCTGAATTCTACATCCTTAAAGTAATGTTATTGAAATGTCTTACAATTATCCATTAGGTGTTAATATAATATTTCCTGTATCAGTCAGTCAATGTTCAACTAGATAAACAGAGCAAAGATGATAGTTATTTATCTAGAGATACATAAATATAGATAACATATTAATATATATAATTTAATTTAATAAATAATTATATATGATCGATTGCAAAGAATTTCCTTTATAATTGTGTTGGGCTGGCAAGGTATTCCTGAAATCCACAGGGAAGTTCTCAGGAAGAAGATGCTGGAACATTACAGCATAATATAAAATTGCTGTTCATAGGTGGAATTTCTTCTTCCTCAAGGAAGCCTCAGGAAACTGATTGAATCAGTTTCCCTGAGAATACTGAAGATAAATTTTACTTTAAGTTTACTGAGTATAGACAATAAATACCAACAGTCTATAGAAAAACCTTCATAGCACACTGAGATTACTGTTTCATTGAATAACTGAGGACTGTAGTCTAGCTATGATCGTATAAGAAATGGACCATCACAATAGCCCCAATGAGGCTATCTTAATCACTTAATGTGAACAATTTACTTAGCATTATAAAAATCTTAAAAGGCACTTTAATAATTGTCTCAATGAATGTAAGGTAAATATTATTCCCATTTTACTCAAGAGTGATAATCAAGTAGGAGTCAAAGCCTACTCATCTAAGTGGAAGCTGGGCCCATAAACTGGTCCATAAGGCCATGCTACATTTTTATACCGAGCAGATTATTTCAGCTTCTAATGGAAACTCTCTGTCTTCCTCATGGCTAGCCTAGAGGCCATGTGATGAGATAGTAGAGTTATAATTCATAAAACATCTGAATTGATAAGTCACCTAGAATTTTAGTTCAAAAATTGTATGGTCTAGGAATTAACTTATTTTCTGAAGTCACTGACTTTTAGAGGTTGTTGGTTACCAGAACATAACCCAGCCTATGTGAGCTAATTAACTTCATGAACAGTCTCAGGTGGTTGACTTAAGAATTGGATGGGACAAAGGGTGTGAAAATATTGGAAAAGGCTAAGCTTTATTGTGTTTTAAATGCTGCAGCTGTGTTTCGATTAAATCATTGGCAGTTGCAAACAAGCCTGGACATCATAGCTGACTTCCTGCCTGGACATTACTCATTCTTGCAGGGAATGTTACCAGCTGGGTATGTCAAATGGCTATTTCAATTTTAACTTGGCAGAAAAGTCAAGCTCTCGTACCAGAGAAACAGCTGGATTGAAATTTGCAGAAAGAAATAAAGATTTTTAAGATAGCTTTTGGACTCTGTACCCATTACTCCACCAGGGTAAGATACATAATGCAATCTTTTTATTTCTAAGACACCAAACTGTTCTTCATTCTAAATATCATTGATTAGTTGTATGGATCAATATGTCCTATACTACATCAAGCAGGCTTAAAGTGTTTAAAAATCTATCCAGCTAAGTTAGCAAGTCATAAAAAAGACAAACTTTAGCCAAAGTGTCCCATGTTCCCTACGTTCACCAGGAGGTTTGAACACAAGGTACACTTTAGGTGATGGTGGTGGTGGGGGTAACTCCTAGCTCCCTGCAGCTGTACAGGTACATAGATGCTCACAGATCCACCTACCACAGAAAGTGTTTGTTCAGCATATATAGGTTCCAGAAAAATCCAAACATACCCAGACAGTTTTATAGAAAACAAAATTGATTTAAAGTTAAGGGTAAAAATTGACAATTATAATGAAATCAAAACAAACAACTCAGACTACATCAGAACAGAGAAAACATTTTAAGAACTATTAGGGTCACCTTTATGAAAAACAATAAAACAACCTTGATAGAAATATATTAATTTTGCATTTTACATCTATTTATTACTTGAAGCTTATTAAATAATGATAATGACATTAAACTTCATTTATTGAGAACCCATTATAAGTCAGAAAATATGTAGGGGAATATCACTCTGTTTAATTTTCAAAATAACCACCTAAGATGAGTGAATATGTTTTATACTTATTTACAGGCAAGGAAAGTGAAGTCCCCAGTAGTTGTGTGACTTGCTTAAGATGTCCTCACTGCAGAGTGACGGAGAAAAGGCATTAAACATGTACTGTCATTTCTTCCCCATTTTCTGAGAAGTCAGAAATCCAACCCTTCTAGAAGATCTCTCCATTTCTAGCTTTCAGCAGCTAACGCAGAACAGATGTTTAAAGCTCATATGCCGGCCAGATCTTCCCCACAGGCTGTCAGAGTGTGGTGCTTGTTTTAGTGGTAAGGATAGATGGTGGCTGGACAGCACAACTTCAGAACTGGTTCAGAAGACTTTCCGTGTCTGCGTCCCCTCCTCTTGTTCACTGATGTCAAACCCCATCAGCATGGTGCATCTCCTTGCTCAACCCAGACAGGGTTAGAGTTTCAAAATGCCCATCCACTTGGCAGGCATTCCTCCACCCCGTGCCCACACAGAAGTATCAGAGGTGAAATGAGGTACAAATGACAGCTGAGGGTAGAAGGTGGGCGCCAGTGACTCTCTGTAAGGTGGAGGAGGCTTCTAGAAGCTGTGGAGGAATGACACCCCAGGGGCAGAGGCACTTGGCCTGTCATCCTTTGTAACTCTAATTAACCAGAGAACCCTGGAGGGCTGGGTTGCATATCTGCTCAGAGTGCCCATATCTTATCTGAGTCTAGGTTTATGGTTTTTCTTCAGTAAAACATGGAATTTCCAATGGAACTTAAGGGTTTGTTATCATTTAACAGAAACAATGTAAAACATCTGGTTTTTATCCTTATGTGTTAAGGCATACAAATTGGGATATGGAGTAAAATCATTTGCATGAACATTAAAATATTGATTTTATAGCTTTATCTGAGTTTGAATTTGTAATGTGCATCTGTGTCATAATTAGACTTTTAACTAATTTGCTTCTGGAGTTTAAGACAGTGACTCCCAAAACCTTGTTCCACATTCCTGGAAAGAGCTTCTCAAAATATTCACACCCAGATTCTGATTTAAATGGTCATGCATGGAACTCTGGCTTCAGTTTACATTTTAAAATCTCCTCCTATGATTTTATTATAGAGCCAGACCTAAATAAAAGCTTTTCAGAAATCTTTAAAGTAGAAATACATTATCTGTGAGAAATGCAGATTCTCATTCAGCTGGCCTGGCTGGGGCCAGAATTGCGTTTCTAACCAGCTCCCAACTGCATTTCTAACAAGAACTGCGAATATCCCGATGACACTGGGATTGTGGACACGTACCTTTTCCAGGTATGATCCTACTGGTCTAAACCTGTTTCTCTATCTGTACAGTGAGTTAATAACTGGTGTGTATCACGAGTCTATTTTTTTACTGAAATCATGGTTTATCTTTATTGTCATGTGTTACAAGTTTCCATTTTTACCCTTATCATGAATTGCATGAATCTAGGTGCATTGTTTATTAAATTTATTTACTTTTAGCATCAATTGAGAAAAGTGCTGCTCAGCTGAAATGTGCATCATAGGTAAGGAGGGAATTGAATGTCTCTTGGTTACCTATCGGTAAGTTGTGGGCTATACCAATATTTCAAATAACCTATATATAGAGAGAAAGAATCTGCAAGTGTTTGTATTTTTGATGGAAAGGATTGAACAGGAATGTGAGGGAGAAAATGATTAGCCATGACCCCCACCCTGCCCTTCAGCCCTTCCTCCTGCTGTCCCTGACTAAACCAGCATTTGCTGTACAACCTGTTTGTTGGAATATACATTTTTAAATACATCGAATAGGGGAAATAATAGAGAACAATAGAAGAAATAAAAATCTCCATTCTATTAACTGTTTTCATGTTTTTCAGTTTGGGTTATAAATGGAAAGTAGCCTCCATCTCTGAGCTTAAGTTTCCTAAAGGTCCACAAGGAGTGGGGGTTTCTGAGTGGACTTTCGCAACATTTGAGGATCTGACTCCTTGGCAGGGAAAAGCATGGAAGTGATGGCGGCGACTCAAAGTCTGGGAAAATGACCTGGGAGGCTTGCCTGGCCTCCTTTCCCCCACTCCCCTGGCCCCAGGCCCATCCCTTGGATCTGACCTAAGTGTGTTGCACACAGACCTGTCAACTAGCCCTGTGGACAAGGTACCAACAGGAAGGTATTCATTCCTTTTTTCCCCCCATATTTTATCCCTTTGTAAACTCAGGGCCAGCTGCTGGGGGTCTGGGCTTGTTTGGAAATTTCACTTCATTGCAGGAGTGCCAGACCCGGCACACACAGCTTTGACATCAATTAACAGCACGACAAATCGGCAGCAGTTCTGGAAACAGCTTTTACACTGACAGTGAAGCATGGCAGTGGAGAAGCAGCCCCTCCAGTAATACTTTGTCATTCAGTGACATTGATGACAGACCCGTTCCCTTCCCCCCGACTGATACAATGCTTTGAATGCACATTGCTTTGAGTATAAATACACATCTAGGTTCCCACATGCAGGCGTATGCACCTCTCAAGGAACTGTTGCTTGGAGGGCCCCCTTCCTCCCACATAGGTGTTCATGTATGCACGCAGGCACACTCATACACACACACACCCTTAATTACTTAAGTGCATTCATCCACTCACACATGCAACCTTTCACAGATGCATAGTTACAGCCACACATGTATCTGCAAAAACATGCACACAGAACCATTCATTCACTTGTGTGTGCTGGCCGGTGTACTTGCCCTTTTGATTTCCCACAGGCTTATTTGTAAGCCTGCAAACCCAGTGCTCACAAGGCCATGCACATAGAAGCTGTATTTCTCAGTCAGATGCACTCAAATACATGCGCTCACACAGTTAAATATGCACAAGAGCTTACACAAATACAAGACCAAAGAAATGCTCACTTACTGCCCGATGCTGTTGACTGAAGACAAGTTTCTGAGTCAGGTTGGAAAGTGCAGCTGCTTTTGCTCCAAGCAAAGACTATAAAATGCAGAGTAAACAAGGGAATGTTCTCCACACTTTCTAGTTTAATATATATATAGCTGTGAATAGCTTTATTGGCCACATTTCTCTCTTTCTTTGTTGGCCATTCAGAGCCCTTGAGTTATGTTTATATAACAAGGTCTTGGAACATTTAATCAGATTAATATTTCTTTTATGGGAAAAGATACTGCTTTTGGAGGGCTGGTGTTAGCTCTGGTTTAGCACCATTGACTCTGAAGAAACTCTCTATGGCTCTCAGACATGACAGGTTGTGCACAAATTGTGTCTCTTTACTTCATCCAGCACCTGCAATCACCTCTGAAAGTTTGTAAATCAGCACCTTAAAAAAAGAGGAAGACTTCTGCTCTCAGTCTCTGTGTTTTTATGCATTTCAGATGTTTGGGGGAACTGGGCAGTTTTATTTATTAAAAATTACTTTCTGGGCAGAAGGAAGGGAAGGGAGACTATGATGTGGTTTTCACCATGGGTGAGAACAGCTAGAGACAGAATAGAAACAGGAGCAGAGCATCTAAAGCCACACTCCTGGAATCTGCCAGGGCAGTTGCATCATAAAGGATGGAGCCAGGTGGAAGAAGTCTCAGCCTGGGAAAGCACAGGTCCTTCCACTGAGTACCCATGGGACAGCATCAAGCTTTAATTTAAGCTCTTTGATTCTGGAGCCTGGAATGCATGGTGGGGATGAAAAAGCCTCACCGAGCTGTGACGGACTGATGTGCACATCATCTTTCAGCTCTCAAGTCATTGTGTGCCTTTCCCTTTCTTTCCTATAGGTTTGCAAATTTATCTCACCTGATATTACCCAATGGTTCTTAACCAACAAATGGACACATGTAGTTTTCAATCTGTTGAAATTTTACCCCCACATGGCTGATCTATATTCATATGTTTTCCTCTCCTTAGCCTCAGCATGGAGAGAGCCATCTATTTTCCACTGAAATTCAATGAGGGTCAAGATTTTGTCTGTGTTATTCACTGGTTTACCTCAAGAACCTGGATCAGTACCAGATACATAATAGATTCACCACAAGTATTTTATTGAATCGATGAAATAGATCATTGCCATTCCAGTGTAAATCTCCCACCACACACACACACACACACACACACACACACACACACACTGAGGAGTGGGGGAGGGAAAGAGAAATGTTTCTTTAGAGATCAAATTGAGGCTGGAATTTAATCCCTCATTTTTCCCCCCAGACCTGGCATAGAACATAAAAGAGGCTTAATGAGTATGTTTCATGAATCAACAAATAGCAATAGAAATTTGTGTAGAAACAGAAACAATAACAAGAAAAAAGCTAAAATACCATTGAAATGGCATTGCTGAAATAATCCAACTCAGCATTTCTTGCAGACAAGCGGAGACCTTCCCTTTACCCTCTTGGTCTTAACTTTTCTCTCTCTACCGGGGACTCCATACACAGTCTAGCATACCCTCCAACTTTCTAATAACACACACCTTATTAAAAATTCCATCTATGCTGATTTTTCTGATTTTCCTATTCAGTAGTAACTCCAAATCTCAAACTCATCTTCCTTTCATGCTTTATTTCTCAATATCCAATGAGTTCTGGGACCCTCTATCAGAATACCTAACATGCGCAAAGCACAGCTCAAGTCATATTTTCCCATGCCCTGCCCCAGTCAATTTTGTGTCCTAGCCAATGTCACCTGTGTTCACCTGGTAGACACAGCTCTACAGGACCAGCTGTGCCTCCCTCCCTGAAGCCTTCTTTCTCTCCTCTTCCCAATGTCTTCCAAGTGCCCATGGCTACCTCTCTCTTGTTCTTACATGCATCTGTAAGACAAGTTCTCAGAACCCAATATAATGAAATTATACAAAACAGATTTAAGGCAATTAATGACACCTGCAATCTTGAATGGCAATAAATGAGAAAGAGATGCTAAAGACAGGAAGGGTTCAAGACATTTGCTGAAATGGTGCTGTTACAGGGAATCTATAACACAAATTTAGCCAAGAGCAGCTCCCAGAAGAAAATGCATTGCATCATGGGTGATTACAACTCTCAAGTATGTGAATGCCAAAAACAGGGTGTGCAGCCCCACCTGCCATTGCCCAACACTGACATATGGGGGAAGCCAATGGTTTCAGGAAAATTGCTTTAGTGAAAAGAGAGAACTTGAGTTGGGGGCAATTGGGTGGCTGTTGACCTCTGCCTTCTGGGAAGAAGCAAGATGCCAAATAAGTTACCACACTTTGTTACACAAGATAGCTTCTGTGGCTGAAGAAATCAATGTCAGTCCCAGCATAATCCAAATCCTCTGAAAATAGCAGGTTCTGTAAGATCTGGTCCCATTAAAAAAAATGAGAAATTGTTAAGAGGAAGCTGCACGGAATCCATACAGAGATGCTACTAGGAATACGAAGAGAAGGAATGGAAAAATGGGAACTATGACTAAGCTTCACCAGAAAAATATTACCGGAGAACAGATGTGAAGTATGAGCAAACACACAGCTATAAATAAAATTTTAAAAATACTCTAAAAAATGTGTACACGTAAGAAACCCAAAGAGGTGAAACACGAATTGGCAGAACTTGGGAAATGAGTGGAAAGAAAAGAAAGAGAACAGCATCTACAAAATCATGTCTGCATTTTTCAGCACAAAAGAAAATAGAAGCTGCTCAAAATTTAGTAAGACATGGAAGACTGAAGTGAGGAAAGAATAAGAAAAATGAGCAAAATGTCTCAGGAATCTCTGATGGCAGTTCTGAAACACAGGAAAGAAAAAAAAAAAGGACATCACTCGCACAGAATAAATAGCTCTGAAAGTTGGATAAGTATGTTTTTTTAAGATATAATTTCATAAATAATTCCAGATATAAAAGAAAATTTAATTATGTAATATGATCCAGGACTTTTTAAAATAGTATTCTGAACAGGTGAAGCTACTAGTCTTCCAAGGTAAAGAATACCTTTGACCTCTAGGCAAAATGTTTGTATTATTAATATAACAACTCAGGCTAGATTGAAATGATTCACACCGCCATTTCATGATAGAAGACAGAGTAGGACATGAGTATGGCATCCGTGGAGAAACAGGAATTTTAGCTCAGCTAAATGCTGGCTAAACTATAAAGTCAACTTTTTTTCACATGTTTGGAAGACACTGAGTACCCATCAAGGCCAAATGTCCTATGTACACTGGATACAACAATAGCAACAGTCACAATAAGCAGACAAAACTCCCTACTCCTGTGGGACTTTCTGATTGGAGGAGAATAGAAGAATACATGAGATAAAGTAGGAAATGTGCAGCACATGAGGAGATGGTAATTGGTAAAAGCATGGAAAGTGGAGAGATTATGAAGCACGGTCACTTTGGGGAGAGTGACCAGGAAAAGCTTTGATGAGAAATGAGAAGATAAGTTGTTGCTACACAGTGGTGATAGGAAACAGTAAGCATGGAATTCAAGAGATTTCTGGGGCACCTTTTCATGCCCCCATGTCTCCTAATAATTACAAATGGACAACTGTAACAAACAGCCTTGTGGTAATCAAGGGTCCAGATGACCAAGGCAGGAGGAGATGTGCAGCCCTCGCAGGGGGACTGAAGCTTCTCCTACAAAACCACACCTCCATGTTTATATAAAGTTCTTATTGTAAGAGTCATATTAAGAAGAGCAATGAATAGAACATAGTTCTAAATTATTTAGGAATAGTCACACAAATAACAAAAAAAAATTCACTTCATATATTAACAAAATGTAAAAAGGTACAGTAAAAGCAGGAAACATAAAATGTTAGATAGAATTAAGATTAAAAGTGTATTTACTATAAATGAAAACAAGTTTAATTTACATAGTGAGATGCAAAAGCTATCAGATTTCACACCAAAGCAAAACATATGACTACCATTTGACTCAGGTTGAAAATAGAAGGATGAACAATTTTCTACCAGGAAAATGAATATGAAGCACAAAGTTAAATGTTAGTATTTATTTAAGTGCAAAGTAAAAAAAAAAAAAAGAGCGTTCATGTTTCTACAAAGCTTATTTATGTATTCTAAGAGAGATCAAGAAAGTTTAAGTAAATAGATTTTAATATAACAGGGAATATATCATCAATATTAATATAGACAAATTATAGAAAATAATAGGAAAAATAAATACAAAGAAAATTGTTTTTTAATAAAATTTATTGCAGCATTTCCTCCAACAATAAAAGATTAGATGATTTATCCAAGTGGGAGTTGTTAAATATGTTATGTTACCTTCATATAATGTAATATTCTTCGTTATTAAATAATAAATCTTTAATAATTCTAAAATAGAAGTGAATTAGTTTGTCAGGGTGAAATGCATAATATTTAAAAATGAACATGTTCATTCTTTTGGATGTTAAAACTATAACTGATATACAATCATTCTATGTTCTGGAGACATCATGGTAAATAAGACGATTTGGGACTTGAGTTCGCAATCTACAGGGAGAGATGAAAGATGATTAAAAGAACAGGAAACCTATTGAGCGCCAGAGATGGAGAGTAGCAGCTGTTATCTTAAACAGCATGATGAGTGGTGTGCACTCCGAAAAGGAGACACTCAGCAGACTTTTCATGAAGTAGAGGAATCAGTCCCATGAGTGGCTGAGGAGAAGCCAGTAAATACACAGAAAAAGAACCAAGAAGTAGCAGCTTCCCATGTGACAGTAACATTGCTCAGGTAAGACCTGGTGCATGTTGATGACCTTGCTAAGCTTTTCATGTTCAGTGCATGCTGCGTAGCACCCCTGCTGTGTGAATAACTTGTCACCCACAACCCGATTTATATCTTTACATGAGACTTCTAGGTGTGTCCTTTCATTGTTGCTTTATTTACTTATTTATTTTTCAGTCATGGGCTAGATAATCTTTCCTCTTTTTTTGTAAAATTATAGACATATCACAAAATATAAGGATATAGTAGGTACTCCAAAATATGCTTTTATTAACTTATTTTTCACTTTTTTCTTTATACAGATTACCTTCCTATTTTCTCTTGCTATTCCCACCCCAAACATGCCCTGAGCTCATAAGCTAAGCCTGAGAGTGATCTATAATCTTCTCTCCCTAGTTAGCTCCCTTTTTCATCAGTTTTTCTTTAAGGAGATTAAATAGAATTTACCCCTCATTGGTTTTCTTAATAAGACCCAAAATCCCCTTGACACACACTATCCTCGGCTATTTACATAACATTTGCAATTTCCTCTACCTTCTTAACACTAATGTAGAGAAGATATCAATGCCACCTAATTGGCCTTTTGCCCTAATTAAATTTTCTAGATTTTCGTTTTAAATGTTACTCAAGCCCTGCTCTCTTTTCAGCTCTTCTAAGGCCTCGCTGTCTGATTCTTTGTTTACTTCTTGCTTGTTTTCCTGGGCAGCAGGCTCATGTAGGATTGAGAGAATTGTGGAGCTTGGAGGAGAACTCCTCCCTCCGTGCTTTCCCCCCTTCCCTCCTGCCCAGGACCTGCTATTCTCTTCTCCAGGCTGCACTTTCCTCCTACAGGGATCAGAAAAAAATCATGAAAATCCTATTCTATTACAGACTCTTAGGAAGTTAATTTTTCATCTCTTTCCTCCTTCTTCTTTTTTTCCCAAACACATTAATTTTATTGTTTCTTCAGTTGAGCAGGGAGAATGCAGGTCCCTAAAACAGGCCTGGTTTCATTCCTTGGTTTGTGAGCATGGATATTTAGTCATTCAATGAAAAGTAAGCTTCAGTCTTTCCATCTACACCAGAGTGGTGATGATAATACCTGCCTGGATCAGGTAGAAACTTCCATAGAAAATCTGACTTGAACTGGCTGTAGCCAAAAAGGCGATGTATTAATGTAGGGGAAAGCACGGTATAAGGAAAGGGAGGCTGTAGGCATGGCGAGACTGAGGACTTGAGGAGGACAACATGGCTCAGTGGCCCTTCAACTCTTGGATCTACTGTGGAGTCATGGGTGGCCTCCCTGCCTTCTAGCTCCAGATTCTATTTTGGCAAGCACCCACACAGCAGCTAGAGAGCTTCTCTTGTCTAGTAGGTGAGCCCTCACTGATTTGTCTTGGGTCCCTCCTTATCTAGTCATTGACTGGCAATGGAATATATTGATTAACTTACCCAGAGGTCTCCAATGCTCCTACTGAGTTGACCCATTGGTGACCGGTTACACAATTCCATCAGCAAGAGTTTAGAGAAACCTGATGAATCTGTTGTGTAAGTTCTCGATGGAGACACCTGCTAAAATATGAATAAGGGTCCCCCAAATGCTCATGTGTTATGGAATTGGTTGCCAGCCTATGGTGGTATAGGGAGGTCATAGAACCTCTAGGAGGGGGGCCTAATGGAAGAAATTTAGATTACTGGGTAAGACCCCAAAGGGGATATTGGAACCTGGTTCCTTCCACTTTCTCTCTTTCTCCCTTGTTTTTGACATCCATGATATGAATGGACCTCCTCTACCACCTTCTCTGTCACCATGATGTTCTATGCAACAACAGGCTCAAAGAAACAGGACCAGGTGATCATGGGCTGAAACCTCTGAAACTGTGAGCCAAAATAAGCCTTTTCTCTTAACAAGTGGACTTATCTCAATATTTGTTACAGCAGCAGAAAGTTAACTAAACACATCCCCTTTCCAGCATTAATACCTCTCAGAACTCAGAAACACCTAGCAATTTAGATACTGCCCCCACTGCACCCCCGTGGGGATAACTTAGAGTAGAGATTACCAAACTTTGCATGTGCATGGAAAGGCCCACTGCTTCTCCCACAGGCCATAGACCTGCTCTAACTTCTGCCCTGGTACCATTTATTTCCTTATTATTCCTTTGGAACTACAATTTATCTTTCTCACCTTCCATACATAGGAATGATTCTTGTAAATAGAGTAATAATCACAGTGTTCTAAACCCAAGGGTGAGTTCTCAGGCCTTTAGCACTAGTTGGCCTCCCTTCTCCTGGATCAGCTTTCTTCAGGTGACACCTAGTACCTCAGTTCTTCTCGTTTGTACCCTTCGACACTGATCAATGTTACTCTGTCTCCCATAGAGTCTCCTGCTTCACCCTGACCTCCCAATGCTGTTGGGCTCAAAGAGACATCTCCGAATTCTGTTTTCTGGTTACACATATTCATTAGATCATCCTTTAGATACGTGACATTTATATGCAGAAGAGTCATTAAGAATGGGGATGCCCTGTGAGAGAGTCATCACGAGGATATTTCATCTATCTGTGTTATGGTTTGGATGTGAGTTGCCCCCCAAAAGCTCATGTGTGAGACAATTCAAAAAGGTTTAGAGGAGAAATAATTGGATTATAATAGCCTTAACCCAATCAGTGAATTAGTCCCCTGGCAGAATCAACTGAGTGTTAATTGAAGGCAGGTAGGATGTGGACATTACAGGTGTGCCTTTGGGGTATATATTTTGTACCTGGTGAGTCGAGCTCGCTCTCTCTCTCTCTCTCTCTCTCTCTCTCTCTCTCATTCCTGATCATCATGTGAGTCACTCTGCTCTGTCACACACTATTCTGCCATGATGTCCTGCCTCACCTTGACCCCTGAGGAAGAGAGCCAGCTGTCTATGGACTGAGACCTGTGAAACCATGAGCCCCCCAAATAAACTTTTTTTCTTCTAAAATTGTTCTTTTCAGGTCTTTTAGTCACAGAAGTGAAAGAGCTGACTGAAATACTGTGTGAGTGCATCATAAACCTAGATGGCACAAGTCTGTCTCTGCATGTGGCCTGGTCTCCAAGCTGTCTTGCAACATCAATAGACATGGTAAACCTGAGACAAAGGAAGCTGATGCTGGCATAACAGGGCATCCTGCTTTATTGTAAGCTTTTTAAACAAGCAGAATGAGTACATTCTAACATAACAACAAAAAGCATAGTGTAGCAATACATGAGCTGGTAGCACAGTCTCTCACCACCATTACTGAGTGTTACATGCTGTACATAATTGCATCTGCCATGCTTTGTATGAGTAGTGGGGCAGGAGGTTTGTGTATACCAACTGCACCCCAAGTGCATGTGCAATGTGTCTGCTATCATATTACAATGGCTGCTACACCACTAGACAATAGAAAGGTTTGGCTCCAATATGATCCCATGTGACTAGAATCATATATGTGTTTTTTCATTGACAGAAACATCATGCTGTGCTTGGCTATATATATTTAGCCTAGACCTCTCTCCAAAATTTCTATGTCCAAATTTTTCATTATCCTCTTTGAGATTTCAAAACCATGTGTAAAACTGAAGTTCTTACGCCCCCCTACCATCACCACCATAGTCTCCCACCCCCACTGTCTTCCATAGCAATGACACCCTTCCCTTTCTTAGGTCAAAATTCTTGGAATTGTCATTATTCCCTCTTTTGCTTTCTTTGCACACCTCTGATCTATCAGGAATTCCTGTTGACCCTCATTTCTACTGTATCCTAAATCCAACTCCTTATTACCCTCTCAGCTGTTACCACCCTGGTGGGATCAACCTGAATTAACCCAAGCTGGTTTTCTTGTCCATACTTTATTCTCAACCTAACTGAAGCACTAGAATGATTCTTTATCATTAAGGTCAAATCCTGTCATTCCTATGCACAAAACTCTAAAATAAACCCCAATTTAACTGAGGATAAAGTCTAAAAATCCCTCAGTGACTTATGAAACTACATATCATTTCAAATTCTGCCAAATCTCATTTTCTACCCTGTGCTCACTCTCCTCCTGGGTTACTGGTCTCCATGCTGTCTTGTGACACAAGCCACATGTGTTCCTGTTTAAACAGCCTGACCAGGTGTCCTTATTCTTTGGAAACTGGCCACCTTGCATCTGATTGTTTCCAACTCTACTTTGTTCAAATGTTTGCCAAAATACTGCAAAATACTGCCTTCTAAGCCAGTATGTGTATGTGGGGTGGGGGGATTTGTGAGGTGGGTGTCCATCTCAGCCTTCCTGTTTTGGTACACTATTCTCTCTCCCTTCAGCACTCTGACAACTGCTTACATGACTCTGCTTTCTTTGGGTCACTAGCCCCTGTCACCTGTAATGCATGTGTTAATGCAGTCACTTAGCGCCTTTAGATTTACCAGATGGAAATAAGATGCATGCCTTGCTGTGCTTGATTCTTCCCTTATTTTCATAAAAGAGTCAATTATGTGCACCTCTTGCTAACTTTGGCTTAAAGCAGTAGTCTGCAGTTGATCATGTAAAGTTATTTAGATCACATGAGTTAAAAAAAAGATTCCACTCAGATCCTGCTTTGACATGCCCTCCTTTGGGCATCTGTGCTCATTCATCTTCCAGCACACCACTGAATTCATGAGATCAGAGATCTTTGTTTGATTAGTAACTACACGTGCAATATTGAAACTGTGACTGGAATGTATTAACCACTCAACCTGTATTTACTGAATGAGTACTACAGAACCAATCTCACAATTTTAACTTGATTTGTTTCAGGTACCACAAGAAGCCCAGACAGACTTCTCACTCTCTATAAGTTCTCATGAGCAAATAAGATGGTCTCTCCCACCACCCAGCATTTACTTCCTCCCTCCAACTTTTCTTTCTCTATAACATTCTTCACTAAAAGATCTTCTATTTCACTTGTGCTTCTGTTTGTACTGGCTTGACAGAAGAAAGGTTTAGTTTAGTAAAACTAAAACAACAAATATCTCCTACCACAATCCATGCAA
This sequence comes from Marmota flaviventris, assembly GCF_047511675.1. Taxonomy (NCBI): domain Eukaryota; kingdom Metazoa; phylum Chordata; class Mammalia; order Rodentia; family Sciuridae; genus Marmota; species Marmota flaviventris. The sequence continues at coordinate 8,696,434 of NC_092504.1, forward strand.
TTATTGTAAAAATAAATGAGAAAATTTATATAATGGGTCTAATTTGGTATTCCCCAAATTGAGACACGAAGAGCACCCATTCTTTAAGTGCTTTGGAACAAATAATTCTGATAACCTCCCTGCAGAGTAAACCACACTGAAAGGATTTCTTCACTGCAGAGCAGTCCAAAGACTAATGTCCATGTGCATCTCCAATGAGGTGTCAGCATGCAAGCACGTTTTAACACCTAGACCTCTATTAACAGTTTTTTGAGATTGGTTAATCATGCAGTTAATCATTTCCTTGCCTCTTTTTACTTCCATTCTACATAAAATCGGTTATCATATTGGTTTAGGTATGAGATGCGTGGCCAGGAATTCGGTCAAAACTTCCAAGTTAGGAGTTTGAGGCCAATTCTATCATTCTGAAATACTGCATACATACACAGATACATAAAAAAAAAGATGCATCTACCCAAAATTATATGTAATATTGTGAACATGTACAAGGGGTAAGAAGGACTGAAATATTAATTATTAAGATAGTTTCGTGTTTTTTTTTTCAGTGATTTTTATCTTGTTGTAGAAAACAGTTGAAGATTATTTTACTCAGCTATTTAAAACATTCAAATGCACTTTAATTGTGTGACCCAGTTATTTAACTATAATAATTAAACTGGATCAATGTCAGAGTTTTTCACATTTTTTATATTTAACTCTTTGTTTCAAAGGGGCTATGATCTCAACAATATGAGATGATTTCTAGTTAATACTGACATGAACTCTGTAGTAGGAGAGCTCTAAGATTTCTCAACCAGAGCCTAAAACTAGCTTGATGGTAGAAGTCCAGTGCTCCTCCGTACTGTTCTGGGGGGACAGTACAGTGTGTGTGTGGGGGGGTGTGCATGTGAGCAGAGTGAGGATGCTCAGAGGCACCCTGACTTACTAGGATCTCACATAAGAGAAAATTCCATGTGATAAAGTTGTTCGACATGGATCATTTAGAATGAAAGGAGTGACATGATCGCTGGACCATGGACTACAGTCTCCAACACAGTGCAAAGGGTTTCCTTGACTAGCCAAGCATGCTTCAGAGTGATAGGAAGCCATGGAGAGTGGCAGCTCAGAAGCTGAGCAGTGTGGGTTGCTCATTGGCAAAGGCATGGCGTGCAAGCCAACTGCAATGCTACCACATGCTCCCCGCCCACTAGCCCTTCACTTTGCCAAAGTTGTGAAGTCAATAAAAAAACGCAAAACAAACAAACAAATAAACAAGTGTGCATACTCCCACAGAATGAGGAGAGCACCGAGGCATTTGCACAGAATGCACAAAATCTTGCCAAATGGCAGATTATTTATAGAGAAAATGATTTTAGTTCATGGATAGGAGATCATCCAAGTGATTGCTAAATATATTAAAACATGATATTTCTGAAAATTTCTTCTTTGATACAAGCCCTACTATGGAACTATATCATCAGCGGTGTTTCTCCACAGCTTCTAACACATGTTGCTCCCTGCCAAGGGTACCGTGAAAGTGATGTTAAAAAATGAGTTAGAGGAGAGTCATGTAAACTCTCAAACACTATCTACAAGTGACTCACTATTGTTATATTTTAGAAGCTATCTCTGTACTGATGCCTCCTGATTCTCTCTCCCAGATTTCAAACTATTTCTCTATGGCACCACAAAATGTTTTATGATAACAATAATCAGCAGCAAAAACCTGAAAAAAAAACTAGTCTTCATCCAATGCTCCTGTACACATGCTTACCCTCAGGTGTCTTTGAATTCTACTTGTGGTACCAATTCATTCATTAAACACCTCTAGAGCTCTAACCTCACCTGGATACTGTGCCTATACAAAACAAGTATTGTAATTCGCACTGCACAGGGAGTCTCTAAAGGTTGAAGAGGTTAAGTAATTGCAGATGGAACACAGTACAATCAGTAGCAGGTTTTAGACAGGACCCAAGCTTCAGTCCTCTTTCCATTTTACCTTGTTGCTATAAGGTGGGAGACTGTTCTTGGGCTGAACTAACAGGACAAGAGGAAGACCACATTGGGCAAGGAACCACCATACACTGCCAAATACCTCGTTCTTCACAAATTATTTTCAATCAATATGAGTTCACCGTCTTCCCCACACCATCAAACCTACAGTCTTTCACCTTGTAAGATAATCTTTTCACAAAATTCCCCCTGATTCATCTGTTTCTTCACAAAACCTACAACTCTTGTGAATTTTCATTCATATTTATCCACACATCTCTCAAAACCTGTCTTTATATCTTGCATTATGTATTGTTCTGGAACAGAATTTCCATATTTGAAGCAAGAACTCTGTCAAACATGTCGTTCCATTTTTTGGGTAGGCTTTTTTGGGCTGAGCCATCAAAACCTCTTAATGAATGAATCAGTGAATGAATGAATGACCCATTGAGCCAGCTTGTGTGTCAGAGTGATCCTTTCTACCATCTACTCAACCATCTTTTCATGTTATTCAGCCAGAAAACCATCATTTTTTCTATTTCTCTAGATATTTACAAGTATATACATTCATTCATTTGAAATTTAATAAGCAACTAAATCCCAGGTGCTGTTGTAGCAACTGATGTACAAAATGACTGGCCAACCAGCCTCTAGATTTCTGCAATTAAATTTGTTTCTTAAGCTTACCCTCTGACATGGTGGGTGCAAGTTCACAATGTGGAGGAGCAGGACTGGAAGTAGCTGCTCAGAAGCAGCAACATCTCTCCTGGGTTTTGAATTGGCCCTGACATGATATGGATTCCACCCTCCTCTTTCAGGAGAAGATAACATCACATAAACAATTTCATGTCACCTGTAGATTTTTGACATTTGATCAACTTGTTAATACTGAACAGTGACTCCTCACTCCAGGGTGAAAGTTTCCCAGATTTTTTGCCCAATATCTCATTAACGATGTGCAATTGTTAAGGTAAGCTATGTTATTTACCTAATCATCTGAGATTACAAATTATAAACAAGGAAAGACATATGCAAACAGTATGAATGACTTGCCTAAAATAGAAAAGCAGATAAATGAGAAAATAAAAAGAAATTAGGTGTTCTGAAACAACCAGGCTCCTCTTGCATGTGTCTGATGCACATCAGTAATGTGATCATTTATGATAACACAAATAAACTCTGTACAATAAATTTCACATCATGGAGATTTCACTATTCTCTGTGGTCAAGCAGAACACACGTTGTGTTCACTGTGTGTTTGCCAATCACAAACTGGATTGTGATGCTTCAGTACTGTTGAATGAGACAGTACCTCACTGTGTACCTGATGAGAAGCCTTGTTCCTAACTCAGGAAGGTCACTATCCTTTGGGCTCTGATTAGAATCTGGAGTCAGATAAAACTGGTTTTCAGGCCCTGTTGCATAATAATGTTTGTACATTTAGGGCAGTTTTTTTAAGCAATCCAAACATATGTATCATCTGAATAAACACCTGTGGACAAGTAAAACCAGTATCATCTTAGGCTACTCAGGAAACTGAACTAAAATACTACAAAAGGAGTAGCCTACAAACAACAGAAATTCATTTCTTACTGTTCTGCAAGCCAAGAAAACAAGGTCAAGTCACCAGCATACCTGAGGTCTGATAAGTGCTGAACTCCTGATTCATAGACAGTGCCTCTCACAGTGACTCTTGTGGATGAAGGTATGCAGGAGCCTGTCTGGGACCTCTTTCATAAGGGCACTAATCCATTATGAAGACTCTGTCCCCAGGACCTCATCAATCCAAAAGTCTTCATGTCCCAAAACCGTCACAATAATGATCAAGTTTTAATCAAAGTGCCATATAAATATCGTCTACATCAGATGCGGGTGAGACTCAACTTACAATTCATCCTGAAGCAAATTCCCAACCCACTATGAACCTGTGGGAAGGGATGGGGCGATAGGTGTAGGAAAGAAAGTAGAATGAGACAGACATTGTTACCCTACATACATGTATGATTATACTAGTAGTGTGACTCAGCACCATGCACAGCCAGAGGAATAAGAAGTTTTGCTCCATTTGTGTACAGTGTGTCAAAAGGCATTCTCTTGTCATGCATAACTAATTAGAATTTTTAAAAAAAAAATTAAAAATATAAACCTTATATAAAGAGGAATAAATGAAGAAAAGGACATTCTTGTCATAAAATAACAAATGATTATTTTCTGTATTTCTATTGGAGACCTCATCAGATGACCTATTCAGTTCATATTTCTACCACTACTCTGTTCATGACCACTTAGGTATTTCTAAGAAGACTGAGGCTTTCTCTCTAGTTCCCCTCTACTCCTTCTGAACCCTCACCCGAGTCACCCTTTACATTTCTCTCATGGCAAGAAAGGTTCTTTTTTGCATGTACCTCAAAACCCTCTCAGCTTCTATCCATTACCCAGTTCCAAGGCGGCTTCCACATTTTTAGATATTATTCCAGCACCCCACATTTTGGAAGCCATCTACTGTCGTCATGCATTTGAATTGCTATGGCGATGACAACAAAAAAATAAGTATGGAAGTTTATAAAAAGTATAAATTATTTGCTTATAGTTTTGGAGCTTGGAAAGGCCATGACCAATATGCAAGCAGATTTGGTGCCTGGCGGGAGCCCATCTCCTGGCTCATATCATGCCTCCTGCTGTATCTTGGCATGTGTGGACATAATGAGGGGGTCTTTCTGGGACTGCTTTTATGACAGCACTAATCTCATTTATGAGAACTCAGCCCTCATAACTTAAACATCTCCCAGAAGCCCTGCCTCCTAATCTTGCCTATTGGTGAGTAAGTTTCAAGGATGAATTTGAAAAAGGGAGGGTATCAGGATTCCAACCATAGAAGACATCATACTTAAAAACTGAAGAGCATGATGACATTCTTCTCAGGAATCATTATGAAGGCTAATTGAAATACAGAGAGGAAAATGGCCTAACCTCATTTAGAATAAATAGCAGGTGCTTGAAAATGGTAGCTGTTCTTGTTATTACAAGTCATACCACTATTATACACTTGAATTATCCAAAAGATTACAAGGTGATTGTGTTTTTTCTTTCCATCAGAGACTAGACAATGTATTCATATTTGTTTACTGATTTAAGAGAGTGTCCAGTAATACATTAGAATTGAATTACTTTATACAAGTTGATAATCAAAGATAGATTTCCAAAAACTATAATACATAAAGTAGAGCAAAGCTTATAGGTACTCCTAATTTTTTTTTTTTTTGGTCATTTACAAGAAGAAAAGTAAAGAAAATCACTCAGGCTACAGGGTATGAAACAATATATATTAATTTTCTCTCCTTCTCTCTGTGTCTGTCTTTCCCTTTTTTCTTTCTTGGCCCCTCTTTCTATGCCAATTGCATAGGAAATACGACAGATTATAGAAAATTACAAAGGATTCCTGATTTATCTTCTAATACAAATGATTTTCAATATGCATTTGATAACTTGGGTTTTTCCCTGTGGTGATATTGCGTTTGTGTAGGAGAAGTATACTTCTCTGCTATTCATCTGAAGAAGTGAAATTTCCGTGGCGTTTGAACTTGCTCAGCATCTCATATCATTAGTAACTTCGGGGAAATTGACTATTATAGTCTTAACCTTGGATCTTTATTTGTCTTCATTTTCTGTGAGCTTCATACTAACATATGTGAGGAAATGTATACAATTAGAAAGTAAAAATTGCATAGTGAGACAAACAGTGAAATGCCAGCTGTTATAATCAACATTATGCCACTCTCATGATGGAAGCACGGATTGGAAATTTTGTCACAGTGGTAGTGCTAATTAATTTGAGAAGTGAGAATATGAACATGAGTCACTATTGAGCACAGAAGGTGGAACAAATTTTGTCTCTTGGGATTGATGTACAGGACCATAAATGTATAAGGTACTCCACTATTAGCATTTATTCAGCACTTAAAACACTTTGTGTCCTCAATAAGTGACATCTACTCCACTTTCCTAACTTCAGTAAATACATGTGATGTGAACTTGCTTTCCTATATTTTTTATAGTTCTTTACCACTTGCAAAATCTTTTCATATTTTTTTTATTGTCACAATAGAAAATAGAAGTGCAGGGGGTGCTCATGAATATTCTGGATCTTTGTTGTTTCCCATCAAGCACATAGTAGTATGGCACTTTTTGCTTCCCCCTACTTGAAGTCCGTTATGGAACTGTGATTAGCTTTGACCAATGAACCAAGAAGAGAAATGGCATGAGTCACTCTGGACCATGTGCTTTTCTTCATTTTCCTTTTGTTCTGGCAAAGTGACTGTTAATATTCAGCGCTGGCCGTTTTCTTGAGCCAGGCATTCTGAGAATCTAAAACAATAAGTGTGCTCCTTAGATTGCCAGCCTGTGATGGGCATGCAGACTGAGCCGGGAACACACTTCAATTGCTACCTGTTACTGAGATGCTGGGGCCTTTTGTTACTACAGCACCACCAGCTTTTTCTAAATGAAACAGTAGGTATTCTTCCCCTCTTTTAAAAAAGTGTTTTTTTTGATTCTGAGAGAAGTTTACTCATGAACATCAAGCTAGAACCATTTTAATCAAAACTCTTTCTTCTTCCACTATGTGAAAGTTGTCAGAGTGAAAATGGAATTTCTGTGTCAACCCTAATAAAATATAAATAAATAAATTCAAGAGATCATGCAGGAAGGCCTCTCATGTATGATCACCTGAAAGCAATTATCACAAAAGACTCACAGAACCACAGCCATGCACACAAGCCATCAGAAGCTGATGCAGAAGGAACCAGGTGAGGTGAACTGCCGGCAACTGTCTTGCCATCTTGTCATTAATGTTTGTGCCCAAGGACTATTGTTTCAAAATATCTTATATAATCTTCTTCATTTTGTCATTAAAATCTTCCCTTAGCTTCTACTATTCAAATATTTTTGTAATTTACTATAGACACATGTTCCCATTGCAATATTCTGTTATTCCAAATAGATTTTCTTTAGAAAACCTCTTTTATTGTTATTTAGGTTGACAACTACATCAGCAAAATATTAAACCAATACAAAAAAAACTAACATTGTGATAAAACAAATTGAATTTCCACTCAATACTACCATTGTGTATGTTTTTTGTTGTTATTGTTTGTTTGTTTCTTTCTTTGTTCTAAATGAAAATGTGTTCATTGTGGCTTTAGGTAAAAAGGAATTTTTGCAATATGGAAGTTCTTGAATTATTATGTACTTTCCATCTCTATGGACAGAGTTTAATTACTCCCCTGATCTTAATAACTCCCTTATCTTCATATAGAAGAGCAGTAGCCCATACTTTCTTACTACAAGGGATGAATACAGATTGGCAGTCCTAAAACTGCTACAAGGTCTCCAGTTTTGCCTTTTTAATACAAGATAATAAAACTTAGTACTTTATGTCAACACATTAATCAACATAATAAATTTATTCTAAATAATATAATGCAATACATAATTATGATTAAATACAGTATATCTCATCTCTCATGGTGGACAAAACCTTCCACATGAGTCAAAGTTTTCAGATAACTGAAGAATACCCCTTTAACTTCAAGTTTTTTTAAAAGTTTATTTTTCCATTTAAATTATAATCTTTCTTAAAAATATCCTGCAGATTCCCAGCCTCCTAAAATAGAATAAGAATTAAGAGCATTAATAACTTTGAATGTTTCCAAATACTCGTCACTGGATTGCCCATTCACTTTCTCTAAAAGAAAAAAGACCCTTTTGCAGACCCTTTTTACACTGGGTATCTTTTTCATGTGTGCTGTTGTAAGAAAACACCAGATACAGGGTGACCTACAAATAGTGAAATGATTTCTTACAGTTCTGGAGCAGGGGCATGGAGATCAAGGTGAAGGCAGGCTCTGTATCTGGAAGGTCTTGTCTCTTGCCTCCAAGATGGTGCCATCAATACTATGTCCTCACATGGAAGAAAGGACAGAAGGGGAAAAGGGAGCAAATAAGAGTGCGGAGCCTCTTCTATGGGGCACCATCCCACTCATGATAGCAGGTCCCTTGTGATTTGATCAGTCCCCAAAAGGTCCTACCTCTTTCTACTATTGTATTGGGGATTAAGTTTTGATATCAATCTTAATATGAGCACATGTGAAGCTTAGTATGAGGACACAAGCATTCAGACCACAGCACCGGGCCTCCAATGAGATAAGAAACCTGTTTCAAGCTGTGTCAATTACACAGGGATGGAACAGGGGCAGCCACACAGGTGGTCTAAAGCCATGGCCCCACGGCCCTGTGCTGCCCAGCTGTGGGATTTCCACATTTAACACACAGTTCATCATCACTGTGGATGGAGTAATATTAGAAATAGGATTTGCCTTAGAGCCTGTGATCTTTCACTACCTCAATTTAGACATAAAAAAAAAAAACAAACATGAAAATGGGTAAAATGCAGGATCATAAACATAATGAATCACAAAATTGAGATTTTGCAATGGGAACATCTGATCTTGGTCAGGGAAGCAATTGTGGGTCTATAAAGTCCAATTGTAAAGAGTAATTAATAATTAATAAGATATAAGGGCTAAGAGCTGGAGGAGAAAAATCCATGGCTGACTCTCTGCCTGCTGCACCCAGGTCACTTGCCGGCACTTATGCACAGACTCCCAAGCAAGCCACTGACAATCAGCAGAACCTAAAGGAAATGGCCCCACAGGTCCTGCAGCTTCCCCTCTGGGATCCGGCTCGCAATAGGGGCCACTGACCTCTAGTCCTGTCACTTCTATAAGTGGCACCTTATTTCAAAATTCCTTATTTCTAAGTTCCAGGGTAAACAGATGCACTCAGAGGGGTGGCTACTTGCTGTTGCCTGGGTAGCAATAAGATTTATGCTATAAAATGATTCAGTATATGAAATACAAAACCCTGCAAAATGGATCTATGGAGCTAGAAGTTGGAAGTGGGGTGGCCCTAACTGAGAGGGGGGCAAGTTAACTGGAAAACAGCAGAAACTTCCTCCAGGTACTGACAACATTGTGTTCATTTAATCCAGGTGTGCTGGATGTGAGGAATATGTTAGGGTGTGCAGTTCTTGATTATTTACTCATTTTAAATATTATTATAATATTTCAAAAAATATATTTTTAAAAAATCAGAACAAAAATAATTATTACTAGGTAAATTACACATATTGGCAATTGCAAGTCTTATCATAATGCGTACAGCTTAGGCTACCCATAAGAGCCACCGGAGAACAGCATTCTGCATTGTGAGACACACTGTGTGGCCTCTGGAACAAAGGACATGATTCCAGTCTTGGAATCATACATATTACCTGTGCACGAGGAGAATGGCAGGGGCTCTGGGGTGGGACTTCCTGCCCCTGACTCCAATTCTGTCTGTGAGCATAGATTCACTACTCTTCAATTTCAGGGGTTCAGCCAGGCCATGGAAGTAATGTAATATGAGTGAAAGATCTGGCATAGCGACCACTTAGCAAGTGCTCAATAAATGACAGCTCCTCATACTTTTTGAATGAGAACTCTCCATCTCAGCTTTTTCATTTGAAATATTAGTGAATTTTCAAGTCTTTGTGAGTTATCAAAAGAGGTCACATAGGCAAATGAGTCATGTTTTCTTTTATAGAAGCTACATTAAATATCAATACAGTTCATTTTCATATATGTATGTATATATGTTTGTGCATATATGTGCAAATATATAAGCGCATACATAAGTGCACAAATATGCACTTCTATAAATTACAGACACCATTGCACATATATGTAGGTACTGTAGTGTCTAAAATTAGAATTGTCTTCCCAGCAGAATGTCAGCTCTGATGCCAGCACATCTGGCACAGGAAGCATATGGGTCTGTCTTTAATCAAGAGTAGAGCACAGTGCACTTCAGGCCCTTGTCAGAAAAGCCAGCCATGAGATGATTCTAATTAGGCATTGCCAAATGGCTGCCAGAAGTGTCATTTCTAAGACAGTGCATCTCAGATGAGCTGTGGGGAAAGACCCCTGGAAGGATTTCTTACTCCCCTTTGAGCCTCCTTCCAACAGTGAGTGGCTAATGCCGTGGTCAACATAAGCAGGTCTGCTGCTCATGTACTTGGCCCTCTTAAAGAGGTTAAATCACTGTGGACTGTCCATACATGTGCCCCTTTATTTGACATAGTTTCATTCTGATAAACCCATTGCACACTGACAATATTATAGGTTGAAAATACATTTAATGCAGGGAATCTACTGGACATCACAGCCTAGCAGCACAGCACACTGCGGGTGCCAGTGGCTTCCTCCTGATATGGAATGGCATGCATCTGCCGATGCCCAGTTTGGGGGAAGGATCTTACTGCATACTGCCAGCCTGGGAATGAGCAAAAATCAAAATTTAAAGTATGGTTTCTCCTTTGACACCACTATAACACTAAATATCATAAGTCGAGTCATCATAGGTTGGGAGCTGTCTGTATCTATATTTCTTAATTTCTGTACTTAACTCCCTGTGGCCAGTGCTAGTCTGAAAGCCATACCTTCAGTGGAACTGATCTGAAATGCAGGTCTAACCTAGAAATGGCCATTGGCACCTGGTCTTACAAGGATAGGACTTCAAATTCTCAGCTGGGTGGGTCCCACAGCATCTTATAGAATTCTCTATGATTTTATCAGTACTACTTTCTGTATCATGTCTGCTCATTGGCTAACCTTGGCCATGGAAGGCATTCGCAAACTCAGTAGCATATGTATATCCCAGCACAAGACTTAATAAAGAAGGCCTCAAAGAGCTCATTTGGACACTTAATATGTGTTTATAAAGACCAGTCTGTGAAGCTATCCCATCCTGAGCCCTAAAAATACACCAATGAGCAGAACTGACAACACCCTTCACCAAAGGGGATTTTAATTATGTGGATGAATACAGACAAGAAAGATTTTTGGAAAAGTAAAACAGGTATTTAGTTAGTCGGGAATAATTAAGAAGGAGGAAAAAGTTCAAGGGTAGAGACCTGCTGGGTTGTCGTTAATGCTTTTTCGTTGGTTGAAGGCACCAATAGTCAAAACTCTTCTGTCACCTGATTAAAACTTCTCTCTGGTCTCACCTCTTGCTTCTCTCACACACAGTGAAGGCTCACTGGGTGCTTCCCTGAGTCAGTTATTTTTCTATGCAAAGCTTCCTCCGATTTCTGTGACTAGGAAATGCCAGCTTATCATTTAAAACCCAGGTCAGATTTTATCTCTAGAAAGCATCCCTGACTGCAGGGGAGGGTGTGAGTTGTCTTAAGGCATTCCCGACACAACTGTGGGTTAGGAATTAGCGTGCTGACTTTTGATTATTTGCTTGTGATGAGCTGTCTGCCCAAATCTGCAAGGGTTGGGAGGATAAGGCTTTGTTTGTTTTCTTTCTGAAATCTCAGCAGTCAGTGAGGAGCTCAGGATATCAGAGGAGCTCAATAAACACCTGTGTGGGAAAAAAGTTTAAGTAAAACAAGTCGAAAGAACTCTCAGGGATGTGGGAACTTCCTGTTTCTCAGTGTCATGAGTTTTGCACTCATCAGCTCATAACACACTTCAGATACACTAATTTAAACAACTACATCAATGTTTTCATGAGTGTTGTAATGCATCTGTTGCACATGCAAAGACAAGGTAAAAAAAACATTTTTTCTAAAAATTATTTCCACATCCTTGGCAAATCTATCTCCATAAATCCTATGTTGAAAAATCCAAGAGATAAAATTCTTCTAAAACTTAGTTAAAAATCTAAAGTTTTATAGGTTTGCACTGTGAGGCCTTGACAGAGCCAGAGCCAGAGCTCGGAGAAGCAGTAGCAGGTGAGTGTGCCAAGGAGAGGGTCTCTGCTCTGGTACTGCCCACAGATTATGCCCAAACATGCAAAAGCCAACTCCTCTAGAAGGATCCCTGTAGGCTCTTTGTACAGGTAGAAGTAACTCCATGAAGGTGCACACTAATCATGAGGCAGTACTACTTTGTGAGTATTGAAATAAACACATACTAAAAGATCCTTGAGATAAGAAGATGCTTTTATTTTTTATTTACTATGAGAATAAAAATAGCTCACAAATTTTAAGGTCTCTGCAGAAACAATCTTACTCCATTCACAGACATAGACATACACCAATACATACACACACACACACACACACACACACACACAACCATATATATATATATATATATATATATATATATATATATATATATATATATATTAAGAGATGCTAAAGAGCAGTTTTTGTTTTTTTTTCCCAAAAGAAATTCTCTAAATACAGCACCTGGGAGAGTACCTGCCTGTGGGTTGAACCAGAACTTCTTGGCCTCGGGGAATTGTCGTATTCTGTTATTGCTCATATTAATAGAACAGAAAACTGAGTGTTATTTTAGTGCTAATAAAGACATTCCCTATTTCCTTTTCCTTCCTATCAAACATATCTAAGGTTTGTTGTTGTTGTTGTTTTTTGGTCCAATCCAGAGTAGACAAGATCATATGGAGAAGGAAATGGGGTAAACACTGCAATCAATACCTATACTTACTTTAAGGAACTATTTAAAGAAGCAATTTGGCCCTAGTCTAATGCCCTCAACATTACGGTGCTTTGGGATTTAAGCCCATGTTTTTTTTTTTTGTTTTTTTTTTTCTCTTATTCTTCAGTCTGCTCAACCCAAAATGTCAGGGCTCCCAAGAGTGGGTCTTGGGTTGATTGCTAGATTTAGTAAATAAACAAAGGATATTTATTTAAATTTGAAGTATGCATTAAAAGCAAAACCAATATTTTTTCTTTGGAGCAAGTGTGTTCCATGAAATAGGCTATAATTATACTTAAAATAATATGAAAAATTACAATAACAAAAATAATTTAGAGTTCTCCAAGTGTTTTTCTTAGTTGATATTGAGTCCTGGGCTTGATTCAGTTTTTGAGCAGATGATTCTGTTTCCCCTTCCCAATCTCTCATCCATATCAACTGCTTTCTTGACATCTCCACTTGGATATCTCCCACTAAGCACTTCCAAATAAAACCTTTAAGATCAAAATCCTCTTGGGTGCCATGAACCCATTCTTTCCCAATATTTCCCAACCAATCAGTAAATTTATCATTCACCTGGATTATTAAGTCAAAAGGCTATCAATCATTTTTCTAATTCTTCTCTATCCATCATCCTCCAATATTAATTAATTAAATCTTTCTGGCTTCCTTATTCACATCTGTTCTTCAATAATCCACTCGCCACAGTTCCTGAGAGTGATTTTCTAAAACATTTTATTGAAGTAGGTGATAAAATCAGGAAAATTTCATATCAAAAATGAGCAACTCTATGTAAATCTAAAACCAAACACAATTAAGTAACCGCAGTCCAGTTAATTTACACACCCCCAATTAATTCATAATCTATTTTTATCACCATAGATTATCTTTGCTGGGTTTACATGAAATTTTCCATTAATATAAATGGAATCATTCTTCCAATCTTAATTCCACATTACATTTGTAGGTCCCATCCATATTGAACATTAACTTGCAGTTATTTCCTTCTTAGGGCTGAATAAGTGTCTATTAACTGAATACACCATGATACTCTATAGGTCTATCATAGTATTATTGTATAGCCTGAAAAAAATGTAATGGCCATAAAATTCTTGGTGTTTAGTAGCACTTAATAAGCACTGTGGTTTATTACTGCTGTTTATATTTGCAGAAAAAATGTGATCAGCACAAGTATTCCTGAGAACACAGACAACACATTTCAAGTGAATCTCAGGTCATTTTGATTGACATTAGAAGAAAGTAGGGCAAGAGAATGCCATAGACATAGCAAACTTAAATTTTAGGATGTTTTTGACAGAACTGCTCCTGGACTTATCGGAAAACCAAGAAAATATGTACTGTGGAATTATATCAAGAAGCGTTTTGTAGCCTCTTGAGTTTTACTCTTTGGTAACTGAATGTTGGATCTGTATTTCTTACCTTTCCTTCTCCTTCAAAACTGACGAATTATGACTCATTCTCCAAGATTCAGTTATGTGATGCTCTTTAACTTAAAACACCTTGACACTTTTTTGGCGCTTACTGGTCAAATTCCAAATACTTGGCCTGGCCCACCAGACCTCTCTTCAGCTGGATTGCACCTCCCAGCCCATCCTTCAGAGCACCAGACTCTTGTGGAGACCTCATCACAGACAAATCAGACTGGTCCATCCCCTGGGAACTCCACAGGAGTTCATTCTTCCCATCTTCTCACAGTTGTGATCCTCTGTTTGCAAATTCTTCTTCATCTGCGAACCCATCTCACATCATCTTAACTTCCTGTTTTTGTCTTTCAGTACAGAGGTCAAGAATCACCTCTTTACTTCTGACCACTTATATTTATAGACTTTAGCTAGAATTGACCCCAACTAACCTGAGTTTCCTTACTTATATTGCACATGCTATAAGCACAGCATCTCTATTTATTTTACTGATTTAATATATCCACTCCAACTGTCTAGTGAGTTCCTTCAGTTTTAATCATCTCTTCCTAACAACAGCTACTAAAATGCCAAAATAACATAGTTATTTGTCAGTAAACAGAAAGTGAATGAGCTAATGATTACATGGATGAAGGTCCACGAGGAGGGAAATAGACATTCATCACAGTTTTCTAGAATCTTATCTATTTTATCCAAGTCTTTTGGCTCTGTTTTTGAAGAAACCTGAGAAAATATGATGTAAAATTTGGGGTTTGTTAAAACTTTTTAAATGTTAAAAAAGTAAAAGAAATGAGATTCAAAAATCACTTGGTAGTGTAGATCCATGAAGAGAAACAGATAATATTCAGGATAATTTCCTACATAAGGCTCAAGGAATTATGTGGGTAAATACAAAACCCATAATACTCACCTGAAGAGAAGTATTTATATAGAACCCAAGGATTCAGTTGACCACAAAGTTGATCAGCTTACAGTTGAATGTGAGCTTCTTACCAGACTTGAGTAGGATGTTATGAACCATAGTTCAATTGTTCCTAAAAGGGATTTGGTAGTTGTGTTTTATCCAATATTGATGGGTACTACCAAAATCATTTGTTTGCAAAAACTCACAATTACATAATTTCATTAATAATTATTTACTCTGACTATATGTCTTAGAAGGGGAATAGTTTATTCAGGTTTGTATTTTCACAGTACACCTTAGAACCCTTTTGTAACATCGTACCTATGAAGGCTTTTACTGATTTCTATCATATAAATTCTTATGCACATGTAAAGTATAATAGCATTTGTTTTTGAAGCATGCTGCCAATATTCTTCCCATAATAAATTAGAAGATATTCTTTCTCACTTTCTCTTTTTACACATTCTCAAACTCTCAACCACAATTCTCTCTATGACAGAGAAGACTAAACTTCTGTAAATGAAGGTCTTTTTGAGCATTAAGAATAATGAAAGCAAGGACAGTCATTCTCAGTGTTTGACAACACAAAAGTTACATTGTAAATATCTATACAAACATCATGTAGCAGCCCTTTCTGGCATAGGAGCCCAGGCCCATTAACTAAGTTCTAGAAACACTTAATCACCTATACATACATGTGTCAACGTTCCTTTGGGAAGATGAAACTTTACATCATTAAAAGCTTGTCATTATCACACCTGAAACACACCTTACATCATAGATTTGATATTCTTATGCTTGTATTGATATCTCAAAGTGAATAGTTTGATAAAGACACAAAGATAAGACAAGGAACGCCTAAGTCTCCCACTTACTAAGCAGCATTACTGTGGAAAATTACATTCACTCAAGGAAACAGAGGTGCTAAATAATAAGTGTCTCTATTTCACATGGATAGTATCAATATATTTACACACAGATTTGTCTCACAACACAAAATTTCAAATTCGATTTGGAGGCTGTCAAAAAGTAATTCACAATTAACTTGACATCATTTTTTAAAATATAAACAAATACATCCTTCCTTTAATTTTTAAAGATTTTTTTCACAAGGACAGCAGTCTCCTTTGAAATAGAAATTGCTTCTCATAATTCATGTCAAATAAAGTTTGTTTGGTTTTTTTTTTAACTTTAATTTTGGTTTTTCAAATTGAGGTGACAGTGTTTACTCCACGGAAACATTGTGCCCATTAAGTCCTATACTAAGGTGACTTGGAAGCTTTTGCTCTTTGCAAAGTTTTAAGATGCTTGTGTGATCCTAAGCAGCAGGACCCACACTTAGGGCTGGTTGAGAAGACAGTAGTTAAACAGCACTGTGAGAAGTCGCTCAGGAAGCTCAGCAGGTAGTTTGCTAATGGGAATGAGGAAAGTGTAAGAGCTGACCCCTCCACTCTGCTGCTGCCCTCTTTCAGGGCTCCCTGGGGCTGGAGAGCTGAGTGAGCTAAGAAAGAACCCACTATTAACAAGGCTTTAAACTGCTGCATGATTCTCCTTAATAATGTCAGAAATCATTCTTTCATAGAAACCTTAATATATAACTTACATTGATTCTTGCCTGGAATTATATATGAATAAGTATATCATTATTATACATATTTATATAATGCCTGCTTTCACCATAGGCAAGGAAAGAGACTGGAAGTGTAGTGCCCACAGGACCAAGGGAAGTGTGCACTTTCTCTGGATGGTTACGTATATCTGAGTGCATGTTCTAGAGGCCAGGAGTAAGGAAATGGGTTATGCAGGTAGTGACAACATCTGCAGCCAGAGGGTAGAGAATTTTCTGTTGGCATTATACTCAGTCCTGGGAAAATCGGGCATCTGAGAGACTGGGCTCTAGTAAAGGTCACGTGAGTGATAGGACCCCATAGGTTCAGACTGCATTCCAATCAGGGCAGGCTTCTATTTCCAGCTGTAAATTACAATGAAGCTGTCATTCCACTGAGCAGGACAGTACTCACTTTGGAGACTCTGAGGGCTGGAAGGTACATAGTAAAGATGATTCTACCTCTGTCTCAGCTTCCAAAATCCAGACAACAATAACCTTTCCAGATAACTGAGAAAACCTACTAGAATTTCTATTTGGGGAGATATGTATCAAGGATCTTGTCACAAGACCCCTTATGTAGGGTAGCTGGGTACTGAAACAAGTGGAAGTTCTTAGGGTTTTAAGACAGTGAGGCTAATTATAGGCTTCCAGATGGAGAAGAACTGATAGTCCCTAGTCCAGTTCTGAGTTAGCTGAAAAGATTATAAAGATGTGGAGTATTATGGTCAGTGAGAAAAGTGATCTGAAGGGGACAGACAGAAGCCATTTAACTGAGGGAATCAGAGAATATAAAAAAGGTAACCAGTGGTGTCCTGGAAGGAGAAGAGAGAGATCAGCAAACAGAAACTTTGAAGAGGTGAGACTATCACTGTTTGCTGATGAATCCAGGCATCACATCACAGGTGTGACTAAGCCACACACCCTGCCACCTCCTGAACCAGCTGCCACAGGGCTGGTGTCCATCATAAATGCCACACAGACAGTGGTGCTGTACCTGGGATGGGTTTGATGGTATCTCATTGCAACAAATCATCTGGCACTGTGTGCTCTTAAGTTCGATTCCTGCTTTGTGAGGTTTATATCAACCTTTGATAGTATCTGTGTTGCAAAAAGCCTAATTAAAGAATGTCTTCCCTACATTTGTTCTGTGGCAAAGTTCAAATATGTCTCAAGACTCTGAGAAGAAAAAAATTGATTTGCTTGTTCTAAACTCTCTTAATCACTGAAAATCAAAATCTTCCTGGTTTGCCTTTAATGAGCTGGGTGAAAATTACTCAACTGCAGTACTTTAGGACCCCATTATGGGTAGGAGCTCGCTTTATTTTCTCTTTCCATTCCACCTGGCCAGGCACTGATGTCCTTGCCTTTCGCCATCCGCCTGGACCCCCTGTGTGTGGCCATGTACAAGCAGTCTTAGTATTTCTATTTTACAAGCTCTTCTCCCCAGACCTGGAAGTGTATTGATAGCTTACACCCCCATTATCAGGGATCAGGAATAAATTTTACTACCCAAAACTTGTGGATGAAGGACCTTCCCACCTGTTGACCCCACTGTTCATTCCACTTACAGATAAAGGTAGAGCTCGGTTTTCCTGCCGTTGGCATCTACTTTTGAATATCTCACCGTCTTTTTTCTGCCTATGTGTTCCATACTCCTATCCATCCTGGTTCTGTGTTGCTAAGCATGATGTTTTGTAGGTTAGAACACCTGTTTTGTTCCTTCATCTGTATCACATGTTGCTTTTTCTTTAAGGTTCAAAGCAAAATCATGTCTGTATTCCCAATCAATCAACATCCAGGCTCCTTGTTTCATTACCCAATCTTATAATTTCTTGAGACTTTCTGACACAATTTCATGATATCCTTCCTCTTGGAGAACCTGAGCCTCCTTCCCTGTAAGGCTGTGCAGGCCACAAGTAAATGAGATCTAGAGTAGATTTTGTAGCAAAAGTACTCAGGACAACTCTGTATCTATTGACAGATATCTTGTCCCTGTCTTGACAGGGTAGGATGACCTTTTTGGACCTGGATTCATCTTGGGTTTCCAAGTGAAAAACCAGCCTCTGCCTCAGAGCAAAGCCTGTCCAAGGAAGGGACATCACCTTTGTCCTTGGAAAGACCCACAGAGCACTCCTAGGCGCATTCCCACCCTGCTAAGTTGTTTATCTACAAATAACAGGAGAGATCTGCTGAGCCAGGTGTCCCTGACTCAGTCAGGCTAGGTGGAGACCCATAGCAACCCCCTAGCAGCCACCAATCAGCATGAGACAGGAAAATACCTGGGATGCCAGATGACCCTCCCAGTAGTTTATGGTGGTTGATAACATGTTGGGAAATCATGTAGTTCAGTGTGTACACCCCTCTTGGCTTAAACCAATCAGTTCATATGAATACCCCTTTTGTACTGACCAATCACCCCTACCCAACTTGTTCCCGCCAGTGAATGTGCTAATCATGTTTTAGAGTTGTTATTTGATTTTCCCTGCAGTGTGTGATGATTTGTTAAGAGATGCTATGATGTACATGGGGTTTCTGACTTCCCCAAAGAGTGTATAAAACTGCTGCAAACCCTGGGCTCGGGACCTCTCAGCATCACCAGTTGCTGTGTGTGCACACAGAGGACCGAGCTAGTTCGCAATAAACACCTCTTTGCTGCTTACATCAATCTTGGTCTCTGGTGGTCTTTTGGGGGTCCCGAATTTGAGCATAACACAAGCCTAGAATTTCAGCTACTACAACTAGAACTGAAAAAAAAATCATTCTTCTTATTTGGGACCTTAAAGTCTTGTCTGTATTTCCTTCCTTCTGCTGAAAGATTAGATCCTGCCACTTGGAATTCCAGTAATTTACTGCTGAAATGTTATGAAAGCCTGCGTTTAAATCAAAGATTATTCCCTAGCTGACACACTTTAATCTAATCCTTTTGTATTACTCTAAGCCCAAAGCCCACCTAAAATACCATGACTTTTGTTTTCTTTGTCATATTTTGGGAATGAAATTTTTTGGCTCCAGTTTTGCTACTACCAACATGTTCTGGAGGCCTTGATAGTGACATTTAATTTCATTTTACAACTACTCTCTGGATTCTTGCTCCTGATCTCACATCCAAGAGCCTAACAGCCTGTATGGATGATGCAGGAAAGCTGAGGGATTCATGAGTCCCTGTGGAAGGAGGTGATCTTCCCAGGACCTCTCACTGAACCTACCCCATACTCTTTGTATTTGATAGCACCCTATGTAGCTGAGGCCCACAGATCAGTAGCAGAGCCTGCCCAATTCAAGGGTTGGTAGTATTTTGGAAAAAGTGAAGTTTCCTCCACTAAGAACTGGTCACTCATAGCAGGATAACTCATAGCAAACCTTGAGAATCACATCACCAGTTCTGTGTGCCAGAGGGTGTTTTGTTTAGTCAGGAAACCTCTCCACTATCAAGAAATGACACTTTGCTCCCACAGGTAGGTGAAAGGGAACAGAACAGCTGCCGCAGTCTGGCTGGGCACAAAATCATGAGCCACTCAAGCAGGAACAAACTTTATTTCCAAAACTCCCGCTAACACCACGCATGCGGCCTTCTCCTGGGACACACCACACCAACTGCAAATCCCTCCTCCGGAAATCCCTCCTATGGCACTTCCCCAACCAATGGGAACTCTCCGGGATTCCCAGGGAGAGCTCCAAAGTAGCAGGCCCAGTCGGACAGCAGGGGTCTAATATCCAATTGAATACACATCTTAACATAACCATTATCATCTCAATGGCTTGCTGGTGTCACCTTTCAACCAAAAATGCCATGCATCATTCCTACCCAGCTATGGCTCTCAGCAAACAGCAGGGCAGGGCATGTGTCATTTGGAGAGGTTTTAGTTAGGACATGCGGCTGACAGTCCACCTCTGAGACTGGGTGAGTTACTTCATCTCTGAACAGGGGTTCTGTAGTGACATGACCATGACTGCCACCAAAGGGAAGATGGAATGGAGGGCCTTGCAACACCAGAGAACCATGGGATGATCGCAGCCACAGGCATTGCAAGTGGAGCTGGGAGAGCTTCCAGTGTTAAGAGATAGCACCTTAGCAGAGTGTTTTATATCTAAGATAAAATGGTACCTGAATTAAGGACATGCCCAGAACTAGGTTAAGACCTGTCCTTAACCCCTGGTGCCAATGCTATCTACCTAAAAAATTTTCTGTGAAGAAAAAATGAAATATCATAAAATATATAAGAATACAAAAAAGGAGATAAGTTATAAATATATTGATGAGATATAAAATGAAACATTTTTATTTTCAAATGTTAAAATGTTTTAATAATAAAAGTGTGTGAACTGTTTAAGTGAAGAAATGAATATCTGGCAACATCTTTTTGTATATTTTCTTTATACATATTGAAAAACCAGCCTCTACCTCAGAGCACAGCCTGTCCAAGGAAGGGACATGACCTTAGTCCTTGGAAAAACCTACAGAGCACTCCTAAGCACATTCCCACCCTGCTAAGTTGTTTATCTACAAATAACAGGAGAGATCTGCTGAGCCAGGTGTCCCTGACTCAGTCAGGCTAGGTGGGGATACATAGCAACCCCCTAGCAGCCACCAATCAGCATGAGACAGGAAAATACCTGGGATGCCAGATGACCCTCCCAGTGGTTTATGGTGGTTGATAACAAGTTGGGAAACCATGTAGTTCAGCATGTACACCTCTCTTGGCTTAAACCAATTAGTTCAAATGAATACCCCTTTTGTACTGACCAATCACCCCTACCCAACTTGTTCCCGCCAGTGAATGTGCTAATCATGTTTTAGAGTTGTTATTTGATTTTCCTGCGGTGTGTGATGATTTGTTAAGAAATGCTATGATGTACGTGGGGTTTCTGCCTTCCCCAAAGAGTGTATAAAACTGCTGCAAACCCTGGGCTGGGGCCACTCAGCATTGCTCAGCGTCACCAGTTGCTGTGTGCGCGCGGAGGACCCAGCTAGTTCGCAATCGATCTTGGGTCTCTGGTGGTCTTTGGGGGTCCCAAATTCGAGCATAACAATATCCAATGGTTTGACAAAAAAAAAAGCAATTTATTTATAATACAATTTGTCTACAATAAGGAATGTTTGTTAATATTAACAGTATATACCCAGTTCTAAGGGCTTTTCTTGATTAACTTACTAACCTTAATGATAAGAATTGTTATCCCCTCTTATAAATAACAAAACTTAGACAATTATGATAAATGAGTTGCCTAAGACTTGAAGTAACTAACTGATAGTGACCATATTCAAATTTAGGCAAGATCAGCACAAGAGATCAAGGGTACCATCTCCGTCTTTGGGGAGATGATAATGCTTCAGGGATCTTTAGGTGTTCAATTTTTCTATGGTGTGAAAGTGATGGGCATTCAGTAGAAACTTTACTTTGAATTTTCAATTTCTACTTGCCCAAGGTTAGCAATATGGTACAATCTCTCCTGTAATGCTGGGTACAGCAGCCAGCAGCTGCTCCAGGTCAGCCACAGGATTGCCAGAGCAAACAGCCAATGCTCTGCAGCGTACTATATTGCTGAGCCATGATGTTCTGTAGGTGAGATACATCAAATGTATTTTCAATTTATGATACATTCAACTTCAGGTGGGACACAACCCCATCATAAATTGAGGATTACCTGTGTATTGCAGAGACTTGAAAGATAGAAGTAATGTTTCCCCCAGGAGCAAAGGATATGTTTGCTTGCAATTTTGAAAAATAAGTTTGCTATTTACCTTTTTAGCAAAGAACAGGCAGGTTTCTATCTATTCAAAAGGAGTTGCTTTCCCTAGTTCAGCATTGCTCTTCTGCAGCACAGCTCATTGGATGTCAGGTTTCCACTGGATCATTCACACTATCTTCTAGGATTTGAGTTTCCAGGGACTGGAACAAAAATGTGGATAATCCAGCTAATATTATGGGCATAAATAATATGTCATCCTTTCCCTTTAAAACAAGGCACTTGTCTTCCACAGCACCCATGAAAGATGGCGAGTTTACTCACTCTTGCTCTCGTAGTCAGAGCAATAATAACCAACAATATCACTATCAAATAGTTTTAGCTGTTGGAACACAAATTTTAAAAGTGTTTTATGTGTTAGGTGTTTGTTTGGAACCTCATTTATAATTTCTGAATATGTTTTTCTTAAAAAAATATTTATAGGTGTTAGCATTGCAAAGGACACTACAATTTATTTTGCAATTATTTTATAGCAGGCAACTATAATCCTGATACCTTGTCGGAATTAATCATCTAGTAGTGTTTAATATTAGATCAACCACATGTCATTTTAGATTGGGAGACATGACAAAAAAAATTCATACACAGGATGCAAAAGAATTATATTTTAGCAATGTGTCAAAAAATAGCATTAAATATATTTTATGGTAAGTCCTCCGTGCCTTTAGTTCACCATACATTATTTAAAGAACATCATGTGCTCTCCACCCAGTGAGGAAAGAGTTGAGGACAGGCTAAGGTTTAACTCAAATTGACAAGGCTGTTGACTTTATTACCCTGTTAGAATATAAATAGCCAAAAATAACACGAAGAAATGATCTTGTCTACTTTACATTTTGACAGAAATTTTAAAAGATGATAAGAAACATAATTCCTTCAAATAGAAATATATTACTTACATATTTCAGTAAAAATCACTTTGTAACAAATCAAGTTACAAAGTTTTGGCAACTATTGTTGAAGTTTGAATGATATGTTAGAGACTTCAACTGTGTTAAGTAAGTCCAATCTACATAGAAATATGACATTCCCTAGAAGCAAGACAAAATTGAACTCATTATGTAGAAAGCTATAACAACCCTCTAATAATAAGAAATATGATACTTCTCATTTGTACAGATCTTTATAATTTTCCAAGTATATTTGCATGTGTTTATCATTTGTAATCTTATGATAGCAATTATACAAATTCATCTGGTGATTGGGAGAACAAAGAATCACGCAGCTAATAGACATTGGCATTAGGACAAGCACACAGGAATTCTGACTCACTGTTTTTTCAATATGCTTTACTATATGTCTTATGCTTATTTATATTTTAGAGTCATCATTGTAATTATGCCATTCAAATAGGTTCCAGCCTGAGGCTTATAATATACAGAGCAGGGTCTGTGGACCCAAGAATCAAGGAATAATGAGGGACAGAAAGATACTCAACATAAAAAATTATTAATTACATAACTACAAAGTATTACAATTGGTCTAGCTTTCCCTATGGTCTGCTGTTAGTTATTATCTGTGTCTAGTCCCACCTCTGAACTCCATTAGAATCTACTGTTTCATGGCTGTGTTTTCTTTGTCATGCACTAACCTTCCTGTGAAGTCTCTTTTTCCATTAATTTCCTCTTCTGACACGATTATCTGTTCAAGTCATTCCTCTCTCAGTCCTATGATTGTTGCTAGGAACTAAAGCAAAATAAACCCCACATTCAGGTATAATGGAAATTAATGTGTTTGGATGGTACTTAAATAAAGCTTTAAAATACTTTTATAAATGCTAAAGTCATTGAGCAACTTCTGTGAAAACATTGAAAAGGAAATTATAAATTTTATTTCAGGAATTAACTTATTTGTTTTAGTCAGCTTTTTATTGCTGTGACAAAAAAACCTTACCAAAAAAAAAAAAATAGAGGAAAAAAATTATTTTGTCTTACAGTTTCAGAAGTTCAGTCCATGATGAGTAGATTCTATAACTCTTTACCCAAGGTGAGGCAGAATATCATAGAAAAATGGTGTGGAGCCAGGTGATGTGGTGCACGCCTGAAACCCCAGTGGCTCAGGAGGCTGAGGCAGGAGATTTGTGAGTTCAAAGCCAGCATCAGCAAAAGCAAGGTGCTAAGTAACTCAGTGAGACACTGGGCTGGGAATGTGGCTCAGTGGTCAAGTGCCCCTGAGTTCAATCCTTGGTAGTCACTCCAAACCCCCCCCCCAAAAAAAATAAGAGGGGGTTGTGGAATAGGAAAGCAGCTTAAGACATAGCAATCAGAAGCAAAGAGAGCACTGTGCTCACCAGAATAACAGTATAAAACCAAAAGGCATGCCCCTGCTCTGAGGACCTGCCTCCTACAACCACACCCTACCTGCCTATAGTTACCACCCTGATAATCCATACCAGTGAATTAATCCACTGATTCAGTTAAAGCATTTTACCTTTGACAATTCTTGCATTATCTCACTCATGAGCTTTAGGGGAACACCTCATAATATTCTACCCCTCGCTCCCCCAAACTCACACCTATCTCCCAATGCAAAATTCATTTAGTGCATTTCCAAGAGTTCCTGTAGTCTTAACAGTTACAGTATTCCTCAAAAGTGCAAGTTTTAAATTCTCATCTTGAGACTCAAGATAAACTCATGGATGTTTTCCTGTAAAGACCTAAAGCAAGTTGCATATATCCAACATACAATAATAGCATAGAGTGAACATTGCCATTCCAAAAAGTTAGTGATATAGAAACATACAAAGAAGAGATGGGAAAAAAGCAAGACAAAAATACACTGGGCAAACAAGTCCTGTAGCTCCACATCCAGCATCTATAGCAAATGGTATCATGACATTTTCTCAAAGAACTGTGTAGCTCTGTCCCTATGGCTTTGCTCATTATAGACCACCTGGTCTTCCTCTTTGCTGTTTCTGTTTCTGCCCAATTTCTACAACTATCCTCAGCAGATGTTCCACATTGCTGGCATTTCTTAATCTCACAGGTCTCTACTGCCACTTTGGGTTCCTTCTCACATATTGAAATATCTCCCTTTCAGGGTCTGCCCTCAGGGATTCCTACCCTGCTCCACTTTACCTGGCCTCCCAAGCCTTCCTTTGAAACCTTGGTGGAAACTTCCATGACCTCCTAACTTCAGAAGCTTGCAGTCCTGCAGAAACAGCACCCCATGGTTGCCACCAAGGTCAGTTGCCATCTTGAGCAGTAATGAAATCTCCTTGGGCCATCTTTGGCAGCATCCAAGTGTGTGGATGACTGAGCACAGAGAAATAACTTTCTTGTCTGATTAGGTGCTCCTGTGCAAGCAGGGTGCCACACTGGTTTCTTCTCAAAGGAATTCTTTACATTTCACTCTGAGATTTGAGCCTAGATGGGTGCAGTCTTGCCAATTTCTGAGATGCACTCTCAAGCCATCTTTCCTATTGTCTCTGAATAAAGTACTTTGCATTTCTTTAGTGACTGTAATGTGTTTAATAAACACACCCTCCTTAACTTCAGATTTAATTGCAATTTTCTAGCCAAGCTTTAAGTTTTTCAAATCTTTTTGCTTTGCTTTCTGTTCCTCATTGTCATGGTAAACTTGGTTAAAAAGAGTCAGCAATATTCATGCCACTACCTGAATGCTGTGTTGCTTTAAATTTTTCTCCACTGGATTAATTTGCCCATAACCTTTAAATTCTACCTCACAAAAAAAATATCATGAATATGGGAAAAATTTAGACAACTTATTTGCCAGAACAGAATATAAATAGCTTTTAGTCCAATTTCTAATGGAGTCCTCTTTCCCCTTTGAAACTTCATGAGCCAAGTCTTCACTGTTCACCATCCTGTAGGCATTCTGGTCTTTTGAGCACACACTCACTAAGTTCTGCTTATAACATTCTAAACTTTTAGCTTATGTCTCTAAGCTTTGCTGAGTTCCTCCCCCCACAAACTACCTCCAAAGACTTCTCAGCCCAGTACCAAGCTGTTGTAGTCAGATCTTTCATCACCTTGAACAAAAGCGTTGACAAGAACAATGTAGAAGAGAAAAAGCTCATTTTTGCTGATGATCCATTGACTCAATAGCTCTGAGCCCAATGTGAGACAGAACATCATGGCAGAAGGGTACAGAGGAGGAAAGCAGTTTAGGACATGGCAATCAGGAAGCAGAGAGCTCTGCACACTAGGGACAAAATATAAACTGGAAAGGCATGCCCCCAGTAACTGAGCTCCTCCAGCCACATCCTACCTGCCTATAGTTAACACCCAGTTAACTCATATTAGTGGATTAACTCATGGATTAGGTTACAACTCTCAAAATCTAATCCTTTTATCTCTGAAAATTCTTGCATTGTCTCATATTAGTTTTGGGGGTATAACTCATATCTAAACACAACACTGTTATTAACCATTAATCATAAGGGAAACAGGAAAGGCATATTGAAAGTGAGTTCTAAATAATCAGAAGAGTTTGCCAACTACACAAGAAGAAAGACATTTCATGGAGAGTGAGCACTGTGGGCACAGGCCCAGCAGCCTGAAGGAGTATGGCATGTCCAAAGCATAGGGATGTGAATGTGCATTAGAATGATAAGTATAACAAATATTTAATTGTAGTTACTGGCATTCATGTATTTTACATGTATTAATTCATTAATCCATGCAATAATTCTTTTAATGAAGTAGCAATATCATCATTTCAGAGGTGAGAAATATACACTTAGAGGTTAAATAAATTGCTCAAGGTCACACACCAACAACTAACAGAGCCAGGATTGAAGCATTTTCAATCCAATTACAGAAGCTTGACCCCTATTTGCAATGCCATAAAGTAGCCCAAGGGAAGATTGTGAGGGATTTTCATGATGAATTAAAGATTGAAGGCTTTAACCACTAACGGGACAACTTGGTTTTAGCAAAGCAGCCCCAGCAAGGATTTTGATAACATATTAAAGGAAGAAATGCAGAGAAGAAAGAGTCTGATTAGGAGGCTCTAGACAAATAATAGTAAGGGCTTGATTTTGTTCAGTTGGGTGGCAACCAAATGACAGAGGAGAAAGATCTAATATATATATATATATATATATATATATATATATATATATATATATATATATATATATATATAATAAAGGCAGTACCATTTGGACAGCACCTAGCTATAGAAAATGAGCAAAGAAAAGACACATGAATGGCTTCCATGTTCTGGCATGTATGAGCACATAGGTAATACTATCTGGTAAATATCATGGGGAAGGATTTAGGGAGATGGTGAGAGAAATTTAAATGTTGTTGCATCAGTGGGACATTCACATGAAAATTCCCAGTGCCCGATGATGAAGCACTTTATTCACTTTTCATGTAGCTTAGGAATTTTAAAGCACTCTCTGTGGGATGTTACCTACACTCTTCCAGGCAAATGCCTGCATCTCCCTATGTTTTACCACTGTGTTGAGGTCATATAACAAGGAGAAAGATAAAGTCTCTAGAACCAGACTGTCCTTGATGTAGAGTCTCAGCTGATTCTTACCAGTTTCTTTGGATGGTAGAGTTAGTCTGAGCCCAGTCTTTAAATAAGCAGACTTGGAATTGAAGCCCAAATATATCACTTGAAAGTATTAATATTTTCAAACCCAGTTTCCTATTTTGTAAAAAGGAGATAATTGTATATACTTTCCTTTGGAGTATTAAATTAACCAAAATGAACACAATTCTTCATCCAGTTCTGGCATATCTCAATCACTCAATAAGTGTTAGCCAGTAGTTATAGTCATGGTAATAAATAACGTATGCAAAATATGTGGTAAGCATAGCCTTTTTTTTACTATTTCTAATCATAAAATTAGTAATAAAATTCAATAAATATATGTGCATGGAGATGTCCTCTGTCTAGAAAGTTATCTCCTTCTCTGTGACTCAGACCTTATACAACCTTCAAATTTCAGTTGAAATGAAAACATCTGCAAGTCCTATTTAGAATGACAGAAGGGAAATCCACTTCTCTGTAGCCTAGAAAAGTGGGATGGCGCTTCTGTCACCACAGTGGACTCACTTACAATTATGCATGTGCTCATAAGAGTACTTTCATTGATTCTGAGCTCCAAAAATATAAGGACCATGCTGTATTCATATTTGATTTCTTTAATAACACCAAAGACAGTGCTCGGTAAATGTTAAATTGCATAGGTTGAATTCCTCAGACAACCAGCTGCTCTAACTCGATCTTACCCAGAAAACTGCTCACAGCATATTAAAAACAACAGGAATATTGCTGCAACTTGATTTAGAATGCCATAACAGATGTATGAGTGAGTCTCACGATCTGCTGGCAATGAGGCCGGGAAGGATGTTTTATTTTTTTTAATGCATGCATTTGCATAGAGAAAAATTAAGAGTTCCTTTGTTTATTTCCATCTGAAAGACACAAATGCCTTTTGTTTTGTTCCATTGGCAATATGTTGATGTTTTTCAAGTATGCATTCATCATTAAACCAGCAAAAGAAAATAAAAGGTCAATGCTAGCTCTCAGATACAAACACTGATAAAATCTGGAGTGTTACTTAGCTATTGTCTTGGGGATGCATGTCATACACCTATAGAAAAGAAGCTCATATCTATTAGATCATATGCTCTAATTCATAGCTTGTATGTGTTTAAGAGTACTAATTGTGGTAATTATTCAAGGAGATAATTTGAATATATTACTTGGTTATGTTAGTCATGTAGTGTTTAAATTTGATGATACTTTCCTGTTCCTTTCTTTTTTAAAAATTAAATATTATAATAGAGCTAACATTACAGTCACTATAGTTGACTGTCCCCCATTCTATTTCTTCTTTCTCACATAGAAGTGCTCACTAAATTTCTGTATTTAACCCACATACCTGAGCAAGCATGGACACACCCCTGACACTCACACACTCACGTACATTCATGATGATCCCGGGGTTGTTTGAGGAATATTAGAGGAGGGTGTAATTGGATTGATTTATTGACCCACCATAAAAAATTAAAATTGTTTCTTAAACTCTGAGTATGTGTCCTCATTTCCAAAGTGGGAATTCATACTGCCACCATACACACTGCAAGCCGTTTATAAACACTAAGTCCAAACAGAGCCCCATGAAAAGCACGTAGAACACAGTGAGGCCACAATAAATATTATTTCCACTTATTTCAGCCTAGGGATGTTTAAATTCATAAACTATCATTCATGGATTTTGATTTTGTTAATTCAACAAGAGTTTTGCAATCCTCTAAATGTGCATATTAAGAGAACAAAAGAACTAGTGTGCTCCTTTTATCTGACATATATTATTTCCCTGTACAAATATTTTGCATTCTATATACCCACACTTAACAAATGTTTAGGGTGTTTTTAAATGCGTTTAGAGACAATGCTGCAATGAACATCCATTTAAAGCTATCCTTGAGTAGGTATGTATGTCTACTGTGATTGTCTGTGAAGCAGAGACAACACTAAGACATAGGAAATGACCCAAACACTTCTCTCTTAAGTAACTCCAACTATGCAAATTCCAGATCATGAATAAAGTTCCGTTTTATTCACACGTTGCCATCATATGCTATTATCAGACAAAGTTAGCATGTCAGTGGTATTGGAATTGTTGTTTCCATTTGAGATGCCCCTGTTTCTTCTTAAGATTGGGTATGTGGTGGTAAAGTGGGAATTGTGTTCTGTGCAGAAGATGGCCAAAAGTTCCCTGTAAGATTTGCAATTCCCTACAGCTGAAAAAAAGGAGAGGGAGGATCACTAGTACTTTCTAAATATTACACTGTATTGCTTTTCAACTTTTAGAATGAATATATAATAAACTATAAAAGACTTAACTAAAATTATAAGACAGAATGAACATATCCAACCTGGTGATGGAAAGTAAGAGCCCAAGTTTGGGAGTTAAGAGATTGGGTCGAACTACTGTGCTCATTTTGTTTATTGCAGGTTGCTGGGATGTCGTGTGTGCAGTATGATAGAACTATAGGTGTAAGTATGCTCTTTGAATTTTCAGAGTGGGGTCATATATATGGGAAACATATTCTCCATCATGACAGAAAACATTGAAAGGTAATAATTAAAATAGCATACACATATTATTGTAAAACATGTATGGCCTGGAGGTTGGTTCAGCTTGAGAAGGGATCCTGCTTTTTTTTTTTTTTTCATCCTGTATGTTTTTGAATGTCTTATATACATGTATAGTCTCGTTTTTTAATACAGCCTAAAATAAGATATAGAAGGTAGTGTAGTTGTCACATATCACCAAATTGAATATGTGAAGTTAATTTTTTTTTCATGACCAAATAGAGTTTATTGCAATAATTCACATTGGTTTAAAGCAAAAAATCAATATAATTCAGTATGTTGAAGAAACAATGAAAGAAAAGCATATGATAATCTCAGTGCATTCAGAATAAGCACTTGGACAACTCAGCACTCAGCTTTGATGGGAACTCAGAAAGGTCATTCCCTGTTTTGATAAAGAGTAACCACAGCTCCCTGAGAGGCTGAAGTGGGAGAATCACAAGTTGGAGGCCAACCTGGATACTTTAGTGAGACCTTGTTGCAAAATGAGATTTAAAAACAGAAACTGCTGAGAGGGTTTCTCTGGGGTAGAATGCTTGTGTAGCATGTCTGAGACCTGAGTTCAATCTTTGGTCTTGCAAAACACACACGCACACACACACACCCTACAGAAAACATTCTGTTGTTTGTGGCTGTTATTTTGTTTGTTGCGGTGGAGGGTATGGGCATCAACATCCAGTTTCTTCACAGACATCATTTTTAGAGTGATTTTAGGTTAACAGTACAATTGAGCAGAAGGTACAGAGATTTACATTATATCCTCTCATTCCCCATGTGGTATATTTGTTACAGCTGGTGAACTGCCA
This sequence comes from Marmota flaviventris, assembly GCF_047511675.1. NCBI lineage: Eukaryota > Metazoa > Chordata > Mammalia > Rodentia > Sciuridae > Marmota > Marmota flaviventris. Next base: position 8,727,546 of record NC_092504.1, read on the forward strand.
TTGTCACCCAGGGTCTATGGCTTACATGAGGATGCGTCTCAGCAGTGCCCATTCTGTGGATTCCAACAGATGCACAAGAACATGGATACACCATTGTATGGCCACACAGAGTGGCTTCACGCCCCTCAACAGTTCTGCTATCCATATCCACCTGTTTTTCTCTTCCTCTCTTCTAACTCCCAGGCAAATAGTGATTGCTTTTTTTTTCTTCTGTAGTTTTGCTTTTTCCAAATGTTTTATGCTTGGAATAGTATAGTATGTAGGTTTTTTCAAATTGACATCTTTCAGTTGGTGATATTCATTTAAGTTTTCTCCACATCCTCACTTGGCCTGGTAGGCCCTTTCTTTTTAGAACAGAATCTTATCCCACTGTGCAGATGTAGCACACTCTAATCATCCATTCATTTACTCAGGACATCTTGGGTGTTTTCAGGTTTTGCCAGTTATGAATAAAGAATTATTTTTTAAATCCTATGCAAGCTTTTCTATAGCTATGTTTTCAAGTTATTTGGATAAACATCAGAGAGCAAAATTGCTGGATTGTATAATAAGAGTTTGTTCAGTTTTGTAAGAAAGTGCCAAGCTGTCTTACAGGTTGGCTACATCACTTCTCCTTCCTATGAACCATGAATGAGTGTTCCCTCTACTCAATGTCTTTGCCAACATTTGTCAAGAATGTGTTGCATTCTGGCCATTCTAACAGCTATGTAGTGATATTGCATCACTCTTTTAACTTACAGTTCTCTAATAATACACGATATTCAGAATATTTTCATATTTTTAGCTGGCATCTGTATATCTTTTTTAAGGTTTATGTTTAGGTCTTGGTCCAGTTTTAATCAGGCTGCTTATTTCTCTTGAGTTTGTGGGGTTCTTTGTATATTAAGAATGAAAGTTCTTTCTCAGATTTTTCTGAGAAAACTTTACCCCAATCTGTGGCTTGTCTCCTGATTTTCTCGGTAGTGCCTTGCACAGAGCAGAAGTTCTTAATTTCAACAAAGTCCAGTTTATCAACTTTTGGCTTCAATGCATCATATTGTATCTAAATAAAGCATCACCATATCCAGGGTCATCTAGATTTTCTCGTACATTACTTTTTAAGAATTTTATGGGTTTGCATTTTACATTTAGTTCTATGACCCAATTTGAACTAATTTTTGTGAAGAGCATAAGATCTGTGTCTAGATTTATCTGTTTATTTATTTTTGCATGAGAATGTACAGTTGCTCCAGCACCTTTGATTAAGAAGACTAGTTTTGAGTCAATATAATGCCTTTGCTCTTTTGCCCAAGATTAGTTGACTGTATTTATATGGGTCTATTTCAAGAATGTCGGTTATTGATCAATTTATTTTCCTACATGATATAGTCTTGATTCCTATAACTAAATATTTCAGTTGTGCAGATAAATTTAACTTTAATGCTACACATGACAAAATATACAGGAGACAAGAGTGAGTTTTGAAAACGATCTTGTCATAAGTCTGTCCTCTGTTATATTTGGGCTGGGCTGATCAGGAGTCATCTTCTTACCATGGCCAAAATACTGTGACATTGCTAATGTGGGATTAGTGAGATAACCCCACATAGGCATAAATGAAGAGAAATGTGCAGATGTTTCTGTGACAGTGTCCTGTTTGGATGTTTTAGATCATGAAAAGAGTGTTTGGAAAGGACTCATTGAATTAGCCATTTTGTCAACAAGGAGCCCAGACTGTAGCTTACTCTTGTACATGCACAATATTACTCTCATGGAAGCAGTAATAATGTGTGGTAGAGTGAAAAATCTTAATAAACCAAAGCAGTAAACATTATTATACAATTACCTCATGGTACCTTCCTGGGTCCCCTTGTATCAACACCATTTGTTCTTAAAGAAATGAAAGAAATAATGTTCGTGAAGATTTAGTGAGGCCTCATGAGGTAAAATTGCTTTGAAAATACAAAATAGCAAAATTCCATATGTAGGTAAGGTAGAAAATTTAATTTCCCCAAATTCCTGTGAATAATGGAGATACCAATATTAGTCCCAGGTCTTATGAATGAACATACTCTTTGAAATAAATGAAAATGATTTTGTGGCCCATGTAATATTCTATCAAAGGATTTTAGAGTTAGTTGTCTTTAGCATTGTCTCTATCATGTATGAACCCTTTCAGCACAATTAGTTTCTGGAGGGAAATCTAAAATTTTCAATGAAAACACATGAGACAGTTAAAGATAGAATAGAGAAAAGTAGAGAAATGAGAAAAGATAGAATGAGAAAAGTAAGAGAGAAATGAGGTGCTTTTTCTTCAGTTCCTATTAGAGAACTCTCCATACAGCCTGGGTTCATTTTTAAGTGAAAACCAAAACAAAGCCCTTTTTAACACCTTTTAGAATTATAATCTCGTGAGTGCCTCTAGTTTATTTGGGAATGTCCATTTTATGTGCCTAACTGACACGGACATTGTTCATACCCAGTCAGCAGACCACCCACCCAGTGGTTAACAGCCCCTGCCAGGGTATTAATATGGCCTCTAATTGCTCTCGGATGGGGATCTAATTCGTTCAAACAGATGGAGAGGGTCACCAGGTCACACTGGCCATCTGCTCTGTGGCCCAGAAAAGCTTTCTGTGGAAGCTGGTGCAGGTCACATGCGAGGTCAAGTGTTCTCTATCACGTTATCCCTCAGCCCTTGGAGATGACGTCTGAATTCCCCACATGATGAGGAATAATGTATTTAAAATGACTGTCCTGTGCAGCTCAGAATGGTGAATCATTCTCAAGTGAACTTCAGGATTTTAGAATATATTTACATGTTTAAAAAGAAAAATAGAAGAATATTTATCAACTGGTGAGATAAATCTTTAGAAATTTACTAATCAAGCTTATTTTGGCTTCCAATCTAAGGTCATTGAGATACTTTAAAATGTATTTTCCTTATGCTTCCAAACCTACACTTGCATCAATTTCCTGTGGCTTGATCCAGTAAGAGAACTACCTCACTGGTAAACTAGGAGACGGTTCTACCTCTGTTCCTGGTAAACTAGCTGTGAACTCATTCAGGTCATTCAGAAATTACATTTCTCATTATCCAAATGAGGAACAATTATAGAGTTGGTACATTAACTCTGTGGAATGTTTTTTCATTATTTAATTTGGTAATTAAAATATGATGTAGCACCTTTGAAACATTGCTAAGGTATAATAACTCAAGGGTTTGATATAATAAGTGGTGAAAGGCAATATACAAAATTTGTTATGCATTAATTTCAAATGTGAAAACCTATCTATGGCCCCTAATAATGAAACTATTTGCATGATGTGTTAATTGTTATATATCAATCAAATTCATTTACATTTCTATAATTAACATTGACAGACTGGGTAAGCAAGGGTATTTCTTGAAAACTGCCAGTACTTGAAGTGGAAGAAGCAGGAATCAGAGTTCCCTGTCTGAAGATATTGCAACAGCATATTTATAAAAGTGTAAATAGTAATGATGAGCTCCAATCAATATTTAAATAAAAATGAGAACTTACTATGTCAATGCATCATTTTCACAGGGAAAAAAAACAGAAAAAGAAAACCAAATTCATTGTGCTTATTTACTTATAACTTTATATCTTTGTCAGTCAAATTAGACAGATGACATTACAACTCCGATGATTTAACGTGATGGATCAAAATGCGTGATTTCATCCATCACTTTTCTCCCTGTAAATAACACTCTAAAGCATGTAGATACAACGTTAATCACACTTGATATGGAAAGCCATTTGTATTCAGATATGCCTGAGTACACCATGAAGAATTTATCTTTCATCTGGTGGTATAGATCAAGTTACAGCCCAGGTCCACAACCTTGAAGGTACAAAAATCATCATTCTGACACTCGCTAGGATATGCAGAATTCACAGGAGCATTTTTCTGAACTCATCTCTCGATAAGGAATAAGTTATCGCCACCTGTGTCCCTGCTGACTCAGTCCAGGTTCTTCTTGATTTATTGTGAAAAGCTCTGCTTGCCTTCCTACTTACACCCTTGACTCTCTTGCACCTTCACGGAGCTGTCAAGAGTGATTTTTAGAAGAATAGACCAAAGGGCCCCAATTATATAAATTGAGTCTCTCACTAAATACAATTAAGTAGACCAGATGAAATATTTGTTAATTACCACAAAGGATTTGAAGAGCTAAAATGACTGCAAAAACTTTCAGGTCAAATATTAGGGAAACGTTTGGACTCAGGTATGTAACAGATTATTTCAGCATCAATGACACTTTGAGGGCATAAGGTTCTTGTGTTATGATAGATTTTCAGCATAATAACTGTTCAATGAAGACACTCATACAGCCACACTTCCCACATTCAAAGGAGACTAGGACTGCGAAGCATATTTGAACAGGTGGTCAACTTGTACTATAAATCCCCAAATATAGGGGCAGGAGTTGGGCAGGCATTCTGCTGCATTGCAGTGCAAATTGTGGCCCCTGAAATTGTGCAGAATACCATATACAAAACCTACAGGAAATACTTTTACTGAGATCTCAAAGACTTCACCCTCAGGATAAAGGAAAATCTGAATTAAACAATATTCCCCGAGGCTAATATAAATAAGGTGGTCATAATGTTGAGCAAACTAAGGGAAGCAAACAGGAAATGAAGATAAAATTATTATTCCTGAGAAGTTACATCCACAACCAGCTTCATGGGCATTGCATGAGTAGCCCATGTTCATCATCTGGGTATGTCAGGACACATTAAATCATGACTTTGGATTGAGGTAGTTTTAAATGGTCTCTAGGCATCTAACTTAAACAAACACTGAAACTCTGAAGAAGGGAGAATTTACCCCTGTCTTCTTGAAAACTCTTATTTTTTTTTCCCCCAAGAGAAATGTTCATCTGTTAGTCATGGTAGCCCTGCACAGGAAGAAGAAAGCAATACAAGGAAGACACAGGGCAATAATGAATTCTGAAATCAGCTCTTGGAATATGTAGATGTGCAAACTAGAGCAATAATGGTATGATACATTGATCACATAAATGGCCCAAGTTACTCACTCCTGCCTGGAGCCATGCTTTTGACCACTTGATAGTTCCTGTCATAAAAGGCAGAATCAATTTTCCTATCCCTTGACTTTGGCCTGTCTTGTGCTTCGTGCTGGTTAACAGAATACATTACAAGCAGTGGCGTGCCCGCTCCAAACCTAAACACAAGCACTGCGTATGTACCTGCTTTCTTTCTTGTTCTATAGCAACATATGATATATGAATGAGTAAGCTGGAAAATGAGAGTCCAGATAGATGGCTGACTCATCCCAGTCAAGGTCATCTTGATCATCTAAGAACTAGGCAAACCTCAACGATGGAATTGAGGACACCATAGAACAGAACTCATTGAGCCCAACAGACAGACCCACAGTTAAATTAATTCTACTTCCATTATAAATTTCTGTCCTTGCTCCAAATTTACCTGCCAAATACAAAACGGAATTCTTTCCAGCATTTTGCCTTTACATTGAACAAAGTGTTAGACATTCTCAATAGAGAGCGCTGGAAGAACATTCCAGAAGGATGAGAATTTACTGATTGTGGTGGCTGTATCATTGGTCCCCAGGGCAGCTATGAGGATAGGCCCAGCACATTCGGATCCTGCCTGGGATCAAGTGGCTTCTCAGTACACACACCAGGTGGTCCAGGCCTGTCACCTCCAGCTGACCTACTCTATGCACTAAGAAGCTCATGGCTTGTCTGGTATCTTACAGGTGTTCAACCATTTCCCCAATGTGTATGTATATATGAGTGAGTGTTTAATACATAGAGTTGATGTTGGAGTGTAGTAAAAGTTAGTTATATCATTTTTCTATATGGCGAACACTTATGCAAACATTATATATGAAAAAAAATGGCACAGTCTGTCTTTTCTCTATTGATATGTAAAGGTATTTCTAGCAGATTTTAAATCCCTGCCAAAGATTGAATTCAGTTCGTAGGCTCTATCTGTATGTATACCTTCATCACCTTATGAATACCATACTGCTTTGAATAATACAGCCATAGACATCCTTGTGTTTAGTAATGGAAATCCACTCTTCCTTTACTTTCTCTCTCCTCTAGAATTATCACATCTAGTTGTGACTCTTACTTTTTAACTTAAACTTTAGACTCGCTTCATAAATAAGACACTGAAACCTATGATGACTTCTATTGGAACTGTTCAACAGTATTTATTAATAGAGGGAAAGTGACATCATTGTGAGAGTAAGTATTTAAACAATATTCTGCAGAGCTTCACCCAGGGTAGAATTCCCTCAAGTGTGCATTGACTAGGAGTTGTCCTGTGTCCAGTCTTTGGCACGCACAGCTGGGCGGTGTGGTTGGTAGCCCCACCTAAACTCACTGCTTGTGGATGGACTGCAATTCCTCAAAAGTTTGTTGTAGGAAAAGACAAAATACTTTATTCAAAAGATCTCTTTCTGCTATTGCCTCATATATTAACTTCTTCTACTTTTATCTCAAAGCATTTGTATCTTGGTAGTCTATTTAATGTGAGTGATGATGGAGAAATTGATTAAATTTTCCAATGCTACTATGAATATCTATCAAATTCTTACCATAATACAAAAAAAATATAAAATGCTTTAAATGCATTTGCTTATTGGATCCCCCTGTACATATTATGCAGAAGGGCTGATGGGCGGCTGTGCTCACTGGAGTAGACCTATAGGTTGTACAAAATTGTTTCCATTACAAATGGAAACTGTTATTGCCTAATGTCTGGCTCCCCTCCCCAGCCCCAGCCCTTTTAGCAGTGCTTTCCCCCTGGACATTTTTCAAGCTCCCAACAATCCTGCAAATAAGACAGAATACTTGGTCCACGTGGAGACTCTGACTACCTGTAAGAGCTCTGGTTGGTGATCTTCACGAGGGGCCACGTCTGTGCTGTACGAGTCATCAATATTTCAAATACTGCCTCTGGAAATGATTGTTGCTCCTATTTACACATCAACAAATTGAAGCTCAGAAATAATTGAGCAACATGATCATAGTCACACAGCTTTCATGTGCCACAGAATTCAGCAGGGCTCCCTAGAATGTGCTCTTAACGAGATATGGCAGGTCTTGAGATCAACTGTCCTTTGAGCCCCTCCCCAACCACTACTGCAGAGCAGCATCAGCTGAGAACTTAGAATTCGATTCTGGAGTTTCAAGAATTTATTTCTTCATTTGTGTGTGTGTCTGTGTGTGTGTTTTGAAACAGCTGCAAAAACGTAACACACAAATTATTTATCAATTCCAGCAACTTTTAGATCCTTCTGTTTAGTGATGTCCTTTGACTATATAAATCATTTTGTCCAGCCTAAGAAAAACAGGATTCATCAGCTATGTGTCAAAATTCCTTTATGATGCCATAATTTGTTCTCTGAATGAAATCTATCACCTTTAAAGTCAAAGCTGGCAGCACGGAGATGTGGAAACAAACATTACAGTAGCATCTGAGAATACCAGGGTCCTGCAACCCGCTGTTCACCAGAAGGAACAGGAAAACAACTAAACGCATTTCAGCTACTTCTGACCATATTTCACTTAATGAGTGTTTAATGAAGTTTTCTAGTAATTCAATAAAGATAAAATTGGCCATAACACGATAATTTATATTGGCTACATTAATACAAACTAACTGTTCAATAATAGAAACATAATTTTACAAATAATAATGAGTGCACTGTATTAACTGTTTTGTAGCTAATTAACATTATGATTGAGGAATATAAATATCAGCATGTAAAATGATTATAATGGTGCTTGAATAGAAAAATGCATATGTATTCTTATTTTTAAACTTGATTTTTTTTCTGTCCTTACTTATTCAATGTTTAGGACACGACCATATTCAAATTATTGTTAAATATTAATCAAATATTGATTATATTTATGCCCTGATACTCTTTTCCTCTATAAGTCATTCTGTTTCAACTTAGGTGAAAAATTATTGTGTGATATTTGGAAATTGAAATTGAACTTTATTTCTATCAAACATGAGGATACTTGATCTACACTAAAAGAAAATGAAACCATATGCAGAGAAAATATTAATGTTGGAAACAACATGTTATAGTAGTCGTGGTCTACACTCAAATATTGTCCTATGTCTTAGGTAAGTCTTTGCTTTTAATAAGAACCAAAAGTATAAAGTTTATTATGGAGGAACAGTGAAAGTTACTGTGGCCAGAGAAGATAAGATAAAACAAGATGGGAGAACTTCTTGAAGGGTGAATACCACATGTGGATCCCTGGGATGAAGTAGTAAAATAGAAACACATTTAAACACCATTATGAAAAGGACATTATAAGACTGGTAGTTGGGAAACAATGTTTGTGGCCTTAAAAATTAGTACCACCATTTTATAAAGCAACTAACTAAATGTGTGTGTGTGTGTGTGTGTTTGTGTTGTGTGAAATTAGAAGACATGTGTCTCCACTGTCTGGATGGAGCCAAGAGCTTCACATATGCTTGAGAAGCATTCCTCTGCTCAGCTACCCTCAGCCTCACTCTTCTGAAGGTCTTCCCTCTTCTCTTTATTTTTAAATCAATGTCCCTCAGGGTCTGTCCTAGACTTCTGCTCTTAGACCCTATATTTTCTTCCTAGGGCAGTCACCTATACTCTGCCCCAAATCCACATCACCAGATCAAACCTGTGTCCTTGGTCCAGTCATGTTCACTGTGGCTTCTCATTGTCACATGGACACTTCAAATTAAGTACATTGTCCCAAACTGAAAATCTCATTCACCTCGTTGTTCTGCGTTAGGGTGATAAACTTCTTTGTGTTATTCATTTTGCAAAAGACACCACTGTCTAATCCAGTTGCCCTATTTCCTTATACAACTCAAGTTCACATTTTGAAAAGGAAATCAGAATGAATGGAAGCAGAAAATAATGTGTTGATTCTTTTCAGGTGTGGAAGCTCCATGCCACCAAAGGATTAGATTCCTTTTTTTTTTTTTTTTTTTGCTATCATTAAAATTGTACAGAGAAGAATCAGATCTTTTCATTTGTCTGTTCTTCTCAGTGATTGGTTATTGTGTCATATGAACATACATTATAAGGACTTGCTATTGGAAAACATGAATCATGTATGAAATTATGTCATAAACTTCAAATCACAGTTGGCATCACACACATGTGAGGAGGTGATGGCTTCAGGGAGATGAGGAGGTGAGACCACTGAACATTTTCTGTGTTTGCTCTCTGATTGCATCTCATGGTAGCCATGTAAAGTAAGAACTGGCCTTATTTCTTCATGCATGAGAGAACAGAGACACACACATAGAACTGCTAAGCGAATTGCCCCGTGTCACACATCTAGAAAGCTATGTCCTTAGTTTAAAACAATGGCTCTCTAAAAGTCTCTCATTTATGATACAACAAATGCTATTTATATTTCCTTATTCCTGACTTTGAGATTTTTGTTTCAATTGGTTGCCGCAGTCTGGCTGGGCACAAATCACGAGCCACTGAAGCAGGAACAAACTTTATTTCTGAACTCCACCAGCACACTCCACACACACTCCCGGGAACTCCCCCGAACGCCACGCGGCTCCTCCAGGAACCAGCAACCGGAAATATCCCTCCTCCGGCACTTTCCCAACCAATGGGAACTCTCTGGGAATCCCCGCGAGAGCTCAAGCGGAACTCAACGAGAACTCCACCAGAACTCAAAAATCATCATCTTAATGCCTCGCTAGCCTCACCTCTCAACCACTACTTCTGGCAAAAATGCCATGCGTCATCCCGACTCGGCTGTGGCCCTCAACAATTGGTAATAAGCAGATTAGTTTGAGGCTATATTTTACTGGAGAAACTACAAGAGTAGAGAATGATAGAGAAGTTGGCACTGGTGAGAATTAGGTGCCATACTCTGTGCTTCCCATGGTATTTGACCAATTCATCCATCGTGGTAACTGTATTAATGCCATTGGATGTCACAAAATGGATAATGGGCTCTGAGAATATGTCATGAATCTTTCTTTACCAAATGTTAGAAACAAAGCACAAATAACTTTAGTAAACAGAGACATTCTCTTGTTTGTGATTAAATAAGATGGAGATGACTTGGGAAGGTCAAGGATGAAATGCTACAAAGGGTGGGTAGATGGCTGGACTTGGATGGTTAGAGTCATCTCTGTCATTCCTGTGACTGGTTACACGTGGACTCACTCCATTAGAGGGTTTGTTCTAGGCCTAAGGACACTGACAGCCTTTCCACCAGAGAGACTACTCTTTCCTTGACTATATTTCTAAACTCCTAATTCTAACCAGCAGGTCTGGGGTGTATGTTCACCCCAAGGTGAATGAATAAGCCTTGGCTAAGAAGCCTGCATGGAGAGTTCTCCCTATGGACTTCATGGAAGGGCAGAGGGCGGAGAGAGTAGAGGCAAAACAAGTGTTCTCTACAAAATCACTGATTTGCTGAAGATCTCACAGTGAGTGTTACGGCTGAGAGACCTGAGAGCCTTCAAACATTTTGTCTCTTTAACCTTGAAACCCCTGCCCTGAAACTTGTGCATTGCTGGAAGAAGTCATGACAAAGAAAATTCTGTGATTTTTCTGCCCCTCCTCACCATATTTCTATTATATTTATCTATTCTGTCCTTTCCCAAACATCTAAAAGAATAATTTGTTGAATGTAACGAACTACACGACTTTTCACATAAACTCACAAAGCAGAAAGAGAAAGAAAATTTAGATTTGAGCATGTATTCAGATTTGAGTTTAAAACATATAGGCATTATTCCTAAATCACAAATATTTTCAATTAGGAAACAGCTCAGATCCCCAAAGAAATTACATTTCAGAAATATGCCACTCATTTATTGCAAAACAAGTTGACTTTAGAAGTCTTTCAATCACTGCACCTTCCTGTCAACTTTGCTGTTAATCTATGACTCCTCCAAAAACTTAAGTATTAAATGAATGAATGAATATATGCTATAAAATATGAAAAGTTTAGCAATGTTGTTTTCATGTTCATGACTTTTAACTATTTTTTTCCCTCCAAGCACTGGCACAGAGATAATCACTATTATGGATGTTTTTGACTAAAGGGATATTTAGAAACATGATTTTATGAACTCAATATCTGTGCAATGTGATCTTGTCTATCACAAACATTCACCTACTGATTGTTTTCCAATATACTCATAAGTTGAACTATTTATTTGATCACTGAAGAAAGTAGAACTGAAAAACTTGCATGGTAAAACCAATATATTTTTGTATGTTTTAATACAGACTGAACCCCAGTTCTCTGATGTAAGACGTAGTAACCCATGCATTATTTTAAAGTAAATATACTTAGTCTCTGCATGCCTGACTTTATGAGCCAAAAATGTGATTGGAAAAAAAAATCTGAACATGCCCCTATGGAGAGCTTGTTTATTTCTTAAATAAGAAGCTTTAGTGAAAAACCTGGAGGTGACAATGAAGGTGAAAACCAGTGGAGGTAAACTTTCACCATTGAGATTCACACCTGGTTTGAAGGCTATTCGTAAGAATTTTCTATAATCTTGCAGCTCCCCCACCACTAGTTTTGAACATTTTAACTTTGCACTCTCTGAAGGCTACCTTCTGGTAACACTTTCCTAAGTGTTTAATGTGAGTCTGGGCAAATAGAAGTTCAAATTCCCACCAGCATCTACAGACATGTCCAAGTTTCATAGGCTTGTCTCAGGCTCAAGAGGAAAGGTGATTTCATTTTCATCTCAAGGCATAAATGCATGCACCAAGTTAAACCTTGCAGTTTCTAATTCTAAACTAGTGCTATTTCCTCTATACCATTTTGTCCTATTGTTTATGAGGAGGAGATTCCCTTTTGACATTACTTGGTTATTATAAAATTGATAACTTAAAAGAATAATATGATTCTATTGTAGTTTCTCAGAAAATGAAGGGCAGATGGATATTGCTTTCTCTTCAATAAGATTGCACTTTGTATAACTTGCTTTGCATTATAGATCCCTGTATCAGTTCTTTAAAAATTCAGTTTTGTGGACTCTTTATTAAAAATAAGTAATAGCCTGTGCTGTGTCCCAAAAGCAATGATGATTGTATCATGGAGCTTATGCATGATAGTTCTAGAGGAGTTAAAGACAGTTTAAATGGTTTTTGTCTGCATGTTTATTACCAGGGTTATCAAGTCAGTTCACCTTGTACTTTGTTGTTGCTATCCAGAGAAGAACTTCCTGCCATATTTTAAAACTGACTGGGGTAGAAGAAAGACTTTTTGACACAAATAGTGGAAAGAATATGAAGGTAATGAAACAGGAACAAATTATTAGGAACAAGTGCACAAATTTCATGTTCTATTTTCTCTGTCATTATTTTTCTTATAAAATAAAAATAAGCCTGAAAACTAAAATAATAAAGAAGGAAAGAGAAAAGAATCAGCATAGAGTTGGGGAAAAAAGTCATGACTTTGACGTAAGATCAGCCTGTATTTCACATCAGGCTCTGCTACTTATCAGTTGTGTGGTGTTTAGTAAGTTATTAGCTTCTCTGTGTCTCTTTCTTTATCCCCAAGAAGGTAGTATTATCACAAATAGTAGTAAAGAAAAATACTTGAGCTAAGGTAACTCTAGTATTTCATAACAAGGAAACAGTAAACTGTAATATGCCCCCTTTACTTCCACATCAAAGAAAGTCTTTAAAGACAACTTTCACTGCATTAGGACTACAAAAGAGAAGTGGAATTTGGCATTGATAAAGAAGGAACCAAATCCCTCCTTTTTGTTGGTCTAGTACCTGATTCAAACCCCTTCTGAATGGTATTAGGGGTCTTTAATGTCTTCTAAAATATCACAGAGTGGTACTGCCTTGCCTCAACCTGAATTGAAATGATTCGTTCTTTTTCTCTAAAGCTAGTCATTCTGGTGAGAGTAATACTAAGGCCCGGGCATATCCCATATCCTTCTTTCCACCTAAAAGACTTGGATTTCACAACACCAGCTATATTCAAAAGGCACAGATTCCTTCAACTACTCTGCATCGTTATCTCTTGAATTAAGTTGAACCCTGTTCTAAAGAAAATGCTTAGGATGAAGACAAGATCTGTTTGAACTCAACTGACCCTTCCAACTAGCACTGGACCTAGATATGCTGGCAATGGATCTAGGATACATGCATTTACTGCCCTTTAGCATAAAGGATAGAGTAAGAGTTTTTTAGATATTTCCCCATCCTTATATCCTGAGAGTACTGAGAAGTCAGTGGTAAGTATATCTTTACGGGTTTTGACTCAGGACCTAAAGACTGGAAACGTGAACTGTGAAGATGACTTTGTTTCTCATTTCCTCATTCTGCTGGAAGTTTTCATTAGCTATTCTTGAAATACATGTCTCTTCCTGAATTCATTTGTTCAGATTCTAACCCATGATGTGATGGTATATTACAAGGTAGAACATTTGGAATATGGTCACGAATGGAATCCATGCTCTTATGATGAAGGAAGTTAGTGCCCTCATAAAAGAGGCCTTAGGGGGACCCTCTTACTCCACGTGAGGCTGCTGCTCATAGACACAGTCTATGAGCCAGGAAGTAGAAACTCACCAGACTTTGGATTTACCTACTCCTTAATTTTGGACAGGCTCCAGGCAGTGTGCACAATAAACCTGCTACTTATAAGCCATCCAATTTATTGTATTTTATTTTGGCAACCCAAATTGCCTAAAACACAATCCGTATAGGAGGAGTCTAATCATGAGTCTTCAAGGATCTCATTTCTACAGTTTTATCCTGTCCTCTCTTACAGCAGTCAAATAGAGGAACTGAAATTCATCAATCAGGCATCCTAAATAGCAAGAGTACTAGTGGATACAACTGCTGTTTAAGCATGGTTGATTGAATGATCTCTGTTGCATCCTAAAACCTTGCTAAAATATCCTACAACTTTTAAACTCATAAACCAAAGGGGCAAATACACTGGCAGTAGAGATCCATCTTATTTTGTGTTGGCAGGGAAGCACTTTCAGATGGGGATCTACACTGACTCATACCCTTGGAATCAGAACCTGTGGAAGAGCAAAAATTAGACGTAGGCAAAGACTGAACTGGGATTCTATTTGCCACAGGGAATGCAGCCAAGCATATGGGAAACTCTGGAGCTCAGAAGACCTTTAGAGAAGTCCTTAATGGAGGAAAGAGTTTAGAGTCTTGAGACTCCCAGGAGGAATCATGAGCTTGGTGGCGTAGATCTCTTCAGCTGAAGGCAGTTACTGCAGAAGGACTGGACCGTGAACCGCCTGAAGGCCAGCCCACCTGATAGCTGGGGTAAAGCATGCCTAGATGCCCACTATAAAGAATCATCATACAAAATTTATCAATCATATTTTGTATTTTGCAATCTTACGGCTAAATCCAAGTGTATTTTTTTTTTCCTTGGAGGAAATCAGAGTTTATATCTCCATGGTTACCATCTATTCTGAAAGCAGACCTAATGAAGAAATGTTTTAAAATTCTAAAAGGAAGAGATTTCCAAACTAGAACTATTTTCTCTGTCAAACTATCAATCAAAAATGAAGGAAAAATAGAATCTTATATCCTTGACTAGATAAAAAAAATCTTTTCCTAAATACTCAAAGAAGGTTAATTTAAGAAAAAAATCTCCAAAGTGAGAGAGTACACCAAGAAAGAGGAAGTTAAAAAATCAAGGAAATGAGGTGTTCAATGTGGGAATATATGGAAAGAAATCCCCACATAAGTTGAATTGGCAGGGCAGAAAGAGTGGACCCTGAAATAGGAAGATGTGTCCTGTTCCCTCCAAGAAAGACAAAGAATGAAAGCTCACCCTATATGTTTGTTCCTATTGAAAGTAGTTTCATGTTTGTGTTATATGGTTGGGAAGGGGATAATTAAGGGTGAAAAACGAAACTAAAGCAAAAAATCAAAACAGATTACAAATTTAGCAAATAAATAACATCATGCAAGGGAGGAAATGGCTTGCAATAAAACCCCAAAACACACTGCAAGGCTCAGCTTTGAAAAAATATTTATGTGGTCATTATATAAGCAGAAATCATGGCATATTCACACCAAGTAATTACTTAAGAGATGCCATTTAAGGTACAGAGGGGTGTCCAAATGTAAACAAAGAGTAATGAAAAAAGAAGGCCAAAGTTGTATCTTTTACAACTGAGAAGTCAATAGATAAAATCTCAGAGCCAAACAAAAAGAAGAAAAAAAAAAAAAAAGAAACACAGCATAGGTATATTGTTTTATAACTTCCAAAAGGAGTGGTTACAATAATTATTAATTTTGTTTAGAGAATAAGAGTTGGGAGTGAAGTGTTTTAAGATTTTTGGTGCTCCTTAACTTTTTCAAATTAGGTGCATATAACTTTAAAAATATAATTAACAAAATAGTGCAAGAATAGAAGTCATGGAGACCAGACCAGTGATAGTCATTTACATCACAGTGTACAGAGATGCTCTCTGCTCTCAGATCATTTCATCATAACTTGGATAATAATGTTGCCTTACCCATGTGAACCAATTTGCAGATGGAGAAGCCTCTGTATGTAAGTGTTTGAAAGCACCTTTCCCTGCATGGTCCTCATCTGTGCAGTCTCCCACCACTTGTCTTTACTGATGCTCTTCTCTGTGCAATGCCCTTCAGGTCTTCTCAATGGCGGACATCTCCTCATTTCCCAAGATGATGTTAATAGCATCCTTCTCACAGAGGAATTAATTGTTCCCTCACTTAAGCATTCCATCACATAATCTGTAGCTTTATGGCTCCCCCCCTCAACCCTCTGGCACCATCAGTTACTTACCTGTTTGTCTCCCCTGACAGCCTGTGAGTCACTCCTGAGTAGGGACATGTTTTATTCATGCTTGTGACCTTGCTATCTGTCACTGCATTAGGCACACACTAAGCCTCAGTGCATTTCTGCCTGATTAATTAGCTAGAGCATTGCTGCATATCAGAGGAGAAGGTAGGGCAGGTGTCATTAGCTTCTTTTGGCAGGTGAGGACATCAAGTCTCAGAGGACTGAGTACCTTGCCCGTGGTCACAGAGTTAGCAGCTGTGAGATACTTCTGGTCTTTGACAAAATTTATGCATGCAGGTATAATTCAAGGGGGGGTTATTTATCACAAAGATAATCATGATCTTCCCCCAAGCCCACAGTTCACCCAGTAGGCACAGAATCAAGGTTTAGTGAAGCAAGAGGACTGTCCTCGTGTCTCCATCTCTTCTCGCTGGAGAAGTAGCACAGTCTCCCTTTGCAGGATTGGCCCTGAGGAGGCTTGGGGCACCTCAGAGTTAGTGCCTCTGACTTTCCTACTCTTGGGTCCCATAGGGCTCCTAGCCTAGGACAAGACCTGCCTACTTTCAGAAGCCCCAGGCTCAAGAATGACAAGTGAATGATAATGTGCTTCTCTGGCATGGAGTTTTTTGGGGAGTGTAAAACCTCAAGGGCATAGAGTTGAAAATGCTAAGGAAAAGTCTCAGGTGTTGATATAAAACACATTATACATGGTTACTTGGGGATAATGACTCTTCACTCATGAACCGGGTTTTGCATGTTCTTTGTGAAAGTCTGTGAAGCTTGTGTATAAAATGCAGAGCTTTAAATAAAGTTTTCTAGGAGCAGGTGTGATTGCAGCTGTTCAGTGCCTGCACTCAGCAAATGTTAATGGAAAGATTAAGAGGCTTAATAAGTAGTGATAAAAAGATTTTTTCCAAATACTCATTCAAGTCTTAAATAAGGTAAAATTTCCATGCCAAATAATTAATCTACTAATTAATTCCAAATTGCTTTGCTTTGATTTTTATTAGTAATATTATGTTTTCTCAACAAAAGAAACTCAAGCCAGATGTTCTCAGGACAATCATGTCCCTTAGTACTTACTTTTAAGTATTTATCAATTCTCTGTTGCCCCAACTAGAAGGCAAGATTCTTTATCCCCCTTCCCACCAATAGTGAAAGTGCACGCTCATCACCGTTAAATTATGTATTAATCATCCAGGGAGGTCCCAGGACCATTTCAATGGGGAGGGGTTTCAGAGAGTGAAGAAATAGTGAACATTATGGGAAAAAGCACCGTGTTTGGTTACTTGCACAATAAATCCAGTTTAATAGATCTGTCCCTAGAATCGTCTGCAAGTGTGTGCACATGTATATAGAATGTGGGAGTGCTATTGTGGTGATTTATACATTACCTGGAATACATGCTATATAATTATGGTTCACATTTTTTGATGAACTATACATACATTTGAAGATAAGAGAGAGGTTAGGGCTAGAAATATTAATATAATTCAAACACATACAGAAGTATTAATGCAAATACGTTCATGTTGTTAAAAAACTGAACTTATGTTTTCAATTTACAGTTGACTGAAACATCCAAATCCACCTTCTAAACACTCACCTTTTATGATACTTAAATATGCAATTTCTTAACTTGATTTAAGAAAATAATAGATGTTTATAACTCATCTTTGAGGGCTCCTTTTTTTTTATTGGTTGTTCAAAACATTACATAGCTCTTGACATATCATCTTTCATACATTTGACTCAAGTGGGTTATGAACTCCCATTTTTACCCCAAATACAAATTGCAGAATCACATCGGTTACACACTCACATTTTTACACAATGGCATATTAGTGACTGTTGTATTCTGCTACCTTTCCTATCCCCTACTATCCACCCTCCCCTCCCCTCCCCTCCCATTTTCCCTCTCTACCTCATCTGCTGTTGTTCAATTCTCTCCCTTGTTTCCCACCCCCTTCCCCTCACAACCTCTTATGTGTAATTTTGTGTAACATTGAGGGTCTCCTACCATTTCCATATGATTTCCCTTCTCTCTCCCTTTCTCTCCCCCCACTCAACTCTGTTGAATGTTAATCTTTTCCTCATGCTCTTCCTCCCAGTTCTGTTCTTAGTTGCTCTCTTTATATCAAAGAAGACATTTGGCATTTGTTTTTTAAGGATTGGCTAGCTTCGCTTAGCATAATCTGCTCTAATGCCATCCGTTTCCCTGCAAATGCCATGATTTTGTCATTTTTTAGTGCTGCGTAATACTCCATTGTGTATAAATGCCACATTTTTTTTATCCATTCATCTGTTGAAGGGGCATCTAGGTTTGTTCCACAGTGTAGCTATTGTGAATTGTGCCGCTATGATCATTGATGTGGCAGTATCCCTATAGTACACTCTTTTAAGATCCTCAGGGAATAGTCCGAGAAGGG
This sequence comes from Marmota flaviventris, assembly GCF_047511675.1. Classification (NCBI taxonomy): domain Eukaryota; kingdom Metazoa; phylum Chordata; class Mammalia; order Rodentia; family Sciuridae; genus Marmota; species Marmota flaviventris. The sequence continues at coordinate 8,745,786 of NC_092504.1, forward strand.
CGATAGCTGGGTCAAATGGTGGTTCCATTCCCAGCTTTCCCAGGAATCTCCATACTACGTTCCAAATTGGCCTCACCAATTTGCAGTCCCACCAGCAATGTACAAGTGTACCCTTTTCCCCACATCCTCGCCAGCACTTGTTGTTGTTTGACTTCCTAATGGCTGCCAATCTTACTGGAGTGAGATGGTATCTTAGGGTGGTTTTGATTTGCATTTCTCTGACAGCTAGAGATGGTGAGCATTTTTTCATGTACTTGTTGATTGATTGTATGTCCTCCTCTGAGAAGTGTCTGTTCAGGTCCTTGGCCCATTTGTTGATTGGGTTATTTGTTATCTTATTGTTTAATTTTTTTTTTAGTTCTTTGTATATTCTGGATATTAGGGCTCTATCTGAAGTGTGAGGGGTAAAAATTTGTTCCCAGGATGTAGGCTCTCTATTTACCTCTCTTGTTGTTTCTCTTGCTGAGAAAAAACTTTTTAGTTTAAGTAGGTCCCATTTGTTTATTCTTGTTATTAACTCTTGGGCTATGGGCATCCTATTAAGGAATTTAGAGCCCGACTCCACAGTATATAGATCGTAGCCAACTTTTTCTTCTATCAGACGCAGTGTCTCTGATTTGATATATAGCTCCTTGATCCATTTTGAGTTAACTTTTGTGCATGGCGAGAGAAAGTGATTCAGTTTCATTTTGTTGCATATGGATTTCCAATTTTCCCAGCACCATTTGTTGAAGATGCTATCCTTCCTCCATTGCATACTTTTAGCCCCTTTATCAAATATAAGATAGTTGTAATTTTGTGGATTGGTCTCTGTGTCCTCTATTCTGTACCATTGGTCCATCTGCCTGTTTTGGTACCAGTACCATGCTGTTTTTGTTACTATTGCTCTATAGTACAGTTTGAGATCTGGTATCGCTATATCTCCAGATTCACACTTCCTGCTTAGAATTGCTTTTGCTATTCTGGGTCTTTTGTTTTTCTGTATGAATTTCATGATTGCTTTATCTATTTCTACAAGAAATGCCGTTGGGATTTTGATTGTCATCTCATTAAACCTATAGAGAACTTTGGGTAATATCGCCATTTTGATGATGTTAGTTCTGCCTATCCATGAACAGGGTACATTTTTCCATCTTCTAAGATCTTCTTCTATCTCTCTCTTTAGGGTTCTGTAGTTTTCATTGTATAAATCTTTCACCTCTTTTGTTAGGTTGATTCCCAAGTATCTTATTTTCTTTGAGGATATTGTGAATGGAGTGTTTTTCCTCATTTCCATTTCAGAGGATTTGTCGCTGATATATAGGAATGCCTTTGATTTATGCGTGTAGATTTTATATCCTGCCAATTTGCTGAATTCATTTATTAACTCTAGCAGTTTCTTTGTAGACCCTTTTGGGTCTGTTAAATATATTATCATGTCATCCGCAAATAGCGATAATTTAAGTTCTTCTTTTCCTATTTTTATGCCTTTAATTTCTTTTGTCTGTCTAATTGCTCTGGCTAGTATTTCAAGAACTAAATTAAATAGAAGTGGTGAGAGAGGGCATCCCTGTCTTGTTCCAGATTTTAGAGGGAATGCCTTCAGTTTTTCTCCATTTAGGATGATGCTAGCCTGAGGTTTAGCATATATAGCTTTTACAATGTTGAGGTAAGTTCCTGTTATCCCTAATTTTTCTAGTGTTTTGAACATAAAGTGATGCTGTACTTTGTCGAATGCTTTTTCTGCATCTATCGAGATGATCATATGGTTCTTATCTTTAAGTCTATTGATGTGGTGAATAGCATTTATTGATTTCCGTATATTGAACCAGCCTTGCATCCCAGGGATGAATCCTACTTGATCATGGTGCACAATTTTTTTGATATGCTTTTGTATTCGATTCGCCAGGATTTTATTGAGAATTTTTGCATCCAAGTTCATTAGAGATATTGGTCTGTAGTTTTCTTTCTTTGAAGTGTCTTTGTCTGGTTTCAGGATCAGGGTGATGTTGGTCTCATAGAATGAATTTGGAAGAGCTCCTTCTTTTTCTATTTCTTGAAATAGCTTGAAAAGTATTGGTATTAATTCTTCTTTGAAGGTTTTGTAAAACTCCACTGTATACCCATCCGGTCCAGGGCTTTTCTTGGTTGGTAGTCTTTTGATGGCTTCTTCTATTTCTTCCTTTGTTATTGGTCTGTTTAAATTGTGTGTGTCTTCCTGACTCAATCTGAGCAGATCATATGACTTAAGAAATTTATCGATATCTTCACTATCTTCTATTTTATTGGAATATAGGGTTTCAAAATACTTTCTAATTATCTTCTGTATTTCTGTAGTGTCTGTTGTGATATTGCCTTTTTCATCCCGTAAGTTAGTAATTTGAGTTCTCTCTCTTCTTCTCTTTGTTAGCATGGCTAAGGGCCTGTCGCTCTGATTTATTTTTTCAAAGAACCAACTTTTAGTTTTATCAATTTTTTCAATGTTTTTTTTTTGTTTCAATTTCATTGATTTCTTTTCTGATTTTAATTATTTCTTGTCTTCTACTACATTTGCTGTTGTTTTGCTCTTCCTTTTCTAGGTTTTTGAGGTGTAGTGTGAGTTCATTTATTTGTTGTTTTTTTTTTTCTTTTTTTGAGGAAAGAACTCCAAGAAATGAATTTCCCTCTTAAAACTGCTTTCATTGTGTCCCATAGATTTCGGTATGTTGTGTCTGTATTGTCATTTGTCTCTAAGAATTTTTTATCTCCTCCTTTATGTCTTCTGTAACCCATTGATCATTCAGTAACATATTGTTCATTTTCCATGTGATGTAGGATTTTTCCTTCCTTCTTTTATCGTTGATTTCCAGTTTCATTCCATTATGATCAGATATGGTGCATTGTATTATCTCCACCCCTTTATATTTACTAAGAGTTGCCCTATTGCATAACATATGGTCTATCTTTGAGTAGGATCCATGTGCTGCTGAGAAAAACGTGTATCCACTTGATGAAGGTTGATATATTCTATATATGTCGGTTAAGTCTAGGTTATTGATTGTGCTGTTGAGTTCTATAGTTTCTTTATTAAGCTTTTGTCTAGAGGATCTGTTTAATGGCGATAGCAGTGTGTTGAAGTCACCCATAATTATTGTGTTGTAGTCTATTTGACTCTTGAACTTGAGGAGAGTTTGTTTTATGAACGTTGCAGCACCATTGTTTGGTGCATACAAATTGATAATTGTTATGTCTTGTTGGTGGATGGTTCCTTTTAACAGTATATAGTGTCCTTCTTTATCCCTTTTGATTAACTTAGGTTTGAAGTTGATTTTATTCGATATGAGTATGGCCACTCCTGCTTGCTTCCGAGGGCCATGTGAGTGGTGTGATTTTTCCCAACCTTTTACCTTCAGCCTGTGTATGTCTCTTCCTATCATATGAGTCTCCTGAAGGCAGCGTATTGTTGGATTTGTTTTTTTGATCCAGGTTACTAGCCTATGTCTCTTGATTGGTGAATTTAGGCCATTAACATTTAAGGTTACAATTGAAATATGGTTTGTACTTCCAGTCATGTTTATTTATTTATTTATTTTAGTTGGCTAGTTTTTACTTTTTGGTTATTTTCCTCCCCCTTTACTGAGATATCTCCCGCTGTTAGTTTTGGGCACTATTTTTCAATTCCTCTTCTTGTAGTATTTTGCTCAAAATGCTTTGCAGTGCTGGTTTTCTGGCTGCGAATTCTTTTAGATTTGTTTATCATGAAAGATTTTAATTTCATTGTCAAATCTGAAGCTTAATTTTGCTGGATACAGTATTCTTGGTTGGAATCCATTATTTTTTAGTGTTTGAAATACATTGTTCCAGGATCTTCTCGCTTTCAAAGTCTGTGATGAAAAATCAGTCGTTAACCTAATTGGTTTACCCCTGAATGTAATCTGCCTCCTTTCTCTCATAGCTTTTAATATTCTCTCCTTGTTCTGTATGTTGGCTATCTTCATAATTATATGTCTTGGAGTTGGTCTATTACAGTTTTGAATGTTTGGGGTCCTGTAGGCTTCCAGGATTTGGCAATCCATTCCATCTTTCATCTCTTTGAAGTTTTCTAGAATTATTTCATTTAATAGGTTGTCCATTCCTTTGGTTTGAATCTCTATGCCTTCTTCTATCCCGATGACTCTCAAATTTGGGTTTTTTATGACATCCCATATCTCTTGAATAGATTGCTCGTGAGATTTAAGCATCTTTTCTGTGTTGACTATATTCTTTTCAAGTTGATAAACTTTGTCTTCATTATCTGATGTTCTGACTTCTACTTGATCTAGTCTATTTGTAATATTCTCATTTGAGTTTTTAATTTGGTTTATAGTTTCCTGCATTTCTAGGATTACTGTTTGATTTTTTTTAAGATCTCTATCTCCTGGTAAAGCTCGTTATTTGCCATTTGAATTTGTTTGTTTAATTCGTTTTCAAAATATACTTTCATTGCTTGGACTTGCTGTCTCATGTCTTCTCTAATATTCCTTTCCATCTGAGTTAGGTATGCCTTGAGTTCTTTCCCTATCCCTGTTTCTGATGCTTCTAGGTCCTCCTGTAGAATTAAGTTGTCCTGCATTGTTTGTAATCCTTTTATCCCTTGTTTTTTCATGTTGTTCACGTTACTTTCCAGGTCTATTTGATTGATGTATTTCTGCTCTCTCCTATAGATTTGTTTTGGTTTTGTATATCTCTGTTGTCTCTCCTTTGTGTTGGTAGACTATGCCTGCTAAAGTGGATTCCACTGGGAAGGAATTCCAATGGCCAAGCTCCAGTGACCTCACCTCTCTGCTATGGCGGGCCCAAGGCTCCTTGCCGGGGTGTCCGAATGGGGGGGTGGGACTGGACTGTCTCTGGTTGGTTTCAGCTCCCGGTCGCCGGCGGGCGGGCGGTCTCCAGCTGCCCAGTCACGCGGGCAGTGGGTGGGCTGTCCCCGGCGGGCGTGCAGTCTCCAGCCGCCCAGTCGCCTGGGCCTGGCCTCTAGTCCCCTGGTTTCTCCTGCTAGTCCTGGCTTCTCCTGCTAGACCAGTCTTCCCCTGAGTGATGCCTCTTGGCAGTTCAAACTGTACTCTGGGCCTGCCGTTTGTTGGGTGTGGAGGGTGGCTATTGGGAACCCCGGCACTCTATTGTTTTGATTTTTCCTGCTTGCCCCTCCCCCAGCACTGGCTAGACAGGTTTCGTTTTCACCACTGATGGGAGGGGGAGTTGGAGGTCAGGTGTCTCTAGCTTTCCCCGCGTCTTTATGCAGGCTAGTTCTGATAATCCTTCCCCCGGAAAGCCTAGGAGAGATTTTATGTGAATTCCCTGCTGTATGGGAGATGGGTTGAGTAACACACACCTGTTTTATTGTTGCAATCTGTAGGAGACTGGCGGTGGTTACGTCAGCTCTCCAAGATGGTGGCCGCTGGCTTCCTTGATGGAGTTTCCGTTGTGGGGGATAGAACTGGACTGCTTCCTTCCCCGCCTGAAATCCCGAACTCAGCCCGGGGCTCAGTGAGGGCACAGCAGGCAGGATTCCACAGAATCCATAGCAACGATTCTCTCTGCTTGCTGGTCGCTTCTCGTGGCGCCCCGCTGTCTGTAGCCGAGGGGCTGAGCGGATCAGTCAGCCTGGATCTCCGGTTGCACAGTTGGCTCGTGTTTGAAATTCAATTACCGGACCTCAGTGCTGGAAATCCTTCCTCTAGGTTTCTGTGCACCCCCATTTTGCTGTAAATTCCTAACAAGATAGATTTTTGTCATTCTAACTCGTTATTCACCTGCGCAGTGATGCGGTACACGGGGTGTGATGCACTCTATTTGCGGCCATCTTGGAGAGTGAGGGCTCCTTTTATAGGATAACAAAAGTACCTATCTAAGAAATACAAATCAACATATGTAATTAATGATTTTTCAATCCACGTGTTTTTCTTTCTTTTTTTTATATTTTTCATACTTTAAATAATTATTTCTTTCACATTCTATCTTTTCTACTGAATACAGATAACCATAAGCATTTCTCACATACTTATATATTCTGCAAAAATAGTATTTTAAGATCTTTGCCATATGGTGTACCCCATTTGAGACATATATATTTTTATAAAATCTTCCTCACTATAAAAATTTGAAGATGTTTGAATTAATAAATGCTCCATAGTTCAGACTAGCATTTTAGCTTTGATTTAAAAAATCTTGAGGTTTTTTATGCAAAGTGGCAGGTTATTCTCTATATAAGATGCACCTACTTGTATGTCCATTAATACTAATGAAGCACATGGCTCTCTTTCTTATCTGCTTTTCCATTAAGGCTTTTTAAAAATATTTTAACCTTAGATAATTTGATTAGTTGAGAAAACTATTCCTTATGTTAAAACACTCCATTTTCACTTCCTTTGTTAGTGCTAACATTGAATATTTAGGGTCAATTAACCATTTTATGTTTAAAAAATTTCTAAATCAAAATCTCTGGTGTGATTTACTCATTTTAAAGCTTGAGTGTGATTATATTTCATAACCATTTCTTAACCCATAACTGTACACTGTTTCTATATTGAAGATATTATGTTTATGAATAAAGATTCTTCCACCATTTCCCAGAATTATTTGTCTTTTAATTTTGATTGTGATGATTATGACCTCCAAATATGTTAGTCCCTATCTGGCATAATCTCTTCAATTGCTCATTGCTTGTTTTTAATCTTAGAATGTGAGTGTTAAATCAGGGAATATTTATCTATTTTCTATGTTATTATGTATTACATTAATTGTATCATATTTTATCATATACACAACCACATATACTTTCTCTCTGTCTCACACACTCACATTTTGTTGACTTTATAATTTATTTTGCAGTGTATTAAATTTCATTTCTTCTCATTGATTTTCAGTTTAATTTTTAATATACAGCCAGTTTTCTTCACCATTTTATTGAATAATTTATATTATCCTATAAAGTCTTTTCTGCATTTTCTATCACACATGAAGTAGTAAAGTAATTAAATCAATGAAACAGAGCCCAGAGGATTCTTCAAAAATCTCTCTATCCTCTCATTATGGCAACTTATTGGTACTTTCCCTTTTCTTTTTAAAAAAAGAAGTGATTTTGATGTTCAATAGCTTCCACATATTTAAAGTCCTCCAAGTGATAAGTTTTGGTGTATGTGTGCCTGGGTACCACCAAGCCAACCATTATGCAGGTGTTAATCCCTTTTAAAGCTTACCTCCTGTACTAGGTGATCCTTTTCACCAAGCTCCTCCAGCCTGGCCCAGAGACCATTTCCTCTGCACCATCACTGTAGATTGGCTTGCATCTTCTTGGAATTAGATGGTTGGACTCACAGGACATGTTTTCTTTCCTGTGTAGTTCCCACACCTCAAAGCTATTTTGAGAGGCAGCCATGTTGTAGTATAGATAGATCGAGTCACACCTTTTCACAACTCAATGCTTTTCCATGGCCTGAGTACATGTGTGATTGTCAGCTAAGTGCTTGGGAGGACAGTGTCCAATTGTTCAAGGCTCTCCCTGCCACAGCTCCCCCCTTAAGTGTTCCATAATGTGGACTGTGGTATCTTTTTTATTTACATATGACAGTAGAATACCTTTTGATACAATTGTACAAGCATGGAATAGATCTTATTCTAATTAGAACTTATGGATATACACTTATTACACATAAAAACAAACTGTATGGTGGCAATGATAGAAATCCTGTAGAAAATCCATACAATAACATAATACAGGATGCTAAATGGTTCTATACTACATGTAGTAGTATACTCTCTTCTGGCAGTAAAGATGAAATAGTTGAACCTGGCTAAATAAACCACTGGAAAAAGATGTTATGTCCAGCATAAATAAAATATAATCATAAAAATTATTGGTTTAATTAAAATAATTCAGAAAAATAGGGGAAAGTTAACAGAGAAAGATGGGATAAATGGAAAACAAATATCAAGATGCTACAATTAAAGTTAAAATGATCAATAATCACATTAAATACAAGAGGTCTAAATAATACAAATATTAATAGATGATGTCTATAAAAGACACACTCTAAAAATAAGGGAAGAAATATCTTAAAAGTGCAAATGATACAGCAGGCTGAATCTGAGCAAGGAAAAATAAAGTGTCTAAGTTAATAACAGAGAAAGAGGATGTCATGCAGCTATCTTTGTCTCCCTGGACTCTCGACTCCATTTCCTCAAGTCAAAGACACTACAAAGCTCCTCCAAGGGTGTGCATCTCTGCACTGTATCCTGGAGACACTCAAGACAGTAATCTTGAAAATAATAGGTCTCATTTCCTTTTTTCCCAGTTCATAAGACTACAGTCCCCTGTTGCCTAATGTCCAGTGTAATGTAAACCAAACTTGTGGGAGTTTAGAGAACACATATGCACACCTTGGCAACTAACTCTTATTGGGTATGCTAATAGGTCAGTATTAGGAAGTTGCATAAAACAACTTCCTCCACTGAAAATATAATAGTATCTACCTTGCAATTGGGATGTACAAGTGTACTGAGACATCATGCTAACCAATTACTTTCTAATACAATTCACAATACTGACCCCCAGAAGTTGGATTTGAATGTTTTAAGACACACTGGAATTACCAAAAAGTAGACGTTAAGATTTTATATTTGAATTCAAGGTCTCAGGGAATTCTTTGCAAAACATTATTCTATAACATTTTTAACCAACATTCAATGCTATCTAAGCTAAATCCCACAGAAATCAAATGCTACCTTTGCTTTGATGAATGCTGTTGTTTCTTTCTCCTTGTGAGAATTTCTATAAAGCACTACATTTTACACGTCATTTCTTTTTAAGTGCAGTCATCCAACAACAGTGGTGAATTTAACAGAAACATACAGGGCAAGTGTCAAGTGCTATTATTTTTCCCTATGTCAATAATTATTTCCTTGATAAGTCTGCAGAAAAAGCAAATGCTGGAAAGGCCTGAATGAGGATCAAAAGCCATCCAGGTCATTAAGTGAGACTTAAGGCTTCTGTGGACTGCCTCTACCCCCGTATTGTCTTACAGTGATGTTGTTGGATTGGGAATTCTCTTTCAAATAAAGTTAGCACATTTCATCAAATGAACTGCCCCACATAGGTGGAATAACCTGATGAGTTTCATGACTTCAAGAGTGATGTAGAAATGCTTGGACTCAGAGGAAATGGAGGTGCATTGCAGGAAAAGGAGTCTCCCTGGTGTTGAGTTTAGAGAAGATACAAATGGGTAAAGGTAAACAAGAAACTGAAAGGATGAGTGGTCAGTGAAGCAACAACGGTAGGAGGAAATGACCATGTCTATATCAATATGTGTTTGCAAAACATGTCTACGTGCAGTGTTTCATCAATATATAGAGTCAGATCTGATATCAACCCTCAAAATAAACGATATTGTCATATTGTCGTATACACTTGAAGGATGAGGAACCTGAGTGCATTGAAACAAATACACGGAACATATTAGACTACCCAAGAAACATTTGCTAAGAAACTTTCAGCAAACACCTTTCTATGCCCCTATTTCCTCATTGGTAATAAAAATGACATCTAATTCACAAATCACTATCAGAACAATGGCACTACATAGCGCAAGCTTCAAGTTGCAGATTTTACAGACATGACAACCATACAGTTTAATGTTGTTTTCTCCTTGTCCTTGATCTAATAAGCCTCATTATTCTAACATTTAGGATTTAGGAAATTATGCAATTTTACTTAACTACACCACCTTTCTTACAAAATAATAATTATCATTATAATCAATTTCAACTTCCATTATAATTCTGTGTTTTCAACCCAGAGAAAGCATTCAATGAAAGGCAGAATATAAAATTAAAAGAAAATCATAGGGTCTCACAAGGAGTAGCAACATCTCTATAAATGCTAGAAAGCAAACATTTGATTTTGGTTCACTGAATAGAAATTAGTTGCTTGCCTTCCTTAAAAGAATAATAAAATGAAAGTCAACATTCATTGAGTACTTTCTATATGCCAGGCACTATTTTAAGATTACTGTTTGTCTTATGCCATTTAAACTTTAAAATGTGTCAGTGAAGTTAAATACTTTGTTACTATTTTGTAAATGAAATTATTGAGGCTTAATGCCCAGAACAACATGAGTTAGGAACTGAATACAAATCTGTTGGACTCCAACAAACGTGTTCTTACCCAACATTGTCCACACATTTCAATAATAATTATAGCAACATGGAAATATGAACATCATTAAAGTGTTGAGTACATACTAGATATTTTATATTTTCTATAAATACTCAACACCTGAATGTGCATATAGCCTAGAAAGCATCTGATTATAGATCATGTTCCTATAGTAGGCTTTGATGTCATACTCAAATATGGAAAAAAAATAATAAAAGTCAGAAATTCTTCCAACAGGGAAAACTAGACTCAATAACATATTGTACTTACATTGAGAATTAAGAAACCTTTCATATTTCAGTTAATTATTTTCATGTGCCCTTTTCCTCTTTGAAACTGAACATGAGAATCATATAAGCAAAAGAGAGGAGTGATTTAGACTTTCAAGAGAAATCTCTGAAAGCATCATATGAGAGTTTACAGTTAAAATGGGTCTTAAAAGAGAAGCAATACTTTCCAAACAGGAGGAGGAAACACCTTGTCCATTGGGATATTCCCAGGGCCTGAACCAGGCAGGGTTAATTGACCAACTATTTGTGGAAAACATGAAATGGAAGGGGACACTAAACATACCTCCCACAGAATATAAGAGATTCTTGAAGAGTTCTAGTAAAGACATGACTCTGAATGACATAAGTTACACTAAGATATAGCACACATTTTGGCATTATTTGTAATGTGAGTCTCACAATGCACATCATGGAATAGGAGTCTAATTATTTTATTCAGGAAGCTAAAAGCTTCTACTATCTACCTAAAGCCAGTCTTCATAGAACATCTTTGCATCAAGTAGTTTGTATTATTGCACTTATCAATTTCAAAATATTTAAGTACATTTTACTTGCAAAATTTCAGGGCCAGAGAGCAGAAATCATGCTTTAATCAAACAGTCAACGGAGTACCTAGCAGTCACTTGGGGTGCAGTAGGATCGTCATGCCTGTTGTGTGAATAAATGGATGTTTCCAAGCTTGAGTCTTGAATCCTATGGTGTACATTGAATGACTGGACTTCAAGTCATTAATCTATTCCTGACAATAAACTCAATGGAAGCATTTCCACTTTAAAGGTACTGTGCAAGGTACTGAAATTCATTAAGAAACATGAAGAACATATGAAGCACCCAGGTGTAAGACAAACAATCACAAATAAAATGAAAAATAATTCAAAGTGTGATAAATGTGATTCCATATGGACACCAACTAGATTTCTTTTCCCACCTGTTTTACATCATTTTAGCATTTACTGTAAACTCTTTATGCTTAGAGATAAAACTAACACATGATTGTTTTCCAGAAGTATAGTTGTTTACTGAATTTAACAGTACTTTCTCAAGTCCCTTAGAAATTTCACAATAAATTATTTGTGGTATGGACATTTCATAAACAAAAATGCTTTCTATCACAGATCATGACAAGAAACTCAGCAAAAAAAGCTGCAAAGTTCCAAATTATTCTATTTATACTTCTAAGATTGATATGTGCTATTCTTTTATTAAATGAATACATACATTATTAGCTCTGCAATTTATAATCTAAGATGCAAACCAAGACCTAATTCCATTTCACATTGTAGCCTTTCTGAGCATGACAGTCAGTGCCTAAATGTAATGATAATGAACCACAGAGATCAACTAATCCCTTTCTCCTCTTAGAATGCCTGTGATGTCTCAGGCCAGATTACAGAGTATCTAGCTCTACACTGTGGGTCTGATGGCCAGGTGAGAAAGTGCAAGTAAATCTCCAGGGTGACAGTATATTTTCCCAAGCAGGGACCTCTGCACTGTGTAAGGATGTGGAGAGTGCCAGATACTAATGGAAAGACATGGCTGCTTCTGCAAGCCCAGCGGGGTCAAGAGATGAGTTCCAGTGTTCCTGAGTACCATCAGTCAGTGCCCACTCGGGCTCTCACACTGTCTCTGGTCTTTGTCTATCAGACAAATTAAATCTTTTCAGAAACTCTGTTGCCTTTAAAACTCAGTCCTGAACTCCACACTAAGCTGTATCTGCTCTTTCGTTGTAATAAACGAAGACATATTCACATGTCTTCAAGGAGATTCTCTACTTCATACTTTCTTTCAATTTGATAATTAGTATTCTTCAGGCTTTCATTGTCTCTGTAGTGTATTTGTCTACTCAGCAAGAGGGCTTCAATCTTAGTCTCTATAATTTCTAAACTGTATGCACAAAAAATGACATGTTTGTTGCAGGCCTTGATAAGATTCATACTTTCCAGATGGCAGGAGATAAACCCAACTACAATTCAGGGTTTTACCATATTAGTAAAGATCTTAGGGAGATAGTGGTCTGGGGTTTGCTGGAATATCCACTCTAAAGAAATAAATCACTGTACCTACTAACCCTGCTATCAGAAAGTAAGCAGGCCTCCTGATAAGCTCCTTTGTTTCATGAGGTGGCAGGTCCACACTTAGGAATGCTGCTACAATTCCATTTGCCTAGGGACTGGAGGCCTGCCAATCATTAGTGGTGTCAGAGCAGGGGAAGGTTCTACAACAGTTCCAGGCTGTAGCACAAGCTACCCTGACACATGGGTCACGTGAGCTGGCAGACACTATAGTATTAGAGGTGTCAGAAAAAATACTGTAAACAAACCTCAATAAGAAAATAAAAATGCAGGCCTTTAGGATTCTGAGGCAAGGACATGCCATTTCCAAAGGTCTTTTTTTAAAAAAAAAATTATTCTAATTTGTTATATATGACAGTAGAATGTATTACAATTCATATTACACATATAGAGCATGATTTTTCGTATCTCTAGTTGTATACAAAATACATTCACACCATTGGTGTGCTCATACATGTACTTAGAGTAATGATGTCCAAAAGGTCTTTTACCATTTAAAAACATCACTGATGTCCTACTAGGCCCTACCAGACACAGCACCTAACTGCAGAAGACCATTTTGGCCTGGCCAGTTAATAAGCCAGAAAATCACATAAACTTCTGTTTTGACCCTGAGTAATGTACTTAAAAATATAGTCAATAATTGTATAGACAAATCTTCGCAGACATTTTTGTTTAGTAAGCATTTGACTTCTAAAGATCTTGCAAATTACCTATATTTATTGTTCATTTGCATTTCCTTTTTTGGGGAGAAAGTTTAGATTTGATTCCTCTACCTATGGTTCTATTTTTTTTTATTGTCTTTCATATATTAAGAAAAGGTACTCTAAAAAATGAGGTGTCCCAGTGGTAGAGTATTGCCTAGCATATGCAAGACAATAAGCAATGCAAAAAAGTAAAATAAAAATACAATCAAATATTAATAAAGCTAACATTCATTGCATTTTCACCTCCAGTTTGCTGTTTGACTTATAAATTTGTTTTTAAGCTTGAGAAATTATTCTTATTAACTGCTTAGAAAATAAATCTATCATGATTTTCCTCTGAAGTTTCTTATTTTGATGTCAGTACACTATTTTAAGAGATCAAGTTCTACATTAGAAATTTTCATTTTAAAAATAAAGATACATGTAAAAAGTTTAGAAAAGGTATAGGGATGAGTAAAAATCTGCCATATGCTTAAAACCACCCGTGAATGCAATTTAGTTTAATGATGCCCCGCATTTTTACTATGTGTAACTTTCTGAATATTTTCAATACCGAGTGCACAGTTTCCCCTCTCTCTTTTTCCCTTATTGTTTTTTCCATGGCTGTGTCCAACCCAGCTCAGAAGACTCACCATGTGATTGTCAGGAGGTTGGCTTGCCTCTGTTTTCCTGACCATAAACAATGCTACAATAATATCATGGTGTATGATCTCACCTCTCACAAACAAGGGATTATTTCTATTAGGTATTTAGACCAAATGGAATTGAGTCAAAAAAAAAAAAAAGGAATGAGGGAAGTAACCATCCTAATGTGTGTGGCAAAATTTCTTCAGTAGAACTTTTCCCAGCAGAGTTTTATGAGGTTTCACTGCTCCCAACATCAGAGACCATTGCCTTTGATGGTTGTTTTGTTCTTTGGGCCATACTTACATATAGATGCACATACACACAATCAACACTTACCCATGTTTTAAGTGGAAATTACAGTGATGTTTGCCTCCTTTGGTTATAGTTCAAAGTAAAGAAAAAGTAAATTGTGGCTTATGAGTTATTGATTGGTAGCAGAGTATCATTTTTCAAAGCAGTCATTGGCCTGAAATATCAGCAACCCTACAGACACATGTGCCCCAATCACAGATTTTTCTGCTCATGTTCTGTTATGGAAACACAAAGCCCTATCGATTGCATTCTGGAATTAAAACTCAGCTCAATGGCTGCAAACATACAATTGCCTATAATACATTTATTTTTGAGACTTGTTTAACTATAACAGCTAAGAAAAATCAATGTGTGAGGCCCAGCTAGAATGACCTTTAACAAACAAAATAACCTTTTATTTCTTTCTTTCCCTCCATTCCTCATGTAATTTTAGTCCTGCTCTTCTGTGGTCTCCTGACCTCTCAGTACCTAAAAATTTCACAAAAACTATTAGGTAGTTTGGGTAAAAATGGCTTGATTGAAACAGAGGGACGAGGGGACATTTGCACAGGTTGTAAGTAATGGCTCAGTGCAGAGGACCTCTGTGAGCTATTAGGTGGTACATTGTGATATACTATTTTTTTTTTCTCTGCTCTTTTTTTTCTGGGAGTTTATTAGCTGCCTTTGATGAAGTTGAATATGGCACCTCAGAAACTAATGTCAAATAAAAAATTAGAAGACTCTCAGGTTATATAAAAACTACAGAGCTCATCAAAACCCTCAGGTTTTTTCAGGAAGAGAAATGTTATGTACTCGTAATGCAAACGGCACTTTCATATGAGATCTCTGGTTTCTATGCCTTTGTAAAATAGATCACTGTTCAGGAAAGTCCTCCCTGATTGAATGAGTCTCCCAATCAAGGCTGTCAAGAGGGGAGGTGTCCGTGAAGTCATGCAGGGGAGGTCAAGAACATCCGTGTCATGGGATAGAGCATGATATTTATTATTTTTTCAATCATTTGTTTATTAAACTTTGTAAGTGTTGGTCCTGCTGAAAAGATGAAAAAGCAGCTTCCGATAGAGGGAGCAACAGTACAGTAAGTGGTTCCTTAAGGAAGTGACATGGCCAGCTAAAGGTCACATGGAGGGAATTGGTTAGACATGGAAACAGAATGGTATGTGGGAGCCAGATTGTGGAAGGATAAAGGATTCTAAAGATCTGTTCCCACACTGAGAAAGGGTAAATATTCTACAGGCAGATTTGAAGCAAGGAGAATGACATTCTCAATGGGATGTAAGTGAGCCACTTGAGTTTTTAGCTTATTTTTCCTTCTCCCAATGGGTGGCACTGTGTTCTACATTTGACTCCTTAATAAATCTGTGTAAAACCAACAGCCAACTTCAGTAACACAACTCAGTACTTTTGCAAATCCTTTAATGACTTCCATTTCACTAAAAAGAAGATCCAACTAACAATGACTTCTAGGACCCTGCATGCTTGCCCCGGGTCATTCCTATTGTGTTCTATGAAGATACCCTCTAACCTGACCACACTGACCTCATAGCCTATCCTCAAGTACAGGTGTCTTCCTGCCTCAGGGCTCTTTCTATGATGCTTCTCTGGCTTGGAAATCTGTTCAATAAATCTACACTACCTTCTTGTTCTCTTCCTGCAAGTTTTTGCTCAAGTATCTCTCGAATTTCTCTGATAATCTGTGTTCATTCGCTGATGCTATTATAACAAAATATCATCAACTGAGGACCTTACAAAAAAAACAAACTTATTCTTCATGGTTTTGGAGGCCACAAAGTCCAGATCACCAGCTCATAGGACACTGCTTACTTGACCTACCTCATCTACTGGTGGAAACCTGGTTGTGGCTGGTAGACAGTATCATCGTACTTTGACTCCACATGGTGGAAGAGGCCTGGCAGTCACAGGCTGTTTTTTATTTTAATGAAATGCTTGAGGGTTCACCATCATGACTCAATTATCCCCATCAGTCCTACTGCCTAACATCATCACACTGGGAAACAGATTTTTAACATGAATTTTGGCAGAACATAAACATCCAAACCATAGCACAACCATATTTAATTTTGAGTTAATCTTCAACCAAACAATTGCTTTCCCCTTTCCAGCTTTACTTTTCAATGTATCACTTTTTTCCCATCAGAAGTATTGCACATTTAATTTGTTCAGCTTATGGTTTTTAGGCATGAAATCTAAGACTCACAAAGGTAAGTACTTTTTTCTTTTTTTTTCTCATTCTTGTATCCCCTGTTACCAATTAATTCCCAACAGGTATTTGTGGAGTAAATGAAAAATTCTTTCTTTTTTAATAAGCACATTAAATTATATGTAATAATGAGGTTTGTTTCTACATAATAATACATGCATGGGATATGATTTTCTCTATTTCAGTCACTTGTATATCTTCTTTTTTTTTCCCTACTCCCTTTCTCTGTTCCTTTCCTATACTCTACTGATCTTCCTTATATTTATTCATTTAACAGAGGCTTTATGTGTATTATTCTTGAATAAAATGTTAGCTCACAAAATAAATTTAACCATTTAACTATATCTGTATAGGATACAACTTTTTTTCATGAAATTTATTATGAATACAACTCAATGATTAATGTTTTGTATAAAGCATGGTGTGATAATATACTTTCTAACCATTCATAAAGAATGCAGTGTGAGAATTATAAGACTTCTACATCTCTGCATCCTCCACTGATTTGGACAGTTTGGTAATTCACTGGGCCTTGACTTCTGCTTGACATGAGGGAGTTGGCTTCCATATTTCAAGATTTCCCAGGGTTTTTATTTTCTCTGAAGTTCTTCAGAGTGAAGTTTGGGGTGAATCAAGTTCTCCCATTGCAGGACTCCTTCACTAAGTATGATAAAGCACCTGCTTTGGACAAAATGGATTTCTTATGCTTACTCAGTAGTGTACTCAGGAAAATTATGGGTCATTCTGGTACATAAGTAAAAGGAGAAAGAGGACAGTGTGGAATGAAGAAAAAAGCATAGGAATTAGAAGAACTTCCAAGTATTTCTTCCTTTCTATGGTACTTATTACACTCTTATCCCCATGTTGGGCTACTAATATTTAAAGAAAACGAATATGTCCCAAGGACATTGCTACATGAGCTCTTAGCCAAGAAACCTCCTCACAGTATCACCTGACTTAAGAGTTGGGCCAGAAGTAAAATTATTTTTGGCTTTATATGATTGGTGTGATGGTTGGTCATTTTGACTGGCTTAGGCCATTCGGATATCTGATAAAGTGTTAATTAATATTTTTAGTTATTCCTAATTGCTCAATAGGAACTGAGCACACCCCTTTTCTGCTGAAAGGGAAATTCAGATGACTTGGCACTTAATTAGACTGATTGGTGTGTCTTGGATGTTTTCCTGCAGAAGACTGGTATGTGGGTTGGTGGGCTAAGGGGGAAGACCCACTCTCAATCTGGGTAAGCACCATGCACTCACTCTGTTTGGGGCCAGATAAACAGAAGGTGGAAGAAGGAAGAATTTTGTCTTTCTTCCTGAGCCTGAATGCCATTCTTCTCTTGATCTCAGATATCAGAAGTCCAGGTTCTCCAGCTCTTAGACCTCAGGCCTCACTCCAGTGGTCTCTTGAACTTTGGGGCCTTGAGCCTTGGACCGAGATTAATACCATCTGCTTCCTTGGAATTGAGGCCTTTAGATTTGACTGACTCAATCTAAAAACTTCACTGGTTTCTCAGTTCACAGATGGACTGCCATGAAACTATTCAACCTCCATATTTGAGTGAGCCAAGTCATCTAATAAATTCCTGCTCTTGTCTCTCCATATGTGCTCATATACATATGGAGAGAGAGATTATTATAGATAGAGATATAAATATAGATCTCCTGTTGGATCTGCCTCTTTGAAAAACCCTGAGTAAAATTAAAACCCAGATTGACCCTGAATACCATACTACCTGGGACTGCTTCCTGCTTGAGATATGTGTTGAGAATCTGGGAAGCCTGACTGAGATGAGAGTGAGTCCCTAGAGAAATGGGATGGATGTATATGGTGTGGTTCTTGGTGTAATTGATTGGAGGGGGAATTTACTTATAGTTAGAAAGAAAAGATTCAAAGGCTGAAATACAAGATACAGACAAAAGGCATTTTAGACTGACTTCCAACTTAGACTTTGTGCTTACAGAAGAAATTTTGTACTGGATGTCAATGCATGGTCAAGAACTGTTCCCTAGAACTGTTCCCTACATTTGGAAACCAGTGGGAACTAGGAGCTTCTTATTAGTCAGGAACAGAGAAAAGTATGAGTCCACATGTTTAAACAACCTGTGGATTAAGCAGAAGGAGAGCAAGTAATCAAGTTCTCCGTGATTTAGAAGTCCCAATTTAAGTCACAATATACACAATACCATTTTCTTTAATAGCTGGGAAATGTAGACAAAACTCTCTGTCCAGAAGTAGGAACAGTAATATTCAAATAAAAATTTGATGCTCAAAGTGAGCAGCACCCATGTGTCATGCACTTTGACCTGATGGTTTCAATGTTTTTTAGTTCAAGGATTAGCAAAGCTTTTCTATCAATAGTCAAATAATAACTTTCCTCAGCTTGTCAGGACAAGTGGTTTGTAAAACAACTTTTGGACTCCACCATTATAACATATAACAATCATAGATGGCACATAAAAAAAATTGGCCATGGCCATATTCCAATAAAACTTTATTTAAAAACAAAAATGGC
Source organism: Marmota flaviventris (assembly GCF_047511675.1). Taxonomy (NCBI): domain Eukaryota; kingdom Metazoa; phylum Chordata; class Mammalia; order Rodentia; family Sciuridae; genus Marmota; species Marmota flaviventris. The sequence continues at coordinate 8,764,680 of NC_092504.1, forward strand.
TAAATTTGGCCAAGGGCTATAATTTCAGGACTTTCATTTAGCTTATTTGTATGATAGCTTTAAGGTATTTTTAAGCCAAATTTATGGATTAGGAAAAGGATGCTAAGCTGAGGTTTAATGGAGTCCTGGAGGGGACCATGTTTTAATATATGCCAATTTTGTTCCAGTGTCAGTGTCCTTGGATTTTTCACTCAGTTACAACAAATGGAGGAGTAGTTCCTGCCTTATTTGTCCTTTTACTGCCAAAGAAACTGCTGGCCTTGGAAGACACATCCATTTCCTCACTTGCTGTTCAGTCCACACCCCCAGGGCCTCCTCACAGGGGATGCATGGTCGCTGTTTCTCGAGCACATTTACCCTTTGCCTGTCTCCCTTGTTCTGCCTACACTGAAAGCCTCATGTATGAATCTTACTTTAGTGTCAAGCTGCATTTGTCAATGTTATTAACTTTCCTGTGTGATTCTAAAAAAAAAAAAAAAAAAAAAAACAACTAAAGAGTAGATTTTGAATCAAGGGCTTACTTACTGAATATATGGACTATAATGAAATTCTTCCTGCTAGGAAGGGGAAAAAATGTTAGAAAACTGAACTCTGACCAAAGGCAGCAAAGGAAATCATAGGAAAGACAACATTGTCTAGAAGGAAGAGTACTGGGGCAAAAAGTCGAGATTCACTGTTCCCTGGTTCCTTATCCTGAGGTCCTTGGGTGTGGCTATGTGTCACTCCGGTATCATTGTAACGGAACCTAAACAACCTAATTAATAGGCAGGCTTTTTGAGGCTTCCAGAGTTTACTTCCTTCTTTTGCCTTACTTGCCTGGTGGGCAGAGATATGTGAGGGCGACTTCCCAATCATTCAGCTCTTCCACAGAAGTAGCACCACCCTTAAGCAGTCTCTTCTGCCCTGCTCCTGGTCATCTCCTTCCACATCAAGACCAAAAATCATAACTATATGCAAAGCCTTTTTTCTTTAGTTCTGCTTTCGAGCATGAAAAGCAGCAATCTCGTCAACAAATTTGTATCAGGAAGACTTACCCTTCCAAGACTTACCCTAACCAAGATGCTGTCCTATTTCTGAAAGCTCAGTGACATATAACATAGCAATTCATGGGATCTTCTAACAGAAACCTGATGAGAGCAGTGACTGTCGCCTGAATTTATGAGGAACTTTTTGGAAAACTGCAAGAAACTCTCACATCAGTTACTGTCAATAGAAGAGCAATTTTCTCACATTAAGTCCAAAGAATTGCAATGAGACTCAAGCCTCATCTCACCCAGTTTTAATATCCTGTTATCTTTAAAATAAAGAGCACATCCTGAAGTTGGCACTCATGCAAAAAAAAGCAAATCCATAGTTCCTTTGAGATTAATGTGTTTATTTGTACAGTAAATGTCTGTGACCACATGTTGTAACCTTTAGCTTAGAAAACCATAAGTTTTTAAAGTGAAATATAAATCATGTTTTTTATGGGATCATCTAAAAGAAAGAAGTTTTTTCTTTCCTCCCTCCCAAGAATACTTGTTTTTAAATCAGGGGAATGAACTATGCCACTACCCCTTTCCATTTTACTATTTTATATCTCCTGGAACTGCTCAGAGCCTGTTTTTTTTTTTTTTTTTTTTTTCTGCTTGGACTTGGTGCTTCCTGGGTTATGAAAAACTTTCAGCTTCAAAGAAACTTACTGGTTCAGGTAATGTGAATGCATACACAAGGGGTCCTTTTGTAGAGAAAGTTAATATTGTAGGGGATTGGGGAACTTTGCCTTTACCCTCTGAAGGTGTGAGTATTTGAGTCTAAGAAGTAAACTAACAATAGACAGATGGAAGGGAGAGAAGGAATGCAAATTTATTATGTGCACTGCGGCACCATGGGAAAGTGAAGGGGACAGTCCTTAAAATGAAGCTTATCTTCTTCCTCATAGGGGAGAGTGGAGGGGGGCCAGGGGCGGGATCTTTAGAGGGAGAGGAAATGGTTTTTAGAGGAGATGTCACAGGAAAGAGAGACTGCCTTTGACAAAGTCCATCTGGGCCCTGGGCATGGTGCAAATTCTAGTTTCCTTCCTGTGCTGTGCATGGATCTTCCTTGGTTGATGAGCCTCTAGGGATTCATGACTAAGAAACTTGTGGAGGACTCGGTGTGTAGGAAGCCAGGGAAGATCAGAGAAAGCCCTTCTGCTTCTGCTGCTGTCCAAACTCTTTCAGTTTCAAGTAACCAGTATACCCAAGTGCCTACTTTGAGATATCATTTTCTAAGTCCCAACAATGTGAAATGCTTTATAAGGGATCCAATTATCTACCTCTACTAAAGGACTTTTCTTCTCCACAAGGGGAACTGTCTAAAAGCACACAGATTTCAAAAATATTATTATTTCTAATACATTTGTCATCAGGTCTTTCAGACGTAGAGAGGGAATAAAGAAGCATCAGGCCATCCACCTACTGATTTCATCTCTACCCCTTACTGATAGGACTTAATTCCAAGTTTTAGAGACTACACACTGGAATTGATTGGTCATCCCCAATTTAAAAAAAAAGGTTAATAAGTTATCATAAAATGAAAATGTAATTCATAGAATTAAGAAATATGTTTAATGTATAACAGATAAGGATGGATAGCATAAAATCTAAGACAATACAAAAAAATCTTAATAAATACAGAAGTAACAAAGTAAATAGATACCTATGAATAGATAATGTCATTTTATATCATTATTTATTAATAAAAAGCTTTAAAATGGAAAAAGAAGGTATGATATGCTACATATTAGTAAAGAATAGTGATTGCTATTTAATACTTGAGAAATAAGCAAATTTAACAGTAAAATGAAGGGCAGTAAAATCATAGGGCAAATTTCTAATATTTTCTTATATATATATTCATGATATTAAACATGCAAAAGAGCATATATATTGTAATATTAGATGTTTGAATACAGTTTCATTATATGTAAATATCACATTAAATGTGCAAAAGAGCATATATATTATGAATATTAGATGTTTGAAAACAGTTTTATTATATGTAAATATCACATCAAATATATAATATACACATACATACATATAATTGTGAATCTGTTTTATATTTTAATTACATTTGTTGTCTTTTATATTTTTATCAATATATTATAATTTATATATAATTTAAAATATAAATTTCAAAAGTCAATAAGAAGCCAGGTGTAATGGCGCACACCTGTAATACCAGCAGCTTGAGAGGTTGAGACCTGAGCATGGCTAGATCAAAGCCTCAGCAAAAGCAAGGTGCTAAGCAGCTCAGTGAGACCCTATGTCTGAATAAAATACAAAATAGGGCTGGGGATGTGGCTCAGTGCTCGAGTGCCCCTGAGTTCAACCCCTGGTACCACCTCCCCAAATCTGCATTTTTTACATTTTTTATTAAAAGGCAATAATTTTACATATTTGTGAGATATATTGTGATAATTTGATCCATGTATAAAGTCCATAAGACATAAAAGTCACAATATTAATTAAAAAGAATTTTATTACAAAATTATCTATATCTGTGTATCTTTATCTATCTTATATTGATTTTCTCACTTCATTTTCTCTAGTTTCTGTTGCTGGTTTTTCTGTTCATTAATCCTTTCTTCATTACTGCCTAAACTGCTCATTGTCTAGTTCTATGAGTCATTTAGGTCATTTCAAGTTCTATTTCCACTAGGAATTTTATTTTCCAGTGGATATATTCCCCTGATTTTCATTGACCAGTATATTTTCATTAAAAGAATATACTACATACATACTTTGTGTGTTCCATTCCTGATTGCTAGCTTTTAGATGACTCCTTTCAAGAGTTATTTGGCTTTATCTTTCAGGTAGCTTAGTAATTCTTGTATTACTTTAGTAACTTCAAAGCGTTGTTTTTTATGTGTTCTTTTTTTTTTTCAAAGGCAATGGTGGAGTCTGCTATAATATGCATTCTAATAAGAATTTAGTCCCACCCTAGGGACATGCCTCCTCGCTGTCTCTACTGATTGCTCTCTGTGTTCCACTGGTCTCTCCTGGGGAGAGCTCCACACCCCGTGGCTTTGCACTGTCTCAGAGAATCATGTGGCTTCCAGATCCCCTTTACTGTTTCTTTGGGTGCATTTCTTTGCTGGCCCTGTGGGGCTTCACTAGGCTCAGGAGCAGAGTACTGTACAGCATTAACTCAGAATCACTACCCAGGCCCTCAGAAGCCACCTGCAAATGCATAAGCAGACTGTGTTCAGCCAGGGACTCAGAAGGCGTGGATCTCCTTTTTTCATATTCCTTTTCTGAGGCACTCAGCCTGACCATTCTTCTATATGTATTTTTTTATTAATCATTACTAATTTAATTGTACACGCTTATGGAGTATAGTATGATAATTGATACATGTACACAATGTATAATGATCACATCAGGGTAGTTAACATTTCTGTCTTCTTAAATCTGTATTTTTACATTTTTGATTAAAAGGCAATACTTGTACATATTTGTGAGATATAGTGTGAGAATTTGATACAGGTGACCAACATCTCCCTCTCTGGCTCACTGTTCTGTGTTTGGAGTTTTCCCTCTCTGATCAGCAGGGCTGCTGGTCTTTGACCAGCTTCCTGTGGGTGCACTTTGACCAGCTTCCTGTGGGTGCTCTAGTCAATCAGGAGCCAGTGGTCCTGGGGCTCGCCTTGTTACCTCCTTGCATTCCAGAGATGAGTATTTTGCTTTGCTTTGTCCAATGAGTTAATTTAGTGATTTCACATCTTTGTCCACTTCTTTTAGTATGCAAGAGTATAACTCTGGACTACTTCATTCCATCATGATCAGAAGGTAAAATTAAAAATTCAATTTATATTCAATTTTTCCATCTCTGTACAAAAAGCCATGTTGTATAATATATCTTATTAGTGATTCCACAGTGAGATTAAATGTTATTAAGATACTCAAAATGCCAAAGATATGAAGATGTTCCCAAATTTAATTTTAAATGTGTCCCACAATTTCAGGAAGAAATTTAAGTCTGAAACTGAAAAATGTTAAATAATTTTGCAAGTTAAGGAATTAGCTTTCAAAGTGAAGCAAAGAAATCGAAGCTTAAAACTTTTCTTGTCTGCAAACTAAAGTTCTAGAAAATTCTGGCCTAAATTTCATGCTTCCAAACTTCTCCTTTGGGTAAGATTCATCAGGATTCCTTTACAGCAGGTATAATGCTCTCTGTCTCTGTCCCTCTGTCTCTCTTTCCCTGTATTTCTGTCTTCCTCTCTCCCTATTTCTTTTCTCTTTCTTTTCCTACCTCTTTGTTTTAGACCCAGAATAAATTTCATATTCCCTTTCCTTCTTGAATGCTTCAATTAGAATTCAGAGTACTGTCATAGCACTGTCCAACATTTGAAACATTTTGTGTGCATGCAAAGTTTAGAAATCTGCAATATCAACAGGCTAGATCACCAGTTCATTTAATTTTTTTTTTAATCTAAGATATCTAGATATCACCATAGTATCCCTATGTCTGTGTCTGTCTTCCTTATTTTCTACTTTGGCCTTGAAGTCAGTTTCAAATGCATGGACATTTTTCAGTAATGTCATATCCATTCTTTCTTCTTCAGACACTTTAAATTCTTGGGCACTCTGCTGTCTCCTATTGCCTCTTCCTTTAGAATTGCTTCCTACACAGACTTTTTCTCTCAAAAGAATTTATTTAATCCAAAGCTAACCTGAGGCCATCTGGCAGAGATGAACTTGTGGAGAAGGTCTAATTCAGTGTTTATAGGATCTGAATGTTATACTGTTTGCCTCACCTCTGACACACAAAAAAATAAGATTTAATGTCAATTAGAAAATTAGCTCTGAACCCTGACCCTGCTTCTCTGTTTATGCTTTTGCAGAGTCAGCACAAGAATGAGGAAAGGGTAGTGTTCCTGAAAGCCAGGCCTATCCCAGGAAGATTGACAGCACCGTGATTGTTCATGACAGTGACTACGATGCACACACATGAGGCCCATTTATCTCAAACTACATTTGTCTTAGGTTTTATTTCCCTGTAGTTGGATCTAAAACTGTGCATGGCAACACCCCTTCCACCTTCCCATTGGGAAAGAGAAATGGATGCAGAGGTCAGAGTTCAAATAAGTAGGGGACTCACAGATTACCACTGAAATAGCTTACTTCTACCAGTTTTACAAAACATCTGACTTAAAATTACACTCTACAAATCTCAGAGAGACCTGGAAGAAAGTCTATGCTTTATTAGCTGCACTATAAATCCACCCACCCTTAGAGAAGTGCCATGAATCCAAGATTAGCCACTGTCCTTGAAAGAACTTCTGAGCACCTGATCTCACACTACCTGCCTGCCTTTGACACTACTAACTTAAACCAAGGCCCCAACACTTTTGCATAGTTCATGAAAACACATCACCTAAAATTTTAATGTAGAGAATATCCTCAATGTCTAAATATTATCATCAAATGTCTGAGACCTAGAAGAGCCTTCATCCTATGGGGGAGTTTTCATTTTTGCCAACTCTGCTTGGGAAATTTAGATCTGCACAGCTCAAGGTCAAATAAACAGCTTGGCCTACTTTTTGCATAGCTGCCATTGGTGGGCAAGGCTCCATGCAGCACCTGCTGTGACCACTGCTGAGGGCCCTGTGCCCCTGGGGCTTCCACAGCAACTTGTTTCTGTAGTTTGTGATCAAGGGCTGACAGCTACCTTGTGGCTTCTACAAATTGAGTATGTAGCCCACACTGAACCACAGTCTCACCTTTCCTGAGGTTAGTGTGCCCAAAGTTATCTTCTGAGATCATATCCACCAAAGTGTCTTTGAATTTCACAATTTCTACTTCATTAGGATTTCTAATGTCTGCCAATTTCCTGGGGCCTATTCCCCACACTTTCTTAAGGTCTACTTTTTTTTTTTTTAATCAAGGTCCAAGTCCCAACTGAATTATGACTTTTATATACATTCTGTTGCTTTGAAAAGGCAAATTGCTTACCTTTGCACAAAGTTGTCCTAAATTGCAGAAATCGATTAAAAATCTCCTGTACTCTAAGGCCTAGGCCAGGTGTCAGATGATAGCAGTTAAAACCTAGTCTTGTAGCCCAGCAAATGCCATAATGAATCAGGAGACTTAAAATGCCATGACCACACAATAGGGTCCAACACAAGGCATGCTGACCTCATCAAAAGATTATTGTTAAGAATAGCTGTTGTAGGCTGGGGATGTGGCTCAAGCGGTAGCGCGCTCGCCTGGCATGCGTGCGGCCCGGGTTCGATCCTTAGCACCACATACAAACAAAGATGTTGTGTCCGCCGAGAACTAAAATAAACAAATAAAGTTAAAAAAAAAAAAAGAACTATAAAAAGGGGAAACAACCGCACTTCCACAGATTCCATCTCTTGGGTCCCCTTCTTCCTCCGGGAAAAGTCTTTAAAAAAAAAAAAAAAAGAATAGCTGTTGTAGACATAGTGCTAGTGTTGAAATTCTTGTTCTACCTTTAACAAAGTATGTGACTTTGGAAAACTGACTTCTCTTCTCCATACTTAAATTTTCTCACCATTACAATGGGCATAATATTGCAATATAGTAATACTACATAGCATGATAACATAGGTATGGGCTGAATCATTGTGTCCCTCAAAATTTACATGCTGTAACTTATTACCCAATGTGAATGTATGAAGAGGTGGGGCCTTCAGGAAATGAGCAGATCATGAGGTTAGAGGCCTCAGGAATGGGTATAGTGTTCTTACAATGGCTGAAGAAAACAGAGTCCCCCCTTCTGCAGGGACACAGTAAAAAGGCAGTTATGTGTGAACCAGAGAACACGATATAACCAGGTAATAAGTCAGCCAGCACTTTGATCTTGAATTTCCAACTGCAGAACAATGAGAAATGCAATTTTTGTTATTTCTAAGTCTCCCAGTTTCTGATACCTTATTGTAACCACCTGAACCATCTAAGACAGACATTATAATCTAGTGTTATTGTAAGTATTAAACTAGTTCACATTTGTAAATTACCTATCAAGGGCTTTGTATTTTTTTTGATTATGCACACATGCATTAATCAAGGCATACATCAATCACATTCTGTCTCTCAAAAGTCCACGTCAAGGGCACTCAGTGAAATGAAGTCAACACCTGAACTCCTGCATCACCACTGCCATCACCAGCACCATGGAAGAAGAGCCTTTACAATCCAGCATGGTGAATGGATGGGCCCCTACCCTCTGGCCTAGACTGCCTAGCTGAGAAGTGGGAGAAAGCTAAGTACTGACATCCCTCGGACATTCTGAAAAAAAAATTTTTTTGAGAAGTAAGGCAGATAAAGCTGATGTTGAAGATGTCTTATTTTTGTGGTCCTCCAGGCTTTCTGAAAGTGCAGCTATCCATTCAACATGACAACCTCAATTGGAACATGTTTGCCTGCACATGATTCATGCGTTCATGAATGCATTCCTCCTTGTAGAACACATGCAATAAGAATTAAAGCAGAATATCCCTGCAGTTACCTCACCCAAAAATAACGAGTTGACTTTTTTTCTTCCAAACTCACCAATCAAGAAATCTTCGCTAGTGAAGAGGCAGAAGTTTGGGAATGGGAAGAGGTCAAAAGGATTAAGCTAAGAGATAGACACTCAGCTATTGACATGGAAACTGTGGATCACAAAAGACATTGTGGCTAAACACCACAATCATTGTACTCTCACCAATCTGAGTCTCAAGGAAAGATTTTCCAACTTAGAATGTGCTCAGGGAATGCTTGGAGTTTGTGCATGCCTGGGGTTTGGCACTGTCTGGCTGAGATGACTCTACCTCATGTACATAATTCAAGGTCCAGACCGAAGGGCTAAAAGTGAGAGAAAACTGTCAAGATCATAATCTTATGCAGAGGCATAAGAAAGAGAGAATAGAAGCACATAAAACCTCTTAAGATCTATACTCAGACCTGGTACTATATTACCTCCTCCTTCAAGGCACTGACCAAAGGAGTCCAGGGCCAGGTCCAGAGTCAAGAGGGAAGAACACATTGCAACCTCAGGAGGCCACAACAGAGACCTGCAGGAAACAAAGAATTCCAGAGACTTATCCAGCAAAAAATCCCTATCAAACCTGCAGGCTAAGCACAATTCATAGTAACGACCTCTGCACTAAATATTGTGTATGGCAGAGGCACACTTAGACCCTTGGTCGAGGCAACACAAAACAAAACTGGCATCATCTCATGGATTGATGATATCTAGTGTGTGGTAGGCATTCAGTAAATGTTGAAGAATGAAGAATGAAATGACAAATAGCTGTGTGCCTTGAATGCTACTTAAACTCACTAAGTCTCATCTATGTAACACTATTATGTACATTTAGCTATTAACATGGTTATGAACAAAGAATATTTTGTTGATATTGAAGTGTGTTTAGTGCATTTATTCTCAAAAGTGCTTCTGAAGGATTTTTGAGGGTTATTTTCATTTTTCTACAATCCTTTAAATAAATGGTAATTCTATTTCTGCCTTTAGTTCAAGGTTAGTTTTTCTGTACTAAATTATCCACTTTGTTCCTTTTCAAAGTTTTCTCTCCATTTGTGATAACTTAAAGCTTAATCTTTCCTTAGGATGAAATGTTAATATTTTATATAAACATTGAAATATATAAACAGACTATATATACATATATACACATATATATATATGAAACTTTAAATACATTTAACTTTAAATACATATATATAAACTATAAATGTATTTACATATATTTATATATGTGTATATATATATATGTGCGTGTGTGTATATATAAGTGCATGTGTGTGTATATATAAGTACATGTGTGTGCATGTGTGTGTATATATAAAACTTCAAAAGTAAGAATAAGTAGCCAAACCAGAAAGTCTTAGAATTATAGAATTTTGTATTCAAATAAACAGAGTATATTTTAATCTTATGTTACTAAATTTAACTTAAAATAAAAAAAGATGATAAATCTATTAAACTCTAAAGAAATAAGATAAATATTGTGACAACATAAATGTCAAAGTGGCTGAAGATTGACTTAGAGTCCCTATTTTCAATAAATTTACATATATGTGGTAAGGTTACTAAGCTATTTTGAGCAAACATTAAAATATATTAATGCATAAGGATGAAATGGCATCTAAATACCTGGATTGGGAGGACCAGCACATTTTAAATTGGTTGGAGGTCCTAAGCATTGATCAAGAGTGTATGCAAATATGATTGAGCATGTACTAAATCCATAACATTGGGCTAAACTCTATGGGCATAAAAAAATCTTACACATGTCAGTGGGCATTGCTGGGTTCTCCTTGATAGTCCTTGAACTCTACCACTTATCACAATTTTACAAATTTCATGTTGAAGAAGACAGGTTTGCTTAGTTTTCTTTTTTCTTTACAGTAAAATCATTAACAAGTATACCTAATCAGCTCAAAATTTCTCATTGTTACAACTTCTGTTTGACAAAACCGTTATGACATGAATGTCTGTTTCTCCCCAAAATTAACATGTTGAAATACCCACAAAATGATCCTTTCTGGAGGTTGCGTCTTTGGGAGGTGATATGGTCTTGTGCTGGTCAGCTTTATACTACTGTAACAAAACATGTGAGATGAACAACTTACAAGGAGCAAAGGTTTATCTTGGCTCATGGTTCCAGAGGTTCCAGTCACTGTTGGTTGGCTTCATTGCTTTTGGGCATGTGGTGAGGGAGTATATCACAGCAGGGAATGTGTGATGGAGAAAAGCTGCTCACCTCTCGGCAGCAGGAGAGCAAAAGAGAAAGAGATGGGAAGAGACAAGGGTCCCATATCTGCTCTAAGGGCAGCCTCCAGTGACCTAACTTCCCCCCGGGTAAGCTTGGCTTCCTAAAAGATCCACCATCTCCCAACAGACCCATGGGCTAGTGGCCAGTCCCTTAGGCACATAAGTCTTTGTGAGACATTTAAGATCTAACCATAGCAGATCTTGAGGGTGGAGTCTTCATGAATGGGGCTGAGGCTCTTTGATTAGGGACAGAAGATCTACCTTGCCTCCTTGACCATGTGAGGATGCAGGAAAAAGGTGCCATGAGCCTTGTTTGACAAATGTAGGCCTCACCTCACCCTGAGTTGGCTAGACTTGACCTTGGACTTCCCAGGCTTCCGAACTGTGAGAAACGGGCTATTGTTATTTACAAATCACCCAGTTTATGATAGTTTATTATAGCAGCTCAAATAGACAAAGACACTGAGGCTCAGAGAACATATAGGATCATCACAAAAATAAAACCCTGAAGGAAAGAGATTAAGCATGTAACACAGGCTCTTGGATATCACTGGGTTCAAGTTAAAATTCTGCCATCTGTAAGATGTGTGAAATAATTACTTTTTTATGCCCCTGTGCCTTTCTCTGGAAAGTGATTGCAATGAACATTCCTACTTCATGAAGGTGCAGTGGGGATGAAAAGAATCTACACATAAAGTGCTTAGCACAAGTGGCTGCACACGTTGTGTGCTGGGTACCTGGTACTGGAACCAGGAAGTCAGATTCCAGCTGGGCTTCCCTGATTCATCAGCCCAGACTTACCCAGGACATGTTCAGCCTTTCTAGGAAGACTAAATAAACTTTCCTAAGTTCATTTAATTTCACCATGCCTGACAAAGGGAAAAGCACTCAACAAAGTGGTAATTATTAATTAGACACAATTATTATTCTTTGAGGACCTTAAACTCAAGTAGGAAAACATAAACATCTATTGGCATCTACTTCTAGTATTTTAATTCCTTCATGTATTTAGTGACATTCTGATTCAGTTTGTGAAAAAATCGAAAAAATTCTGCTTTATTATTTTAGAAGACTTCATTTTGTCTAACTCATATCAGTATTTCCCAACGAGATCAAATTGTTCAGTAGCCTGGTCTTGCACTGACCTTAACCATCTTTAAATGGATGACAAAAAAGAGAAAGAAAGCTTCACTGACCATAGTCAAGTAGGACATGACTGATCTAGAGAGTCGAACATCCAATACCCAAGTTAATTAAATCTACAACCCTATTGTCACAAATTACTGCAAAAAAGTCAATGTAGTAGTCACTGTGCTAAAGGAGTAATGAGGCAACTGGTGCCCTTTTGAGATAGGCAGCAGGCAGTGAGTTGGGGAGGATGAACCACGGATAATATATGGTGCTTTTGAAGGAGGGCTAGGTGTCTGGAACCCAAAGTATTTCTTATACCTGGAGGAGGATAGACCTTCTAATCTGATGAGAGCCAGTATTGGCCAATTCAACAAAAATGTTCTATAAAATGTGCTTGTATGAACATTTTTTTTTTACCTTGAAACTTATAAATATATATCAATTCACCAATTTTGTATTGCAGATTCAAGAATTTTTCTAAGAGTATGATTTTTCCATCTAAGTTTTTTAAATCAATGAGTCAGGATGTAAAGACTTTATATATATATATAAAAGTTAAAAATCTAAAAGTTTCCTGTAACAGTTGTCTTATGAACATAAAATTATTTATAATTTAGAGTCAACTTTTTTTTAGTCATTCTAAAATATTCAGCTTAGTTTTCAAAGACATATTGAGGATTTTGTTGTTGTAGTTGTGTGTTCTCCACCTTTTCGTTCATGATTTAGTTCACTAGTTGGAGTGCTTCATTTTGTAGAATTCTATAGGATACATGTGAGAACTAAGAGCATGGCTCTCAGAACTTTGGGAAAACTGAAACAAAATCTCTAGATTCTAGAAGAAATGAGATGATAGGCGCTTGGATGCAGGGCTAGACCCTATCAGAAGCAGAATTGTTCCAGGTTTATTCCATAAGATTGGGTCTCAGAGACCATTATTTTTCTCAGATGATCTTCTCCTTTATTCTTGTGCTGTGGTCAATATCTACCCAGACCCTGTGGGAATTTGGAGTTCAGAAACTTGAAACTTCATTTGGCATCTTTTAATATTTTCTTTATTTCTCTGCTCACTGGGCACCTTTTTATCCCTGGAATAAGGAGTCCTAGTGTGATTTGCTCCACATGGAGTTTTATAGGAGTTCTCAGTCTATCCAAAACTATTCATCCTTTAATGAAAGTAGCTATATATATATATATATATATATATATATATATATATATATTCATATTTCACTAATTTGTATAATGCTGAATTGCATCATTGTGTAGTACAACAAAAAACAGAGCTTGTGTAAAAAGGTCAGGGATGAACACAGAGTCCCCTGGTAGGCATCCATTTCAAACTCTGGAAGCAAAAGATACTCAAGGGAAACAAAGAAAAGCCAGTGGTGCAAGAGGTAGAGGTTAATCTGCAAAGTGAGTTAGGCACAGGTTTCTTTGAGATTGTGTTAGTTTCTCAAGACTGAGTAACAAGTTATCCCAAACTAACTGTCTCAAAATACAACAAATTAATTCAACCACAGTTCTGGAAAACAGAAGTCTGGTTACAAGATTTCAGTGGGAGTCAAAATCCTTCTAGAGAAGAATTGCTCCCTCCTTGCTCTGTCCAGCTTCTGTGGCTGTGGGCTGTCCTTGGGGTCCTTGACTAGTGGCCACATCACTCCAATTTCTGCCTCCATCTTCAGCTAAATGCAGTCACTGTCTCCCCTTTGTATATCTCAAATCTTTTCCATTTATCTTATAAAGACACTTGCCATTGAATTTGGTCCCCAACTGGAGAATCCAGGGTCATCTGATCTCTTGACTCTGGATGCAATGACATCAACAAAGTTTTATTTTCCAAATAAGATAGAATACAACATGCATTAGAGGTTTGATGTGCCCATATCTGTCACAGAGCCACCCATTAACCCACTCCAGAGGTCAAAATACAATATAAAATACAAATAAAATATTCATATTGCTCTACTCCTCCATTTAAAGCATATCTTGATTTGCTCTGGCTGGTGCTTGTGTCACTCCGTGCCATATATTTACTGTCACTCACACACCAGGACATGAACCCTCTTCTTCTTCAAGTTTCATATTTATTACTATCTCCAGGATGTTAGCCTTTGCTCTTCTTTCTACCTGGATTTAATGCAAATATTTTTATATAGCTAACTTTTACTTAGTATGTTGGGCTCACCTCAATGTCACCCCTATAAGATCTAGAATAACCTGGGTATCAGTCAGATACACTCAGGGAATAGATCACAAGTATAAAACAAAATCATTTAAGGAGGCTTTAGTTTCAAAGTAATTACTTGTAAACATATGGGTATAGGAGCCCAAGAGGTACGTCAAGATCCTGGATCTGGTGGTATCATAGAGCTGGTATCACCCTTAGTTATAAAGAGACAAAGTCAGAATGCAGTTAGCAGAAGTCAGAATGAGGGATAATTATGGAAAGATCTTGAAAGAGTGACTTTGACTTTTTCCCCGTAACAATGACTTAAAAAGGATATTTACTTATTTTTTTATGTAAGTCATTATTTATGTTTCCTAAATGGCATGGTACACAATAAGTATTTGATAATATTTTATTGAACTTTAATTAAGTACATTTTTATTTGTATTCAGAGAAATAGAACTAATAAGATGTATGTGTGTGTGTATCATGCATGTGTGTGTATGTAGATATAAAGATAAAAAGAGATTTATTTGAAGAAACTGATCATACCATTTTGAAACACAGCAAGAACAAATCTGTGGTTCAAGTCCAAAATCCATTTCCTGGCAGAATTTCCCCTTACTTGGGTGAGGTGTCAGTCTTTTGTTCTTTCTAAATAACCCATCCATATCAGAAAGGGCAACCTACTTTATTCAAATCCACCAAGGTAAACTTTAATTTCATCCAAAATTCCCTTCAAAAAAATATCCAGAATAAAGTTTGACACCGTATTTGGGTCCTAAAGCCCAGCCAAGTTGACCCATGAAATTAAATTGTAGTACACATTACATTGTCAAAAGCTCGATATCAGTTAGTTTGTTTTATTTTCAGATGCCAAAGAAATATGTGAGTCATATCTTTTAATCCCAGTTTGACATATCCTGACTCTGAAATCCAATTAAAAAAAAAAAAAAAACATTCTACTGATGGTTAATCATTGCAGAATCAGGACTCAAAATACCTTTCTACTCTTAGCACCAATGTATCCCCTTCTTTGTTTGTCAGTGGGAAGGGAAAGGAGTGGGAATGCCAAGATACCTCCTGAAGAGAATTTTTAGTAACTGGGTTCACATGTGCACTGTTGTCTTTGGATTATCAGTTCCAAGAATGACGAAGTTTGATCTTCAACAATTTGTTTATTCTCTCTAAAACTCAGGTTTTTTTCTCTGTAAATAAAAGCAAAAAAAAAAATCCTCTTTTTTTCTCTATATTTTTTTGTAGAAATAGGTAAAGACACATCAGATTCACTCTCTGGATTGGGATAGCTATTCAGCATTTCCCATTCATTTGAAATTTTGCTCAACAATTTAATTCATTCTTCTGATTCCATTTACATAAATAGTGCTAGTCCATCTCTTTGTCATGCAGAGAACAAACCCAAGATGCATTTTCAGATATTATTGCTATGTGTTCTTATGAAGACTGAAATAAGTAGTATCGATGCTTTTATTCATTTCTTTTCTATTAAATATTTGTAAAACTACCTACATGTACATGTCAGCATACATACATATAGATAACAAAAAATAACTTACTCTCAGGGGTCTGCTGAGTCTGCATTGTTAAATGTGAAAAATGTCATTCAACAAAATATAGAGTATAATTCTGAGAGTTGAGAAAAAAAAACTCAGCCTGACAGACACATGTCAAGGAGGTCAGGGAAAGTTTCAGAAAATGCATAACTTTTTAACAAAAAGCGTAGAGAAAGGAAGCTATCTCAGAGATGAGGAAAGAGAATGAACATTTCCCAATAATGTAAGAAAAAGCTGAGTAAATTTCTACCATGAAGTGAATTCTAATAATAACTTCTTTTCAAGGTTAGGCTCAATCCTTGTTTTCTAGTGGTGTTTTACCCAAAATCTCTTTCTGGAGACAGGCTGTAACTGTGTTGACAGCTCTAACCCAATAGAAGTGCACTGGAGCCCCGTGACTTTTGAGCTCAAGAAGAAACATGATCCAGTCTTATAAGGTAGCAAATGGCATCATAGTGCATATCCACATAAGTTACTAGCCCAGAGCTGATATAAAGGCTAAGATATTCACATTTATTAAGATTCAAATGTCTGGAAGATTCTATGCAATGCTCTCTTTGTACATTATGAATATTAATAGGAACATTTTGATTATTTACTCTGTACTTGTTATACATATCTACAGATGTTAAAAAATAAGGCTTAGTGTGGTTAAGTGATCTGTGCAAGAGAATTGTTTGTTTGCCTCTTCTGCTGTAAAATTCATGTTCAATCCACTAATTATGGAATTAATTACCTCACAAAGCAAAGTTTTTACATGAATGCATATAATAACAGAGAAATAACAGAGGAAAGTTATGGAAAGTTATCTTTTCCTCTACTACTATACTATAATATCTATTCCTGATTGAACCAAAGATCTGTCCTGATGTTGTAATTCTTTGCTTTCAATATAAAAGTTTCTTCTACTTGGAAATGTCTCAACATAGTAATGAATTTGAAGCACACAGAGTATGGTTATTTCCCATCCTCATTATACCACTGAAGAGCAGATTTCCCAACTCTGAGTTGGGAATTCCAGCAGTGTCCAATAACCTCTGGGTAGCAGTGACATTGATTTAAACTTAGAAGTCATGCAATACTAACAGTAATTGTTAAGAGGCCATAAAACAGTAGGTGCACTACAAAGGAATAAGTTAGTCACAACCTCAGTGTTCTCACCATTAAAATAAATCCACATCCCTGTATGTCTAGGGACATGAGTTCAATATTGCCAGAGGCAGGAAGAAAACTAAAGGCAAAGGAGCCGCAATCAATGAATATTCTCTTTGACTATGAAGAGTAATAAAATAAAATAATAACAAGCAACCAAATGTAAATTGCTGGCTACTAGTGTGTAGGGTTTAGGGTCAGGAACAATTTATCATCATGTAGTAATTTATAAATTACCCATCTTTTCCAAATAATATTTGAGGCAAATTATGGTACAATGATATATGGTAGAAAATATTAAAATCTCAGGAGCAAGGAATAGAAAAATACAGAGTTCAAAGTAGTAGATGAAAAGAATCCAGCTCAGGCTCAGTATATTAAGATATTTTAATGAAGAAATTTTAATTAGGAAATTCTTCCTGCTCAGGTATTAATCTTCCCAAGGCTGCCATTTCGTAATATCTCATGCTGGGTGGCTTAAGCAACAGATTTCTTCTTACAGTTCTAGTGGTTGGTAGTTCCAGGTCAAGGTCCAATAGGGTTTGAATCCATTTTAGTCAGATTTTTCATCGCCGTGAACAAAAGACTCAAAGAGAACAATGTAGAGGGGAAAAAGTTCACTTGGGGCTCACAGTTTCAGAGGTCTCAGTCCACATATGGCCAGCTCCATAGCTCTGGGTCTAAGTGAGACAGAACGCTGAGGCATCAGGACCTGGTGGAGGAAAGCAGCTCAGGACGTGGCACCAGTAAGCAGAGGGAGCTCTGCTTACCAGGGACAAAATATAAACCCCAAAGGCACATCCCCAGTGACCCACTCCTCCAGCCACACCCACCTGCCTAGAGTGACTGCCCAGTTAATCCATATCAGCAAATTAATTCTGTGATTGTTACATGTCTCATAGTCTAATCATCTCACCTCTGAACATACTTGCGTTGACTCACACACAAGCTTTTGGGGGCACCTCACTTTCAAGCCATGACAGTTCCTAGCAGGGACTCTGTTGCTGACTTGCAGATGGCCACTTTCTTTCTGTGTTCTCACTTGGGGGAGACAGAGGTCTCTGGTGTCTTTTCTTCTTCTTATATCTAACAGGACTGTCCTATGTACATATACAAATACGCCAGAGTGAATCTCCACATTGTGTACATCCACAAGACTGGGATCAGATTAATCGCAAACCCTTGCCATCTCATTTCATCTTTGTTACCTCCTTATGGATTCTGTTTCCTGTTGTAGCCACTTTGGGGTTAGTGCTTATATGAATGTGCAGAGAGACGCAGTTCAGTCCATATCAATAGTTTTCACTTTCAATTGTGAAATATGTCATCATCCTTTGATCCTCTGATCCTTGAAAACTCGGTCCAGTCAGAGCTTGTTGAGATGAGGCTCAGTCCTTGACCTCTAACTTCTGAGCTCAGGGGTTCTGAGCTCCTCCTGAGACTGTCATGAATCCCTGGTTGACACCTGAGGGCACTAGCTCAGTGTGTCCCCTTTCCTAGTAAGGTGGTCTTCAGTAGACTCAGGTTCTGATGGCAGGGCTTGAGTCTTAAGCATCTGGCACTCATTCATTCAATCAGTCATTTAATAATTGTCTGTGCCCTGCCTTCTACAGTGTGCCAAGGTTCTGTCTCAGGGGTAAAATTTTCACCAGGTCTTTTATATCTCCTGCTCTTCTGGTGTGTCCGTCTTAAGCATAGTGGGGGTGGTGCTAATGAATGCTGATTGACTACAATTAAACTGACAGATAAGATAAACATTTTTGTTTGATAAGATTAATGAAGTCATTAGATTAGTGTCTGTGATAAGCAAAAAATGGGTAATTATTTACAATAGTAATGGAAGAGCACTTTGATGTGGAATTATCTTTTAGCTAAAATCTGAAGATGGGAAAGTAGGTACTAGTGCAAAGAGCTGTGTGTATAGGTTCTAAGAGAAACAGGCAGCAGCTACAACCACCTGCGCGTGGACAGCAATTTGGTGCATTTATGAAAGTGACCAAAGAGTTAGGTGGCAAATAAAGTTGAGATGAGTAGAAAATGATAGACAGTAAAGGAAGAGAAATAATCAACGCTAAGCCACAAAATATATGTGACATGTACTAGCAGGAGTTTATCTACACATTTTCTGCAATGAGTTTATCTAAATTCGTGCTAAATGAATGAAAATGCCATAAGTGAGAGGTTCGTGTGTCCAAGAAAAGTATACCAACCAAGGACAAGAGACACACATGCCCATCCCAACATCTTCTCAGGTCCATGATGTAAGGGCACTCTACAAATGTCTCTTGTTCTTTCTTCTTCTCTACCTCCAGCCCCACATACCAGACTGCCCAGTCATGCTCTTCAAAGTTCAGATGATACATTACTCTTCAGGTATACTTTTTGGTAGAGGACAAAATTGTCACTTCCTAGGTTTACAAATAGTGCCAACAACAACAACAAATTTTCTATTAGTACAGTAATTTAAATAGACTAATAAGCACTAAATTCCTATCATGTGCAAAGAATTTTGATATGTGCTGTCAAGCCATTGAATACACCAACTCTTCCCCTGACCAAAATTTCTACTTCTAAACCTATAATGAGCATATAAACATATAATGTATAAAAATATGTTAAATGCAACTGAATGGATAATGTATATCAGGATTTTGAGATGTAATGAAACAACAAGCCCCTACCAAATATCTCAGAATGGATCCCAAGGCCTGACATTATGAGGGTTCCTAAGAGATGTTGAATGAAAGAACAGTATATGAACCACCCCCAAGCTACCCCTATACACACTCTTCTTTCAAAGGGCCATCTTAGTGTTGCACAGATGCAACAATAACTTCTGACCAAATCATTTTCAAATTATATGTCTGAATCAATTTCTTCCTTCAAAAATTCTATTCATGAAGATTTTAGGGAAAGGAGTAGCTCTGATTAATGTGTGATAGCTTTATGAGGCTAATAACAATTGATGCCATTGAATTTATCAAACCAGCAGTTAATCAAAACTCACTGACCAGCAGCACACAGTAGATTCAGTTTCTTCATTGAAACTCAATAATTCTGTTTACATGTGAAAAATAATGAGATTTCTGGATATTATCTTTTAATATACACAAAGAATATTGGGATTTTAAAAGTTCCCTAAGACCTCTGGAACAGTCAGTTTTGCTCACATAGCTGTAATTTTGCTGACATCCACAGTTACAACCATGTATTTATAATGCTGACTTGGACCCAGCTTGACTTAGATTAAATAAGTACTGCATGCCACTGTAAAATGGGCATGCTTGGGACATGAACCTGGGCTTCAAGATGTTGTTTGGTATTTGTTAGTAGAGAAATAAACAGCATCATTAATTAGATATGTAGTAGCAGCTTCTGGCACACCTGCCCCCACAAATCTGCTTCCACAAATCTTTTTCCTAATCAAGCCCTAGTTGTACAAAGTTCTGTTCTTATTCATTATCTCCTTTCAGAGGGACAGAGAGGGAAGGCAGAGAACCCTAACCTTGAACCCCTGTGCATATTCAATGTGCTGGTTCTGCTCTTTGGGAACAGTGCAGAGTGAAGAACATCCATCCCCTTCATGTTGGGGTCCTTAAGCCATCTCAGCTGGGTTTCCAATGTTTTATCTTCTTTAATTGTTAGAGTCTGTAAACAAGTCTGGATGGCGCCTGGCATTTTGCCAGAGGGAGTGGTTTGTGAAGTAACGCCAGCGAGCCATTAAGTGTGGAGATTCCTTATTGGTTGACTGATGTATCTAGTTTATGCTAATTAAGATAAGCTGTGTGGAATGTATAAATACCTCTGTTGTCCTACAATAAATGGCTTCCACTCCTGCTGTATCAACCTACACAAGTTGTTCATCACCCCCTGGTTATTTTGCTGCAGCCAGACTGCGGCTTATGGTGGCCCGGCCCGGCCCGTTACGGGGAGCCCCAGGACACTTGGGGGTAAGTGACGAAAAAAAAGCTGCCCGTCCATAGATAGGACGGGAGCAAATTTGCTCGTCCCTAGGCAGATAGGGCGAGAGGAAAAATGGCCGTTTTGAGAAAATGGAGAGGATTGATACAGTATGTTTGTGTCTTGTTTTGTCTTGAAATGTTGTATTGTCTTTGTGATGAGAATATGGAAGGGGTGAGAAGTAAATTACTAAGGGAAGAAGGCACCCCAATGGAACCAAGAATAGTTAGGGCATGTGTTGATAAGAGCCCAGGAACTCTAGTCAGAAAGAAAAAGAAAGTTCAGAGGAGGAAGGATTATCAAGAAAGAAATTGCAAAAGGCTACTACTAAATACTTTTCGTTACCAGAGATTCCTTATTGGTTGACTGATGTATCTAGTTTATGCTAATTAAGATAAGCTGTGTGGAATGTATAAATACCTCTGTTGTCCTACAATAAACTGCTCCCACTCCTGCTGTATCAACCTACACAAGTTGCTCGTCATCACCCCCCCCCCCCCGCCCCCGGTTATTTTGCTGCAGCCGGACTGCGGCATTTAATCTTCACAATGTGTGAAGAATTGAGTGTCCTTTGATGGATGAGGAGGAAGGTCTCAGTGGCCCAATCATTTGCAATTCTTCAGTTGCACACAAGGGTTTTGAGGACCCCCACTTTCATGGCCCCTATTCTTGACAATCCCAGTCTTTCCTTCTCCTCCACTGCAGAGCTTCTTGTTTGCTCTTATCCTTCCAAGGGAGGATCGATCTCTCTCTCTCTCTCTCTCTCTCTCTCTCTCTCTCTCTCTCATCTGTAACTTAATTATAATTTCTGCACTTGACTCCATTTCAGAAGTCTGGCACACTGTAGTCATTTTAAAATCCAGTGACAGACACTCACTTAGAAACCATCTTGAATGATGGGGAAGAAAGCTATTAAAATGAGCGAATGGAGAGAAAAATTAAAGTGAGAAAAAGCCTCTTTTATCAGCTTGCCACAGAAAAATGCTTCTGTTATTATGAAAAAGAAGAGGAGGCCTGCCATTGGAACAGAAGGTGAGGGAGTGGTATGAGGGAAGCTGATCAAATGAAATCATAGAATAATGGAGGCAGTGGGGTACACGCAGCCTCAACTTAGGGAGAAAAATCCTATTCCACTTTTGCAAAAAGTAATGTCACTGAAATGCCTTGATAAAATGCATATGTTTTGCTTTTGCTTTTAATTTTAAGTTTGGAAAACCTAAAATTATATCAAGTTGAAAATAAGAAAGAAGGTAATATGCAATAGTCTCATAATCTGAACATCTTTGTGCCCATTTGCTTTCTTATCATTGTATACAAAATCTACATTATTGACTCTAAATCCCTTCAGAAACCATGGTGAAATATTTGTATTCACTGTGCTTCAGAAAGCACAGCTAAATAAAATAAGTAACTTACTTTGTCTCAGATCTACTGACTTTATAATGAACTCAATTAGTTATCGATGGTGGAAAGAAAAATGAAGTTCCTTATATTGGGGTGAAAAAGAGCACAATTGTTGTTGTCTTTGGGTGGATGCCGGGTTATCTGCCCAGGGGGGTTAGGGAGGAAACTAATTGATTTCAAGTGTCATCATGAGGCAGGAGCCACATTAAGATCATTGACCATGTTGCATAACTTTACAGATAGCTACTATTCAACCCTTTAGTATTTAAATCATTGCTTGAATAATGTATGGTTTGGATAAATTTTCTTACCAAACTATCCCTCATAAAAAATAAAGCAAAACAAACAAACTAACAAAAAACCACTGAGGCTTAAAAGTCACTTATTTAAAGCCAAAGAGCTTGACTGGGGGAAGCCTGAGACTGTCTTTGGAGGATATGATTTTCTACTCAACAAACCCAAAAGAAGCACAGCACTTGTTAATGGTCATCTTATCTTATGCTTGATTCTTACCTCTCTGCAGTCCAAGCTTAAACAGAGTGAGTCCCGTCCCAGGGAGCACAGTCCACTCTTTTGGGCCTTTCTTGACATTTTCTGAGGACTTCTAGTGCCTTGGCCATTCTGGGTAAGAGAATGCAGAGAATCCATGTGAAGTTTCTTTTCTCAGGAGCTTCTCAATCTTCTGCTCCTTCCAGTGTCTGGCCAAAGCCATCTAGGAGGACCACACTCTTGCCATTGGGGTTACCTTGGTGCAGAAACCAGGTCCCTAGTATTAGGAGGTGGCTGACAAAGGTGGTTCCAGCAACAGAAGCAGTATTTCTCCCATGAGACCACAAGACCTCAAGCAGCCACAATAGTGTGACTCCCAATAATCTCCTCACAATATACAAAAACAAGTCCCAAAGAAGATACCAAAAAGACAAAAATCACATACACAGACCAATTTGCTGAAAGATTGAATAAGTTAACATTTAAATGTTTGGATCTAAGTAGAAGTTCAGAATAAAAGTGCTAAAATGAACATCATGTTGTAAAATTTTAATACAAGTAATAAAATTTATTTTAAAATAGAAACAAGGGTTTTAAAAAGTTGAGAAAAACAGAACTGAAGAGATTGTGACTTGCAAAAACTATGATGGGTAAAATTCAGACAAAAACAGTATACTTATGTACAACAACTGAATTAGAGTTAACCTCAATAAATAGTTCTCTATATTGGTCTCTAAGGGGAAAAATAGCAAATATAAATAGTAAGGATCATAGGTATGCCGTAAAATACGAAATAATGATAATACCCAGCATTATGCATTCGCATAAAGATGTCATGTTAAAATAATGTAAATTTGGATCTCAGATTGCAAATATTAGAAGAATTGTGATATTGAGTGCTGGGAAGTCTGCAGCAACCTAGATTGATAGACGTGAAGGAAAACTGTGCACTTGAAGGGCTTCCCACCAGTATTATTTACATAGCAAGAATCTGGAAGTAATCTAAATGTGGAAAACATGATGATCAATTAGAGTATTTCACACATCATGGTATGCTCCAAAATATATTTTAAATGGTTATTTTTGTGTCATGCACTCTTACACTTGAGTGCAGATGAGAAGGTGGTTTAAAATGTAGATCTCTGGTCTATAGCCTACATTCTCTGACTCAATGAATCTGAAGACGTGTGGAGGAAGAATCTGCATTTTAAAATGAGCTCCTAGGTGCCTCAGAGGCAGGTGATTTGCAGACTGTACACAGAAAACACAGCTCCAGTGACTAGAATTAGGGTGCCAATGTGTGCAAAGCACATACAAACATATACAACATCCATAAAAGTACATAGGAACAAGGATAATCATAGGATATATATGGTCTATTTATATATAATGTATAGGTAGTAAGTCTATAGGATATATATATGTGTGTGTATATATATATATATATGTATATGTGTTTGTGTGTGTGTGTGTGTGTGTGTATATATATATATATATATATATATATATATATAACAAATATTTTTCTTGGATTACATTTGCTCTTATTTTTAACCATATTTCCCAATATCACTGAGTCATTTTTACGATCTATTCTTTTTTAATTGTAAAAAAAAAATATAGGACACAATATTCATTGAAAATAGTTCTTCCTGGCAGGTACAGTGGTACACATGTGTCATCTCATCTGCTTGAGAGAATGAGGCAGGAGGATTGTAAGCTCAAAGCCAGCTTCAGCAACTTAGTACTGCCAGAAGCAAATCAGTAAGAACCTGTCTCTAAATTTTATACACACACACACACACACACACGGGCTGGGGATGTGACTTAGTGGTAAAGTGACCCTGGATTCAATTCATGGTACCATAAACAAACAAATAAAAGTGGATTAAAAAAATAAAAAATAAAAAGGACTGAGGTTGCTGCTCAGTGGTTCAATGTCCCTGGATTCATTCTCTATACAAAAAAAAAAAAAAAAAAAATTCTTCCTACTTTCATTTTTTCCCTCAAGTTTTCTCTTTAACTGTGCAAGGAAATTATCTTGCTTATATCAAATCTGTGTTCTCGGTAGAAATAAAATGTGATCTGAGCTGCAGATCCCCGTCCTACTGCCTTCATATTAGACATTTGTAGGGTGGTTTGAAAATCCCTTTTCAGAGGAATTAAGGCTCAGGCTGGGAAGTAAATGAAAGAAGAGCACGGAATTCGGGGCCCTGAGGACATGGATGGTGGCGTTTCAGCTCCATGTGCAATCTAGAGTACAATTTCATCGCCACCGGAGTGGCCAAGGGTTAAGGTGCCCTGGCCACGGAGAAGTATGAAAAGATCTGTACAAAAGTAAGTACAATCTTGCAGAAAAACAGAAAGTGCTCTCTGGCCCACGTCCATTGAGAAAGAAAAGGGCCAACACAGTCTAAGGGAGCAAGGTAACCTCAAGGTGGCCTCAGAAGCCACATGTTCACTAATGTTTTTCCTATTCCATGGATCTGTGTCCAGTCATCAAGCTTGAACACT
This sequence comes from Marmota flaviventris, assembly GCF_047511675.1. Taxonomy (NCBI): domain Eukaryota; kingdom Metazoa; phylum Chordata; class Mammalia; order Rodentia; family Sciuridae; genus Marmota; species Marmota flaviventris. Next base: position 8,789,838 of record NC_092504.1, read on the forward strand.
GAAAATAACTTAGATTCATCAAACTGGAGTGAAATTCTATGCCTTGCTGTTTTCCAGTGGTCTGAATTTGAGCTGTTAACTTACACAGTGTCTTGATTTTCATCATGTGGAAAATGACTGACTGCAGAAAGCAGCTTCCTTTACTGAATGCGGTATTTGGCACAAGTTGATGCTCAAGGTATACTGTTTTTCTTTTATTTTTCTCCACTTTATTTCCATTCTTTTCAAATGCAGAGACCTTTGATTTCTCTTATCCATGCCTTTGTTCAAGGCATAGAAACTATGCTGAGTTCCTATCACAAACCAAGCACTGCCATTCATTCTAAGACGGACGCCCCGTCCACACACACAAACTCTTCTATGAATGGCATAGTCTATGTCCTCAAGGAAGTCACAGCAACTACTATAGTAGGGGAGAGAGAAGTTTGTCCGATGGCAGAAGATACAGGTGTGTACAGGCAGAACCAGTAGCAGTTGCAAAGTAATTCTGCCTGAGAATGAAGGAGAAGAGAAATGTATCAAGAAGAAAGCAACATTGGAGCTGTGTTGTAATATCTGCAAGGATTTGAGAAGAACATATAATTCCTTCCAGGCTGCCCTACTCCTGGCCAGATTCTCTCTGCACTGTAGGAACTGTGCCCTGCTTCCTAAGTGAGGTTCCCAGAAGTCTCAGGCAATACACTAGTTGCCTTTCCCACCAGCCCTATGGTCACCTGTACTTCTTCATTGCCACCCTGATTTGTGAATCGTGATGACAATTCCTAGATCTCTAGATGAGTGTTCGATGGAACTTTGTGCTGTATGTTTCCTGGATAGAATGGGTTTGATTCATCTATCTCCCGACACATCTACCATCCCCTGCTGAATGACTGGCACAGTGTAGGTTGAAACTACCCACAACCTGCAAATTCATAAGGCTCTTCATGAGGATACTCTTCAATTTCAGAGAGCTTCCAATGCAAAATACCAAGGAAAATGATTCAACAGCAAGAGGCAGATGGAATCGTATTTGAAATCTACATCTTCCATTTACGTGCTGTGTGATCTTGGGAAAATTAATCAGCTGTCTTTAGCATCAGTGGAGATTATACATATGCAATTTATGTGCAGATCAGAAATACACCAGTGTCTGACGCCTGATGGTTACCTAATGAATGCTGCTTTTCCTCACACTCCTGTAAACATTTCAAAGCCCATTTTACAGCCTTTAGTGGAAGCTTCCAGTGATGTGGACACTATGTTCAGACAAACCAGTGCTTTTTTTATAATGAAACCTGTTGCCAAAGATGAGTACTAATTTTTTTTTAAACGCCATTTTTTTCTTCTACATTGTAAAAGTCAGCCTGACTTTACTTTCTTTTTAGCTGGTTCCATGATTATCATCTGTACTTACCAACATGACTCCAACTGTCATGAAGGGTCTGCTGCAGGTCTGTGATAAAGTCAACATTAGAAATTAAAAGAATGCAAGTGTTAGGTTATTAAAATGTATTTTGTAAATCAAAAATAAGAAATATCAATTTAAAGGCTATTTTTAAGTGTATTTAGTTATCATATTTGTACTAAAATAGTTTTTTTTTAATTTATAACCTAATTCTACACTAAGGTAAATTTAAAAAGATACATAGGTAATGGCTTTGCAAAAAATCATGATTGCTGCAGTGTGTGACTCTCCTATTTTTGTCTCCCATTAGTGATTCACAAATTCTAAACATTAGGAAACACTTCCCCATATTTGACTTTCAGGTTCAATTTGGAAAAAAAAAAAAAGAGTCATTCGGCCTCTTCCCTAAGGACTTTTCTCTGAGGTAAACAAGCCTAATTTTCTCATCATTAATTTCCTTAAGATGGGAAATCGACTGACAGGGCCTCTGTCTTCCCTACTCATCCTTAACTCCCCATTGGATGTTAGCCCCTGTCAGAAGGTGAACCTAGGATTCCTTTCCAGAAGACTGTACTTTGTCCCTCCCATCATTTGCTCAAGCCATAGGTGCACAACCTGCCAGTCACATGCTTCCCTTCACTCACCTTGGATAAAGTCTCTCTGTCCCTGTCCCTTTCTGACTGGCTGTGATCTGTTCTTTGTTTGGTGAGGCCACCCTCACGGTAGAAGCTATCTAACTCTACCTGCAAATTGGTGAAATTGTTCAATTGCTGCATATGAATTTCAGCAATGTCTGTGACCCCACTGTCACCACCCCCAGGCTGTCCTGACTGACTCATGGTACAGAGAACAAGAAGCCCCTTCAGAAGCTCACATCCAAGTATGGGCTTGAGTTCAGCATTCTGTGTGTGCCAAAGCTCACATTCGGATTTCCATGATCGACTCCCATGACGTTTCAATAGGTGCAAAACTTAGGGGAATATTATGTTCTCCCTGCAAAGACAGGATGGACTCCTCACAAAACTTGGTTCAAATTTGGGACTGGTGTTGTCTGCACATGAACAAGTGTAAAAGCATTCACTACTTACTTATTTGGGGTTCCTGGGAAGTGCTGTACAGGCCTCTAAAACCTCATAATGGCTTGCAAGAGACAAGAAAGGAGACTTTGGTTTTAATTACAGGGTGGGGCCAGGTGAGGTCCACGTGTGACCAGGAGTGGCAAGGTTTGATGCTCTCATGTGTACCAAAGTGGGGAGAACCCAATCTTTCATATTTACTTGTCTAAATACGAGGCACATGGGGAAGAGGGCAGAGTGGAGGGAAAAGTGTCAAAGCTTTCATCAAGAAATGCAGTTTGCAACAATTTGTTAAGTATTTTTTAAAGACCCAGTAGACATAAATTTTCCAGCATAAAGAAAAAGGTTCCCAGTACAAAGGAAGTGATGAAGGCTTATCGAGACTGGAAGAGTAGCTACCCTGATTCCATCACTATGTATGGTGTACGAATACCAAATCATCACATAGAGCCATAAATGTGTACAATTATTTTATGTCAATAAAAATGGACTCCAACCTTATATTATTGTTGAAAAGAGTGATTTTCTCTAATTAGGAATTTTATCCCTTACCATCTAGGATCAAAGAAACAATTATCATTTTTTTCCCTCAACTCATCCCTGAATTCCTGTACAGCAAATGCTTTATCTTATCAATGTATTTCTACTTCACAGTTCAATAAAATTCTTTAAACATAGGAGGTATTTATAACAAATGTAATTGAATTGTCTTTTTCTAAATAATGTGGGCTAATTATTCAACATATTTAGAGATAAATGTCCAGAAGAAATTGAAGGGGTTTGTGGTTATGGTATTAATATGATGCCAAGAATTCTATGGACAACTCTGTTAATAGCTCTAATGATATCTGAATTTTATTGGATTTCTCGTGATAGGGTCAAAAGTTTCTCCAAATTTAAGTTAAAGAGCCTAATTAATAACATGACTAAGTTGTCTAACATCACTTTCTTCAAAGAATCTAAAGGAAACAAAGATGGAAAATCGTACACAGATGAGAAGCAGCACATGTGTAGAAGGAAAGTCTGACTTGATATTGTATAATAGAGTAATATTTGGGAAATTACTGAAAATGAGCCTTAAACCTTTTACCATGTAATGATTATACCTTTGCTCAGAGTTAAATAAGACATTTGAAGTACAGGCTCTGGTTTTAGGTATAAATAGGAGTTCTTGAGACTTTTCCAAATGTACATGGGAATAGAAACACTGTCATTTGAAGCCTGTTGTTCCAAGTCCATTTGCTTTGCAATCACACTGATTTTTTGTATGTGCCTGGATTGGAGACTTGTGTGCTCTTTGATGTCCCAGGAGAGGCCCAAGAAAGTTATGCATTCATCGGTGTCTCAGAGTGTGTTTCCATTTCAGTAAAATTCTCAAAAGGGCTAGAATCGTCTCACTTCTTGCCAAAATGGTCTAAGGACAGAGTGAGAACGCCTACTGAACCAGGGTTTTGTGAGGAAGTTCTTCCTGTAGTTCGTCCCTTATTAGAGGCAACAAGTAACACTTAATGGTTTGGGTCCCAGAATATATTAAGGGTTTCCACTGCATACACCTGCTCAACTGGATCAAAGTCTAAGAGAAGAATATAAATTTTTAATTTTGGCAACCCCTGAGACCTAACAACACCATGAAACAAATGGCTCAAAGATATTCAGGACACTTGAGGATCTACGCAATATTAATGAAAAATAATGGAGATCTCAGTCACCAGAGAATGTTACCCGTTTTGGACAGTGGGTTGAGAATAAAGCAAGAAAGAACTCATAATACTGGTTTTTCAAGGAAGCAGCAGTTGAAAGAAACCCGTTGCCTTTAATTAAGCATATTGAACTTGAGCTGTCAAACAGATACTGCCCACTGTTTTCTTCTCTTCATCCTAACAGGCGGATGGATATATGATAGATAGATAGATGATAGAGAGATAGAGATAGAGAGATAGATAATAGAATTTCAGTGTCTTGATTTTCCTAAGTGCATGAGTGAAATAGAAGGTAGTATGATTAGGAGAACAAGTAGAAGGATATAGGTACAGTTAATTTATAAGTATTTTAATGGAAGAACATAGTGCAAGGAAGAAAAGCAAGGTATTTAATTTAGATTTTGATGTTTTTGAACATTTTTATTAGATCTTTTTAAGAGGGAATATTTTTGTAGAAATACAGATTTGCTGTTTATTTAGAAATTGACACATTTTGTGGTATAGGCCACTATAAATTAGATACATACAGATTCAATTTAACAAAAAGTTATTCAATGCATTGATTTACATTAGAAAAGTGTTAAAATAATATCTAGGATTACAGATAGAATACATCCTTACAGATAACTTTAGCAAACTCCATAATTTTAAATTTAGAGAGGAAGAGACTTCATAATTGTGTTGCAAAAGCTGTTGCCCCCCAACTCAACTCCTGGGTAATTATGTCTTTAGCCAGCTGCACCTGCTAGCCATGCCCACCTATGCATTAGATATTTTTTGGCAAGGTCATAGACATAACAATCTGATGTGTCATTTACCCCATCATTAGCCCATCCTGGCTTTTGTTGCAGGGAGGTCTCACCCACCAAGACTGAATTTCAGGCACATCTGCAGATGTCAGCTCAGTGTCCAAGCCTCACACTATTGGACCACTATTTTATCAACCTTGCAGTGATGGTGCCCTAGCTTGATATAAATTATCAAACTCTATTTCAATCTTATAGGGAAAACCTGTGGTTAATTCCAATGATTGGTTTGACAAGATTATCTAATTTTCAACTTTAATATCAGCAAGTACAAAGACGCTAATTGCCCTGAACTATAATTTATGTCTTCAACCTAGACTTTGATGGTAATAAAGGCACTCTTTTCCTTCCTAATTGAATCCTTTGGCCTTATTTGTCATTGGTTCAGGTGGAGAAAATAAGTGCTCTTTACTTGTGATCCTTTGAGACAAACAAAATATCAGGCTGTTATTAGACATTTTAGACTATGATAATTTATTCTATCTCTTCTCATAACATAGCACTATTTCTATTCCGTCATATAAGTTAAAATTTCTTTGCTAATTTAATAGGAAAACTAATACTCAATGTACTTACAAATCCTATTACTTGTCAATATTTTGTCATGATTTGAATTCTAAGGAGACTTCTTAATATAATGAAAGTTCCAGCTACCCTGACCTAGTAAAATGTCATGCTATGTATTTCATGCTTCAAACAGGCTTCCCAGCGAGTGAACTGCACTCTTTGAAACCTGTACATAGTTTTGAATTACATGCATTTAAATTTTTCCTCCCAGTAGATATACTTTGTAAATAATTCATAAATCATGTTTACAATCTTTTGCCAATTAATAACGCAATAGCTAAAGCTCAGAAATAGTGCCAGTAAGTGGTTTATTGGTAATGGATTATGGTAGGAGAATTTGGGGCATGTAAAATGCATTAAGAAATCTTCATAAACAAAAGAGAAGTCAGGGGAATGTGAATTTCAGATCATGTTTTGGGGGGAATTTTCTAATATCCAATAAAAAGTTAATTTACAGGCAAATCACATTTTAATTGCTAAACTTCATGGATACATTTACATATGATATTTGTTAGTTACACTGTGTTGAACATTTTCTGAGGACATTAAAAAAAACAATTCTTATACTTTGAGAATTATCAGAAAATCCTTCAGGTTTTCAGAGGTGAAGTATTTAGGAGGTAAGTAGGATTACATAAGGTCATCAGGGTGGAGTCCCCAGGACTGAATCCTGGTGGCTTTGTAAGAGGAATAGAGGAGAACACATACATGTTCCCTGTCACTTGTTATATGATGCTCTGAACTGCTCAGGACTCTGCCAGCAAAGGCCATCACCACATGCAGCCTCTCTACTTTGGACAAGAATTATGAGCCTAAGTAAGTCTCTTTTACTTCATAACCTATCTATTCTGTGGTACTGAGTTTGTAGTAAAAGAAAACAGACTAAAATGAGAGATATGAGCCACACTTTAAACAAATGTATTCTGAAGGCAGCAAGGATTCCAGCAATGTCAAAATCTGCATTCACGTTCCCTGTTCTTGGAAATGGAAGCCTTGGCTTGAATTCCAAAGGCATTCCTTTACCTAAGAACCTATCAGGCCTATGCTACACACCCTGAAGGGCGTGTGACTTATGTCAGTGCCTACTTCTCTCTAAGGGAAGGTTGCCTTAGCTGTCTGGTTCCTGGAAGTATTATCACCAATTTTGAAGATGATAATCAAAGAAACTGGCTACAATATTAACAATCCTCTATCCTTTGACCATTTTCATCTATTATCGATTTTTCTGGAGAAAAAAAAATGTTTTAAGAAAGCAGAAAAGATTTAATGGAAAAGAATAAAAAAAAAAGTTGAATTGAAGGGGGAGATGAAAGAGACAGTGAAATATATTAATTTAAGATTAAGCAAACAGGAAACTGGAATTGAGAAAAGAGAGCAAAAGCAAGATAGAAAGAACTGACAGGTAGTAAGTGGTATTGGGCAAGTTATTAGTGTGACATTTGGGCTGGGGGCTGACAAGAAACATAATAAAGAAATAAAGTAAAAAAAAGTTTAATAAAGAAATACAATATAATGGTAATAAAGAAAGTTTTATTGCAATACATTATTAATTTATACTGCATTATTTAACACTTGGCCAACAGCACACTTAGCACTTAGATATCATTTCGGTGGCTGTTGCAGCTATCACATTAGTGGGAAATTGGAAATTTATATTTGTCTTTCTATCTTCAAAGGGCAACTGAACAGTGAGGTAGGCACTGTTTGGAGGTCACAGGTGGTCACTGCTAATGTGGAAAACCTGTTTCCTAGCTCCTACTTCACACGCACACACATGGCCTTCCCAGCGAGGTGTGCTGTTGAGAGCTCAGTGACCAACACAAAGCCCACGAAGCAAATCAATGGGAAATCTGTAAAGGGGACTCCAGACCCGTGACTTGCAGCTTCAATTGTAGCCATACAAAGTTGTCCTCACACGCATAACAAACAGCAGCATCAGGGGAAAGCAGATTCTCACTGCCTCCTCATGGTGTCACATGTTCACCTAGTGTAGGACATCTAAGGCACAGCACTGCTGATATAAGGGGACAGATAATGCTCTGTTGGAGGTGAAAGGATCCTGGACATTTTAGGATACTTAACAGCATCTCTGATCTCTATCCACCTGGTGCTAGTAGCATCACAACTGTCTTCAGATATTGCCGATCAACTGCTGGGGGTGAATTGTTCACCCAGTGGAAATGGTAGTAGATGTTCCTGCAGCAGACAGTGTGTCCAGCTTCCTCATAACCCATTCTTTCACTGGACACAAGCCAATTTTGGTTCACTTCATTTGATCATCTGTCTTGTTTGCATTTACATGACCGAGATGAATTAGGTGTGAGTCTTGTTAAAGGGAAAGTAATGACAAAGGTGACTGTCAATGCCAGTAAGGTCCTAGAGATGCCTGTCTGCAGCAGCCGTTGACGCAGGTGAAATTAGAAGGGTGGATGGGAGTTAAAGTCACTGCTTGGGAATCACTGTCATTACTCAGAGGGAACTCCCAAGCGAATGCAGAAACTGAAGGAGGAAGGAGATGGATGGCAGAGGCTCAGCACAGAGGGAGATTGGATTCAAGGAGGGAAGAGTGGGGAGTGGGTATGGTGCAGGTAGGACAAAGGTTAGACCCCTGACAAGGTGTGGAAGCAGGCTGCTCTGCCCAGACCTGGTGCCTGTCGTGGTGGCAGCTGTGGGGACACAGAGTAGAGAATCGCATCCACGGTGCCCTGGATTTTACACTTCCATTTCATGTTTTGTTTCAAAAAGAACTTACTAAACTTGGACTATGGTCTGAACACTTTGTTATCTCAGACTGTTTATCACATTAAGCCTCAAGTATTTCATTTTGCTAATATTTCAGTGGAATTGACACAGGTGCATGAAAATAGATTAGAAATCATATGTGAATATGTCCCTTGATATCATTAAGAATGAAAATATAGCATTTTCAGGTAAATGGTTGGAGCTGGAGCATATCATGCCAAGCACAATAAGCCAATTCCCCAAACAAAAGGCACACTGTTTTCTCTGATATGTGGATGCTAATTCATAATAAGTGGTGAGAGGCTATGGAAAAAAGAGGTACCTTGGATTAGGCAGAGGAGAGTGAAGGAAGGGGAAGGTATATGGGAGTAGGAAGGAGAGTAAGTTGAATCAGACATTATTACCCCATGTACATATATGATTACACTACCCGTGTGATTCTACATCAAGTACAACCAGAAGAATGGGAAGTTATACTCCATTTATGTATGATGATCAAAATGTGTTATCCTGTCCTGTATAACCAATTAGTACAAATATGAAAAATTGTAACGTGTTTTAAAACAAAGATTAAAAACATAAGCCCAGTGCACTAGTACCTGCACCAGCTTGGGTGGCTGAGGCAGGAGGGTCACAAATTCAAAGCCAGCCTCAGTAATTTAGCAAGGCCTTAAGCAACTTAGCAAGAAAATAAAAATATATCCTGTCTCAAAATAAAATATACCTTAAAAAATGGGCTCGGGATTTGGTTAAAGGGTTAAGTAACCTAGGTTCAATCCCCATTACAAAGAAGAAGAAGAAGGAGGAGGAGGAGGAGGAGGAGGAGGAGGAGGAGGAGGAGGAGGAGGAGGAGGAGGAGGAGGAGGAGGAAAATACAGATTGTCCTTTAAATAGGACACAGTATAATGTGGCATCTTGTGAGTGGATAAGCTATCCTATAAATATGATAGTAGGCTAATATTCTATTCTTTCATACATTGCACAATGTACAGACATAACTGTCATGACCTGTTTATCAATTACTTTTGGTGGAAAAAAGAAAAACACTTCAAAGGGTCACATTACATTTTAAACAGCATGTTGTCAGTTTCACATGACATGGTTTTATTGACATCATTGTTTTTCTTGAGGTCTAAGAGTAATATGGCTTCTTGTGTCAAGTCTGGGATCAGGTTGCACAGTAGCAGGTCTAGGAGGGTTAGCCCCTGTCTGTTGATGGGTTCTCACTGCATTTTTTAAGCGTGCTAAGCAGATGTCTTTTGAAATCTAACAAATTTATGAGACCCAATTTGCTCACAAATTGTAAATAATCCATGCATTTATTACATGTATCAAAGGCAAATACATTTTTTTAACCCCCAATATAAGTGGAATATTTGGAAAGCAACAGATCACAATAATCCATCACCACTGAAATCGCTAAGGGTCACAACCCCTGATGTAGGAAGCTTGCCTGTGTTCTTATTTCCTTTCTCCATCAGGGAGCTTTGCTAAGTGGTTCCACAGTATCACATTTGGTTCCAATGATAGCATTTTTATTATCTAACTGCAAGCAGCAACCCATTAAAGTTCACCAGGTCGCAGAGACGCAGCTAAATATCACTGTGGAGCATACCTTGTCCCTGTGTGCCATTTTAGGGCAGCTATTTCTGAATTCTTGATGATTTTAAGTACTATGCATTTGTTGAGATAAAAAAGACACCCTATTCCTAAAAAAATATTTCCATACATGCATTTCTTATATTGTTTGAATATGTTTGGGTGTAATATTTTGTTCAGTTAATCATTTAGTAAAAGCAGCCTTGGCAGTAAAATTTATGCTATTTTCACAATAAATTTAAAAATATTTCAAAATGCTCTAATCATTCACCTATTATTTTTCTCAAATGGATAGACTCTAAAAACATAAAATTTATTTCAAAATTACCAAAAATGTTAGTTCTGTTGTTCAGTTTAAGTTTTTGACACAATGGGTTGATATCCCCATTGTCTGAAATTTGTATCTGCAAAACCTGAGCAAATTCTTTGGATAATCTAATGTATATGAAATGAGCAACAATAGAAGTTGAATTGTGGCAAGTGCTTAATAAAGGCTATATTCATTTATTTCATTTTCTCTTCTTAATAAATACAATAACAAATAACACATAATATTTTGCTCCAGTCACTTAGATGGCAGGAGAGGGTGCAATGGAAAGGAAATGTGACAGAATATTTTCATAGTATCCTGCATTCAATGTCTCTTTCAGTCTCTATGCACTTCTATGAAATAAATATTATTATTATTTTAATGGATTAAAATTAGATTAATGGAAGGCAAATGTTATATAGCACAAGAATAATTGAACTGAAAGTTACACCTATTTTATCCTAAAGTCCATGATTTTTGGGCACATCGTGCATGCAAACTCTTAACAACTATTCTGTAGGATTGAAGTGGTTAACGTTATTTAAAGAGGACAAAAACACTATAAAATTTAGAGTAATATTATTGTTTCAAAGTTGGGAAGAGGCGAACAGGTGGGAAGCAAGCTGGTATTCCAATTATGCCATATCTCAGAATCCTGGAAGTTTTTGCTCCTCTGTTCGTCTGTATGAGTAGCCAAACAATGCAAAAATGTCAAGTGAAGTAGGTCTCAAATATCAGGAAAGCCTTCAAAGTTTGCAAATGGACTGGCAATAATTTTTAAATGTACACTCCTTTCCAACCTTGCTAACTGAAAAATGTGGACAGGATTTCAATGAATAGAAATATTCACAGTACTGATTTTCTTTATTTAAAATGCTCAGAGTAATTTCTGAACCTATTGTCCATCCACAAATATCAAGCCAACCATTTCTTCTAACAGCAAAGTTATTACTTGTTCCTTAAGAATGAAAGAAACATTCTTGCACAGACAGAACCGTTTGTCCTGCCAGGAACTGAGGAGTGACAAGCTGTCTTTGTCATAGTGACTATCATAAAACGTTTTCTAGAAACCGATTTTCTCTGTATTCCAGAAAGCCAAAAGAAAAAAGAGGAAAAGGGAAAAAAAAAGAAGAAAGAAAGAAGAACCAATGGACCAGGGCGGCTTTCATGCATGAAAACATTGGTAGAAGCTCGTATTTCATAAGTCAAAAGTTTCGTCTTTTATTCTATTGTCTTCCTTGGGGGAAAAAATGAAGTTGAATGAATCCGAACAGTTGATTATAATTGTGCTTCTTCAAATTGCCATATCTTAGTCTTTGACATTTTATGGGTGCTATGTATTGGAGAAAAATGTTCTTTAATAGGGTAGTATTTAAAAGAAGAGGCCACAACCTTGTCATTATCACCAGCACAATGGACAGGCTCACTGGAACTAGCCATCCAAGCCATGGAGGGACTTGAAGTTAATTACATCACCTTAGACAATAAGTTGCTCTTTGTAGTTACATTTATCTCTGCACACAGTTGGCTATTTTTTTTGTTGTTGTGTAATGTCCCATTAATCACTGTTACTTTGCTCCCTGCCATGTGATTCATCATCCTCTCCCTCTGAAACACATCCCATTCTCCAAGACTCCAGATAAACCCCTAATTTAAAGTGGCAGTGTCCAACCTTGGCTATCACAATGGTGTAGCTCGCCTGAGGAGGGTCAGTGGCAATACACACAGACGCCAGGCATTCAGTGGATTCAAATTAACCCCAGGGATTGGGCTCAGGGGCTGGGAAGGTGATCGCTCTTCAGATGGGATTGAAGGTGCATCTGCCTTTTGGGCTTCTCCGAGAACCACTCATTTTTAAAAAAAGATGACAAAATGAGGTACGTGTCAAAGAAGCAAAATGTAGTAGAAAATCTGGAAATGAGGGCAGGAAGAAGTTGTTGTGAATTCTTCTGAAAGAAAACACTGTGTGTCCTTGTGTATTTGTCTCTTTCTTTTTCTTTTGTCAGGGCTGGAGGGACTGGGATTGAACTCAGGACACTTGACCACTGAATCACATCCCCAGCCCTGTTTTGTATCTTATTTAGAGACAGGGTCTCACTGAGTGGCTTAGTGCCTCTCTTTCGTTGAGGCTGGCTTTGAACTCATGATCCTCCTGCCTCAGCCTCCCAAGACGCTGGGATTACAAGTATGTGCCACCACACCTGGCTTCACTGTCTTAATCAAAAAAGGAAAAGAGAGAAACTCAGAACAGGTACAATATCTGAGCATTTGGATTTTTTCTTTTTCAGAACTCCAAATTCTTGGACTTAAGAACTGGCAGAGGGATGCCTCCTTTTAATAAAACATCAACAAAGTATCCTATGAAGAATTTTGAAATATTTTAAAGAATCAAAATTGGTTATTTGAGAGATAAATTGATCCCCATGCCCAGCTGTGAGTCACAGCTCTTTGCCCTTATCAATTGCAGACCTCCATGTTCGGCAGGCTGGTCCATGTCAATATGGCAGAGCTCTGCACAAGCCAACCTTGAATTTTTTCCTGCTAATCTCAACTTTTTAAAATAGGCACAGAGTCCTCTTAAATGTCTAGTTAATTACTTTGCACAAGTTAGTAGACTAAGAAAGAAACTATTTGTCTGATTTACTCCAAGGTATTTCTTGAATTTGGATAAAAAGATACATGTAACACAAGTAGCTGACCCCAAATGGAAATTTCCAGAGGCTTGACCTAGTGATACAAAGTTTGCAATCACAGACCAACCATTATTTTGTAAAATTAATATTGTCGTGTCAATATGGCATATAGGACAAATCTTTTAGCACATCAGTTCTAACTCTGCAATGAATTATTTGTGGACATATTGACCTTCTGGGTCTATTCCCTAAACTGGTGGAATTCGTTCATTATTATAGCACATGCTACCTTGTGTTGTAATGTTTTTGCTTTGATTCCTCTGTTAATGAAAATCTTAATACAGAGTCAAGCTTTCACACATTTGAAAACTCATTGTCAGGGACTCTAGCACTGTCCAAAAGTTTTCTGGCATAAAAAAAAAAAAAAAAATGAGTTGTTGTCCACCGAGGTGCCAATCAAGAATTCAGAACTTTCCACTGCTATTGTTCCTTCTTCAGATCTGATGAGGAGCACTCAGTTGCCAGTTCTTGGATTTTAGGGAAATAATAAGAAGTGGAATCATAAATTGACTAAGTGTTCCAGGTACCATACATCCATCCGTACTAAACTTCATCACATCTGTGTAAAGCGGTTGATTGCATTTGGCTTTATGGATGAGAAAACTGAAACAGAGGGCAAAATATCTGCATAAAATTCTGTGCCCACTACACAGTGAGTGGAGGGCCCTGCTCAGGTTCTTGGTGGAGGCTCTGTACTTTCCAGTGTCCAGGTCTTGCTTCAGTATGTGCACTATGAGCTTACAACTGCCTGGAATTGTGCACTGGGTCCATATGAAGCCCTGAGGAAGTTACTTGGCATGGCTGCCTCTCACTGCCAATAAATCAGCTGCCCTAAGATCTTAAATCATGAGGCAATTAAGATGAAAGAGACCATGGGGAATTTTAGATCAAATGGGATTGGGCTGCATGTGGTTTGGGCTGCATGCTCTCTATGACTTCATAAAGACCAATTCTTCTCAACCAGAAACAATTCTGTGCTTCACATTTGGAAATGTCTGTAGACTTTTGTTTCTTTGTTTCTTATCACAACTGGGATAATACTAGTGGCATCTAGGCCAAAATGCTTTTAAACATCCTATAAAATGAACAGGAAAACCCTTCATGGCAGAAATTCTCTGGCCCAAAATGTCATTTGTGCCAAATTATAAGCCTGTTGTAAACAGATTATAATTAACTGGAATACATATTTGAATAAAATTGAGTACCCATTAAGAAAAGCAACAAAAGCTAAAAAGTCCATGAAGACAACTGTGTAAAACGGTGGGGTCAAACAGCAAGAACTGAAGCCTCTAAGACCACGAGCCAAAGGAAATCTTTCCTCCATTAAGATGGTTTACTCAGGAATTTTGTGACAGCATTGGAAGTGACTAGCATACCAGGGCCTTCAACCAAGGGCCAGAGCATCCCAATGTGCAAAGATCTGAAGGAAGCAAAAGATTCCAAACGTGAGTGGAACAGGATGTTGATGGAAAAATTATGAAGGATTAAACATGAAAGTGTGAATTGAGTATTCTATAACTTCCAAACTGTGTCAACACTGTTTTATGGATATTGGACTGATCCCCAAGAGGAATAAAGTGTTTTAACCTTCAAAAGATAAATATCACCTTAACTTTTATAAACAATATACCTTTAAAATCCAAGATAGAGACAAAACTTATCTTAAAATGGACATTTCTGCTGTGCACAGTGGCACACATCTGTAATGCCAGTGGCTTGGGAGGCTGAGGCAGGAGGATCACAAGTTCAAAGTCAGCCTCAGCAACATCAAGGCTCTAAGCAACTCAGTGAGACCCTGTCTCTGATAAAATGCAAAATAGGGCTGGGAACATGGCTCAGTGGTTGAGTGCCCCTGAGTTCAATCCCTGGTACACTTCCCCCAAAATGATGTATATTTCTGCTTAAATATTAATCATATAAAAAAAGGACACAAAAGAGGGAATGATTGAACAAATTATTTCAAACAACCGATAACTATAAGATATATTTTTAAAGAATATTAAGTAATCTAGCCAAAGTCAAATGGTGTGGTAGAGAATAAATTAACATATATAATATAGTGATCATGATAATAATATGAAAATTTAAAAATGTATATGATATATATTTGATATTTATATTTTGATATATATAGATATATATTTAATATAAATTAAAATATATGTATGATATCTGGTTATAAAGTGAAGAAGAAATGGGATGAAAATAAGAAAAATGGGTAACAGTGTATCAGCATTTAAATTATTTATATATTTAGATTTCCATATTGATGTGTGTGGTACTTTATAAATTTTGATACTCCGAATTAGATCTCAAAGTATTTTGCTACAATAATGTTGTAAGAATATAATACATTATCATGGGACAAAATAAGTTACTTTTTTTTTAACTTTGTGCCTACAAATGTATTCATGACATGAGATAATTTAAATACGTTCCACTTGGTGTCCCAGGCATGAATAATCTCTGTACCTTCCTAGTGTGGTGTTCTGCCCATTGAAACCACCTTGTAGAATTTTTGTGTGTCTTCTACCTGTTCTAAAGTTTGTAAGAACAAATACTACTTGACTTACTTTAATTCTATCATGTTAAATGAACATTTGGAATTTTTATCTGTATTTAAAATAGTAAAACATGAAACTATAGTATTTTATCTGGTAAATAATTTTTTCACAAATAAAACTATTTTACTGAATATGAATAATATCTTCAAAAATAAAATGTATGCCATTATACTTGGTAATGGCATGTTTTAGAAGTAAAGAACAAAGCAAGAAAACCACAACTATTACTCATCATTACTTCATTATTACTGAAAATAACTTAGTTGTATTGGGAAAGCAGGATGTTAGGAAAGATCTCTGGATGACGTTGGTGACAATGGCAAAGTGATAATATCCAAAAGTTTACTCTTCATAAAGACAATAAGAAAACTGGCATAAATTGTCATGATCAAAATTTTCAGTACTCTGCAAATTAACCACATCCTTGCTGGAATCCCAGTCTACTTATTTGTGCAAAGTCAAATTTATAGTGATAACTGTAGTGTTCTAACTGGCCCTGATCTTAGTTCTGTAAAAATGATCCATTCACAAGTAAGGTATAAAAGTGATCAGTTCACAAGTAAGGTTTAAACAGCAGTCTGGACTAGGCTTGATGGTGTAACACCTCTATTCCCAGCTCCTCAGGAGGCTGAGCCAGGAAGACCAGAGAGTTGAGTCCAGCCTGGACAACTTAGCAAAAACCTGTCTCAAAATAAAATTAAAAAATTTAAAAGACTGGTGATGTGGGCTGGGGATGTGGCTCAAGCGGTAGCACACTCGCTTGGCATGTGCGCGGTGCTGAGTTCAATCCTCAGCACCACATAAAAATAAAATAAAGATGTTGTGTCCACCGAAAACTAAAAAATAAATAATAAAAAAATTTCTCTCTTTCTCTCTCTTTATATCTCTCTCTCTCTCTCTCTCTCTCTCTCTCTCTCTTTTCTCTCTCTTCTCTCTCTCTCTCAAAAAAAAAAAAAAAAAAAAAGACTGGTGATGTGTATCAGTAGAGAATTTGCCTATCATACTCACAGTCCTGGGCTCAATCCCCAGTAGTGTGCGTGTCCCTCCATCTCCCTGCCCCCCCACACACACATACACAATGCAATACAGAATTCAACTGCAGAGGCAGAAGGGAGTTGGAAGTTTGACTTCAAAAACCTCCCTCCTGGAAGGTTTGCATCATTTGACAGGTCTCCTTTGTTCCTGTCATTCCTACTTGCAACTTTGCTTTTATTTGCCTTGACTTAGAACTCACTAGGCTTGTGTGGGAATGGGTATTGGGGATGTTGCTTGGGGGTGTTTGTCATAAATAATTACAGAAAACTACTTAATTTTGCAACTTCCAGAGACAGTGGAAACCAATTAGGTTAAAGAACAGCCTAACCAAAAAGCATAGGAGGAAAAGCTGCAGAATGAGAGGCGCATAGGGGCTTGACAAGCTTCAAGTGTGTGTAGGGCTGTGCTCATGCCCACAGCTTGGCAAACTTCTCAGGAAATAACCAGAAAGGTCCTGAAGTCTTTTTCCTCCTGAAGCTTTAAGACCATGCATAAATGGGACGTGAAGCGTAAGTCAAATGAGTCTGCTGACTATTTGAGTGTGTAAGTGGTGTCTAATATGCAGGCAGTGCAATTGGGAAAGTGGAACATTTGTTGGTTCCAGAAATTTCAGAAAATCTCTGTATAACCATGAGTAGAATGCTAAGTTAATAGAGTAAGAATCTCAGTAGCCATACAGAACAAAGGATGCAGGGAACCTTTGAAGAATTAAATCAAAACATCAGAAAACAACAGCAGCAGACAGGAGCATGACCAATCCTGGGAAGGAAGGAGAGTCTGATTTGCATAATTGCCACATTGTGTTATTTAAAAAGTTTGGCAAAAAAAATAAAAATAAAAAAACCTTCGGAGATGTGCAAATAAACCTGGTATGGCCCATACACAAAGAAAATCACAAAACAAAACAATCACTAGAAGCTACCTTTGGGGAATCCCCGAGGGATTATGATAGATGGAGACTTTAAATCAACATTTTAAAAAATTTCCAAGAATTGTATATAATGCTGTTTACAGCACTAAAGTAATATGTGAAAATTATGTCTTACAAATTAGAAGATATCAATGAAGGAATAGTAAGTACAAAGAAATGGAAAAATTAGAGTTAAAAGTTACAATGGCTGAAAATTTTAAATATTCACTAGATGGCTCTATGACTCTTTTCTAGGTAAAAGAAAGATTCAGCAATCAGGAAGATAATTATGTTAAGAGAACAAAGAACCAATAGTCCAAAGGACCAATAGTAAACAAACGAAGAAAGATGGCCCCGCACAGAGGCTGGCGGGGCACAGTCCCAGAGCACATCAGAGAAGGAGGAAAGAATATTTGAAGAAATAAAGGCCAAATACTTTCCAAATTTGATAAAAATTTCAATCTGCACACCCATGAAGCTAATGAAATCTAATCAGGATGGACACAAAGAGACCCAACAGCTGAATAGAACATAATCAGCCAAATCAAAGACCAAGACAGAATTTTCCAAGCTGCAAAAGAGAAGGGAAACACCACATGTAAGGGATCCTTAGTAATCCTGTTAAACAACAAGAGAAACACCTGAATTTCTACCAAGTAGGTGGGTCAGAGGGCAATGGGATGACAGACTCAAAGCACTGAAAGAAGACGGTAGACCATGTATTAGCCCACAAACCAAGTGTCAATGAAGAAACAATCCATGCCGGCTTTGAAGCTATAGCACAGCCCATCATGGTGAAGACCTGTGGCTGTGAGAGTGTAGTGAGCCAGGTATGAAGCATGAAGCATTCCACACCCTGGCTTGCACTTCCCCTGCACATCAGGGTGAAACCTGTTTGTGTGTGTGTGGTGTGTGTGTGTACTCCAGTTTGTGGAATTACATCCTTAGAATGGCCATAGCCACTGGTAATGTGCAAAGTTCTTGAGTTGGATTTCCGCTTCAGTAAGCTTTCTTCAGTCACACTGTGGTGATAAGCAACAACTGTATTCCAGTTGGCTTCCAGCAACAAAGGTCTGTTTCTCTCCTGTATCACTCCTTAGGAGCCATGGATTGCTGTGACTCTGATCACACTCTTTCCACTCTGCCACCTGCTTTAAGAATCAGCCCTTAACTCAGTGTCATGATAGAAGGAAAGCGAAAGAGTATCCACACTACACAAAGGCTCTCAAACTTCTGCCTAGACATGACAAAGCCACTCCCCATCTGCAGAGAGACACCCTGAGCCACATGAGAACAGGTCAGATTGCGGATTCTCTTTAAGAGGAGAATAAAAACCATAACAAAAACACAACAATTTACTGCATGGTTTCTACTGTCTCCAAATTCTCCAAAGAATCAGTCTCTTAAGTACCTCCATGCCCCTATGGATGGTGCCCTTTTTCTAGCACCTTCTTGGTCTTTCATGTCCAACAAATTCTAGGAAGAATCCTGCTTTCCTTTGAAAGTACTCAGAACCTTCTTTGTCTTTCCACAAAACTCCTATGACAATTCGTCACGTGTCCCCACGTTTTAGTGTCTGTCTTCTGCTTCTGTTACAGCCTATGAGCTGTTTAAGGCAAACTTTATCTTACCTAAATTCTAGAACTGAGTGGTCAGTAAATATGTCATCAGTTAATGACAGAACACCCTCAAGACTCATTGTCAGATTGGTTTTGTTTTTTATTTGATGATATTCTCTTCTCCTCCCCTCCCTGCCTTCTTCCTACCTTGTACTAACTCTTATTGAGTGTCTTCTACTCATTCAACAGTATAGTGTATAAGAAAAATGAACAAAGCATTTTACATTTCATCCACAGACTCAGAGTTGAGTGGAAACCAGAAAGACTTGAACAAGCAGCTACATTAACTTCAGTAAGTAATTCCCAGATGGCTGGGACCCACGGGAACCTGGAACCTGGTGGCCTCAACTTCTCACCAGCAATTCAGCCACTGGTCTTTCTGCAATTTCACTCTGGGAATTAGAAATGGCATTGTCCTCACCATAGAATGTCCACAGGAATTGTGAAGAAGTTAACTCTACATCAAAATTCTTTGGTTGTGTTTCTGGCTGACAGTCTTACTTTCCTAGTCAGAAAGCCTCCTCTGTGGCTCACACAAAATAATACTTTTCTCAGTAAGTCCATATTTTCTTTCATGTTTTTCAAACTGAACTGTTGGCTCTAAGACCAACCTCAGCTTACTATTATCACAGTATTTAAAAAATCCACATTATCTGTTGACCCCAACAAATTAGTTAATAGCAATTTATTGATTACTAATTACATAATACTTTATAAACATTACCAACATACTAAAACCTAGAAGGTCTGCTCTGGTGCGGTTAAAGTAAGAACTGGTCACCTGAATTACAAACTTGGTGGTTTAGATTAGGGAGAGAAACAAAAACATTTTTCAAACACATGAAGTTTACCCAGAACAAAAGGTGTCACTGCAATAACACAATTTGGGCGTAATGAAATGTCTGTATGTTTGGCATTCTGTTCAAAACATACACATCCACCAGGGAAAAGGTAAAGAGCTAAACTTCACCTGTATAACAAATTTGATCTTTCTTTAAATAAACAAGATTTTCCCATATTGTAGATTGATTGGGCCTATGGACTACAGAGAGTTAGCTGATAATTCAATAACTCAATGTTTAGATGCTTTTAAGAAAAACAATGGACCCCAGTTCTCCGAAGTGATTAAATTACTAACCTGGGAGTAAACTCCATTCCTTCCACCACTTTTTAACTTTTTGGGGTTGTAGAAAGAATGTTGCACAGATTCTGATTGTTATACTTCAGAAGCAAACATAAATATTTGTTACCTCCCAGTGCTGTGGCTGAGACTGGGAAGAAATAGGAAACATCACGTAAACTATGTATTAGCTACCAATTGCTGCAAAACAAGTTACCCCAAACCATGGAAGCTTAAAAAAATAACTCATTTCATTATCCATTCTGAGTCTTTTGGTTCAGTGTTTGGGACTTAGTTGATACTTCTGTCTCAAGGCCTCTCATGGGTTTGTGGCCAAGATATTAACCAGACTTCAATCATCTGAAGATTGACTGGCAGTACAAAGATGAGGGGAGGTCCTCTTCCAAGGTAGTCCCAGAGTCATGGGAATTACATGCTGGCTATGGACGATTCTCTGTTCCTCCCAGTGCATCCCTCTCTGCTAGTTTGTTTGAATCCTTTGTGGCATGGATTTCTCCTACAGAAATTAAGATAGATTATGCTAAGCTTGGTTCCTACCAAATTATGCTTATAATTGATATCTATCCTACAATCCCTCAAACTTGGCACTAATTATAACTCTTAGGCAGCTCTCCTACATACCAAAGGATGTTAACTACTTACTATTCCTGGCATCACCCTTTATCTGCCAAGTGTCTCCAAGAGGACAAGGTGGCCCCTTGCTAAAAACTTCATGAAGCTCTTACCACAAACCCTGGAAGACTTGTCCCTGTAGTCAGCATGGGACAACAAGTCTAGAAAAAGAAAAAGAGATCATGAAAATGAAGAAAAGGGAAATAATAAAAAAGACCAAAAAAAACCCCACTTCATTATAATCTACACCATCTCACGGCAGAGATCAGATTGCAACCTGTTGTCACCTCACCTACAAGTATTGATGAGAAGTCCAAAGATAAGCACTTGGATGAACTTATGAAATTCCCAAGAAATGTTCTCTATTTTCTTTAAAGCCTTCCATCTCTCACCAGCCACATTCACAAAAAGAAAAAACAAAACAAATAAAGACATCTCAGGTAAGTAAAAGAGCTATTTATTTAGAGGAAATAATTTTCAATGACACATTGAGCCAGATGTTATTTTTCTTTTATAGCAAAAATTCACCTACTCAATAATATTTTTATCTGAAATTCCTTAATCCTATACCTTACCTCAGGATACAAAGTATCTAAAGTACCTTATAAAATGTTTTATTATGAAATTATAATAAAATATAAATGAAAACCAGAAAGCCAAGCTAGATAATTTAGTCATAACAATAATATTGGTAATGATAATGATGATAACAATAAATATCAAAGTCAGAGAAGGATGCAGGATTTAAATAGACTGGTTACAGTGCCTGAGTTTATTATTAAATATAGATTGCACTTAATTTTGAACTTCTTGAAACCACAGCGAAATGGAGAATATGACCATTTCTGTCATTTTCATAGAAATAGTTTTCTGTACGCAATTACCATCAATTCCTCTTCCATCCTTAATCGACTGATAAAAATTAAATTGAAGGAGAAAGACTGAATTTAGTTTTCTGAGTTAAAGAATGATGACTGTCCACTACCATTAATTTGCTTTTGTGCATTGCTTTGGAATTGTTTGAGTTTGAATTCAAAGTAAATAAGTTTTGGTTTTAAAAAAGGAGGGTTAGAATTGAAAATGTGTCCATTTTTCAATGTCAAAGATTGATGAAAAGGAAGTTTCAAATTTTATCAGCACAAACCCAAGGAGAAAAAGAGAAAGGATGCTTATATGTGTACGGGTCTTTCTGTATCAATGAAAATGCTGTGGAACTAGGTAATGGTGACAGTGATGCACCTCTGGGAACCATGGAATTGTACTTTTTAAAAGACAAATGTTACTGTATCTGAATAATGTTTTAATTTTAAAAATCAAACATTTATTAGTAATAAAAACTTAACACTATAGAAAATCAAATGAAATTGATTAGAAAATTCTTCTATTGATCTGTAAAAATAAAAACAAAAGTTTTAATTCTTATTCTTATGTCATAGTTATGAAAAGTCTTTTTTAAAAACCTGTATAAACCAGATTATATATATATATATATAATATATATTATGCATATTATATATATATTGCTGGATTATTATATTTGATGATGGAATCAATCTATTGTTTTGTCATATTGTAGGTCCAACATAACAAGTTTTTTGCAGGTAGAAGCTAAAAATGGTCATTTTCTTGCTTCCTCTCAATCCAACTAGCAAAAAAAGAGGCGATGTATGATACAAAATATAAACTCAGTGATAGACATCCTAAGTGATTTTAAGGTATTGGCTCTTTTGGTATGTTAAGCCAATCTATTTGAGGATGTGACCAAGCCAGAAGGTAGCCCAAATTGGTTCAATAACAAATTATGTAAAAATCATACCAAATCATTGAAAAGATAAGTAGATAAGTTGACTACAACCTAGATTCTATAAGGAAAATATAAACGAACAAACAAAAAAGTTGCAGGATGTGAGTTTAAAACCAAAATGATTCATGTCCATATCCAATATTCAAGAAGAAACCCAGTGCTTAGTTATTGTGTTTTTAAAAGTGACTTAAGTGCAGGTTGACAGTGAGCTCACTGGTAAAGAAATTGCCCACACACAGACCCTGGTCTGAATCCGAACCTGCTCACTTTGCTAAATTCCTGCATGTTCCCAGCCATGATTGCCAAGAACTCACTTAAAAACATTCTGTCTTCCAATTCTCCCAACATCTATTATATCTTTTGTCTTTTGTAATTTCTGTAAACTATCTGTCAAATACATGTACCTGTGTCATTATGTTTCTTTCTGGGTAACTTCTTTGAATAATCATCTAATTTATAAGTATTCTTTTCCTGTGTATCTAGTCCACTTACCCCCATTTGGAAGGTTTTGATATATTTATTTTGGAGGGTTGATTTCCTCTAGGTATGAAAACACAGGGTAGTCATTTAAGGTGCAAGGTTTTAAACACAGATCTGCTACTCTGCAGTAACAAGTTTATGGGACCTCATAGAATTCCTAGGGCTTATTTTTTCCTCATCTAAACATAAGGAAATAGCATTTGTCTCACAGAGTTACCATCATAGTTTGTATTAGTCTAGATCTTCCAATATGCAGATGCTAAGACTGGAATAAATACACAACGATTTAATGGGGAAAACCTGTGAAATAAAATGGGGAGCTAGGAAGGCTGGGAAACAAATCTGATCCCAGTGAAGGTGGGAAAAAAAGATTATTGGAAAGGTCCTGGACCTCCATGCTGTCTCCGGAAGGTTCCAGAAGGCCATTGTCAGGAGTCCTGGAGTTAGTCAGACACCAGCCGATACACATGTCTGCCATAACACTCTTGCCATGCTCAGTTACTGGTTGAAAGCATGGCCTTGGGAAGAACAGCCTCTGTACAAGTGTGACAACAGATTTCAGAACACAGCAGGTGTGACTGTTGGTCAAATCAGCTGTTTTATTGGAGGCCTGCCCTGACATCTTCTTAGCTGCTACAGTGTTAAATAGTCCCATACATTATGTTAGCACAGGGCCTAGCACAGAGCCCTCTACTTAGTAGACAATCAGTGGTAGTTATCATTATTTCTGGATCAGCAACACTGAGACACAACAAGGGCGGTAAGGTGATTGACCCCGCCGCTGGGGCTGAGGTTCCCTCTGAG
Source organism: Marmota flaviventris (assembly GCF_047511675.1). Taxonomy (NCBI): domain Eukaryota; kingdom Metazoa; phylum Chordata; class Mammalia; order Rodentia; family Sciuridae; genus Marmota; species Marmota flaviventris. The sequence continues at coordinate 8,813,684 of NC_092504.1, forward strand.
CTCCTAATCAGCATCCATAGATGCCATCTTAACAGGGTGCTCCACAAAAGTCAATGAACCACAGCCACAGGAGTTAGGGGTCTTGGGGTCTTGGGTGGGCATGTTTAGAAAGTCTTGATGGAAAAGGTGGCATTTGATCTAGCCCTGAAGCATGGGAGCAGCAGGGGAATTCTACGAAGCCCTAGAGAAAGTGCTTTGAGCAGAGAAGAGCAGTGGTGTTGGTGAATGGCGATTCTGAACCTGTCCAGGGGAACCATGCTGAGGTGCCCCCTCCTGTTTGCTGTGGGAAGGGAGTTTGCTGAAGCTGCCCAAGTGCTCCAAAGAGAGACTAAAGCAAGTCTAGGAAGGGACTTCCCAGGGGCTCAGAGTAAATATTCACAACTTCAAAATCCACTTTTCCTCCACGCCAATGAAAATATTCTCCAGGCTGCCGCCCGAGGAGGCACTGAGTTTTGAGAAAAGAAAACCCAATGTGTTCGGAAGGATGCAGAAGGGAGGATCCCAGGATCTCTATTTTACCAAGGTTGTGCCCTCCCTGCATGAGTGACCTGGAGCAAGTTAGCCTAACCCTGAGTGGTTTCTCATCATAGAAGAGGGCACTGCTTGTTCTCTATGACCATTACTGACCAGAAAGTGGCTACAATTTTCCCTAGGAAATGACTGTATGTTTAGACACTAAAGTTTCTGTTTCCAAAGCTGTTTTATCCCTTTCAGCTCTCCAGTTTTTATTTTTCCTCCTGGAGGGAAGAAAGCAACTACTGCCATTCATCAAAGGTGAAAGTCAGGGAAACAGCTAATTGGTTTTGAATACATTCTCATCAGGGGGTCAAGAAAAAACTTGGATGAGAGTTGACAGTTTTGAGTGTATTCTTAATATACTGCCTTTGAAAAATAAAGATGAGATACATTTTTCAAAAGTTGAGGAGATAATGATCTCCTAGGTATCTAATTTGCATGTTAGAGCTTAAGCTGTGTACATCAAGGAAAGCTTGGGTTTGGACCAAAAGTGATCGTCGTCGACTCTTAGACAACAGAAATCTTGGAGGCTGGGGTGCCGCCAAGGCAGCCACAAGGACCCCACAGGGGTCTCACTGTCAGAAGCTCCTCACAAACACTCCCTGCAGGTGTGGTTTTGGTGCTGGACTCATTTACCATCTAAGGACCTTGCAATGTTGTGCCTGTCATCTGTCCTCACTAGTCATATAGAAGAAACTCAGTCAATGAAAACTTCTAGGCCTCCTGTGATAACATCCTGACTTCAACCGAAAAAAGTTCCCTCCTTCCAAAACCCCAACTGTCTGAAGAAATCCAGGCCTCAAGCCTATGAAATTTCACAAAGCAAATACCCAGCCTGTTTCTTGATTTAAAGAAATACATGGAGATGGGTTAAACAGGATAGGAAGGACCATATGATAGAAATTAGAGACAGTATTGATGAAAGATTTCCTGATAATGGTTACTTCCTAATAATTGGTTATTATGGTCTTTGTTGCTTTTTAGGGGATGACATTTTAGAAGCTGGAACAAGATCCGGAATTATTATGGGTTTTCCCAAACTCCCTGCCAGGCTCTTGGGGCACATCTTCAATGTGCTTCTTCTGCATTTCCAGTAATGAAGGTGGAAGGGTCATGGATTCTCTGCAGTTTGTAATCCCTTCTTATGCCCCAAATTCATTATGCTAATCCACTCATTGTAAGTTCTGCTTGAGCACAAACTCATATCCAATGTGCACTATGGCTCCAGAATTCTGCTCCTCACTAGCTAACTGTCTCATTGAAGTACTCTCATACTTTATTCAATAGCCAGCATGTGCAAAGTGTCTGAGATATTGCATTTAATCTCTACCAGGCCACCATGTTGCCCCTATTCACAAGATAAGGCAACTGAGGGTCAGAGAGGTTAATTTACTTACAACAAAATCAAACCTCATGGGTCAATTGGAAGACCCTCATTTGAAAAGAGGGCTGTTGGGTGTCAAAGTTCAATCCCTCTATCCTTCGCCCTGCTGCCTCCCCATAACATCATCTTCAGGAAATCGTAATAGAGCCACAGTGGCCCTTTTTATGCCCCCTGACTTACACCACTTCCCAAATCCCTATACTGAAGACATCTGCTTTTAATCCTGTGCTTTGGAAGGGTCTAATCACATTTCTTAATTTCTTGTGGTCCTCCACCCTAACCATTCTCAGTTATTGAGGGACCAGGTGTACCCTCCCCATCTCCCTTCAGGGAACACCAGTGGCCAGACCTCAGCACAGCTTTCCTGCAAGTACTGGCCTGAGTCAGTGCTTTCTCAGCTCATCGCCTTCACGTCACCATCACATTCCCCACAGACCCATGGGACACGGCTTCTCCCCACAGTGCTCCATAGTTCTCATTTACTACTCCCAGAGGCTAAATCCTGGTGGTTCTCAAAGTGTGCTCCTTGGAACAACAGCAGCAGCAGCTCCCGGGAACTAGTTAGAAGTGCAGATTCTCAGGCCCTACTGAAGACGTCCTGCACATTCAAGTTTGAGAACCACTGTATTAATATAGTAATCTACATGCCCATCCTTGTTTATTTGTGCAAAGTTGAATGTCCTCTACTGCCTCTAGTTCTTTGAATCATGAATCATAAAATTTTCCAAGACATGCTAGCACTCATTGATAAAAACCCAGCATGCCTATCATTTAGATCATTTCAGCAAAGCCAGGTCCTTGGTAAGGGCTGTGGGGAGTGCACAGAAGGAACAAAAGAATCCCACAGGAACACTGGAGCATGGAGCTCTAAAGGAACTGGTCAGCTGGAAACCAAATTCCTGGGCTCTGGGTTATAAAAAATGCAGCAGTTAGAATCTGAAGGTCCAAAAAGGCTTGCTTTATTTTGATGTCTAATAAATGAGCCTGCTGCAGTTTAACTTTCTAAAACAATGTCTGATATTTGCTTTCTGAGTTCTTAGGGGGAAACATGGACAGGTCCAAGAGAAATATTAAGGACTACATACTGAATGTGACGTGGGCCAGGATGTCACTCAGGGGTGAAGCACATGCCTAGCCTGCATGAGGCCCTGGGTTTGAGGCCCAGCACACACATCCACACATGCACGCATACGTACATACACATATACATAGGACATGTCCTGAGAAGCATTGGTTCAGGTCACTGATATGAGAAAACTCTCCAAATGGAAAGAGAACCATTAAACTTGAACTCAACCTTGATACCAAATATATTCTTCATTTATCTCACATTTGGAAATAATTATGTGTTTCACTGAAGAAATATTAGTCTAATTATGTGGCACTTCCCAGATCGACCAGGGCTATTATGTAATATAAGGCATTTGTCTAGAGAATCTTTCAAAAACATGAAAACTCCAGGCCCCTGTGTTTCAAAGATGGAATAACAAACTATTTTCCCCTAATCTGTTCTTTCTTTTATATTGATTGATTGATTTACTTATTTACTTATTTGTGTTTGTGCCAAGGATTGAACCTAGGGGTGCTTTACCACTGAGCCACATCCCAGTTTCCATTTTGTTGTTGTTTTCTTTGACACAGAGGCTTTCTAAGTTGCTAAGGCTGACATTGAACTTGTGATCCTCCTGCCTCGACCTCCTGAGCTGCTGGGATTGCAGGTACCTCAATTCACTGCTGATCATTCTCATTCACAGGCAGCCCCTTCTCTCTCTCCTTACCAACCTCCTATGCATCTCACTAGAACCTTAGGGAAATGATCCTTTTTCTCACATGCCCACTTGCATTTCCTCTGTGCATCCACTGTGCCCAACATTGCCCCACAGATGTGAAGCTGTATTAATATCACACAATTCCACAAATTTGGAAGTCAAGCTCAGAGTCTGACCTCCTCACAAAAGGTAAAGTTTTAGAAAGGGTGATACAAAAAAAGAGAGTAAGTAGGACTTCCATCTAGGTGTTCAAATGCCTCAAAATTCCTGTTTCAAAAGCTTCAGAGAAACATCAGGAAGATTCCTTTCCTAAATGTCACTGCTAAGAAGGACACTCTCGGAGCATCTGCCTTCAGAGCATCTGCCTTCAGAGAGGGGAGACATGCCTGTCCTATCCTAAATGGCTGCCTCATCTTTAGCTACAGAAAGAGGCAGCTTATCCCTACCCTTCTTCATTGTCCTTCGTTAGTTGTCCCCCATTCAGCCCCCATCCAGCCATCTGTCACCACACCTCCACTCTCCTGCCTTTGGCCATGATAAGTTCCTTTCTACCACAGGGAGCTTACAGCTAAGACATTATAATGCACACCAGAATGCAGTTATTTCACTTGTAAGTTGTTCATTATCCTCACACGAAAGGACAGTGTCTTGCATTGCCATTATTGGAGATTCTCACACTAAGTTTCTTTATGTGTACTTTCATTTTATTTTAAATGCAAATTGTATATATCTCTTCTTCAATTTCAATTATAGGGAAATCAAAAATTTATGATGATCCACATCTTTGAATTTCTAAAATGAACTTCTGATCTTTTTAAAGCTTCAATCATTTCCTCACAAAGAGTGTACCACTTTGCCTCCAATTCATTTCACAAAGGAGGCGATAGTGCTCACCTGATGATGTGCTCAGGATGATGTGCTCACCTGATGACATCCTCATCTGATGACATGCTAACCCTGATGATGGTGCTCATCTGATGATGTGCTCACCCTGATGATGGTGCTGTTCCTCGTGTTAGTGCTCATTGTAATGACAGAGCACAATGGTCCTCAGAGAGGCCAACATGCCTTTTTGTGGAGCTGCTGGTATTTACTAGAACTGTAAAACTTAATCTCCTTAATAATATGGAGATGGCTAATCTTTATTTAAAGTTCTTTTTGGACAAGGTACTGTGCTAAGTAAGCCCTTAATATGCAGCATCTCGTTCTAACTTTTTAATAACTATTTATGAAAAGTACACGTATTATTTTTTCCATGGATGAGGAATATGAGACACAGAGAGGTCCAACAACTTGCTCAAAATCACACAGCAGGTAAATAGTATACTAGAACTCAAAGCGAGGCAAAGTGACTCATAAGTCTACCCCCTGCCTGTGATGTTCTTTACAATGTCACCTTCCTTTTTGTAAAGTAGGAATGACAGTGTTACTGTCCTCAGGGCTACGTAGGAAGACAGAGAGACACAGGGCTGAGCATCATTGCCAACAGTGCTGCACAAGGAGCACCTGTCTGCCTGGCACTTGAAGGTGGTCCCCTGCAGGCCACCAGGGGGAACTTCCCAGGGATGCAGGAAACTAGTGGAAGATACTGCAAAACACTAATGGAAAAACAAATAAATGATCAAAAATTTTGAGAGGATTTAGAATTTAGCAGCAATTGAACATGAAATGTGAAGAAAATCACATTCCATTGTAAAGCTTTTAGAAAACTTTACAAACTTCCAAAGTAAAACCTTAGCATATGCAGTTGTCTTATCTTCTTTGAAAACTAAAATGCATCCTGTAACTTCTTTATTAGACATTTTGGGAGACAACACCCCATCCTATTCAAAATGACCTGAAATAAGGAAAATTCTTATTAGATGTCTAAAAATGTAAAACTGTTACATCCAGTTTTCTAATCTCCTTCAGTTAGTTCTTCTTCTAGTGTTTTTCGTGCATCCAACTTTCTTTTCCTAGAAAAATTTTCAGTAATATGGCAAAATAGTCAGTGTTTTACCATGAACAGTGGACAGGGGAATAGCATTTTTACTGTCCCCCGTGCTGCAGGCACTGTCCTGGGACCAGAGGGCCTCCCCCGGTCCTCGTGAATTCTACATCCCATGCACACATTGCATGACTTGTGTTAGATTTAGACATAAAGTCAAAGGAGCTCATCCTCACCCAGACCCCTATAGACTACAGTTTGCATCAACAACAACAGAGATGCTGTCCATCAATTTTAAAGAAAGCATTTCAATTTATCTCACTTTTATTTATTAAGGCAGAAAATTGGTTTCCTCTTGTGACTCTGCATTTGCTTCTCCTGGAAGAGAAGCCTGTCCTTGATCACTGGGCACAGCTTGGCAGATTATGGTCTTGTGCTGAGGCTTCTCCAGTGACAGGGCTGATGGCTAGGATCTTGTCCCTGGGGGGCACAGCCAGCTGTCCCTCCTGAGAGATCCCCGAGTTCACTGCTCTGTTTAGAACAAGTGCTCAGTGTTCGCTGCTGCCTGTGACCAGCGTGGATGGGCTAGGCACAGGATAACAGGCACGGTGTGCTGAGCGCAGCTAGGGCCCTACGTGCTTTTACGCAGCCTAAATCATCCCTTCTCCCTGGTGCTTTTTGAGCCTCTGCCTTAAGAAGACTGTGCTCACCCTCATTTTGAACCTTGTTCTCCAACAAATCAATTTTTCCCCTCTGACTCCTCTTCCTTCTCCTTTTCTTCTAGAGCAAAAAAACAGGTCATTTATTTCCGGAATGGCATGGTCTTATTTTTCCCCCCTTTACAAGGTTGGCAGCAGTAAAATAATAAAAGCTGAGGTCTTGAACAGGGGAGCGGGGAAACCCGAGTTCCCTTTTCAAAGCGCTCCTTTTCTTTCACTCAGTTGCTTCCCAGCACAGGCCAAGAGCAGAGCTTCATTTTCGAAGCACTTGGGTAGGGCGGTTTCAAAGACTGCAGCTGCAGCCCTGAGGAGAGGCTGCCACAGAGGGATAGAGCCCTGGGGCAGGAGGCAGGGGGCTGTTCTGTGTACTAGGAGTTGGTTCTGGGTCCTATGAATCAAGGTAAAGAAATGAGAAAGTAAAGGACACTGGACGAGGACACGGAATGCCTAGTGGGCTGTCCGTGGAGTGGCACTCTGGGTCGTCATGTGGTCCCTGTGTTTCCTTCACATGTTCACAGTGTCAAGGAGACTACAGCTCGGGTGAGGAAGAGTGTGAGCCAAAGATGGCACCCCTGTGGGCTCCCTCTCTCAGGCTCCAACCAGGAGAGGCCTCTTCTGCCATCTAGACGAACATGTACCTGGGCTCCTGTCCCTGAGGACATCAGCTGTCCAGGACTTTCTTTTTCCAATACTTTCATCATCTCTAACTCAGCTGGCTGTTTCCATAAACAACAAAACGTTTGCGCTTCCTTCAACATAAGGTATGATATGAATGACCTTTGCCTTTGCTGATCTCCCTGAATCTGCCCACTCCCCACTTTATATAGCTCTGTTGTGGCTTCTGATAGTCACTCATATCACACCACTGTTTTTGTTTGTTGATTTGTTGTTTGTTTTAAAATATTTGATGGCTTCAGGTGTGACAGGTGGGTATTTAAGTAACTTTGTAAAATTCTCTGTCCCTCTGCAGTTTGGATGGTTGAGTATTTCATTTCCTTGGTGGTTGATTTTTTGCTTTTTCTAGATCTTTAAATGGCATGCTTTTATACTTCCTCCCTAATTCACTCATCTTGTTCTGTCTTTGTGACTTTCCGTGTTGGCATGAAGAGAGGAACATACTTTTCCTTCCATCTATTGAAACTTTGACACTGCCCCCAAAACTCTGGCCACTATAACTTGACTTGTGTGTTGTAAATATTTTTAACATTTACTTTCTATTCTTTAAACATTATTCTGTAGCCATCGTTTGGAGGTTTGAGTTTCTCTCAAAGGTCCATGTGTTATAGGCTTAGTCCCCAGGGTGGCTCTTATTGGGAGGTGGTGAAATACTTAAGAGCTGGGGCCAGGTGGGAGGTCCTTAGTTTGTTGGTGAATTTCCTCTAATGTTAGAGTCTGTAAACAAGTCTGGATGGCGCCTGGCATTTTGCCAGAGGGAGTGGTTTGTGAAGTAACACCAGCGAGCCATTAAGTGTGGAGATTCCTTATTGGTTGACTGATGTATCTAGTTTATGCTAATTAAGATAAGCTGTGAAAAATGTATAAATACCTCTGTTGTCCTACAATAAACGGCTCCCACTCCTGCTGTATCAATCTACACAAGTTGTTCGTCACCCCCCCGGTTATTTTGCTGCAGCCGGACTGCGGCACTCTAAGATTGTGGGACTTGTCTCTTTCTCTTCCTCTTTGCTCTCTGTTAATGAGACGAGCAATTTTGCTCCTCCACACATTCAGACCATTACTATCCAGCATGCCCATGAAAGACCCAAAGCAATATAATCTGCCTAGGATTAGACTGGAAACTCCCAAATTGAGAACCAAGCCCCCCCCAGGCAAAAAAAAACACAAACACCTATTAGTCTTTATGAGTTAATTATCACATGTATTTTGTTATAGTAATTGAAAGCTAATTAATATATTCTTTAGTCATCTTTTTGATATTGTGAACCAAAGACCTTACAAGAACAATTTTAGAAGAGGAAAATTTATTTGGGGATCAGAGTTTCAGAGCTCTCGGTCCACAGATGGCCAACTCTGTTGCTCAGGATCAAAGGTGAGGCAGAGTATTGTGGTGGAAGTATGAGGTGGAGGAAAGCAGCTCAGAACGTGAAAATCAGGAAGCAGAAAGAGAGCTCCATTCTCCAAGGACAAAAATTATACTGCAAAGGCACATCCTCAGTGACTCACCTCCTCCAGCCATACCCTATCTTGCTCACAGTTACCACCCAGTTAGTCCACTCAGGTGGATGACACACTGATTAGACTAAGGCTCTCATAACCCCGTCATCTCACCTCCAAACTTTCTTGATTATTTTACACATGAAATTCTGGGGGATAACTCATGTCTAACTATAACAATACATCTGTCTTACCTTTGGTCAAAACTTAATCCTTAAAGTTTCACATTAACTAGATAGTGGCTATTTCATTTATTTTTTTGGAATATGACCAAAGTAAAGAATGAATAATTTTAGAAAAAAGAAGTAATGCCCATTAGAATTTTAAGCTAAAGGATTTGGGGTTGAGGAAGGGAGAAATAAGCCATCATAGTTTAATTTGCTTCTTTATTGTGAAATTCTCAAATGGTAACTATGATGAAGTAAGAAGATGATCATGATAATGGATAGAATAAATTTGGATCAAGATAAAAGAAATATGAATATAAAACTGTCAAATTTAAAGAAAATCATGAATGTCTCAGTCCTCTACTAATTCTACTAGTTGGAATCCTTTCCATACTTCTTGGGTAGTGTATAAGTTTAATGTTTTAATTTAGATCAGTAGCTTTCTAAACCTAACTCTCAAGAGAAAGAACATTACATTCTGGTTCCTCTCATATCTCCCTCTAATCATATTTCACATCCTTTCTGTACATTAGGGTACAATCTGAATAAACTGTAAGATTTTAATTTCTATGATACTTAGGAAAATATTGAGGAAGGGTAATTTTTACTAAATTCACTTCATAAAACAGATGCTTTTTAAGAAGCACATAGATCCTTAGATTTTTCTAATCATACTTCTCAAAGGTAATAATAAATAACATTTTAAAATCTATCATAGTGAATTCTTTTTACAGTCATCTAGTCAATTGGAATGAGTAGAAACTTCCACAGAGACTAAAAAGATCCATTTGAAGATGGACTATTATAAAAACACCATTTCTCTATCTTTGCTTTGTTCTATATATCACCCTGTAAAACCTTATTTATTCTAACCATTATGATCATCATCATCTTCTTAACCTTCATCATCATAATTATCATTTGAGAATTTCAAGATAAAGAAGTGAATTAATCTATGATGACTTATTTCTCTGTCTCCCTTCCTCAATCCCAAACCCTTTAGCTTCAAATTCTAATGTGCACTACTTTTCTAAAATTATTCATTCATTAGTTTTGTCATATTCCAACAGGTTGCTTTAATGCAGCTATTCTTTTTCTTGGTAAATTTATCCACATGAGCATAAACTCTGGGAAAGAGAGAGAGAGAGAGAGAGAGAGAGAGAGAGAGAGAGAGAGAGAGAGAGAGAGAGAAAGGAAGGAAGGAAGGAAGGAAGGAAGGAAGGAAGGAAGGAAGGAAGGAAGGAGTGGGGAATGAGAGAGAGAGAGAAATGAAAATGAGAAAGCAAATCAACCAAAACTTTCCTTTGGTATAAAAATTAGCACTTACGACTTCAATGTTTTCATGTTTAGGACCTTTTAAAGCTGAGGTGCAAGCACATGGGCTATAAAGACAAGGTTTTATTTATGAAAGGAGAAAGGTGCTCACTGTCCTGTCTTTTCACTCTCACCAGAAAACATATTGTTAAATGTCACTCCCTCACGGCAAAGGCAAACTGAATGGGTTACCTTGTAAAGAAATATAATAGCTTCCTAATAAAATTGAGGTGATTTATAGCAAGTGAACAGAGGAAGCAGATTTGGGGTAAATATTGACAATTATGCAAGTATTAGCAATACCAGCTGCTGTACCGTGGCTCCCTCTGGAAAGGAATCTGCCCTCTTGCTGGGCACCATCTGCACAGGAGTAGGAAGCCTCAGTCCCAGGGTGTCTCCTCAGACCTGTGTGCTCAAAGAATCTAAACAGACTCTTGTGTGGTTCTTACCCTTGATAAATAATACTAAGTTTAATAGCACATGTTTTAATAAGAAGAATAACAATGGAAAATATTAATGAAGAACTAAAACTGTGGCATGTGCAAAACTGAATTTCAGTGTCCCTGCCCTCAGGCTTCCTTCTCTGCTCATGTCCCTCTCCTGTATGGACTGGGGTGTCCTGATGATATCTGCCATGGCACCCCTTGTTTATCCTTTGCAACAACAGACGCACTGTATTTGAAAGATTGCTTTCATTTTTTTGCTTTGTTTTCAAAGAAAAGAGATCATATCTCATTGGAATGCGAAGACCTAATGTGTGGTACAGTTCCTGACACGAAATAGGCACTTAATAAACAGTTCAATGAATGAGTAAATTCATGAAGCAATGTACATGCATTTTTTTCATTTGATTAGTATAACCGTCCTGCTGGGTGAAAGTGCAGAAAATTTTATCACACCCCTCCCTTCACAAATGGGAGGGAGCTAAAGCACTGGGGGAATGACTACAGCAGGAGGCAGAGCTGCAAGAGGAGGCTCAGCAAGCTCTCTCCCTCAGGCTCTTTTCAGGGCCCAGCAGAGCGGTGGGCAGACATCCAGGCCTAGTGCCCACCTCTCCCTGGATCCTTTGAGATCCATCAGAAACCTGGGCATGGCTGGTCTCATGGCTTCGACAAAGTGGCTAAGACTCTGTTTCTCAACATGATCTCTTTAAAGTAGGTGAGCCAATGAACGTGAAGGCGTGTCAGTGTGTAAAAACCCTAAGGAAGCCAACAGTGGAACCACTTCTAATCCATAGACAATGAGAGGACCCAATGTGGCCGTGTCTGTGCCCATTCAGGTTGATGTCCTCGGAGGGAGGGAAATGCCCCAGTGCTTCTGCTTCTAAACCCAGCCCCCACACACTCATCCTCCACCCTGAAGCCAGGTGACCTTTCCAAAAGGCCAGTTTGCTGCTCCTTAATTTAAAACCTTGCAAGGTCTCCTGATGTCTCAAATCATGAGGTTTGGAACATGACCATTTATCATGAGAGCCTAGTCACTTTCCTAGCCTCAAAATCCAGTCTCCCTGCTCTGTACCCTTGGTCTTCAGCACTTACTTTATGCAAATGCATAAGGGGGAGTAATTATATTGTATACATATATACACATGTGCATATATATTTGTGTGTGTGCTTGTGTGTGTGTGTATGTATGTGTATGTATATTTGTGTGTGTATATATATATATATATATATATATATATATATATATATATACACACACACCCATCTACCCCTTTCTATTCAATGCATCTTGCACAGTGTGTAAGCAAATACATATGGATGTCCTTTGCAAAATAAAATGGCCTCTACAAAAGACTATTACAACCATTTTAAAATAGTGCCCAAATTGGCCATTTGTTTTCTCATTAAAGAGGAGCATCTATTGAAATCTATATGTTTATATGGACATCTATTCCACACATGGGAGAAGACTCCCCACCTACTGGAGTTGCCTCAATCTCTCTTCAAACCTTCTGAAGAATGGTAAGAATCTTAGCCTCTCCCTTCATAAAAGTCATCACACTTTTCTAGTGTCTATCCCACAACAAACTGTGAGTTCTGTGAGGACAGGGAACCTGTTCACTTTATTTGTCAGTGGTCCTCAGGATGTAGTAGGGTTCCTGTTAAACCAGCACTGGGACTTGCCCTCAATGTGCACATCAGTGTACGATACACTGGGAGTGGATGGGGCAAATGGCAGGAGGAGGAGGAAGCTCTGTCAGATGCACACTAGGTTCTTCTTGAGTGGGGCCATTGATTATTGTTGTAAGACCTGAGGACACCAGACCCCAGCACTCTTCCAGGATGGCCCACACCAGTGACTCCCCAGACAGCTTCAGGCTTCAGCCTGGGCTTGAGCTGCATTTTTGGTCCCACCTCTTCTAAGGCTTCAGCTTCTCGCACTGAGCAGTTACTGATTTCTCCAGCTCTCCCGCCTGTGGATGGCCATTGTGGGACCATCCAGCCTCTGATCTTATAAGCCCAGCTGATAAATCCCCTTTATAAATCAGACATATGCATCTCCTGTTGGTCCTGTTCCTCTACAGACCAATCCCTAATACAGCATCCAATCCCTTGCCTCTTTACTTTGATGAATATGCCCACCCCTTCCATTCTTGTCACTCCTGATAAGGGCTGGCCAACCCCAAAGCTTTCAGGAGTACATAGGGACAAAACAAGGAACTTGACTAGGAGCAGTAGCAAAATGATATTTCCTTCCCTCCAGTGTTGTTTAACTAGTAGAAAGCAAGCCCAGGTCTGCAGAGGCCCAAGTTTGGACCACATGAGGAGGACTCGCCTGAGAATGAATTCAGTAACCCTGAAAGCAGAGCTGTGTGAGCAAAACAGGAGCCAACTTCCAAAGACATTGTTTGAACATTTCAGTCAGGTCACGCCTGAGTTCAGTGGGTCTCCAGACTTTTTCCTTTAATTAAATAGCCTACTTTGATGTAGATTAAACAACTTTAGTTATGTTAGTATGAACTGACTTGTTGGGAGCTGAGGTGGAAAATGTTTGAATTCATCTGTGGAGGCAGGTATTGGGGCAGTGGGGACCTCCTTTGCCTAAAAGGGATTCGGACTTCAGAGAAGCCCCATTAAGACGGTCTGATTTTCTGTGAGCATTCAGAAAAAACAAACCTGAGCCTGGCACAGATTATATTTGGACACTCCTGCTCCACATAGAGGGCAGTGAGCCGTACAGAAATTTACATCTTTATCACCAGGAGCCAAGGTAAATCCAAGGGCCATCCATACATTTAGCCCATAGTACACACTTGTATTTACCTCCCTGACTCCCTGCCAGATCTTACATGGGAGCATAACTTCAAAAATTATCTTTAGGAATAATGAAAAAAGCATTACATCTTGAGGGTACTCTAGTTACACTTTGTGCAAGTGATATTAAATACCATTGGGAGATTCCTCAATTTCTCTCAATGTTGTGGGCCCCCCACATCCTTACCTGTAAAGGTAGAATAGTAACACCTATTTGAAAGAAGTGGCATAATAGAGACAGCATATTCCTAGCATAGATCTTGGCGTATCATATATACTTTCTGAATTTTAGTTTTGTCAGCCATACTGTGCTCTTGACAGAATGATGAATATTGACTATGACACTATTTCTCTAATGTACAATGCAACTGAGACATTCAAATATGTGATGAAGAATTAAAATCTCTCAAAAGGAAGTATAGGCTCATTGGACCTAATTTACCCTCCACTACTCCCTTCCTTGTCCACCACAGGTGAATTCTGCATTTACACTCCATGCACGTTACGGGAACAGCTCACCTCTAAATTCAGTAGATAAGTTTTAGCACTTTTTAGCAATTATCTCTATGGAGGATTTAATTCCATAAACCGTTCTTTTCACTTAAAACCACCTCCTCCGAGTTTAAAGCACTGCCTTTCATGTTCTAGTCCTGTGTGAACTCCTCTGATGCACTGGTTTGTCTTTTTGTACTTGATCATCAAAAGTTGGTGCTTAGGTGGTTTCTAGCCACTGGGGGAGGGATAATGTGGAGATGGCGTTTAACAGGTATGGATTTTCCATTAGGGATCAAGAAAAAAAAAAAGACGGATGTTTGAACAATATTGTGAAAGTAATTAAGGCCCCAACACTGTGCAGCTAAAAACAACTAAAATACTAGACTTTATATAATGTATATTTTATCACAATAAACATTTGATGCGTACCTAAATGTTGTGCCAGCCTTCTTTGCTTGACTCTTCAGTATTTTCTTTTGTAATATTTCATCCAGTCTCAAATTTTCAACTATTACTTATTATTAATTTGTAAATCTATCATACATGATTTCAAATGATCCCCGTCTTCACCAGACTCTTCATTCAGAAGCCATTCTGTTTCCTCTTCATGTGTTTATCACCAAGCTTACAATAAAGTGTAAGTAATAAGTCCCCAAAATATTTTTATTTGAGTATATATTTTTTCTAGTTCTTGCTCTGACAAGATGGGCCCTGAGATCAGTTATGAATCATTTTTTAGGGGGTTTAAGAAGCACAAGGGAGTGGTGACAGGAGACGGGGAAGCAGGTGTGGAGGAGGAGGTGAGTATCACCATGCAGTGGGAACACTGCATCCCACTGGGGACTTCAGCAAACCACCTATGAACTTCCTCAGGTGACTCCACCAGAGCTCAGGGGGGCTGGCACTGCTAGGGACAACAGCCACCTCCTGTAGGCTGAGGGCTTATGAGAAGCCACTAATGACTCCCATTTCTAGATGGCACATTCTCAAAGCAGAGAACCTGGTGACGCTGGGGAAATTCCTCAAAGACCCAAGACACAGAGCCAGAATCTTGAGAAAAGGCATTATCAGGACTAAAAGCTGCCCATTCCAGCGACCCTTGAGAATGCAGCAGAAACAAGGCCAGGGGACCAGGAGAAACCAGCCCCCGCCACCAAGTCTGCTGGGCCTCTCCCAACAGTCCTCTCCCGACTCCTCTGCCTCCACCTGTCTTCTTGTCACAGTGCAGGGTACAGCCATGGTCCCACAGAGGTAAAGCGACATCGCTGCGCATTAGTCATGATTTCACCCCAGGCCCTGGAACTGTTTACCTTCTCTCATGTATTCAACACTGCTGCAAGAACACAGCCTGCTCCTTGTTTGATAAATAAGTGTCCAAATTTAAAAATTGCAGTCGACAAATAATTTTTCAAAACCACACAACTGTAATACAACTGTAATACGGGGAGTTGTAAATTCCAAATTCTGGAGATACACATACACACACACACAAACACACACACACACACACACACACATATATGTGTATTTATACATATGTATATATGTATATATATTTTTATAGACTAATGTATATATGTTATTTTCTTCTCCCATAAAGTGGGATAACAGCACTTCCTCAAAACATTAACACAAAAATAAAACATATTATCAAATATTTAGTGTCAAAGAACCTCACCTCTCCATAGTATGTTTGCTTAATTGGTATACTATAATTGTACATAATGGTTGATTTATTATTATATATTCATACATGCACAAGAAATAACAATATAATTTGGTCAATAATATTCCCTTGAGTTTCCTCTTTCCTTCCCCCTTTTTCGCCCCCTGGTCTCTTTCCTCTTTTCTACTAATATCCCTTCAATTTTCCTGAGAACCCCCATACATCTTTCTTTTCTTTTCTCTTCTTTAGTTTCCACATGAAAGACATTATATGACCCTTGACTTTCTAAGTCTGGCTTATTTTTCTTTACATAATATTATCAATTCCATCCATTTTCTTGCAAATGATACAATTTAATTTTTATTTATGGTTATTGAATAAAACTTTATTTTGCATATATAACCACTTTTTTAATCCACTAATGCATTGATGGACACAGGCTGGTTTCATAGTTTGGCTATTGTGAACTGTGCTGCTATAAATATGGGTATGCATGTACCTCTGTAGTATGATGGCTTTAATTCTTTGGGAGAAATACCAAATTATTGCTGGATAATATGGTGGTTCCATGCCTAGTCTTCTGATGAACCTTTGTACTATTTTCATAATTGATGTTTCATACATGTTGGTACCTTCCCATATCTAGAATCGCTTCCTTTCCTTCTTGATACAAGAGCTGAAACTACAGCTCCCAAAATAAAATTTTAAAAGGGAGCTATGACTTTGATTTTTCTCTCAGTGCCAGTTACAATCTGAAAAAGTCGTAGATATTCAGTTTTACTCATTTCCCCTAAAGCATGTGTTGACTTCCATCATCTTTCACTCCAATCCGTCTTCCATGTTTTTAATAGTATGTAACATAAAATTATATTCCATTGCATTAAGTATGTAGAGTTGCCATCAATCACACTGCAATCTGCAGTTCTATGGTGTGTCACTGTGCTTTCTTGTGATGCTGTGCTGATTCCCACTCAAGGCTTCTCCGCTTTCACCCTGCCTGGAATCTTCTCATCACAAGATCAGGACACTCATTCCCTGAGAATCCTGCCTGAGACCCCTGAGCCCCATACCCGCCCCTGACCCAACTCAGTTTATGACCTTCTCCCGGGGGCTTCCTCTTTGCCTTAGGCACAAGATAGAGTGGTCCCTATTGCAACTTCTAGACACTCCACTCCACAAAAGAAGAGGTGACATTTCACGTCCTGTGTTTCTAACCCAAATATACAGCCAATGAGATAATAAGTGACTAATCACGTAGCATCAGTTAGTTAATACAATGGAGTTGTAGATCATGGTGAACTTTCTAAAAGTCTATAAGTAAATAGTCCCAAATAGTTTAATATATAGAAATTACATTGTAACAGCCCATGGGTTGTAAGTAAAGTTGTTCTTGTAACATTTTTGCATAGAGACTTACAAATTGGTCTGGAAGAGAAAAGAAAAGTGTTTCTTTCAAGATTTCATCTCATTCCTGTTAGAATGGCAATCATCAAGAATACAGGCAACAATAAATGTTGGCGAGGATGAGGTGAAAAAAGGTGGGACTGCAATTTGGTCCAACCACTATGGAAAGTAGTATGAAGATTCCTCAGAAAATTGGGAATGGAACCACCATTCGACCCAGCTATCCCACTCCTTAGTTTATACTCAAAGGACATAAAATCAGCATAGTATAGTGACACAGCCACATCAATATTTATAGCAGTTCAATTCACAATAGCTAGACAAGGAACCAACCTAGGTGTCCCTCAATAGATGAATGGATAAAGAAAATGTGGTATATATAGTCAATGGAATATTACTTAGCTTTAAAGAATAGTGAAATTATGGCATTTGCCAATAAATGGTTGGAATTGGAGAATATTGTGCTAAGGGAAATAAGCCAATCCCACAAATCCAAAGGTTGAATATTCTCTCTAATATGTGGATGCTAATTCACAATAAGGCAGGAGGCATTAGGGAAGAATAGTGTTATTCTTAGATTAAGTAGATGGAAGTGATGGGAGGGAAGGGGACATATTCTCAGTATTGCAATTGTTTGCCTTCCCTCCAAGAAGGCCTCGCAAATGCAAGATTTTAGGACTCACTTGCTATATCACATATTTCATTGTTTTGAACCAAAGACATAAGTTAAAGAGTGTCTTCAATAAGAACATATGGATCCGGGTGTGATGGCACATGCCTGTAATTCCAGCAACTCAGGAGGCTGAAGCAGGAGGATTGTGAGTTCAAAGCCAACCCCAGCAATATAGCAAGGTGATAAGCAACTCGGTGAGACCTTGTCTCTAAATAAAATACAAAATAAGGCTGGAGATGTGACTCAGTGGTTGAGTGCCCCTGAGTTCAATCTGCAATACCAAAACAAAACAAAACCAAAAAAAAAAAAAATCCATAGGGGACAAGGACCCCAAAGGGGAAAGCAGGAGAGGCCTTATTTGCCTTCTCTCCCAGTGACCCACTTGAAGAATTGTTCTACCTGCCCGTGCCATGAGTGCAATTGTAGTTAGTTCTCCTACAACAGTGTCTCTCAGACCATCGCCACTACTACGTCTCCCAGGTGAATATCACACACCAGGCCACTGAGGCCTCCAGATTTCAGTTCTGCAAGGTGTCCCCTTAATACCTCTTTGCTTTATGTAAATTAAGAGCAAAGCATGATTCTCATCCTCCCCATAGAGAGAGGAGGAAGAACACACAGCAACAAACTGGCTTTAAGAAAATGCTTCCCCCGACCTATGGAAGGCAAACCTTAAGAATGAAGGGACAGGAAACAAATACTGGGGGTGGGAACATTCACTACCAGTTTTTGTTTTGTTCTTGGATTTGGGAACTTTCAAGAATGCAAACCGGAAAAAGAAATTACTCCCTATACTCCCTTAAAATCCTGTTGCCCAGGTTGTAAGTGTGTGCTTAATTCAAGAGGTTTTGAACACCAGGTAAAGGAAGTTGAAAGACTAAAAATTATCCAAACTGATTTCTAGTGACATTTGTTTCTACTTTCATTTGTGTTCTTTGTTCCTACAATACAGGTTCTACTAAATCTCCAAACTTCTAATGGTACAGGCACTTGGGAGCAGAGCACATTTGGGTTTCATTGCATGTCTCAGATAATAAATCAGCTCTTGTAGATTTAAAACTTGACTGAGGTTCTTCTAAAAGATTTAAATTTCTTTCTTGGGTTTGTAGATTGGACCACTTTCACCCAATTTTAAATTTCATTAGAAACTGCCTTCTGCATTCGATGGAAAGTGGATTTCCCTCTCGAACGCACCAAATGCATCTGTCTAAACTGCAGTAGAGTCTTTCTTAATGGGATGTCAGCAACCTCCATATAAATATTGATCCTGTGTTCAGACATTCTAAAACAAAACATTTCCCATTTCCTTGTGTTTCCCCTTATAGAGGCAAATTCTCTAAAGAAGAGGTTAGTCTTCACTTTTCATCCAATAACCAGCACGACTGGTCTCTCCTGAGCAAGGAGGGTGTGAGAGGATTTTAAATACCTTCTTCCAAAATCAACTGTAAGAACCTGTTAGAATCTGATGCTCAACTGTTCAAGGCACTTGAAGGATCTGTGGTGTCTATATGATGACAGGGATACTCACATATAATATATTTATGTGGGAAAGGCTTTTCTCTCTGTTGACGGAAAATTGCTCATTTTTCTGAATAAGACAGAAAATGCATAAATAAAACATAGAAAAAAACTTTTTTAAAAAAATTTTCACGCTAGAGATCTCTTGCCTCTAGCCTCTCTGAGTGTTCGTAAATCCATCTGTCAATTCTGGGCATAATAAATCTTCCTGCTCATAAAAACTCAATTTTATCCTGCTGCCTGTGAAGTCTTCTAATTTTAGTAGTTCTTCATGGTTTAAATTTCCAGGGTTTTGGATGAGGAACCTCGGTACTTACATTCTTGTTCCAACTTATTCCTATAGATGCATTTCTTCTTGACTCCTTAAGGATCAATCCCTTCCTCAATACTGTGGCCCAGATTAGGAGCAAAATATTGCTGCTTTGGGGGACCTGCATCTCAGGGTCATCTTATCCTCTCCAATGTTTTCTAATTGACAATATGAGATCACAGAGCTATAGGCCAGGATCTGAGAGCAAGTTCATTTGAGAAGTGACCCAGAAAACAGATGTATGGAAGTAGAAAGAATAAAAGGAAGCAGAACACTTCTTGCTGTGGTAGATACCTGGGATCAATGCTTCTGGGAAAGTTCTGCAGAACCTTCTAGAGTAAGCCTCAGCATTATCTTCCTAAAAGATAAAAGCAGGGCATCTATCTCCTACTCCCAGTACCCACCAATGAGGAATTCCCCCAGAGGCATTTGCTTACCCTGACTTTTGAGCTGCACCATGTAGGTGAGCTATGTAGAATTCAGTGGCTTCAGAGAAATCCCTTCAGCAGAAAAAGCAGTCTCTACTACCTGAGTTTAGTGAGGGGAGATGTCATCAGGTGATGGAAATGTCCAGCTCAGTGACAGTGGAATCAGAGGCCCGCAGGAGAACAAGGATTTGTCCTTATTCCATGGGCACTTAGAGTGATCCCCTAGAGGCTCCTAGGGCTTTCTCTTTGACCCTGCCTTCAGAAGAGCTTTTGACTCACACTTTTATAACTCTTCAGGTTCTATTAATGACTTCATGAATGACTTCTCAAAGATGACGAAGCCCCAGGACCTCCAACCTTTATTAGCCCCACTTCCAACCTGCAGGGCTACATAGATATTTCATCCCTTCCCAATCTCCCTATTCCAACCAAATGGCTGCTCAATGACCAAAAGCAGACTTTGGACTCACAAATGCTCAGAACCTTCTCTCTGCACAGCTCATCACTCCCTGTACCCTGCTAAACCTCTCCTACCTATTTTACTTATCAGAATGCGGTTTATGCCTCAAAGCCCCACATGGCTGCTGTATTATCCATGAAATATTCTGATTCACCCAATATAAAATGAGCTCTCTTCTCTATTAAATTCCTATAATTATAATGAAGACAGTAAGTATGTCTCTGTGAAACCCAAATGTCAATGGAAATACCCTATACTTTTAGATTCAAAAGCACTGGAGAGATCACCCTTCCCAAACCTTCAGGGATTATAAGGACAATGAGTTACATTTTTGTCAGGTATCCCTGATTATCAGTTTCTGCTTCCTCTAAATTATTATTATTATTTTGGATCACCTTTAAGATGGTGTATCTATTCAGGCTCCTGTCAAAAGAAATCTGATATGCAGCTCTCCTCTCTTGAGACCAGAAAGAACAGCAGAGACTTGCCCATTCATCTATTTGAGCCTTCTGTTTGCATAGAAGACTGGCCAGACTTCTAATATATCACCAGAATACAAACAATTTCAAATGGCCCTTACGTCAACAGGGATTCAAATTTCTTCCTTGTTGATGATTATCATGAGATCCTCTCTCCCTCCATTTCTCCCAATATCTCCTTACCTCCTGCTTTAATCCTGTTCCTTCACAAGCTAAGTGGTTTCTTCCGTGCCATGCTCTCAAACTTCCAACTTGTATCCACCAATGTAACCAAAGTAACCACTAAATACTTAGGTAAGAAGGACAGTTGTTTTCCTTTAAGGATTGATGGCATGACGTTCCTTTAAATATGTAGATATGAACAGAAAACAGACATTAATCTAATAGTGGTGAAGTATCTTCTAAAACAGCATAGCTGGATCTGACCCAAAGTGCTCAAACACTGTGTTACCATCACCCAGGCACAATGAGCATGGAGAGAGGAGATGTTACATAAACAATGCAAAATGGGTGTGCTCTCCAAGTGCCATCTTATCAGCCTACAATGACAATATAATTGTCTGTTGGCTGGAAATGTTTGGATCTATTGTCAAATCTTTTCTTTCTCTATATCCATGAACAGGGGAACTCAAGTCACAAGGAGATGCTGCCATCAATTATCTACCAAATACATTATTTCAAAGAGTGAAAATATTGACATCTTTGCTATAAAAGTAATATTATCTTGACACCCCCCCACCCCATAAGTATAGAAAGAAGAAGAGCTGTGAGAAGATTCCAGCTGTCAAGGGCAACTGGACTGACAAATACATAGTAAATGCTGGATAAAGGCAAGTGATTGAGTGGAAACTGCTAACATTGTCTGCTCTCATTCTTCCATTTCTGTATTACCAGGTATGTTCAAGCTCATTTTAATAGTGCATTGTTTTTTATGTTTATTAATATAATCGTGAATGTTACTCTGAAACCTAATTATCCCAGGAAACATGTCCCATTTGAGAAAATTCTGAATTTCTCTGATATATCCTTTTATGTGTTGTCTTAAGCTTAATTTCCCTCTGTTCCAAGTTCCCAGGGCAACTATGTATTTTGGTTCCAATCCAACATGAACACTCCACATTTTCCATCTCTAATCTTTAAAACTCTCCTTAAGTACATAAAATTGCAATAACATTTTACTAGTACCCATTTTACAGTCTTTACCTAAGTATATAGCTTATCCCACCCCACTACATCTGTCTTGTGACAGACATTTGTATACGCCTTCAATATTTTTCCTTTGAATTCTGAACTCTTAGAGATAGAAGCAACCTCCAAAGGCAGTTGCATAAAAAACTAGAGAGAATTTAGCTAAACTATGTAAAGCAAGAAACAAAGGAGTGGGTAATAGCAGTTACTTGAAAAATATCATTATTTAAAATATCATTGTTTTAAAATATCATTCATAAAGACTTATGTCATTAGGTTGAAATTTGAAAAATGGCAGGTGCAGTTTTTGTCTGAAAAAAGGTAATATTGGTCTGCATCACTGTCTCTGACCAATTTAGTAAATAAGGGCATTGGATGAAAAGAGCAATCTCTTGACACTTCCGGGAAAATTGTAAGACCCAGGGTGAAATGGGATCACATTCAAATAAGTGTATTTGAGCTGAGAGTAGTAATGCACACCTGTAATCCCAGGAACTAGGGAGGCTGAGGAAGGAGGATCTCAAGTTCAAGGCCAACCTCAGCAAATTAGCAAGGCCCTAAGAAACTTCATGACATCCTGTCTCAAAAAAAAAAGGTTGGAAATATAGCTCTGTGGTGAACCAACCCCTGGGTTCAATGTCCAGTATCCAAAAATAAAAATAAAAAAGGAAGGAAGGAAGGAAGGAAGGAAGGAAGGAAGGAAGGAAGGAAGGAAGGAAGGAAGGAAGGAAGGAAACAACGAAGAAAGAGATGTGATTTCCAAGTGGAATGGAAAACATTTGATAATAGTAAATGGTGGTGTAGATCATCATCACATGTGTGTCTGTCATTAAGAAGAAAAGCAAAAGTAGTCAAACAAACACAGGTGATTAATGCTTTAGGTGAGACACTCCTGTTTGAGGTACAGCTCTTCCACTTGCTATGGGGACAACTTGGTCAGCTTCTGTTTCATTATCTGCGTAATGAAACCCACTGATGAACCCCACCTCAGAGAGCTGATAGGAAGATAGCATCCCGGTAGCTCCCCATGGTCCAGCATCCAGGGATCTACTTATATTGTCTCATGCCATCTTTTCAGCAATCTGACAAAGGAGTTATTAGAAGATGAGAAAAGGGGAGAAGGGGAGAAGCACAGAAGGACACTCAGCATGATTCAGAAATTCATCATGGAGGCGGGATTTCAGCAGAGCCATCTGACCCCAGTTGGCCCTTGCTCTTACCTTGCCACACCACTACCTAAGTGATGTGTCAGCTCATTAAATCTTTCCTTAACTGAGATAATCACAGAATCTCTGTGCCAGAGCCAGAGCTTACAACATATAAATACCATTTGTTATAATTTTATTATTATTACATTTATCACTATTAAATTTGATTAAAATTATTAGAATGGATTTCAGGCTATCTTAAATATGATATTAGCTCTGCCACTAACTAGATATATGGCTTTGAGAAAATCACTTCCTCTCTTCGGGATTCATTTTTCCCCAACTGTAAAATGAAGCATTTTCCGTGATATTGCCTGAGCTTACTTTCTGCTCCAACAGCCCATAATTCCTATGCAAATGTAAGGGCTATTTATTAAACAGCTTAAAAGCTCCACCAAGCATATTTTAAGGACTTTAGACTTTGTTTCCTGAGTGCCTGTTCTTACCAAGTTTTATAGGAAGGATGCCAGGTCTGAGTGGAATTAATAACACTAGAGATTTCATTTGTATTATTTGTTTCATCTAGGAACTCAAAAGAAAAAGGCAAGCAGAAAATCCATCTTTATTTTCCAGAAGAACACTCAGAGCCAAAGAGGTGGAGAGATTCCTTTGCCCACCCAGAGTGAACTTGAAGGCCCCTTTAAAATAAACTCAACTATCTGAGATCCTAACCCAGGGAATTTTGATTTCAGTAATGGTGGGTCTGCAGCATTAGCTGCAGTTACCCACAAAGAATTGAAATTTATTAAAGACACAGACATGGATGAAAATGATTCTTCACATGAATACATTTGCCTAAAGCAATGGTAGTCTCTGAGGGAAATCATAAGCAGGAAGAAAATGCTGCTTGACCACCCCCAGATCTGGGTAAACCTGCAGAGGCTGAATAAGAAACAATTAGCATTCAGAGAATTTACTTCTTTCTCCTTAACTCATTTAAATGGATTCTGTTGGTTCTCTGCCCATATCTCTTTGGAACTTGCCATTCTGTGTATGCCAATGGCCTCCTGCTGTAAACATCTGTGCATCTCTGCGTGGGATTTCTCTGGCTTAGCATAGTGCAGGCCAGTGGGAGCAGTCCCCAGGTAATGTTTCACTGCACCTGGTGGATAAGTATCTAAGTTTCCTCATCCTTAGGTGAGACAACTCTGAGGTCTTCTGTACAGCCCCTCAAGGTAGGACCTGAGCAAAAGGGAGGCCCAATGACAGTGTTAGTAATACACCCCTTAATGCACTTTGTATTTGCTCCTGTGATGGCTTCATAAATACACCCACCAGATCTCTGACTTCAGAGAAGTTGTTTACAGAGAACTTCAACTGCTCTGTTCTTAAATCCAACCCAACTTTAGTATCAAGACTAAGATTTCTGTGGACTACTTTCAGCCAATGACTGAGGGAGACAGGGATAAAGTCAGACATGGTATTCCTCTGATGTCTCACTGTGGTCCATTTCGGTAGTACTCGCCAAACATGCCTTAGCAATCATAGATGCTTCCTTCCTTCCCTGTCTCCTTGGCTAATGATCACATCTCCACTGCAGTCTGAACGCTCTTCCAAATTCTCCTGGTCCCTGCTCATTTCCTCTTACACTGGCATTCGCACCTAATGCAATTCTTACACATTTAATCCTGTCTTGTGATCTGCTTATCAGGGGACCTGGAACAATGCAATTTCCCTCTCTCATTCCATTGTACCCTGTAACTTCTATGCTCCCTTTCCCCCAATACATATATACAGTCACAATGGGATACTTCAATATAAAATTATTCAAGTCAATATTCTGCCACGGGTTTACACAGAGAGTGCTCAAAGAATGTTAAATGCTCATAAATATTGGAAAGTTTCTGAGATTTAGAGAAGAAGATGCTTTGTATTGATTAATGTTGGGGGAAATGTTCCATATTAATTAATGTTCAAGTCACCTTCTGAACTTCTTTTTTAATCAAGCAGAACTACTCAAATTTACCCCAGCATCATATTATGAAGCTCCTTAGCACAACTTTTCCTGTAATTTTTAGAGTTCATAAGTAGGGTTTATATGATGTTCATATTCATCTGGATGTATAAACAGGACCTTTGAAATGATCACAAATGATATTAAAGTTTCCATGACAAAAGGTGAAGATAATGGTAATGAGGTGATTGGGCCTTCCTCTACTGAAAAGTGGCCACATACAATGTGGATGGCCACCAGGTTGTACTGGTAGAGGGAAGAACATCTTTTCCTTTGAGGAGAGTAAACAAGAGAAGATTGCAATGTCCATAGGAAACCAGGGAAGTACTACAATCTGCTTAAGTCTTGGACACACTTATACACAAGTGAGGCCATCTAGAAGTTTTGTCATCTATAATGCTGCCTGTATCTGGACAGTGGATTTTTGTGAGTCATTGCTTATCAGAGAAAGCTGCCTCTTCTCTTTAGTCATCCAGGAGCTTGGAAACCATTCATGTTACCAGTGCAAGAACCACTTTACCAGTTCTCCCACTGGTTACATAGCGTGGTTCTTACGCAGTCATCTGAGACCTCATGAACTGCAGGAATTCAGTGTTATCAGGTCTATGACAAACTTCTTTTGTTCTTCTCATATCCTCTCTAAGCACATTTCCATTCTAGCCATCACTGTAGTGGCCAGTGGAAGGCGGGACTCTGTTGCACTAAACGTCACAAACTGCATGACACATGCATAACCAGTGACAATCTGCTAATCATTTTTATATACAGTCCAACTTGGAATTATGATGCTATTACTCCATGGGACGACTTTCAAACAATAGAAGATTGGAGAAATTGGATATACTAAAACCTCTTGTGTCCCTCAGGTGTAAGTTAGAGGAGCATTCCACTTGCCTCAGAAGCTTCCAGGCAGGATTTAGCTCAAGAGATCATCACGGTGACAATCCCAGGAACACATTCTAGGATATTCTTTCCTTTTTTTCCATGACTTTTTTTCTATTACTCCCATTCTGCTCCTTAGAATCACTTCTCCAAATAACCTGTACGATACAAGCTTTGCCTGGGATTCTGCTCTTTAAGAAATCTTGACTAACAGATCGAGAACTCATGGGACAAAAACACAAAGATGAAATCTAGAAATATCAGGAAAAGGAGAACTTATAGGGTTCAAAAATAGCCACTACAGAAATTCAACATAAAGTAAATATTTTAGCTTTGTTTGAACTGAATTTGATATTTAAGGACACACAATAGAATTGTTGGGCTGTAAAATTCTAAAACATCGTGTTCTTGTCAGGGGTTTCTGGGCTCTTAGGGAGGTGGAAATGAAGTCCATCTCGTGGTCAGACTGTTTTCAGCTCGATGTCCAGCCAGCCCGATAATGACAGCACTGTCAGCAAGGGAAGAGGGAGTGACAGGGCTGTGCAAATCCCACACCATTGCCCACCGCTGGGGAGGGAGAGTGGGGGTGGCTCTTAGAAGCAGAAACACAATGGCGCTATGCAAAAAGAAGGAAATCACTAAATAAGTGAAGAAAATTCTCAATTGTGTGTGCTCTGTATAACACAAAATGGCAAACAAATAAGAAAAAATAAGGGTAAAAGCAAGCATGATCAGTATGAACTCATGATTTATCTCAAATCCAAACACTATTATTGTCATTGTGTCACAAGGAGATGTACCAAGGAGATGGCATATTCAAACAACCCAACCTTTTGTCCCAAGAGTTTTATGCACATGGTTTCTGTATTTGTAGGTGTGTGTATGGAGACCTATGACTCAGATTCCTGGGTGGTTAGATAACTCCAAACTTAGAAAGATGTCAGGATGCCTAACAAGTTTCCTGGGGTTGCAGGCAGGGGCAGCAGGAAGCCACACTGTTAGTCAGAGCTGCTTGGACAAAGTAGGCAGCCCTGAACTGGGAAGACTGACACAGTAGGTAAAGTGTTCCCCCCCCCCCGGGTGAACCAGATATTGGACCAAAGGCAGCCCAAATTGTCACAGATCCCATGAGGTTTCCAGGTAAAATATACCAAGACACAAACTGCTATGTCTATCTAGGATTTTTCAGGTCTTACATGATGTGCCTCAGCTAATTAAAGCTGGGGAAGACAGAATTATAAGAGCTATTGACCAAAGTTGCAGTCCAAGGTGCATAAGTACATAAGAGAGATGCTTCTCATCCATCTCTATCAATTGAAAAGGCATGCTTCAAGGATCTGGGGCCGTGGTTCTTGATTAGAGTGATTTTGCTTCCTAGAGCACATTTGACAATCTTTGAAGACATTTTTGGTTGCAAAAGTGGGAAAGTTGCCAAGGATGTATCTTGAGTAGAGAACAGGGATGCTGATAAACTTCGTATAGCATCCTACAGCTCCAGAGCAAAGATATATTAACCCCCAGATACCAGTGGCTCTGAAGATAAGAAATCCCAGTGATGTTTAGTCTTCCCAGAGATTCTTAGTGGGCAAAAGAAAAGGGATTAACTCAACACTAAGATACTTTCTAAGTGCTCACTGCAAGCCAGGTCCAGCTCACAGCTTTTCTTAAACTCACAAATGCAAGGAAATATTGCAACCCACCTTACATAAAAAGAAAACAGGACCTCAGAAAAAGAAGCTATGCAGTAACAACTTACAACTAAGTCAAGCAAATTTGACTTTACCCCAAATCTGTTAGTTACAAAGCCCAAAATCGAAACTAGTATTTTTTTTTCTATATTCAATTTTAAAATCATTTTCATTGATGCCTTTTAATTTTTAACAAGGCAGGAAAATGTCATTGTACTCGCATGACAATGATTTTAGTCCAATCTTAGTAGTCGTTAATAAATATGCATATCATGTTATTGGAAATCTTTTTTAATCATTGAGCTTTATTTAACAGTGAAATATTATGAATAACTTTATCAGGAAAATAGGATTATAGGTTATTTTTATTGCTAATTATTTTACTGGGGCCAGGGTTATAGCTTAGTGGCAGAGCACTTGCCTAGCATGTACAAGACCCTTGGATTGATTCCAGCACCTTAAAATGAATAAAGAGGCAACCGTTTTTTTCCTGAACTTTGTAATTGCTTTTATATAAGGGTCTATTAAAAACTACAAAGCTGCCAAACACATATAGTCTATTGGGGTATAAATAGATAATTATTTCAAGGTATAGAGAAAATTGCACAGAGGATATAGATTCATCTATTTTGGGATGGTATGGATTTTGGGGGGCTGTGAAATCTAAAATTCAATTCCTTTGAATTTCACATGTACTTCCATATGTAACACAAAAAAAAGGGAGAAAAAAAGGTATTCAATTTCTGCCTCCAAGAGGCTTTTAAATATGGTTTTGTACACATTGATCTAAATGTTTGGAGTGCCTTCTCCTCATAACTGCCTGTCAAGCGTCTCTGCATAATCCTACAGTCAATTCTAATTCATTGTCCTAAGAAATATTTCACCCCTTGTCGGGTATAATATCCTCCATTTCTCCACTCCCATGGCACCTTGCTGGAATTTCTGATGTAACATTCTGCCTGTATTATTGCAAGTTTTCTCCCCAAAATTGTGTTTCAAAGGCCAGGTTTTATATTTATACAACTTTATATTCCCACATCACCTAATGTGTTACCTTGCACATAGTAGAAAGTCAGGAAGTACTTTCATAGTTGAAATAATTCCAGCGGGGTAGGGGGGCACAGTGTTAACAGACTGCTCTAATCTCACAGAGGGGAGAGGTACTGAGGTGTGGCAAAGTTTCTCTGCTAAGCAGGCACATTTTTATTTAGGGTTTGTGGCCTCTATTTTTAATTTACCTGAGTTTTCTACGGTATCGATTTTTTTTATTAAATAATTCCTTATTTGCATTTGAAGATCAAAAGTCATTCAACTTGAAGCCCTTCCTACACACACATTTATAAGCTGGCTCACAAAATGTTCAGGAACATTAAAAATCCCTGACATGAAAAATGTGTTGCATCACAAGGTTTTAAGATGGACTAAGAAAATAAATATGTATTTCTGCACTTGTGGAACAGCAGGAGGCAGACAGACTGCTGTGGCTCAAGGCTGAGGCCAAGAGGTGTGGATATGGTCAGAACAGTAAGCCACGCCTGCCATCTACAGGACCCACAGCGTATTGCCCCACAGATACCTGCAAACCCTCAACCTCAGGCTACCCAGAGAGGGAAGTCAGACATTCCTAGATCATTACTATTGGAGTAAACATATAAGCAAACCATCCAACCGACTGACAAATAACACTTCCTTTTATGCCATTCTCTGTAAAATCCTTGTATTAAAAACATTAAAAATGGTGAGTTTTTGTGTCTTTCATTTTTATTTTTATCTAGGTGTTTGCCTTTTCCACTTTGTAAGTATCTCTTTATTTGTTTGTATTCCCCAAGAATTTAATTGCTACAGGGCAGGGGACTTGTAGAATTTGTTTCTGTGTGTCCTCTTGCCTAAGAACAGTATTGGACACATGGCAGATATGCCATAGAAACTGATTCATGAACAGTTAAAGAAATTAATGAATCAACAGATAAGCAAGTAAAACAAGAAACTGTTTCTGAACCCTATTATTCAAAATGTCTTATAATCATGTGAATAAAAAATCAGAGTCAAATATGCATTCATATGTGCAGACACATATATATGCAAATGGACATAAATGAATGTGCACATACTTCTGTACATGTATATAAAGGTGTGTTCACATAGATGTTTTGCAACTTCTGTAATAAATCAAGGGTCAACTTTTGATTAAAATCTTTAAATCCATATACTCAGGATCTCATAAATTCAGCTGTAGGGTCTCAGTTATGCCATTTTATCAGACAGCGCTCTGAAAGATGCATTTTATTTATAAAGTAAACATGACACCAAGGCCATAGTTATTACTTGTCATTTATTTTGTCCTTCTGCAACTGATGGACTAGCTCTAGTCAGATGAAATGAGAACCAAGGAAAAATGTTTGAATAAGATCATTTTAGAGTAAAAAAGAAAACAGAAAATAAAGATTAAGATTGTTTCTCCTAAGAGACCTGGACTTTCTTTCTAGTTCTCTTCCTATTGACACAAACTGAAGGAAGGTTTTTGGAGTCTTAAACTTAATCTTCTTTAAAGGGAGCCAAAGCTCATTGTGCGCCAGGCCCTGAGCCTGGCACTTCTGTGGATTATCATACTGAATCTGCCCAACAGCCCAGGCTTTGTTGACACACCCATTTTATACACAGTGAAACTGAGTCTCAAAGAGATTATTTCCTCAAGGTCACACTGCATGGGGGACAGTGGTGTGCTGGAGCCAGCTCACACCAGAAAAAGTGGATTCCATATTAGGCGATGTCACCTTGGGAGCTTAAAGTCAGCGACCATGGAATTATTTACAACATAAAAATAAGCAACTGCTACAAATTGGGTCCTGATTGTGCATCCAGGAGCCTGTTGTCAAGCAGGCTGTACTAGCACATCACTGGTTATCATGAAATAATAAAAGTGGAAGCATAGTTGTTGACTCCAGCTGGGCCCAGTAGTTCATGCCTGTGATCCCAGCACCTGGGAAGCAAAGGTGGGAGGATTCAGTGTGGCCATAGGGAGAATTTGCCTCACAAAAAGAAAACAAAACATAAAATGGCTTGTATGATCCCAAAGCTCATGCAACTCCTATTCTCACACCTTCTTTTCTCCTGTTTCTTAGAAGTCTGCCTTTGGGCCAGTAGACAGGGAAGAACAATTAGATGTCTGATGTCCCCTGATATCCAGAGAGGACCTTAACTTTTGAGAGATTCCATCTCACAAGACCAATCTCTTCTTTTTCATGTCCTCCTCACGATTTAGAAGCCACCTGCTAAGCGTGCCTCCACCACTGGGAAGAACTACCACCAGTGCCTTTGCCTTATGAATGGGAAAACACCTTTGAATTTAGACTGACCTGGACATTCATTTGATTAATCCTGAACTTGGTCCCGATGCCCAGAGCAGATTAGGGAACCTCAGCTGTGCATGAAAGCTCTCTGCTAGTCTAGCCACTGATCACACTGAAAAAGAGAAGAAGTGGGTGAGGACTTTGCTTCTAAGGGTTCATGACAGAGAAATGACATCTCCTGGAAAACATCAGGGACACTCCTGATGTAGGTTTTATACACTCATGTTTTCTACAAAACAAAGCCTTCAAAACGACTAGTATTTTAAAGTATCTCACTGATTCTGTACATCTCTCAATCGAGTTAGCAATGATTCCCTAAGCCCCTCACAAGACTCCCAGGCCCTGTACCTGTTCTCAGCTCCATATCAATGAGCTCTCCCTTGAATCTTCTTCCCAGATCTAAAGAGCAATGGGCCTGGCTTCTGTTGCAACGTTCTTTCCATTCCATTCACTATTCAGATTGTCTAAAACAAAATCACAGTGAGCAGGAGAGCGAGAGCAGAGGGCATCTGATAGATGGAATCCTCTCCTGTTTGACCGCTACAGCATTCTCCTGCAAGCCCACAAACAGGTAGACAGAGTCACTCTTCTCAGAAGGTGAAGACTGGAGTATATACAGAGGTAGAATTCTCACTAGTGTTGAGAGGGAAGCCAAGTGGGTAAGGCTGGCCCTATACCTGTGAACCCCACTCTCATCACACTGCTGATCTGAAGGCAAAACCCCCCTGGGTCACAGATACGAGGACTTGCCCCATCCTGTTCCTTGTTGCTGCTTGTCTCCGTCTCCTCCTTCCCCCCCTGCCTCTCCCTTCCTCTGCTTGCCCTGCTTCCTGCTATTTTAACCTACTATATGTCTAATAAAAATAGAAGTTATGTTGGGGTTTTTTTGGCTTATATTTTGAAAACTAGTGCAAATGTTTGCTCTCACCGAGACCCTATTTTCCAGGACTGTTTTCACAAAGTGACTTTTACAGGCAATTTTCTGGGCAACAGAGATTTTTCAATAACTGCTATGGAATCCAGGGTACTGCGTCGCAAAGGTGGAATTGCTGGGGAAAGTGAGTCGGCCAAGCTGCTGTTATCCTGACCTTGTAAACACCATGCAGGTGCCTGTCACGTCAGCCTTCTCAAATTGCCACCCAAAGAGGCAATGATAGTTTGGTTTCCCCAGTCCCTTGAGCTATACGGATAGTTTTGCTAGACTCTTGTCAGATTCTGGCAGATTTCAAGAAGTTGTGCTGAATTTGCAAACAAAGGCAAAAGGCAAACAATGGTCTAAGCAGCTTTGAGATTGCCTCATTAAACTGCGGCCTGCAGGAAGCCCTCCGCTCACAGCAATGAGCGCATCTGAGCTCTGCAGTGATGTCACCGTCAAAGACTCCACTCACAGTGCTTAGAGGGGATAAAGACGTCCCATCTTCAACTAAGAACAAATAGCTAAAATAAATAAGGAAGATAAAAAGAACAGAAAACTGCTTGAACAAGCTGATTTTCAGTTCTGTCGCCACCATATCAGCCTTTTCACTGATGAGCAGTCTCCTGATTTTTTCCAGTCTCAGTTTATCTCTGTGCAACTTGGACATATATTTTTTCTGTTTGGAGATTCCTCTCATCTCTGCAGAGATAGGTTTGTATGGCATGCTTCCCAAAACCTTTCTCAATTTCAGAAGTATGCATTTATGAGATTATGTGAAAGGTTTTCATTTAAGAACCTTGCATCTTCTTCCCAAATTTAAAAGCGATGAACCTGGCTTCTGTTGCAACGTTCTCTCCATTTCATTCACTATTCAGATTGTCTAAAACAAAGTAACCGTGAATAGGAAAGGTTCTAAACCAATGTGAGGCAAGGCAAATGCCTTCTTTATTTGTGGTATACAGTTAAGTTTCCATTATGGTCTCAACGTTCATCAAGCAT
Organism: Marmota flaviventris; assembly: GCF_047511675.1. Classification (NCBI taxonomy): domain Eukaryota; kingdom Metazoa; phylum Chordata; class Mammalia; order Rodentia; family Sciuridae; genus Marmota; species Marmota flaviventris. Next base: position 8,846,533 of record NC_092504.1, read on the forward strand.
TAGACATTGTCAAAGGTCAAAATTGAAAACAATATTCTGACTTCACAAAGAGTTAGGTGATGGGAGCAGGCCTACTGTGTGCCCAGCATATCACAGGACTTGCCTGGTTTAATCCCTAGGCACCTCATAAGGGAAGCATCATTAGAACTTTTCACAGAAATAGTAATTAGTGGGAGCACAAATGGGTCAGTATTTTATAAATTTGCACAGTCTAGAAGCAGAGAAGATGTGATTCAAAAAATTCTAGGTGTTTCATAGTTGTACTTTTTTGCTTGCCTGAGATTATTGTGACATGGCAGTTACTGGGTAGGTCAACAACAGTAAGCTTTGTCATAATGAACAGATAAGACTAGGGCAAAAAACAACAACAAAAAAGCTGTACTAATATGTAGAAGAGAATCCTGAAAGAACACAGTTTCATTAAGTGTTGAGGACACTAAGAGAATCATTTATTCCTTTTGGCTCAGTCTCCCATGCACAAATTATGAAGAAATGGGTCAATGTACCACCCTGACATGGTTTTCAGGATTTTACAAGAGATTATTTATATTTTAAATAATGGATGCTCTCATTTAAGATAATCTAGAGACCACAAATTAGGAGAAAAGCTATGGGTATCTAGTCCATTGGAAGAGTCTGTCCTGAACAAGCACTATCAGGGTTCAATCACCTTGTAGTGAGAGTAGTGAGACCTATCCCTTCTAAGGCTAATCTAAGGTTGGTGAAATACAGTCACACATCACTTCATGACACAGATGTGTTCTGAGAACTGAGTCACTAGGTGATCCCATCGCTATGTGAACATCATGAGAGTACTTCTGCATACCCAGATGGCTGAGCCTGCTACACACCTAGCTCCCGTGGGGCACACTGTCGGATCTGCAGTCTGTCATTGATGAAAACATTGTTAGGCAGTGCATGACTATGACATGATACATCTAGGAATATTGTGTCCAGAATATTGTGTTTGATAAATAAGTCCTCAGTAATGGTAGACAAAGTGCCGTTAAAACAATACATTTCCACTCCTTGAATTCCGGACAGAATCCAACCTCCTAGAACAGAACGGTTTGGACAAAACCTCTATGTTAGTAGCTTTCCATCACTGAGACAAAGTGTGTAAATCAACTTACAGAGAGGGAACATTTATTTTGACTTTCATTCTCAGAGGTTTCGGGGATTTCAGTCCATGGCCACTGGGCCTCATTGCCCTTGGTCCTGCAGTGAGGCTGGACATCACGGTGGGAGCACAAGGTAAACCAAGCTACTCTCCTCACAGCAGCCAGGCAGCAAAAACGAAGAGGAAAGAGACCAGGTCACCCAATCCCATTCAAGGGCACCCTCCTAATGACCTAAGACTAGATCCTACCACCTAAGTCTTCACCATCCCCATAGCCCCAGGCTGGAGATCAACACGTGGGTCACTGGGGGACAGTACAGATTCAAATATAGCACTCTCCAAGAGCAGGGACCTTGTCCAGGAGTCCAGGTCTTGGCCTGCTTGAGGATACCCTCTGCAGCCAGTGGAGGAGGACTAGGCTTCCCAGGGAGAGGGAATTGTGGCAAGACTTCTTCTCCAGCAACACCAAGCAGTTGCCTGAGCAGTGGCCCCTTCCCTTCTTTTGCTTCTCTTGGATTGCGCCCGCCCTGAAGGCTACCCTTGCTTCTTTCAGCCTGTTCCTCTCTCATCTGCCTGACATGAGTACTCTGCTTACTCCTGCCAAGTTATGGACTGGCTTTCCCAATATCCACTCATTGAGAAAAAGAAAGTAGGAATCTATGCCATTTTGTCTTCCTACAGGACAGAAAGAGGTAGAGTGCCATTCCTAGGACAGGATGACATGGTCTCTCTGCTTAAGCAGAGAGAGAGGCCAGTTATTCCCAAGTTAAGGGGATTTCCAGCCTAGAACAAGTCCAGCTTGCTGAAACCCAATCCAGGGAGCAAGCAAAGGAGCAAAGGTACAGCATAAATCAACAGAGTGGAGCCCTAAAGAGGAGGCTCACTAGAAGGATGGTATCTTAAAAATCCATCTCCAGATTACCTCACCAGATATGCCTTCCTGTCTAGCAGCACATGCAAAGGAGCCTTGAAGCCCCCCAGACTAACTCCTCCAACTTCATCTCAGGGTGAGCTCTCCTATGTCCCATAGACCAAATGTTCCTGTGGCCACTGCTGCACCATGAATAAATTTTGAGATGAGTTACTATCATTGAGTACTGTAAAAAGACCTGAGCCATTGATGATGTTGGTAGAGCCATCTTTCTGACTTTAAAGAAGTAGCTCTAACCTCCATCCATTCTAGTACCTTCATCTTTGCCATGGCTTCCCATCTTGCATTTCAAAGGGTCCAAATTATCCTTTGTTCATAGTTGGCCACACAGGCCAATCCTGATAAATATCCTCTCCATGATTCATACCCATCTACCCACTGTGTTCAATAAGAGCAAGACAAAATCCTGATGCAGCTACAGAGAAAGTTTCAACATCACTTCTGCCAAAGGTACCACCACATCTGTTATGAAGGAGAGAGAGTGACCTTCAGCAGCAGCAGCAGACTGTGACTCCCCTCCCACCCTCAGGTGTCCTTCTCCTCCACAAGCTCCCCCTCTGCCTGAGATGAGTGCTCTGCTTATTACTACAATTTCTACCACAAGAACCCAACCTGTGTCTACAGCTGAGTGAACCCAAATCTGCGGATCAGACGTTTGGTCACTCAAGTGTTCTTCCCAAATATAAAACAAATCCTCAGTCAATCTGAAACATAACTCCTCACTGCACCCACCTGCCCCTTTCAGAGTAAGTCTGCTCTGCCAAGATGGAGAAAGCAGCCCCTTTATGACTTAGATTTTCCCCAATGTGACTACAAAGACATCTGAATTACATGAAGAGCAGAATACAGGAGAAGAGCAAACTGCTTCATGACCATTCTCTAAGAAATGTGGCTCTTGGAGCCAGAGATCTGGACATCAGAGTGATGAAGGGTAACAGAGTTTGACTTGGAATCAATATCATCCCTGCCCTCAGGGACCAGGAAATGTGAGTCCCACCCAGAAATGTGGGAGTCCCACAGAGGGAAAGCCCTACTGACTCTATTTTGTCTTCTTCAAATACTCACTATAATAAAGTGAAAGTTAGGTTTTCAAAACTGTACAATATCATATATGGAAATTTTAAAGGAAATAGCTAAAAAATTTTTACTTGTACAGAGGTGGTATTTGCTGTGAAAGGTGTGGCTACATACTGAGACTCTTATTTGGGTTCCTCACATTTTACTCCTGAACAAAGCACTTTCCACTGGGTCTTTGTCATCGTGGTCCCATTTAGCAGATCAGAAATCCAAAGTGAGAATTTCCTTATAGACAAGTTGATACAGAACTGGAATGAAGTCACAGCCCACAGCCTTAGCTCTCCATAGAAGTAAACTCCAAGACAAAACTCCAGACAACAGGATGAACTTCCCCTCAGCCAACATGATTCCTGATCATGTTTTTGTATTTCACTCTTTATAGCCATTGCTTATAATACTGAAGCTGTGTCTATTTCATCACCAATTACTGAAAGACTATCATGGTTGCTCATTCATGGTATGAGCAGTGGTGTCTATTCTCAGGAACCACACAAGCAAGAAGAGAGTGGAGTGAGGTACAGCACTGAAGGAAAAAAAAACTCACCACCCTAATTATATATTCTGTACAATTTAAATTAAGAAGAAAAAATTGAAAGAGGAATAAAAATATTTCTCATATAAAACAAAATTGAGGTTTTCCCAAAACCATTTACTGAAGAGACTGTTCGTTCCCTACTGTATTCTTGATATCTTTATGAACAACCAATTGACTATAAATAAATAGATTGATTTCTGGGTTCAAAAAAAATGTAGTGTGAGTTCTCTGTCTCTGCTTTTTGTGCCCTATTTTTACTTATTTATGTTTAAGAACCTTAAAAAAAAAAGAAGCTAGACAGTAAGGCTTAGACTATGAATACTATGTAAAAATGCATTCAATTTCCTGGGGGAAAAATGGAATCCTGTTTTGAGAGGCATTAATTTGACACACAGACTTATAAAAGATTTGGGTTGGATTGCCACATACAATAAAATTCCCTGACCACATAGGAAGATTGCCCTACTACACAGAGGATATGGGCTAGATGTATTTATTTACAAAGCTGGCACACAGTAAAGACTGACAAAACAATTAAATAAATTAATACACAATGAAATTTGGTGTCTGAGCACAATATCTATTTGGGGTTATGGATGTCAAACTGGAAATTAGGGAATCTTGAATGGCAGCAGTTGGCCAGGGAGATGTCAAAACCTTTAGATAAGGGCCAAAGACTGGAACAAACCAAGGAAACCATTCAAAGAGATGGGAATTGAGAGTGCAGAGAGCATTCCCTGGAAGAGGTTTTAACTTCAAATTTGAGGTTAAAATGAATTCAGTTAATGCCCCAGAGACACAGTTCATAAACTGCATGATCCTAGTTAGGTCACTTTCTCCAGATTCATCTTTATGACATTAATTCAGGTTCCTCTTCTGAAAAATGTTAACAGGAAGGGATATTGAAAAATAATCTGAAATGATATGTTTACTTCATTTAACACTATGCATGAATATGTAATTCATTTAAAGTAGATATTAATTTCATTATTATTTTCATCCATTGAATAGTAACTGTGCATCACATGTTATTGTGAGATCCTGACACATGATACGTTTTTTTCTTCTGAAAGCAGTACCATTTTTCTCTCCCAAGTAGTCTTTATAGCATATCCTCATACAGTGCTGGCTTAAGACTTAGGTGTCAAACTTTTCCCAATCTGCTGGGACTTTACAATTTTACACCAAAAGTCCCATCTCCCTGGAATCTGCTCTGTTCTGGGAAAGCAAGGATGATTGACAACCCTGGTTAAAATCTCTATTAGTTGACAAAATTTTATTAAACCAAGAAGTCTGCTTAAATATTCCATCCAGCATCTGAAACCCATCATCCACGCAGCTCCTTTTTTCATTATCCCAACAGGAGTGGGGTCCTTGTAGGAAGCAGGCCTTCCAGTACTCCTGTGAAGACCTGAGGGTTGCAGGTGGAATTGTAGAATCTCTTCAGGTGGTGACATATTTGGAGAGAGGAAAGGAGCATATATGTGCAGAGAGCCAAGAAGTCATGTATTTCTAGGCTGTAAGATAGGTATGCTATCCCACCATTCTGACCTTCAAAACCAATGGGTTCACTTATTTCCTACGGCCTTATTGTATCTTCTCAGTTAGCATTCCCCCCTCTCTTGCAGTAGTCCTCACATGGTAGTGGCCAAGATTTACATGATCATCCCTTTGAGGCCACAGCTGATGCATCAAAGGCAAGAAACTTACTCATTTAAATGTCCAACCAAGGGCAGGGAAAGAGAGACAGACAGCCATCGGTGCTGAGTGCCGTCCATGGCAGCTCTGCAGTTGGAAGACCCAACATGTTAACTGCTCTATATCCTGGAATCTCCTGTGTTTATTTTCATTCCAGATTACTGATGCCCCTTTCCTATTTCAGCAAACACTTCACCATCCTTTCAAATGTTTTCCTTCTTTTCTTAAGATAACAGGGGTCAGATTTGACCACTCAAAGTAAAATAAAATACAGATATTTGGTACTAAAGAGACTCCTTACCTGTGTTTTCTGAACATAGGAGTCCTTTATTCTTAGTCATCATTATGTCACCAGTACTGGTAAAGTCCTAGTAAAGGAACAAGTGTTTAGTAAATAGTAGAAGGATATAAATAAAACTTATGTAAGCTAAACACAAAATTTTGCTTTTACATGTATATCTTCACTCTGAAGAGGAAAGATGTTTAGTATTTGGTTCATTGTAAATGAATCTTTGTCACCAAAATTTTGGCAAATATTTACTTAGAAAGTAATCAGAAGTCCCTGAGACCAAGTGTCCCAGAATTATTTGCTAATGATCTTAAATAAAGAAGACATTTGTGAATCCAGCCCTGTCTTGGAGAGTTGCAGATGGAATAAAACAAACTTGGCACTTCCAGGAACTCTGCATTTTTCCAAAATACCATGCCACAGTCATCTGGCCTCCCAGATAAACAGTAAAATAGGATTGTCTTTGGGCATTGTTTCAAAAGGTCTGGACAATCATTTGGGAGAGAAGTCAAAAAATGTGTTTTCTTGTCTAAGTTTAAAACCCACTGAAACAGAGCTAGAATGGAGTCCAGGGAGATGAACGTATTTTCTCTGCTACTGTTAAAAGCTGAATAGGTGGATGTGGCTAATTGCATAGGAACAGTAAGTTTCCTAAAATCCTGCCAAGAATTAGGCACCTGCCCAGACCATCACAAGCATCTCTTGAATCAGGGGAGGCCTTTGCCACTTGACTTTCTGCTGGGGCTTCAGACACAACAGACCATGTCTCCTCCATTCATGGGTGGGTTCCAAAAGGAGTAAAGACCTCTCTGCACATGTTCTTCTATAAGTGACCAACAAACAACACACACAGGCTGTCAAAACTGGTTAAAGAACAGGATGGTCACACTAACAGGCTTCCTTCCATCTGGAAACAAGAAACATGGGAAAGGAGGTTCCTCATAAAAAACCTGCTATTGCTACGATGATATTATTTGAGACATAGGAGATTTGGTGGAAATAACAAAAAGGCTTCTAAATAAAACAGATCTAGACTCAAATCATAATTATGCTACTTAATTCTTTTTTTCATATTTTTTATTGAGGCATTATGTTGTACTTAATGTTGGGATTTGTTGTTATATAGTTGTACTATGCCACTTAAATCTTTACCAACTTTTCTGACTTCTCTAAGTACAGCTTGTGGAAGTAATTTTGTTGTGTCAGTGAAGGTGCTTCTGGAAGATGTTTATGTTTGAAACAGGAGACTGAGTAGCAACTGAACTACACCAGTGGTTTTCCTGGTTCTCCACTTTACAGACAGTAGATTATGGGACTTCTCAGCCTCCATTTTCCTTTTTTGAGCCAATTCCCATAATAAATCCCTCTCCCACCCACACACATGCATGCACACACACAGGTATTATATTGGTGCTACTCTGAAGAACCCTAACACAGGCACAGAGGAAACTTCTTGATATCCAAACTCTTGCCCAGGCTGCCTGGATTTACACATGAAAGTTTCCTTTCCTCTTTGACCCTGCAAGGCTACCCACCTGCAATGATGTGTTAAACTTTGTACCCTGAAAGAATTCAACAAATATCTCCAAGAAGAAAAACCCAGGTGAGAAGAAAGACTGACTCATAATGGTAAAGTTTAAAGGTGATGAATTTCAAAGGTATTTCAAATCTTAGCCATGGGACAAGAAAAGGAAGTTCTGATTGTGATCTGTGCATAGGTAAAAGTCTGAAAGAGAAGAATGTGTGGAATGCATTAAACTAGTTCTTTTTTCTCTCCTTACATTTTTATTTTTAAGTTGCTTTTAGGAAGCTGGGATAAATCCAGGAAGAGACCACAGAGGGGCTAGAATGTGAAAATGCCTTCAGATATTGAGGGCCAGACCCAGAGCTAAGATTTGGCAAGAGTCCCATGGAGGGAAAAGAATAATGATTGAAAGGCTGGGAAAATATCCCTCCATTTTCTCTTAAGGATTTTGTCATGTTCAAACTGGATAAAGAAGGCTAAGTCCTAAGTCAATAGCAGGCTTATGTAAATAGTGCATTGTTGGCAGGGGTGAGGAAAGAACAAGGGAGAAGGCATCCTTGAAGTTATCCTGTTCCCTCTGAGAGAGCAGTTTTAAGTGGCAGAAAGTAAGATGGAGTATAATATCCAGTTTAGTAAACTGGTATGAATTCATTATTATGGGACTCAGGGAAATTGTAAGGCAAATGTTTCTCTTGGGCGTATCTGGAAAGAGAGGAATGGAAAACCTTGAGCAAGTGGATCAACACAGACTTAAGGGTCTACATAATGTTTGACATCATATTATTTGTTCAGGGATAATAATGATCTTTGTGTGGAGATTCAATTTCTGCATGGTGAAATGGGAAATATAGGAGAAATCTCAATGTAGAAAAGGTAGAGCAATGCCCCTCAGCTCTGCACTGAAATTGCTGTTTTCTAAGCCTGCCATTTTCAAATAGGTGGTTTGTTAGCCAGTGCAGAGAGAAGTAAACACCTTAGCTGAAATGAAGGGTTCTGAGGTTCAGGGGCAGTTTTGCTGTTGAATTTCTATGTGTAGGAAATTATAATATTTATTCAAAATATTCGCTGACCTCTGTGTTGCCCACCCATATAAGGTGCCCCTCTTCTGCAGAAGAAAATTTACCACCTCATTAATGCCAAATTTGGCTATATTACCACTTTGGTTAATGGAGTGTCACATTTAAATGAACACAGTCCTTAAGATTTGTCATTCTTTTCTATCACTTCTCTTTTTTCTCTGCCACAAGAAAGACTCAATTAGAGGCTCTTTCTTCTGCCCAGAACCAAAAAATGAAAAAAACATCTTAAGCCCAACCACAATCAACCTCCAATCTCTGAGAATTTGGAGCAAAAAACAGACCTTGTAGTTTCAAACCACTGAGGTTTTATAACTTAAAATTTTCCCACATCTTTGAAATCTACCTATCCATAGCTTCAGGAGAAAAAAAATCTCAGGAAAGCTGAATTCTATGGAACACTGAACAAGTACACGTTAAATATTAAAACTAAAATATACTAGAAGGGAATAGAGCTTAAAGGATGTACCCATTTCTTCTTCCAAAACAGTACCTTGAACCCAGTTGAGAGTCATCTTGATTTTTTCATGGCACCATGCATAGTGACTTATGGATTTTACTCCAATTAGATCATGGAGTGTGTGTCTGCTTCTATGTCAAGCTCATCAATTAAGTTTCTAGCCATGGACCTTCAACAATTCACCTAGTCTCCTGTTTTAATTTCTGGAATCTGTGGGGAAAAAATGGGCTAGTGTTTCAAGCTGTTAATAATGAAATTAATGGTAAATCTAGAGTCTTAGAGTAGATGCTGAGGTAGAAGGTGTATAGGTGGTAGCACTGGTGGTTGCATAGAATATCTCTGCCCTAGAGTCTAGACTTTCATAGCCAGTCTCTCTTTCCTCTCTCATGCTGTCACAGTGTCACTACTTCTGTCACCTCCTCACAAATGGTAAAACATGAAGCTGTTGATATGCTGCCTGCTTGATCAAGAGGAATTTTTGACCAAAAATCAGGGAGGGAAATATTGTTTGACAAGGGAGCAGGAGGCCTTAATACATATTGCATTGTTTTCCGTGGGTCATTGAGAAGACTCAAAATTCCCAGTGGCAATTTACAAGTAATTTTGGACAAAAAAAAATTGCTGTGTTTTTACTCAAGATAATATTAAACAATAACTAGATATTAGATTTGTCTGTTTTCTTAGCCCCCAGTTGGTCATATTTTTCGTCCTTAATAATATCAGTTTCTATACCATAGATATTCAGATGTTGGAGGGTGCTTTCATTATTCACAATCAAGTACACATATACACCTGGTCATCTCCTCCAGTTGGAGGCGACTACCCCCTCTCTGATTCTTGCAATGCCCCAAAGAGGTGAAATTTAGTTATAGTTATTCCTTTCTCATTTAGGACACAGACACTTAGAGTTTTAATATTCTCTAAGAGACATATTATAAATTAAAAATAAATGAAAATTTTCTAGATACAGTACAAAATAGAGATATCTTTCTTTTGTTTTAAAAATATCTTAAGGGACTGGAATGGACCTTCATTTTTTCAGAGTACACACTCCTCAAGACAGACTCTCACATACATTTGGTCATAGAAAGAAAATGTATCATGAGCAGTGCCCAAGAAGTAGAATTATCTAAGTATCTTCGAGCATCCATCATGAATAATAATAATCAAACAACACTAATGTAAATTAAGATGATTATATTAGAAAGCCTGACATATAAGTAAGTCTAATTATATAAGTCAGAACAGAGTAGGTTTTGCTGCCACAAAAAAGACCCCAAATCTCAGTGGCTTAAAGTAACAATTTTTTTTTTTTTTGTTCACAAACTCTAACAATTTGGCAAGGATCAATGTCTGACTTAATCAGCACTCAGAGTTGGACATAATGTTGTTAATATGGAAGGTCCTTGAGTCCTGGTCAGAGAAAAGGGCAGCGTGAAGAATCACATCTCATCTTTTACGTTCTTTTTCCCAAAGAGGTGTTTCGATGACTTAGATAAGTGCCCCCATCATGTGTAAATTGGAACGCGTGGAAGGACCAACAGGATCATATGCCCAAAGGAAGGGAACCAGAGATCATGTTGAGAAGAACTGGGTCCCATCATACCTAAAGGTATCGTCCAGTGTTTTGAGAGCAGTATACAATTCTTGTTAGTCTAAACTTAGTTTAGACTAAGGTTTATGTTAATGTTCCACTTAGGTTATAAATCTTTCTGCTTGGTCTTTATTTATTACTACATATGCATTTGTTTATTGATTGATTTATTTTTGAATAAAACACCTCCTTGATTCAGGTAGCATAGGAGGCGTTTCAGAGTTAAACACAGTTTCTGTTCTCAATCGGCTCAACATTCTAGGTAAGCTCAAGGTTCTCTGTGTAAATTAAATACATCCAAGTCAGACCAGGAGGAAAGGTTGTTTGGACAGGCTATCTGAAGGAGGCAACCTCCTAACAAATGTGTACAGCATGAGTAAGTGTTGCAAAGTCATCTAGGTGGAGAAATGACTTAAGTATCTTGCTCCAGACCAGAAAAATTTGTATATTTTGTTAGCTTTCTCTTGCTTTGAAAAAATGCCTGAGAAAATAAATTTTAGAGGACAAAAGTTTACTTTGGGTCACAGTTTCAGAGGAATTAGTCCATATTAACTGGGCCTTGCTGGTTTGGGCCTGTGGTAGTGTCGAATATCATGGTGGGGAATATGTGGTGGACAATGCTGCCTAAGTCCTGGTAACTGGGAAGCAAAGAGAGAAAGGGATGGGCCAGGAACCCAATGTACCCTTCAGGAGCATGTGCCCCATGAGTTGACTTCCTTCCACAGCCCCACCTCTTAAAAATTCCACCACTTTCAGGTAACACAACAGGCTGGCCACCATGCCTCCAACATGTGCCCTTTGGGGGACTTCTAAGACATGAACCAAAACAGCATTCTAGATGTTTCTGGTGGCAGATTCCTGGAGATATTCATAAAACTCACACTTTTGTCTCCAGTAAAACTTGAAAGAATTTGAAACTGTGCAAAGCCTTATTTCCTATTTTAAAGGTTGGAGATCTGAGTGAGTCACAAACATGCACAGGAAGCACACAGATGGTAAACATTCTCACTGAACTGCATATCTGAAAGAAAAGCGATGACGTTTTGCAGGAGGTTTTGATATGCACAGAGGTTCACCAAGGAGTGCAAAGCAAATCCTTCTAGAGCCTGCCCTGAGGCCTTAAAAGAACTTTCTTCTTTTTTCAATATTTCTTGCTTTCCCTGCAACCGCTGTCAGAATGTTGAGAAGCCAGATTGCACTTGAAGGAAGGAAAGAAAATACAGATGGTGGAGAGTTTAAGGAAGGAAATTTGGTAAAGCTTTATTTAAATTATTATTTTGCATTATAATCTTCTGTATATGGGTCTGTCTCCTTTTAACCTACAGAGCCATATCTGTGTTTAAAATAATAGATTAGTATTCAGAGTGCTATGAAACACAAGCTGTCTTTCACCACCAAGGACATGCATGTGGCTGAGAGTGAGTCTGTTTTTTGTAGTCAAAAGAATCTGGCTTCCTGAGATGCTGTAATTTTGAACCAAGGTGTAATCAGAGAAGATTACTTATCCTTGCTGAATTTTTATTTCCTCAACTCTACAATTGAATCAATAATGACATCAGAGACTTATGAGGATTGAATTAGATTAATCAAAGTAGACTGCTTTGCATTTGTAACAATCTCCTCCTTAGTACTTTGACAGTAACCTTGTCTGAACTCTAAGGAGGAAATAGACTCTTTCACTCTATTTAACATGCATCATATAAATTCTGTGGCAGTTGGACAAACTTTCCTGATGTTTTACTAGTGACCAAATCTTGTAGGTTTTTTAGCTCATTTCATGACCTTACCCCTTCCCAATGTCTGTAATGAGCTGCTTACAGTCCCTGCTTTTACAGTGGCTCAAACAGGCCAATATTAGGGTGACTATAAGTGACCAAACTGGGTGAATCCTAAAGCCTAGAATTGAGCTCACATTCTGACACGTGCTCATTGCTCCTAGAAAGTCACAGTCTACTGAGTGTCATGGTCTACACATTCCCTGTGTACAAAGGAGTGATCATAACTTAACTATCTCACACACTTGGACAAAGGGCTATGTAATATAAAATAAAAACCAATTGCTCAACGTATGTGTCTCTCTTCCTGAAATTATGGAGTTCACTCTATAATTATAAAGTTTGATCTTTATTATATTATTATCTATTTAATGAAATTTGATGGACCAAGTAAATAATACATTTCCAAGAACTAAAAAATGGTAAAAGAAAAAGTATGAAAGTACCTTTCTTATATGTATATACATATATATAAAACATGAGTCTTAAGCCTTCATTTTATATAGATTTAACTATTTTAAATTATAATATAGCATATAGCATAATATAGTTACAGTATATTAAATGTATACTATTCACATTTCTTAGTGTGTGTGTATATACATATACATTTGATATAGTTAAATAAAACATTTTATAAATATATACAAATAAATTTTATATTAGTATGAGCATATTTTAAATTATAATTATAGACTATTTCCCTGATACAGTTTATATATAACAATATTAATTATGAGTATATAATACATATGTGGATGTAAACCCATTTATAACAATCTTCTCCTTAATACTTTGACACTAACCTTGTCTGAACCCTAAGAAGTAAATAGACTCTTCCACTCTATTTAAGATGTATCATGTAAACTCTGTGGCAGTCGGACAAACTTTCGTGGTGTTTTACTAGTGACCAAATAACTAGTAAATTATATTGTAGACATATTGTAGATATACATTGTAGATATATCAGGCATTTGGACAAATTATACTTGAACGGGGCATAGGTCATGTAAGCAGGAAAAAACAAAACACTGCTGTCTACTGGAATTAAATATTGCTGAAGGAGTAGATAAAAATAGAGGAAACTCTCACTCTCAGATGTTCACATGCATACATATACACAACACTCACATAAAGTATTTGTGTGTAGATAAAGATTTACCTGAATACTGAGGGTGCTCATGATCAGTGTTCATGCCCTGATCCCCACACCTGTGGCTATGTTACCTTACAAGGAAAAATGACTTTGCAGATATGATAGTGAATATTGAAGTGGGGCTATCATCCTGGCCTTCTAGATGATGTGCAGTGTAATTACAGGTGTAATAAGTGAAAATGGAGGGTAGAAGACTCAGAGAAGCAGTCATGCAATGGAAGCAGAGATCAGAGTGAAGGACCCGGGCAGCCCTAGAAGTCAGTTCCACCAAACTTGATTTTGCCCAGTAAAACCTTTTGAGACTTTTGGCTTCCAAAACTTTTGAGGTAATGTATCTTTGTTTCTTTAAGCCACTGTTTGTGACAACTTGTTACAGCAGCAATTGAAAACTAATACAGCACTCTTTTCTGCCAGAACAAATGCTGCCTTCCCAGAGTCTCAATATTACAGAAAATAGAGACCATAATATGCTTCATTTATGTTTTGGTTTATACTGTTTAAATACAGACCTGGCTATTTGTGGCCTAGAAAACTACTGATTTTTGCTTCCAATATTTCACAAACTGCCTGTAAGCATGGTACTCTTTCCAATCCCACTCCTAATCACTGTCTCTAGGTCTCAATGATGAACCTGAGGGAAAATGGCCCAGGAATTACCTTTATAACAGACTCCGTTTTGTGCATTAGAGGATTGGCCTCTCTCTTCTACACCACTCAGGGATAGAGACCATGACTGTCTTATCCACTACTTCTGGTGAAATTTAATACACATTTATTGACTAAAAACCCAACCTCAGGTCAGTGTTCTGCAGATAATTGGCATATTCTCTATGTTCCTACAAGCAGTACCCAAGTGCTTTCTCCCTGCCCTAACCACCACCCCTCCATGATACCTCACGAGGAGAAGTATGTGAATTGCCCCTTCTCTAGCTACCAAATATGCTCAGATCAGTCCAATTCTAACACAGATTGTGGGAAGAATCATGAACATCAGAAGTCTATGTTGAAATCCTGAGTCCTGGACTTGTGAATGGAACCTTATAGGAAATAGGATCTATGCACATGTAATCAGCTCATGATGAGGTCAAATTGGATTAATGTAGGTCCTCATTCAGTGATTCGTTTCCTTACAAAAACAGAGAAATTTTTGCATAGACACAAACAAAAGAAATATGGAGAAGGGTAAGCAAAAGCAGATTAAAACTATGCTGCCACTAAACCAAGGGATGTCATGGATAGCTGGTAATCACCAGGATCTAGGAGGGACACATGGGAAGGTTCATTCCAAGCCTCCAGAAAGGAGGCTTGATTTTAGACTTTTGTCTTCTTATACCATAAGATAATAAATTTCTGTTGTTTGAAAGGCACCTCATTGGGGTAATTTGTTATATAAGCCCTGGGAAATTGATAGCTGGGGCTAGGGTAAATCCAGGACTTTTGTTGCTTAACTCTAAATCCAGTTATCTATGCTCATGTAATGTGTTATATGCATCTCTGCACAAAGCCACTCCACATTTTGTTGATTTGGGTTGACAAAGATAGATTTATTTTTGTCATCCCGGCAGGAGGGGGACAATCTGCACACTCCCCTGACTGACAGAGTCCCCACTGGGGGAACCTGCATTGGTTGACATCATCTGGTTATAAAGTGAAAGTTAATGTGTTAGCACAGCGGTGTTCCTGTTAACTACTGATTTGTTTTCTCATTTGCGTAAACACTAACTGAACTGTCTGTGAAGCTCAGGGAAGAAGCCTCATCAGGGAGTTTTATAGGTTGCATAAGTGTTTCCGACACCTGGGACTCATTGTACATACATAATCCTACTTTTGAGCTGCTCATTTTCTTCTGTAAACAAAAAGTTTTGAAATTCCTAGCATGTGGTACTCATCTGAATCCCTCAGGCAAGGAATCTATGTGCATTCAAAAGAAAAACAGCTATCCCCAACCCAGAGGTCCGACTTAAGATGTTGCCTGGATCTGATGAGAACAGCAGGGTACACTGTGGTCCTACAGCCTGGGGATTGAGAGTGTACCTGTCCCCATTGTGTCGAAACCAGGTAGCAGCTATAGAAGTACCCAATGCCCCAAGTTGGAAGACTTTCCTCCTGATAATGACCATCTGTCAGCCCTGGGCCATTTGTTTCCCAGGTTATTAACTGTATTTAGGTGATCGTGAGATTATCAAGTGTAAGAATTTTAATCTAGGAAGGGATGACTGAAGCCATATGCCATAGTGGATCTTACATGTCCCCCAAAGCCTTTGTGCTAAAGGCTTAATGACCAGCCGGTGGCACTAATAGAAGTCGGGCATAGTGGAAGGAAATCAAGTCACTGGGAGTGAGTCTTTGAAGGGGATATTGGGATCGCAGTCATGATCTGTTTTCCCTTCCTGGCCATCATGAGGTGAACAAAGCTCCCAGACCATGCACTCGCACCATGAGGTACTGTGCTCCTGCAGACCAAGAGCAATGAGCCAAGTGGCCATGAAGTAAAGCCTCTGAAACTACAAGCTGACATAAATCTTTCTTCCTTATGGATTGATTATCTCAGGTATTTTATCACAGAGATGGACCAACACGGGAATTTGATATTGAGAAGTGAGGTTGCTGCGGGGACTACATGATGCTGTGGTTCAGAGCTTTTGTCATTGATTTCTGGCAGTAATTTGGAAAGTTTGGAGAT
Organism: Marmota flaviventris; assembly: GCF_047511675.1. NCBI lineage: Eukaryota > Metazoa > Chordata > Mammalia > Rodentia > Sciuridae > Marmota > Marmota flaviventris. The sequence goes on from NC_092504.1 coordinate 8,862,452, forward strand.
GCAGGCTACTGAAAGCCAAGAATGCTAAAAGTAGGTGATTCTGGTGAGGGCTGAAAAGAAAAGAATGGTGCTAGAAATGTAGACAGTGACGGCTGTGTTATTGAGGTTTCAGAAGAGAATGAGGATTCTAAAGGAAATTGAACTATAGTCCAAGTGTGTTACCTTCTGGCAAATATGTTTACGCCTTGTCCTGAGACTTTGTGTGAGGCAATTTGAAGTTGATGGACTAGTTTATCTCATGGAGGAAGTTTTGAGGAAGCAAAACATTCAGGTATTAGGTATTTCTGGAGGATTTTAGCCAGATACAGCTACAGTCAGATTCTTAAAACTTGCTGTTTGTCCATAAAAAGGAGGATGTCTAAAGGCATTGGTGATGAAGGTGTGGTTGCTAACTAGATTGGCACTGTTACAAAGAAGATAAATACTTTACATCTGAACATCAGAAAAAAAAAACAAAACAAAACGGGAGGACATTTCAGTAATCAGCAAGATCACATCTATCCAAGGATCAAGGTGGTAAAATTGCAAATTCTTTTAAAATGCATTGCTTTGAGAAGGACTCCAAGGTACCTTTCTTATAAGATTGTCTAGGGAATTGTTTCCCCATATTCAGGCATCAAGGCACTCAAATGCCACTGCAGCCTGGTACAAGGGAGACACAGCTCAGTCCATGCTGGCAGCGAATCATCCACATGGTGCCAAATTTTTCAGCCATGCAGAATGTGAAGTGTTGTTGCGTCATGAAGGATTCCACCAAGATTTCAAAGAAACGCCTTGTAGACCAGGCAGTGGTTGGCGGGTTTAATCTCCCTGTAAGCATCTCTTGACAGGGTAAAGCATGAACTGTGGAGAGTACAGCCAAGGCTGCAGTGGAGATCCCAGAAGGTCAGCGATGCCAGGAATGTGGAGCACCTGCTGAGGAAAGCTGTGGGTAATGGGAAGAGTCAGCCTAAGAGTCAGCCTATGTGGGCTGCATCCAGCAAGGCTGCAGGGGAGGGGCTGCCCAAGCCCTTCAGAGCTTACAATGCGCCATCTTGTGCCTGGGATGCTTGACTTGGAGCTGTAGGATTGATGCTTGTCCTGTTGAGTCTCAGTCTCCCTTTTGTCCCATTCCTTCTTATTATTTTCTATTGTTTTCTTCTGGAATGGGAATATTTATATTGTGGTATTGTATCATAGAAGTGTGTAATTTCCATTTTGATTTTAACAAGGGCTTATAGCTGAGTAGCCTTGAATTTCAGAGAAAACGTTGGATTTGGAATTTTAAGAAATATTGAAACTGTTAAGATTTAGGGGATTCTTAGAGATGTACCAAATGCATTTTGTATTTTGAGATAGGCATGAGACTTTGGGACCAGGGTCAGCATATTATGATTTGGGGCTTAAATGTGCCCTAAAGTTCCAGAGGCTAAAGTCTTACTTTTGACAGACTCTGGTGCCATTTTGAGGTAATGGCACAAATAAGAGGGAAAGTCTAATAGAAATCTGTGATGTTGTTTGGACATATCGTTGAAGGGGATATTGGGATCCTAACCACTTCCTCTCTCTCTATGCTTCCCAACTGCTATGAAATGAGCAACCTCCTCTCCCACATGCTCCTTGCCATGATCTACTTACCTTGCTACAGGTGCAAGAGCAAGGCAATCAACCCACCATATTCTGAAACCTTGACCCAAAATAAACCTTTTCTTCATATTAATTGATTATCTCAAGTACTTTGCTATAGCAGTATAGAAACAACTAACATATATAAGCTACAAAACTTGAGAAATTAGGGAAGATATTATCTCTCTATGTTATAATAACATTTTTAGACCATAGAAACTCTGAGAAGAACCTAATATTTTGTTTCTGCAAATAGTAAAGTCCAACTTCCAGTTTTTAGTCAAGATAATATTAGAGGTAATCTTCTTCTCATGCTCTTCCTCCCTACTCTGTTTTGAGTCACCCCCCTTTAAATCAGAGAAGACATTCAGCATTTGTTTTTTAGGGATTGGCCAAGAAGATTACCACTAAACATGGAAGAGAGGTGGAAGGGAATGGGAGGGAGAAGGGGAATTGCACGGAAGATGGAAGGAGACCCTCATCGTTATACAAACTATATGATGGTGTGAGGGGGAAGAAAAAAAGAGAGAGAGAGAGAAATGTGTCACAGTAGATTGGGTAGAGAGAGGTGATAGGAGGGGAGGGGAGGGGAGGGAGGATAGGGAGGGCAGCAGAATACAACAGACACTAGTATTGCTGTATGTATATACGTGGCTGTATAACCAATGTGATCCTGCAATCTGTACACGTGGAAAAATGAGAATTCATACCCCATTTGAATCAATTGTATGATATGTCAAGATCATTGTATTGTCTTGAGCAACTAATAAAATAAATAAATAAATAAATAAATATTAAAAAATCACTTTAAAGAAAAGATAATATTAGAATGTCTTCATCCAGTGTAAGAAACCAGGTATAACTAAGGAGTATGAAGTGTCCATCTGCTCAAGTCAACAACAGTCTAATGCGCAAGCTTTAATTTCATAAGGACTGCTTTAGAATAAGCTGAGATATAGTGTTTTGGCTTTTTCACGCTATTATAATAAAATACTATAAACTAGATCCTTTGTAGACCACATGAATTTCTTTCTCATATTTCTGGAGACTAGGGATTCTAGGATCAGGTGCTGTCATATTCAATGTCTGGTGGGGGTCTGTTTTCTGGCTCAGAGATGGCAGCTTCTCACTAGATGCCCAACTGGCTAAAAGTGTGAACTAGCTCTCCTGGACCACTTTATTTTTAGGGTCACTGATTCCATGCCTGTTTCACCACCTTCATGACTCAGTCATCTTCCCAACTCCAGAGCTCAATCAGCTTAGGAGATACAGAATTCAACCTTTCAGTTTTGCAAAAGTATGACAGCGGCAGCCAGAATATCTACCTTGACATTCCACTTCTTGTAAGGGTAGTTTGGAGTAGTTCCTGAACCTCTCTTTAGCAAATGCACCCTGATACTACAAGGGGCAAGTTCTTGCTAAAAACATAAGCTACTTGAAACCATTCTGAAATTGGAATCACCTAATAAATCGAATCCATATTTGTATCAGATTTTTGATAGTTCCTTAGTGTTCTCCTGGGTGCTTTGAAGTACTTAGATTTTGACAGACAACCCTGAATGCTAGGCACTTTATTGGGTTTTATATGATATTATCTGTTGTTTCACTGTGCTTACTGAATAAATATTTTTATATTGAAAAATTATAAAATAAGACTAAATATTTTTTACAGGAATCTCAGAAAGAAAAAAAAAACCTGGGTTTATAAGCAATGATCATTGTCTATATATTACAAAAGGAAGATGGATAAGAATTCTCATCACTCACTGCAAAGAAATGAATAATCGCCCCTAAAATCTTTAACTGTCTCTGTTACCTCCTAGAGCCTGTCTTTGGATATCTGGGCAAATGTCACCCATTGTGTGTTCAGCATAAGCTTCTCTGTCACTCATGTCTTCACTCAAGAACATGTGTTTTCTTGTTTACTTGATGATATCTTAAGAAAGAAGAAGGCATTCAAGATGAAGTAGAGGAAAAAAATGGTGTAAAGAAGGGAAAGTGTGTGGGAAGAAAAGAAAGAAATAAAGAGAGAGAGAGGGGGAGGGACGTTGGGAGGGAAAGAAAGAGAGAAAAAAATCATAATGAATAATGTTGCTACAAACATTCTTATACAAGCTTTTGCATGAACATATGCCTTTACTGTTGTTGGGTGTATGCTTAGAGATGGAATTACTGGATCTGATGGTTATTTTATATGTAACAGCTTGATAAATGTCCAAAATACCTTACAAATCAATCAGACTTTTTTTTCTGGGATGGTTTATTGAGGAAAGGGGGCTTGGACAATTTTATCTTTGCACTAGTAGTTCATATGTGTTCAGGTTTCTCTACATCTTCATGCATACTTGTCTGTCTTTTGACATCTTAGTAGCTATGAAATTATATCTCACTGTATTTTTTATTTGCATTTTTCTAATGATTAGTGATGTTAAGTGTACTTCATGTGCTTATTGAACATTTGTGAACATAGTTTGGAGAAATGGCTACCCAAATAATCTGCCTATCATCTAATTCATTTATCTTTTATAGTATTATAAGTATTATTTATTATTTATACTGTTATAAGAAACTTTATATTATATATGTTCTCAGTATAAGTCTTTCATCTGCTATATGATTTGCAGATATTTTCTCCAGTTTTATGATTTGCCTCTTACCTTCTTGATGGTATTGTTTATAGAAAAGAGTTTTCATGTAGCCCAACTTAACTATTATGATTTTGATGCTAATGTCTAACAAACCATAGCCTAATCCAAAGAATTTACTCTCATAACTCCCCTAAGAGTTTTGCAATTTCAGTTATTACATTTGGGTTCAAAAATTTTGTTGTTGTTCCTAAATTTTCTGTGTGAAAAGAGGAAAACCTTCAACATTTTTAAAAAAAAATCTGATTGCTATTGAATTGTCTTGGTTTGCATATTGAAAATCATTTAGTCATAATTGTATACAGTCTAATGCATATCCTCTTAGTTATTTAAATATGGTTTTCCCTAGTCCTCAAATAGGGGCTATTTGGAAACATTCTAATCCAGTCATCTTAGACCCTTCAAAGACAGCTTTATTACTTCCTGTTGTTTTTATTTCTTCCTGTTGTCTTTATTACTTCCTGTTGTCTTTTTCCTTGCTTTTCTGTTTATTAACCACACCCTCTTATTTCCTGCATGCCTCACAATTTTTAAGAAACTTCAGGTATTTTAGCACTCATTCTAAAAAGCCCATTTCTCCCATAGAACACAGTCTCCAATGAGTGCTCAGTTATTTTTTCTTGTTTTTGTATTTGATTCTGAATGCTGAGGGGTCATTTACAGATTGGCATAAGCTACTTCCCTGACATGAATTTTTTTCCCACTTAATAAGTTATATTTTTACACTTTGCATTAATTAAATGTGTTTGGAGCTTCAAGATTGATATCAAAGTTCAGGGTTTAACATTTTTATTTCATATTAAGTCAAGTAGCAGTAAAACCCTAGTTTGAAATAAAATTAGATTCCCCACTTTGCCAACTTCCTTCTGGGCTCTTATCTCACAAATTGAAGAATAAAAAGCACAGGAAATAACGGAGTGCAATAGTAAATGGAGTAGGACTTATTTCAATGAGAAGAAGAGAGACTGAACTCCTGCAATACAGGAGGGGACCTGATAACAGGATACAATTTGGTGTGCTAGCTAAGGGGCTTAGATAGCATTTGGCTATGAGCATTGATCAAAATGTATTAAAAAAATTGTCAAGGTTGTTGGCTGAGGCATTTGGCCTTTGAGTTTTAATCCTTCCTGTAAGTCCCATTTGGGTTCACCCAAACCTTTAGCTGGAATGTTCCCTCCAGGTAAGCCTCACAGTCTTTCCATTTGAATAAGGCCTTATTTGGAGACAATTATCTTGTCTGCTGACAATTGACTCTCTACTCCTATCCAGTAGTTAGTAGTCTGGAGTTTTCTTCAGCCATCACTCCTGACAAGATGAAATTTGCATGATTTTCTGACTCCCAGAAATGAGTGCAATTTTATTTCCTTGCATAGGTTCCCATGAGCCTTTCCTGGGCCACTGTAGCTTTTTATTCATTGAGTATTTGGTCAGAGGTTGTATTTGAGCCCATTGTGCCTAGATACTTTTCTCCTATGTTGATAGGTTCTGTGTGTGCAACTTGGGGATGCTTTGAGTCTACCCCACATCTTGCAATGATTTTTCCTGAGTTGGTGCAGCTGAACTTAGGTTCAGGCTTTCTGATTCTCATGTTGACTCTAGGCCAAGATGGGCCTTTCTTGGCTGTCTTCTTCCTTACTTCTCTCTATTAAACTTCTGGCTGGTGTGCTGCTTTGCTTGGATCCTAGAGCTAGCAGCCTGCTCTTAACTGTGCTCCACCAAGCTCTCCATTGTTTTTGACAATGCCCTTAGGCAAGGAGTTCTCCAAGCTAAGTTCTAAATAAAGCTTAGAAGTCCCCTAGGGCAGAGCTGTGAAGCTCTGCAGGAATTTTAGCCAACTGCAAACGTAGAGGCAGCAGAATGCACTAAGACCACTCTCAATTCCAACACCAATTGCAAGGCCTTGGGGCTCCCCAAACTACCCTCAGTTTACATAATTACAACAGAGAAACACAAATCTGTTGAAAGCCTTTATGTTTTCAGAATTACAGTTTTTTATAAGGAATGGATTTAGATTAAAATCAGCCAAGGAAAGAGACACATAGGACAGAATCCAGAGGAAAAAATCAATGGCATGAAATCCATTGTCCTCACTCCTGAAGCCACAGACACCTCAGTTTTCAGGCCTCAATGTATAACAATACACACAATTTCTGGATGAAAACTACAGAAACAAAGACTTTATTTGTTCTATTGTTGTTTTACGTCTGCATTTTAAAGAGTCATTTGATGATAAGCAAGACCTTTATTTTATGGGAAGGAATATTAAAGCCCCAACAGATACTACAACTCATCCAACTGGGCCCAAAGCATGATAGCAGGTTGAATCTAAGGTCTACTTTCCTGGTCCTTTGTGAGCTTTAGAGCATAAGAGGCCAGTCCAGAATGCTATGTGTAGTTCAAAGAAAATGCATTTATGTGAAAAGATTTTAAGTTTTCAGGGCCCTTGAAACTTTCTTTAAGATAGCTCCCTCTTTTGTTACTATACCATGCCCATGTGCTGGGTTAAACACTAATCTATGCCTAGGAAAGTGTGCAGTAAGATGAGGTCTCTAGATAATGTGATCCTGAAGGAAATGGAGAGGGGAAGCTGGCCACAGCCTTATCTCCAATCTCTAGGTGAGGATCTAAACAGAGTGACTCATAGACATCAGAGGAAATCCACCTACACAGTGGGCATGCAATCCACCCTCCACACCCCCCTCTTGTAGACACAAGGTGGCCCTCCATTGTATCCCAGCCCACCATCGCAGAGGAATGAATGAGTAATAAGATGTCCCAAACCTCTCCGTTGAGCCCTTCAAAATCTTTCTTTGACTTGGGTAAATGGTAAGCCAGGGCGTTTGCAGCCCCAGCCCCTGGGATTGAACACCTTATAGTACCAGTGTTCATGCTTTCAGTTTTTATGTTCAAATTTCTCAATTCCTTGAAATTTACTTGGTCAAAACCCAGTTCCCATGTGAGAATCCTGGAGCACAGGGACATTGGTTAATTGCCTAGGGTTTCCTGGCTTGTTACTATAGTTCAGACCAGAAGCCATGACTTCTCCTGCTCAATTCAGGCCTCTTTCCAACATTTTCTCTATGCTCACTGTCATTTCTGTCAAAGTCAAAGGAGTTTTCCTGCCCTCCTATTTTAAGCACCAGCATGTGACATTGTAGCCCCTCTAGCTAATTATTCCTCCCATAGGTCCTCACTTGATGCAATGTCAGAGCCCTCTGTCACCCTTCATTTTCTTATGTATTAAATACGACCACACAGTTACAACTCGACCTTCATTTGTCTTAGAAAGTCATGCCTTCACTTTTCCCCTAATTGATATTTATGATGCATGTGACTTTGAAATTTTCTGATCTATGGATCTCAGGCATGAGAAAAAGATGAAGTATTGTTTTATAGTCAAACTTCTGAGAAGAACCTAGAAAGTCTTGTGTTCATAAGCAGGGACAGAGAGTTTAAAAAAGATGGCAAGATCTCATTAAAAAGAGTAGGTGCAGGGGCTGGGGTTGTGGCTCAGTGGTAGAGCACTTGCCTAGCACGTGTGAGGCCTTGGGTTCGATCCTCAGCACCACATTAAAAAAGAATAAACAAATAAAATAAAGTTATTAAAAAATGAGTAGGTACAAAGTGTGAACAAATGGTCTCAGTTGTTCCCCAGTGCAGCAACTGTAATCAGACTAGAAAGTCACTTAAAGAAGGAAAAGAGTAGACAAGCTTGTGGAGGAAGAGGGGGCTCTGATTTGTTTTGTTTATATGAATGTTATTTAAATGAACCTGCTGGGGAGGCCAAAGATAGGCAGTCAGCATAGAGAGTAAATGATGGGTTGGCAGCCAGATGGGGGCTAATTAGGAAAAAAAGGGAAATGAGATGCTAACACCTCCACAGCACTTCCCCTCTCAACAGGTTGCTAACACCTCTGGGGAATTTCTCCTCCCAAGACAAGGAGTTGATAATGAGCACCCCCTGGGCTGCTCTTTTCCTGCCTTTGGGCACATAGGCAGGTGTTATGGTTTGGATGTGAAGTGTTCCACAAAAGCTCACATGTGAGACTATGTGAGAGGATTCAGAGGGGAAATGATTGGGTTTTGAGAGCCTTAACCCAATCAGTGAATTAATCCCCTTATGGGATTAACTGAGTGGTAACTGGAGGCGGGTCGAGTGTGGCTAGAGGAGGAGGTGATTGGTGGTGGGGCTTTGGGGTATTTTGTACCTGGTAAGGGGAGTAGTCCCTCTGTCTGCTTCCTGATCACCACGTGAGCAGCTTTCCCCTCCCACCTTCTTCTGCCATGATGTTCTGCCTCACCTTGAGCCGTGAGGAATGGAGCCTGACTTCTATGGACTGAGACCTCTGAAACCATGAGGCCCCAAATAAACTTTCCTCCTCTGCAGTTGTTCTGGTCATGGTTTTTAGTCAGAGCAGTGAAATAGCTGGCTAAAAGAGCAGGGTAGAAAGAGGAAGTGGGGAGTGGGAAAGCAAATGTGAGATCAGCAAAGGGTAAGACACATCCCCTCTTGCGGATAATCAGCTCTGGGTCTCCTTCTCTCCAGAGAGGTCTGTCTCTGTTTCTCTCTCTTAAATAAAATTTGCTCTCTACTCTTGCTTTGGCATTTCTTGGGTATTTAATCTTCAACAATGGAGCACAAAGGACCCCATCCTGATTCCCAAGACTGGTATCACTGGAACTAAATGGAGTAGGCAGATGGCTTACCTGAGAAGGTGGACGTAACATCCATGTGATTTATTGAATCTAAGGGCTAGAGCACAAGGTATTCCTATTTGTATTATCATGTTCTCTGAGCTGGATGTTGTTTTTACCCCAACAGTTTCATCTGTTGGGGGTGTGGCTCCCAGGGTGGCAGTATTTGGAGGTTTAAGAGGTGGGACCTGGTGCAGAGTTCCTAGATCATTAGTGATGCTGTCCTCAGTGTGAGGTAGCTCTCATGGGACCCCTGGGGGCTTTTGCAATAACAAGTTGTGAAAGCCTGAGGCCAACCTTTGAGACTCTCTAGCTTGCTGTTGTTGATGTGCTCACAAACTTCCCAACATGCCCCTGCTTTTGCCACTAGCCATGAGGTGATGAAGCCAAAGGGGACCCTTGAAGAGCCTACACAATGCCACTTTGACTTTAAGTCTGTGACCTAAGAAAAACAACAACAACAAAACAAACAAACAAACAAACAAATAAAAACCTCTTGTCCTTCAAAAGTAGCATGCTTCAGGCTTTTCATCATATCAACAAAAATGTATTACTATATCATGCTTCTTCAAAGGCCACAGCTCCTAAATACATTGAATATATGCTATCTTGGTCCCATCAAGCAAGATAATCTTCAGGTGGACAGGAGTAGATGTATCACAGTTAATGATGATTAGATTCAAAGCTTCTTACTTATATGGGTTTCTAAAGGCATTCTGGAAAGGACCCTGTACATTTGTCCACATGATTATACTCTTCTGTAACTTATTTTTTTTAATAAATGCTTTTATTGTATGGGACTAAGGCAAGTGTCTCAGTTGTAACTTCCTTCCACCATACTTTTCTACATATTAGATGAGTTTAAGTAGCTTTAGGCATTTTTGAACTCCATTTATCCCACTATTTGATAACATTCACTTTGGACTGCATTTCCTACTACTGTTGACCAAATCCCCACTGAAGACACGACTTCAGGAATATCCCTTTTCCCAGTGCCAACCACTCAACAAGTGATGTGACAATGCAGAGTTAGAGTTTAAATTATGGTAAATGTTTCATGATACATGAAACCAAGAGAACCCAGGTGGTGTAAGAGTCAATAAAATCTATAGAGCCTGTAAAAAAAACTCCCCCAATAATGAGAACAGCAAGATTGGATGCATCAGATTTTATTTTTATTGATGCCTACTCAAAACAGATTTGAAGTTGCCAGAAATAAATTCAATATATGCAGCATATATAATTAGAATACAGTCTGACTTTTAAAATTCTTTTTATGGGTACAACATTATGCAGAATTTGCCAGAATTCTTGTGTTTATAGTGCATGAACTGAGAGTAGCACTGGAAACTATAAGCATATCTGTAACAGCCCATGGATGAAAGGTACTAAATGAAGGTATTGCCAAATCTCACAGCAGCCCGAAATAGTTACCTTTAGGCTGGAGTATATCTAAATGATCATTCATAGAGATGCTGAATGTTGAACAAACATAGGGATAAAAAAAGAGACTGAATTATCTTCTTATTCTCTCTACAGAAATCATATCACCAAATTCTTGACACATAAGGTAGTGATATATATAAGGTTAAAATTTTAGAAAAAAGACTGGGCACTGTGGCACATGTCTGTAATCCCAGTGGCTTGGGAGACTTAGGCAGGAGGATAATGAGCTCAAAGCCAGATTTAGTAAAAGCAAGGTGTTAAAGCAACTCAGTGAGACCCTTTCTCTAAATATAAATACAAAATAGGGCTAGGGATGTGGTTCAGTGGTCAAGTGCTCCTGAGTTCAATCCCTGATACCCCCCGAACACATATAAAGATATGTATGTATATATATATATATATATATATATATATATATATATATATATATATACACATATACACACACACACCTACATACATGTATATATATATATATATATGTGTGTGTGTGTGTGTGTATGTATATGTATGTATATATGTATATGTAAGTATGCATATGTAAATCCAGAAATTAATCAATGAAAATGGTGTGCTACTATTGAAGTTTATTTAGGAACTTTAACAAAAATACCATTAACTGTGTGGCATCTAAACAGCAGACATTTATTTCTCATCGTACTGGATGCTGGGAAGTCCAACATCAAGACACCACCAGATTCAGTGTCTGATGAAGGACCTTGTACCTGCAGACAGTGCCTTCTCTCTGCAGTCTTGCATGGCAGAAAGACAAGGCAGCTCTCTGGGGACTCTTTGGTAAGGGCACCAAATTCATGAAGGTTCCTCCCTCATGACCAAATGACTTCCCCAAAAGCCTCATCTCTTTATGTCCTCATATTGAGGCTAAGTTTCAAATATGGATCCAAGACCATATTCACCATTAGTAAGGTCTTACTGGTAAATATGGTTCCATCAGTAAGAGCCTATTGGTTGTTTTCCTAGTTATAACATTAGAAATATTTACATCATGTTCAATTGAAACATTTGTAACTTTATTTTTAATTAAATACTTGTCTTTCCACCTAGTTTGTACTCAAATTTTTATATTTATTCTTAAAGTATGCCCCCCTTTTTATAGCCTTTAGTCTCCTTAAAGACTGTATCTGCTTCTGCATTAGCACCCAGAAAGCATCACATATGATCTTTACCCTTGCATAATGCTCACAGTGGGGCAAAAGCAGGTTCACAAGAGGATTGTGGGTAGGCAAGGATGGGACTTGGCAAATTCCCCTATGCATTGTAATTACCTGGAGGGCACGGTAAGACACCTCCTAATATCCTGCTTCAGTGGGTTCTGAATGGACTGAGCATTTGCTTTCCTACAAGTTGCAAGGAGGTGCTGACGTGGCTAGGGCCTCACATCAGCCGAGTCCCAGAAGTTTACACTCCAGAGGCATCCAAGTCATTAAAGGTGTGTGTGCCAAAGGGGAGGAATTGAAACAGTGCTGTTGGCAAGAGGCTGGCTGGGTCATTAGTGGGAGAAAACTGAGCAACAAAAGGCAAAAGCAAGAGTTATGCTAACTGGCACCACAGTTGCTGTTTTGCAAAAGAAATAGAGGCCAAGATTTAGAGATATGCTAATTTTTTTTTTTTTTAAGGCAGTAAAATTGAGCCGTGTGACTACCTGGTAACGTGTGGGAAAAGGGCAAGATGATAAGCAGAAAAGGGGAATAACTTAGCAAAAGAAGGTCGAGAAGGCTGAGTCTGTGGAGAAGGAGCCCATGACACCTTTCCTAAGGGGGAAGAAGGGGAGGTTTCCAAGGGCAAGCATGTCTAACCACCAGGTCAGATTGGTTGTGTTGCTATGATATAAACACCTTGTGCTGCCCTAAGTGTTCAGTAGAAGTTCCGCCAGCCTGTGACCTAGGGAATAAAAGGTCAGAGTAGCCAAGCAGTAGAAGCAAAGTAATGATCCCTATCCAAAAACCGTCACCCCGTGCTGGGAGGCTTTCCCAACTTAATCCTCACAGTGCTGCACCTGGGAGTCCAGGACCAAGTTGTCTGTGGGGTTGGTTCCTTCCAAAGCCTCTCTCCTCCTCTGGTAAGTGGGCATCTCTCCTTGTCCTCCTGTAACCATCCCTGTGTGTGTGTCTTTGTCCTAATCTCCTGGACTGGGAATGTTCCAATGATCTCATGCTATGGATTGAATATTTCCTTCTCTCCCAAATTCACATATGAAAATCTTTGCCCTCAATGTGAGGATACTAGGAGGTGGGCCTTCGGGAGGTGCTCCGGCACTGATGGTGTGTCTCTCATGAATGGGATTGATGCCTTTATAAGAAATAAAACAAGAACACACACTCTCTCTTTTTCTATCTCTATCTCTCTCATCTCCTTTGATCTCCTCCAGGTAAAAACAGTGGAATTTGGCCACCTGTCAACCAGGGGCATGCCCTTGACAGACACTGGATCTGCTGGCAACTTGGTCTGAGACTTTCCAGACTCCAGAACTGTGAGGAATGGATTTTTGTTTCTTAAGTCACATAACCTATGATATTTCCACTACAGAAGTTCAAACAAATGAAGACACCTTATTTTAACTTAGCTCTGTCCTTGAAGACCTTGTGTCCAAATATAGTCACATTCTGTGGCATGAGAAGTCAGGACCCCAGCAAATGAATCTGGGGATGACACAATTTAGCCAATAGTAGTGATGAGTGAGGGGAGCCCAGAGGAGAACCCAGTCTTTATTTTAAATATGATGCCCAGGGAAGGCCTCCATAGCAGAGGCATGGAAGAGACAGAGACCTGCTCAGGTGCTAAAGATCAAATGATGATAATCATGGCATCACATATTTTATCATATATTCTATTTTACCAACTATGAGTGGTTTTTGTGCACTGGATATAGCACTAAGCACTTTACAGCCATTATTGTCATTCTTAGTTATTTCAACAACATGATGAGATTAGCAGTTTCTGTGATTACATTTTGATAGATGATAAGATTGAAGCTCAGAAAGGTTGAGTATTTTTTTCAAGATCACACAACATAAACAAGGTGATTTTAAATCCCCAACTCTTCTTAGGTCCAAAGCTAACTGCCTTCTTGTTCTACAGTGAAACTTTACATAAATCTGAGTTTCTACTCTTTTTTGGTACTAGTTGGCAGAATTGCCCTATCACTGTATGTGAAGTACTACTGAATTTCAGTGCTGCCTGAGAACAGCAACCTTGGGTTAACTGTTTTATTCAAGCCTTAAATGCTTCATCTGTGACATGGGGCTATTATTACTCATCTCAAAGACTCTTGGTGAGTATTAAGACTCAGTCTTTCTTAATGAGTGAGCCTACTGTGTGGCACACATCAGGAGCTGTTAAGGGGAGTTGCTTCCACCACCATCATCATCTAAGTTGTCCTAAAAGCTCTGGAAAACCTCTCATTCGTGCAAAATAGCACCAGCTGTGAGATAAGAGGGTTGGAGGACGTGGTCTTCCTACCTCCAGGAGTCTATTTAAAGATTGTTCTTTTAAGAAAAAGAAAGCTGTTAGAACTCCGGAAGTGTAGATTTTGTTGTAAATAGAACGCAGACATGTCAGAGGGCATTTGATCTATTTCCCAGACACCATGCAGGTGGAAATTGCCCTGATGTCAGTGTGCACTAAGGGGCGTGGGGCCTGTGCTCGTTCATGCGTGGCATTGCCAGTGGAAACGTCCTTCACAAATCAACTAGACATGGCAGAGCGCATTCCAAGTGGGACCACTTCAGCCATAACCACCTCAGATCCTGCAGACAGCTCTGGGGGTTGTCCTCACCCAGAAGGGGAAAACTGAAGTCTCCAAACTTTCTCCAAGTCCTGTTCTGAATCTAATTTTCTTCAATTTAATGTTATTTTTGTTGTTGTTGTTGTTGTTTTCTGAATAAAAGCAGGGTCTGGGTGTCAGGCAAAAGAATAGACAATAAGGGGGTGGGGGTGTCTCAGGGATAGAGCACTTGTCTAGCATGTGCAAGGCCCTAGGTTCAATCCCTAGCACTGCTGGAAAAAAGGAAAAGGAAACAAATAAACAAACAAAAACAATGAAAAACTGAAAATTAAGAACTTTGTCTAATTCTCTCTTTTACCTGATGCATGAAAGTCTAAAAGTCACAGAGCACTGCCTGGGTGATATTAGTGGTTGGTGACTCAATCCCTAAGTCAACCCCATTTATGTTCTTCTAATTTCTAGGTCCATCTAGGACTTCTGGTCAATATAAGATAATGAGATGACCCCTCACCCACCACCCAAAGAGCAGCAGGATTCAAGGCAGTTCCACAGGGTAGAAGTTCAGAGACAGCCTCACCATGCAAAACCGGGGCCTGACCCAGGAGGCAAAATAGCACCAGCTGTGAGATAAGAGGGTTGGAGGACCTGATCTTCCTACCTCTAACATTTCAGGAGTCTATCGAAGAATGTTCTTTTGAGAGAAAGAAAGCTGTTAAAACTCCAGAAGCTGTTAAAACTGCCGGCCCTATTGTCCAAGGCGCAGACGGTCCTGGGTTGCTTGCCTGGGAATGTGGAATGAAGCAATGGCCTTATAATCAGAGACCAGTTAAAATTTCCCTGACTCAGTGGTTAAACATATTGTATTACTGTGTGTGCTAGCTTGTGTTTAAAGGTAACAACTTCTTTCTCACCTTCTAGATGTCGATGAACTTGGGTAGACCAGGGTGGAATCCACTAGGCCACCTAGAGGAGAACAACACTCCCCCTGGTGGCCAGTACCAGTGCCATACTCAGACCCAGACTCAGAGACAGCTGCCCCAGCTAGGAAGGCCCTGAGGTGCTCCCAGGGCGATGCAAATGAGTATGTATGGTCTGTAGAACCTGAGCAAGAAAGAGCAAGATAATGGCCAGGCCGAATGACAGAATCAAGAGCAAATAAATGATTGTTGTTTAAGTTACTAAGCATTGGTATATTTTGTTAAAGACCCATAGTTAACAGATCACAGAAAGCCACCAATAAGAAATCTGGTTCCCAGTTGGGGGAAAAAAGAAGTCCAAAGCAATAATAAATCTTCCACGTAGACAGGTAAGCATGAAATTAGAAAAGAAACTAATAGGGAACCAATTCCCTCAAGCTAAAGTGAAATTTCAAAATTGCCAAGGGTATAAATACCAACAGAGACAATGGGAGAAAGATCACTTCTGTTGAAATGGAAATAATAGAGCAAACTTTAAAGAACTTAAAACATTTAAAACTCTCAAAGAGATCAAAATAAATGAACCATCCAAAAAAAATAGATAAAAAATGAAAGCAAAAGAAAGTGAAGAAATAAAATCTTAAGAGGTCAATGGTATGTTAAACATTTTTAAACCATTGTCTTAAGATGTCATTGGAGACTTCTAGGACACGTTGGCAGCAGCCTAAGAAAAGTAGTGCATCATAGGCATCATGGAGAAATTCAGCAAACCAACAGCACAGAGAAAAAAATGGGTAAAAAAGCCAGAAATCAAGGTAAATGATTGAGAAATTTTGGTAAAAGACTGCAGCAGGCACTGTGGTGTGCTACCTAGACCTGCCTAGACCAGTCCTGCGGGTCCTCAGCTTCTGCTAACACCATTGGCAGACCATCTACAGATACCACGTCTTCACAGATCACCTCACTAGCATGGAGCTACTTTTCCAAAGTCAACGTCCTTGCTGGAGTGGCCCTCACAGGACACATGTGCCATGTGGGGCTGTAGGCAATGACCATGTTGTCCCAGCAGAGTAACTTGGCATGATTATTGCACCCTTCTGCTTCTGGCAGCTTCCTACATTCAGTGGTATTCCAAAGACACTGCTCACAGGACTTTCTGAAAGCAGGATTCCAGCTCAGAGTCTGCTTCCTGGGAAACCTAACTGGAGCTGCTTGAGTCTGGTAGCAATTCAAGAAACAGAGGGTAAGATGTGATTTTAGAGCTGGACCCCTCACTGTCTGACTGCCAATGAGGCACACATTTCTAGAGGTGTGTGTATGAGGATGGGGCTAATTGTTATAGCTAATTTTACCAATGAGTCAGATAAAATTGAATCATAGAACTACTCAATTTTAAAACACATGATAAAAAAGGAAAATGGAACAAATAAAAACATGGGACAAACAGGAAGGAACTTGAAAGATGACAGACTTGACCGAGTCACATCAATTATCACATTAAGTATAAATATTCTAAATACTAGAACTAAAAGGCAGAGATTGTCAGATTGTTTTTTGTTGTTTTTTTTTTTTTTAAATTAAGACCCAACTATTGGTTCAATACTGTAATTTAGGAGATAATCTTGAGTCCTGTGCTACAATGCATGTATGTTGCTTGGAAACCTTTTATGCTTTGGGTTTTGATTTGTGCTATATTAGGCAGGTATCAGTGCTGTGTAGGACTAATATGTCCCTACTGATAAAGATGTCCCTGCATATTCTACCAAATTCTATAGGAATCATGAAATTTTCCAGTCTGAAGGTGAGAGTGATCAGTATTCCTGGTCATGAGAATCAAATACAGTTCTCAATTATCCTTTTCAGTCTTTACTCACTTTTGCATGGTTTATCATACACAAGACCTGATAATCTCTCTGTGGAATGGGACTCTCTCCAGAGCAGGCACAGCTCTGTCCTCTTTGGTATTCTGTCCTGCAAACTCTAGCTGCCTTTGCTTATCTGGACTCAGTTCTATATCAATTCTCTTTATATAATTTATGAGCTAGAGATTCTAGTCCAGGAATATAGGGAAATCACAGGGCTCAAATCACAGGGTTTTCCTCTTTTCAATGATCTCTATGTTTTTGCTTATGTAGTTTCCAGTGTCTTGTGGAATGTTGTTTTACATTTTTCGCTTTTTATTTTTAGCTGATGTAGGCTAGAGGGCAGATCTGATCCTTGTTATTTCTTCTTGGTTAGAAGCTGAAGTATGATGTAAACTTAATTGAATGGAAGCAGGGCTCAAATATTCATAACCCATATGATTTCAAAACACATGGAAAAGTACATACTAACATGGCTAAATTATATAGTAAAGTACAAATACAGCATCTGTTAAAATTTAATGCTCTCAGGGCTGGATTTGTAGCTCAGTGGTAGAGCACTTGCCTTGCAAGAGTGAGGCTCTGAGTCCAATCCTAGCACCACATAAAAACAAATATAGGCATTGAGTCAATCTACAACTGAAAAAAAAAACTCAATGCTCCCTTAAATTTTGTATCATGTAATAAATTTTGTATATGTTTTAAAATAATAAAATAAATTTATGATTTTTTAACATTATGTGCAATATCTATTAAGATAGCAAATAAAAAAAAATCATGTAGCCATAATCACTAAATATGTGTTGAAGTTAGATTTTTGGACCACCACAATAAACACTCAATGCTACAGAGTATATTAGATCTTTGAGAGAAATACAGTAATATTCAACATCTTTTAGTTGCCACACAAGCTCAAAGCGATGCACATTTTCAACAATATCCAACGCTACACTCCTTTTGGAGATAGTTTATGTCTACAAAGCTTAGTTTTAGCAGTTTTATTATTAAAATCAAGTTCTGAGTAACCAATGTGAAACAAGGAATTTAGGGTGGTGGTACTTAGTCTGATACCAAGCTTAAAAAGCCATCCAGTGTTCAACAAGTGCACATATCTTGTGACTGAACCTTTGTAATTATTTAATTTGTATGTTCATGCTGTCCACAATGAGGATTCAATGATATCCCACGTGCATGACAGTACATGCTAATGGCTGTGATCCGTGCAGGTGCCCTCTGATGTTTGCATAATAACAGTCACCTAACAAGGCACTTCTAAGAACATGTCCCATCATTAAGCAGAACAAGACTGTATGTCTGTATGTTTTTAAATGATCATATATTTTGTGCATGCATATTAGGTGGCTTAGCCATAGCTACTTATTAAATGGAAATGTTAGATAGGTCTTAGGTTCCAGAGGTGCCTAGACAAATGTCACTGACACATGGAGGTTTCAGTGAACTGCTGGCACAGTGGTATATGCCTGCAATCCCAGTCACTTGGGAAGGTGAGATATATTTTCAGATAGATATATATTTTCAATAGTCAAACAAAGAGGAAGGAGATGGCCCACATGCTTTAAGGGACAGAGCTGGCAGCAGTAAGGTGAAAGGCAGGGCTTGTGCAAGAAACCTACGGGGGCACCACTTTGGCAGGTGGAGAAGTCAGGCTGAGACAAAGGCAGAGATAAGGAAGGAAATGATAAGAGTCTTGGTGGAAAGAAGGACTCAAATCATGAGCTCTGGATGTGTGGGTGGCCCTGCAGGCCAGTACAGGGACAGTCATCCCATAGCTGCTGAGGACCTGTGGGTACTGGAGATGGACACTGAAAGGAACAGTCTGAGAACAGCCAAGCAAGTGAACAGGGTAGAAACAGATTGTAACTGAGCCCTTGTTCCCAGCTCTGAGCCACACCAGGACTGACATTGAGCCTTTAAGCCTGAGAGGACTGTATTTAGCAAAGCTCCTAATCAGAGGGAGGGTGCTGAGCCAGAGCAGGCTATGAGGTCCCCTCTCTCACTGCCAGATGAGGAGTAGGGTGCAGTTGGTGGACTGCATCTGTCTCAGGACTCTAGCCTGCCACTTGTGAGCTGGGGAACCTGGAGCAACGCAAACTCTTGAGCTTTAGTTTGCTCTTCTGTAAAAAATGTTCAATAACAATTTTTCCCACAAAGCTATGATAGCTGAAGGATATTTTTCTTACCAAGGATTTGACCCTATTGAATCCAGAAAATCTGTGAAAAGTTCACTAGATTTATAAAATGTCATTATTAATTGCAATACCATCTCTGAACTGGTTGGACAATGTTTGTTTTCCAAACCTCAAGGTGCCCACACATTGTCATTCATTGAGATCGCCCCCATCTGCCAGTTGCTGGTCTCTTGCCAGTTGCTGGTCTCTTGCCAGTTGCTGGTCTCTTCTGTGTGTATCATCAGAATTGCTCTTTCCACAGTGTTTCCATGGTCAATTTTTTGAACATCACTTCCCCCTTTCCATTTTTTTTTCTCTTTTTTTCCCTTTATCAAACATATATTGACTATAAAAATTACTGAAATATGGACTCTGTCCTATTGAATAAAGATTGGAAAAAATTTCTTTCAGGCTTTCTGGACAACATTTGGTCTTTCCTTATGTTTTATGCCCTTTAAAAAGTTTTAAAATACCATGTTCTGCTTGTGGACTGAAAAGGAGTAGACAGTCTGACACAATTCAGGAAGAGAGGGGCAGCATGATTTTTCAACTTCTGTCCCAAAAGCTCATGATTTTCTGGAAGAAACAGAAAAGTGAATAGAAACAATGATAGGAAATAAAAATAGAAGTTGGCATACTCTGTATGGGGTTTTGGTGGTACCAGGGAGAACAGCACCTACTAAGTGGCAACACTGTTCTAAGCTCCTTACACTTATGACCACACTTAAGCCTTAGAGCAAACATATGAAATAGGTATTGTGATTAACTCCTTTAGAGATGCAGAGACTGAGCCACAGAGAGTCTATGTAACTTGTCCAAGGTCACACAGTTAGTTAAAGGAAGATCTTGAATGTGTACTTAGGGAATTTTTATTTAGTGCTGCCTATTTATTTCTGCCTATTGAACTCTAAATTACTTTCTTCCTTTATGTTGCAAAGACTATTGTAGTATTAGTAGCAATTGATTCTAGTGAAATATCATTTTTATCTATTTTTTCCCCTTTCATCCTAGGGAAGAAAAACAGAGTGCTTTTGAGAACTTTGACTCTGGAGCACATTTCTGTTTAGTCAGTAATAATTATCAGAAGTAAGGTGGTCTGGAGAAAAGAAGAAAGGAAGAGATTCGCTCAGAGTTTTAATCTTTCAAACTTCGTTAGAAATAAAAGCTAAGGCCCCATCATATACCAAATACATCACAAGAGTCCTTGGTTCTTAATAATGGTCACAAATAGATAATTTTAACTGGTTTGGAGGAGGGGGTGGGATTAGTCAATGGCTCTCTATGAATAAATTCTTGTTATGATGTCACATTGAATCTTTGGGCAGAAATAGCGCTGGAGGTCAGTATCAGCAACCAAAAGCTCAAAGAATGCAAATTCTGCAATAATTTCTACCCAGAATGTTCCTATTCTGCCACTCATCACTTTCTCTGCTGCATTTATATTTATGTTTATATGGAGCTTGATCTAAAATTGAGACGATCGCAATTATCAAAATAAACCTTCAGAGTTTATAAAGTACTAAACATGCATAGGCTTGTTTAATATTCACTTTTCATTCAAGGATAACGTCAAACATTGCAGAAATGAGATGAATTGCGTCACATCACATCACACAGCTGGCGGACATCAATCAGAGCCCCCAAACAAAGGGCAGCTGCTCCCTCACATCTGGTATTCGCACGTGTGTGGCGCCCCAAGCGGTGCGCTCTCTTTGCTGGAACGTGAGCCGGACCTGGCAGCCAGCGCAGCTCTGCCTCTTGGAAGTATGCGATCACAGTCACGTTATGTCATCGCCATAATCCTGTGTTCTCATCTGCGGTGTGAGGGTTATTTAAAGATTAAAAGTTCCAAGACAAAATGCGTATACATAGAATTCAATTAAGAGAAAGTTTACCTCTTTTCTTCTTTGAAGAAATGTGATTAATCGCATTTTACGGATGAAGAAAATGAGTTGTTGAAGTAAACCATCTCCCTATTCGAAATTTGTTGCTCTGTCCACTAGATGGCGATGTCTCAGCAACCCACAGAGGGTCTGAAACCAAGGCCCTGCTCCACCTTGTGCATGGCTGACCAGGCTCATGCCCTGAAGAGCACTGTTAGAGTGGCGATGACTCACTTTCCTGGATCTTTCCTTTTTCTGCTTTCATAGCATTATATGTATGGATGAAAGATCAGCAGAAAATGTTGAAAAAAAATACTTGGTAAATATGCAGATTTTACTGCCTGGTCCCAGCACTTTGGGGAATTGTTATAAGTTAGCCAAAACAAGAGAAATCCCTTTAATTCTGTTCTTACACCTGCCCATCAGGGCTACTGTGTTACTGATACTCAGATGCTTGAGCAGCAAAGGTGGGTTTTGCCACCCAAGAGCTAGGACTTCTTCTCTGATATTAAGGGTGCTCGGGTCTTCACTTTAATGCCATCCCCGACCCCTCACTATTGCTTTTGCAAAACTAAATGCTAAATCTGTCTTTTCCTAGTGGTTTATGGCTTTTTCAAAATAACCTACACTCAATAATGTTTACCAAGAGTGGTCAACTCAAGTTTCAGCATTTTTTACTTCTACCTCTAATATTATAGGGCTAGTTATTTCCACATTTAGCTTTTAGTTTGATCTTTTAACTTTTGAATAATCATTAAATTCTATAATTATATAATTATACCCAAGAGTGGGATTTATTATGCCATATTTTCACATGTACATAACATAATTTGACTCATCTCTTTCCCCAGTAACTTCTCTTCATCCCTTTTAGTTTAATCTTAAAGCAAATCATTTGAGAAAATGAAAATAAGAGAAGATAATTAAATTATCTAAATTAAATAATTAAATTATCTAAATTATTTATTTTAATTATTGTTACAGTAAAATAGCTGGAACACCCTCTACCAAAAGAAAATTTTAGCAAAATATACCCAATATAACACAAATAGATACTCCAAGTATGTGATTTGAGCAAATTCCCAAGGCAACATGAATAAAATTCAGAGACTTCCTGTGAATCATTTATCCTAGGCCAGAGGTCCAACTATGGGGTCCCAACAAACTAGTCCAGGCTCTTGTCTCAAAAAACAAAGGAAAAGTAATGGTGAAAAGCAGGAAAGAAACTTTAATCAATATGGCCATATTGGGAAGACAAGTGAGATCCAGCATCTCAGCCCTATCTGAGGTAGTGACATGAGCTTTAGGTATAAATAAAGGAAGAATTGGGCAGGGGTGAGTGTATGCAGGATTAAACAGTGCTGGTCAGGCTGGTCTGGGTGGTCATCTCAGTTCTGGCTCTGAAAGTGGCTCCTTCGAAGTCCTTATCACTAGAGAGGACCACCACCATTTGCTGCTCCAGATGTTTATCCATCAGACTTGATCCTTGAAGGGAACAATTTGGTTCCTAAGAAACAATTTCTCCTGCTTAGGTAATCAGTCTCTTCTGGGATGAAGATATGGCCAAGGGTGGGAAAGACACTGGGGTGATCATCATGAACTTTGAAATTTCCCACATCTCTTAGTAAATTCTAGTCCTGTCATGGCCAGTTCTTTGACTTGTAAAGGATACTTGACATATTTAGTTATTTCCTAAAATAAAAGAATACTTTGATGTTTAGTTCTTTCCTAAAATAAAAATAATTCTACAAAATTCACAATTAATTATATAAAAGAATTCATACAAATGCTCATTATAGGATGAATTATGTTTCTTCAAAATTCACATTCCGGAAATCTGAATCCACATTCCTTAACAATATGGCTGCATTTACAGATAGGGTCATTTAAAAGATAATTATGTTAAAAATGAGGTCATATGCATGGGCCCTAACCTAATATGAACAGTGTCTTTATAAGAAATTAGGAAGCAGACTTAATGCAAGGACCACGAAAAGATACCTGGAGATGATGACTATGACCCAAAGGAGAGGCCTTGAAGAAAAAACAACAACAAAAACCATCCTGACTACTTGATCTCAGAACTGCTAAGAGGTAAATTTCTGTTATTTCAGCAACCCAAGCTGTGGTATTTTGTGATGGCAGCGGATGAATACGATGTCTTAACCAAAACCCCAGCTCAATAGTAGCAGGGTCTAGTTCATGTTAGCATTTTCCTTTACATAATAATGTTTGTAATAGAGCATAAATAAAAATACATTTTAAGATATTATGTGAGAAGTAACCACAAATGACTTCTTGCTCATAAAGCTTGAGATGAAATTCTTCTCAAGTCAATTGCTTAAAGAAACTACTATTCACTTTCATTGAATTATTTGTTTCAAAATATTGCCATGGCAATGGAACATTATTCTGCCAACTTTATTTTATTTATTTATTTTTAGAGCACAGGAAGGTCTCCAAAGCCAAGGACCTCAGCCAGGTATGAAGAAGAAGGCCAGGCCAAGCTCTTGCCGTGAGAAGAATTGGCCTTTCACCGTCAACAGAAGTGATGGATAGGGCAGCAGGGTGTATGCAAGAGGTGTAGAAATTACCATGGGTATCTCCAAGATGTGCCAAAAGAATAATATTGCCTAAGACAAAACCATTCAAAGGCACAGTCCTTTCTGGGACACAGCTCATGCTGTACCTGTGGCTAAACCCTTGTGGTTTGTACCTAGTTCCCTACCGACTTTACAACCCAGCCAGCACTGTGGCCCTGGTCCCCATCATGCTGGCCCACAGCCAGATGGAGCCTGAACAATGTTCTCATCATGTAGTTGAAAATGTGTAATTTGCAGGCATCCACCATGTTCCAGGAATTATGAAAAGCACCCATGAGCCTCAGTGAGAAACGGCTTCATTATATAAATAACAGGAGACAGAACTGAGATTCACACTCAGATCTTAATCCAAGTTCTGCCTTCTTTTGAAGCAGGCTGTTGTAATAAGGTATGGATAATGAGAGATACAAAATGTACATTTGGATTGTATGAGCTTGAGGGTAATAAAATAAATCCACTCTTAAGTTATAGTTCCAGATAAATAACAGAATAGAGGAAGCCCTTCTTCAGTCTCGTCTCTTTCAATGATTACCTCTCTCAGTTTCAAAAGATTACCATCAGGATTAAACAAAGATATGGATTCAGAAATGTACTTCTCTGTTTTAGCATGGATTGTGGTTGAATGGATAATTAGTGGGCTTTTGAGTTTTTATGATCCTGGCTGTGAATCTCAGCCCTATAGCAACCATATCTGTAATTTACGTGCAGGCTTCTTATGATCTATAAACCTCGGTTTCCTACTCTGTGAAATGAAAGTCATAGCTGCTTCTAAGCAGGGTTCTGTGAGGAACAAAAGAACTGATGAAAACTACCTGGATGAAGCTGGTGCCCAGTCACTCTAGGGCCTCCCAAGTCACTGGGCCTCTGTGTTTAGACTCCATCTCTCCATGGATAAACACACACTTTAGTCCTTCTCCACCTACCCTAGCAGGGACTCAGGGATACCACAGTGATCACCAACATTCTTTGGAATGAATATTGGAAAATGTTAGCAGCCAGTTTATGGATTTCAAATTGTACCCAAGAGATGTTCTGGTATTGTATTGTGTTATTTGGCTTCATAATAGGCCCACTGTATTTCACTGCCTACCATGTTGGCAAGTGATATGGAACAAGGAAAAAATAAACTCTGTGCCATAGTTGTACTGGAATTGGTCACTTATTTGAGGTGGCTGAGGCTGCATCTACACCTGTGCCAAAACAACCAACCTCTTTATTAAGTTGCTCATTTGACTTTAGGTATGTAATAATTAATGTGATTTAAGGAAAACATTGTTTTTATTTCTTTGACATTTTCCCTTTATCTGTTCCTGGATTTTGAAGGGTGATGACAAGCTCTGTTGAGTCACAAAAAGAAAATTTTGACTGGAAATTTTATTTCCATTATCTGGATTTTTACCTGGGTGGCTTTGGAGAACCAGCAATTTCGCTTGTGTGTGTATATTCAGGATTTAATATGAAGCTACAGTCTAATCATTTCCAAATGAATTTGGCTATGTTATAGTAAATCAGGGAAATGAAGCATGCTTCATAAATTTCATCACTATTAAAATAAAGGTCAGGTTCAAAGGAGGGGGGCATGAGCTGAAAATTAATACCTGATTTAAAATGTTTAGGGATTAAAATTTTAAATTGCACAGCTCAATTCTGTTAATATTGAAATACATAATTTGAAACACTGACAGATGTGATAAAGAGGATTCAAATGAAGAAGTAGAACTTTTCAAGTTTCCTCCAACTGATTGTGAAAGTAAATTGCTTGGGAAGCTCTTTTGAAATGCAGATTCCTGGTCTCCATTCTATTCTAAAGATTCTAATCCATTCTAAAGATTCTACTTCCCTAAGTTTCTGGTAGGAGTGTTGACAAAATTCCAATGTTTGCTGAAAATCTCAATTATGAATTAAGTCATTATATTATTTCATTCATCTTTTGAGCAGTTGTAACCAATATATCTGAAAAGAACAATGTGTAGGAGGAAGTTTATTTTGGCTCACTGCTTCAGAGGTTCAGTCCATGGTGTGCTGACTCCATGGCTCTGGGCCCAAGGAGGGGCAGAATCATGGTGGAAGGGTGTAATGGAGGAAGGAGCTCAGGGCTTGGAATCAGGAAGCAGAGGAAAGAGAGAGCTTCACTTCCCAGGGACAAAGTGCAAACCAAAATTCACACTCCCAGTGACCCACCTCCTCCAGCCATACCCTACCTGCCAATAGTTACCACCCAGGTAATCCATGTCAGTGGATGAGTTTCCTGATTAGGTCAAAGCTCTCATGACCTAATCATTTTACCTCTGAACATTCCTGCATTGTCGCATATGTGAGGTTTCAGGCTTCATTTCACAGCTAAGACATGTCATGTTCATTACCCTGATGTGCTTTTTGCCCTTCCTCTAGATATTTCCATAAGACTTTAGATGTCCCTGACTCAGGATCTTCTAACAAACCTTGCCCTCCATCACGGGGATAAAAAAAATTTAAAAAAAAAAAAAAAAACATCTTATTACCTTATATTTGTAGCTATCTTTATTAATTATCAAATCAGTTATGTGCTTAGTGTCAAATAATAAAAATTCAAACTTATATGTAAAGGAATTTTATTTTTTAAAAAAATCTATGCCTCTTCTTGAATGGAAAGAAAAGAAACACAGAGATGGAAGACCTTTCTTTATCTATTACAGCTTTCTAGGATGACAGGCGCTCAGGGAAATTTTCAATATTTTCAATAACCAATCTTTGTTAATCCACCTTGTAAATCTGTCAACAATTATTGAAAACCTACCGTGCCCCTGAAACTCTTTGATTCTGGAAATGCAAACATCCCTATCATCAAGAAGATTGCAGTCTAGCTGGGTGTGGTGGTTCACACCTGTGATCCCAGCCAGGTTCAAGACCAGCATCAACAAACTAGCAAGGCCCTAAGCAACTTAGAGAGATCCTGGCTCAAAATAACACAGTCTAGTAAGAAAGACAGATAGGAAACCAGAACTTTCAATGAATTTTGCAGGCTGATCTGGAAGACAAACAGGAAAAGGAACTTTTCTTCCCTTCCTCTCTCTTTTCTGGGTTCTTCCACAAGAAGAAATATCTATTTGTTGATGATGCTGGTGTCCGGGCACCTGGTACTCAGTCCTCCTTGAGCTTTTTAACTGGTTGCAGAGTATAAGAAGAGATCCTGCAGAAGATTTCCTCACAGAAGGGCACCATGTTGTCTTTTCTGATACCTCCTTGGCCAACCTGCCTATGAATGTGTGAGTTAGTTTGCCTATTCCTGAGGATGGCATTATAAGACATGACCTGTTACTGGTAAGTTCCCCATCAGTTTTATCAGTAAAATAGCTGCCATTTTTAATTGTTTTTCCCCTTACATCAGTGATGTATTAGATGTTTAGTAGTTGCACTATGGTGAGGAAGAAGTTGGTTTGCCATGTTTGAAGATTTAATTGGTATAAATTTATCCACTCAGGTTAATTTCAAGCTGCCAACAAAGAGTTGCTAGCCATAGCATTGAGTTAAGATGTGGACAATCAGCTTTTACCACCTGGTAGTTCAGCATATCATTACCTGAAATTTTGAACTCTAGAAAGAAGACACTAAAATTTATATTTTGACATCTAAAGGGAAAAGCAAATGTTATTTACCCAGTCTCCTAAATCTCCAATGGTAGTATTTCACTAACCTCAAAAGTCAGAAACAATATCACATTGGATATTAAATGTCACCGTATATAGGGGAGTGCAGGATACATTCCAGGAGTGCAGGAAATTATATGCAAAGATGTGTCAGCTTGAAAGACTCAAATGGGGTGATTCAGTGGGTCTGGGATTAAGCAGGCATAAACGGCAATAGTAAGAGATTAGTGTGAAAAGTAAGCTCCAATTTTGATTGTGTAAGCGTGCATACTATGTGAGCCAAAGAGAAGCTATTTATTTATTTTAGTGATGCCTAAGACCAATTACTTTTAGCCTAGGGCCTCTTTGTGAGAAAAAAATATCATGAAACACTGTTCTTACATGTGATGCCAGAGACTGCACATAAGACAATGAAAAAATAAAATAAAAAGATGAGATGACACCATGGGAATGTTTCCTTCACCCTGGGAATCACCAGAAAAAGTGGAGCATTTAGATCTGTGAGGATTGTGAAACACAGGGGTTCTACTGTCACTCTGAAGGGCTTTAGAGAGTCTAGTGGATATCTAGGTGTATACAAGTACAGTTCCAACTGTAGCTTGCAACTGTTGGGGAGCCATGGGGTACTCTTATCATAGCAGACTGATCTGATCTGGCCTGAGTCAAGAATATTCACCACGACATCATGAGTGACAGTGATAGAAATGAACAGGGGTGAACCTGAAGAAGGAGTCAAGCTAGAAGATATTGCCAGACGTTATGGACAAGGTCTTTTGAGGACCAAGTCAGGGCAGAGACGACAAGCTTATGGGGCAGATACAGAATTGAAAATAGAGCTAGGATATACAATAAGTGGATTTTGATAAATTACTGACTAGCAAAATCAGTCACCTTACTGGTTCCTTTATTACAGTCACTTTCAATCAAATGACTTCCCCAAACCCACTGGAAAGGCACAATGATGAAGTGCAAAAAATAGACTTTGGAATAAGACAGCTGATTTAGCCCAACTTTTTCTTATATAAAAATAGAATCTATATCTATCCAGGGATGTGGAAAATGAGCAGAATTTACTGTAAAGCATGCAGTGCATTAATCAGGGCTTCCGTTTGCAATGGAGAGCAGCATTGCCCTGAAAAGCTTTCAAGGAGATTATTAGAAGACTTCCAGTGTATCCTCAGATAAACTGAACAACCAAATATCCACAAAACAGGAACCCGGGAAGGAGGATGACCACAGAACTGGGAGCAGTCAGAATCCTCATTTTCACTGACTCTCTGCTACTTTTTTTGGATATGAATATGGTAGATCTCCTACCATAGGCTGCCTTTTCCGTGTGCCAAGAAGATGGTCATAGGCAGCCTCCAGGCTCATGCCAACATGATGTCATCATCACATCAGTGGAAATCCCTCTTCTTTTGTGTGTGAGAAACTGTAAGGGAGACTTCTTGTTGGCCTGTCTTGGATAAGAGGCAGCCATGCTGGACAGGAAAGTGGGAAAGGAAAGATATTTTATTTGAAAACTATTTAAAAAGCAAGTCACAGATGAATTATACTTCTTTCAAGATAAGCAGAACAATAAATAAGCGCCTGCCATGTAAGGTGTACATAGTTGATGTTCAACAAATGATGTGATACGTAAGATGTTGAGAATAGTGTGCTCTTGCTAAATTACTAAAACTTGCATCCTGACTAGGAGTCCATGCCCTAATGTCAGCATATTTACCACACCTCTCTTAGTTGAATATGAAATGACATCTTTATTAAAAAGAATCAATATTCTATCTTTAAAAAAAAAAAACTGTTAGACGTTTAGGATGCCAACAACCTAAACTCACTCCTTACTCCCCTCCAAAATTCTAACCAATAAGAAAAGACAAGAATCACTATCTACTGGAGTTCATAGTTCTGGGTTAAATGATTGAACAAGTGACTTATCCTTCCCAGTTGTATAGTTTTTGATCCACTTTCTCAGAACACAAGCCTTGAACATGAAGATGTGGGTGTTTTCACCCCAGCTTTGAAATCCCTAGATGCATTACACAGGAATTGCATAATATCTACACCAGGAGAATATCGCAAAGCTGCAGAGACCCTGGAAACCCTGACACACTGGATGAGTATAATGAATGAGAACGAAAATGTTAGGTCTAGCACGAAGGCCAGGAAGTAAAGACATCCCCTGAGACTTGGTACAGGCCGGCACTGGAGGTCAGATGGCTAAGAGGACCCCCTTTCCCTACCATCTCTATGATTCTATATTGAAATGAATCCCCAAGCAGGTCAAATTATTTACTCTTCCTGTCCCAGTGAGCACAGAGAAGCCATGTCTTCCCTAACCCTTCCCTGTAGGGCAGGTAGGCTGCATGAAGTTCTTTATTCCAGGTTATGATGCAGAAATAGGAAAGCAAGGTGTTATCATTTGTCATTCACTTTACTTCTAACCTAACAGTTTGCTTTCAACCCCACTTTCCGTCAATTCTTCCTCATGATTTCAGGAAAATCAAGGGTCTCCAGCTCCTTTCAGCACTGTCCACCTGTACTACTCTAAGGAAGGCTTGCATCTGTGGCCAAATGCCATCCGGTTTCCTCTCTCAGAATAATCTAGCTCAGCCTGGCACAGTGATGCACACCTTTAATCCCAGCAACTCAGGAGGTTGAGGCAGCAGGATCACAAGTTTGAGGCAAGACTCTGCCACTTAGTGAGACCCAAAGCAAATTAGACAGAGGAGAAATAGATCAAAATAAAAGATAAAAGGGCTGGAGATGTGGCTCAGTGGGCAAGCATCCCTGGGATCAATCCCTGGTACCAAAAATATAAATAAATAAATCATTTGGTTCAGTTCATCGTGTAGGCAGTGTCAATCTGTCCCATGGCATAGTCTAGTGGGCTACAAAGTGCATCCCATAAGCACAGACACTTGCTCCTCACTCTCACTTATTACATTTTTTTTTTTTTTTTTACTTTTTACCTTGTCATTATCTTGCTTCTAACAGTCTCAAAGGTTCAGTGGCCAGATATGTATTTCCACCACCTCCTATCTTATCCTGCAGACACTAGTGGAGAAAACCGCACAATGGAGAGGAAAGTCAACACTGGCTACCTGCAAAATGACGCCAGTGACGCACTGTCTCCAGACCCAGCAGCTGCTCCTGACATATCTCATCTCGGGGATGGCTGTCCACCAGGCCTCTCTGAGGAACCCCGCTGGCCCTCTCCACTTGGTCTATTCGTATTTTCAGCAATCCTCCACCACAGAATGCAGAGAGCATTAGGACCTTTCATTAAAACATTCTTCTAGAACATTCAAAGATTCTAACTGCATATTGAGAATAGCAGCAAGAAGTGCTGTAAGTATTGCTGACTTTGAGTTTTGTTTGTTTATTTTAACTGTACCAGGGATGAAATCCAGGGTCCTGGGTACATGTTAGGCACTGAGGTACCTCCACATCCTTGTTATTTTTAAATTTTTATTTTGAAACAGAGTCTCTCAGTCTCAGGCTGACCTTGAATTTATGATCTTCCTGCTTCAGCCTCCTCAGTAGCTGGGATTACAGATCTGTGCCACCACACCTGGCAACTTTGGGTTTTTAACAGTGGTACATTTTGCTTCTCTGGTGATAAGTTCTGTTTTCAAAAGTTGTTATCCCACTTTAGCTTGACATTGAGTTCAAGATTCTAAGAAATTATTCTAAATACATTCCTTTGAATTCTGCAGATATATACAAATATGTATCTTCCCCAAGTTGCAGTGGTAATTGAATGTGTTGAAGGATTTTTTAAAATGCTTAGAATATTTACATTTCCCTAATGAATTCAGAATGTGATATGTTTTTAGTATTTATTAAGTATGATCCTTATTCTGTAAAGCAGCAACATAAGTAAATATAAGAAATGCCAAAGGAGCTTATAATGAATTCTCCAGAGGCAAGAGTTTACATTTTTCCACTGAATTAAATGAAATAAATTCTAAGAGGGCATTTTTTTTTTAACTTGAGAGCAAATTAAATCATGGTGTTGAATTTTCTCCAAATAAAATATTTTATTCAGATTTTTTCAAGTGTTTTAAATAGAAATTTTTATTTTTGTTCAATGATTGAGGCAATATATACAGACTGCTAAGAATCTGAAAAAAAAAACATGAAAAGATACAGAGTACATAAACATTCTACATCACTCCTCCCCCTTCATCACAAGAAAATGACTAAACCAAAGCTCTGTAATGATTGTGATATACTTATCTAGATTTTACACAATCTGTGCCTTCTGCTGCCTTTTGTTTGCTTGTTAAATGATTTTAAAAGCACACAATCATTTTTTACTTCTACTATTAGATGGGATGGTCTTACTTTCAAAATGTTTTTTAGATTTTATTTGACTGATATCAAATTCTAGATGAAATTATCTCAATAAATGCAACCCAATCATTATTAATATAATGCAGAATTAGTGAGCTAAAAAAATCAAATAAGTTTCATTTTAAATTATGAATCAACAAGGTATATTAGTGATTATTTAATATACTTAATATTTTAATATATGTATATCAGCCTGTTATATTTCTATTATTTGTGTTTATATTTATAACCTATTAATGAGCATTTCAGGATAGGCTATCACTCTTTGCTTATTAATTTTGTAATTTTGATCATTTTTAAAGAATTCCTTTACTTAAAATTGCATTTGCTGCTTTAATGAGATGTATTCTAGTTGTGCAGTGAATTATTACATGCAAATTTTTATAACTGTGTTTTGTTTCTTCCTCTAACAGAATTAAGGTGGGTTTGTATTTAATTCTTAAGTGGAACATAGTTCTAATGTGTTCTGTTCCCTTCTATAAGGCCACGTTGACTACTGCTAACCTGACCCTCCCATAGGTAAAGCCACATATTATGGGCACAACACAAAATTATCACCTGATGACTCTTAAAAGTGAAAAAAACAAGTGGGAAATGTGTGGGCATGGATCGACATTTGGGAAAATGAAATGGCATGGGAAGAATTTCCCATATTTATGGTTTTTATCATGTGAGTGGACCACAGTGGTCACGGTGGAGTGGCCGCATTTTAGTCTAGAATATCGTATAGAAAGACCTGAGACTTATCATGGCTGCTAACAAAAAGGGGAGACAAGAAAAGAGAAAGCATAGGAAGAACATCTAGAATTCTGTGTCAAACTCTACCTAAATTATTCAACTACACTCTGAAATATGTTTGTAGAAGGCAAACTCAAAGCAGTCGCATCAAGAATAAAAGAACGGAACTGTGATATGAGATGCTGCCAAGGTGACAAATTTTTATGAGTCCAACTAAGTTAATTAGCTGCCAAAGCCAAAGCCAAAAACCAAACTCCTTGAAGGAATATACTACAATCTAGTCTTCACACCCTAATATTTATCATTTTATGAATATAATTCAGATATATCCAGCATGTGACAAAACAAAACATTGACCCATAATCAAGAGAAACAAGTACAGAGAATTGGGAAGTTGCCTCCGTTGCTAGAAATACGACACAATGAATTTTAAAGCCGATGTTATAATTATGCACAGTGCTATGAAGTAAAACCTGTTTTGATGAATGAAATACAGGGAATCTAAGCAGATCAATAGAAAATATAATATATAACCAAGTAGAAATTCTACAAATGAAAATTATCCTCAAAGTTCTAGAGATTCTTTAGAAATATAATGTAGATGAAAGAAAAAAGATATGTGAATGTAAAAATGAATGAATAGAAATTATCAAATACATAAAAGGAAGGAAAATATTTTTTAAAAGAAAGAGTATTCAGAACATGTGAACCTATATCAAAGAGTCTAAGAGACACATAATTAAAGTAATATAGGAAGAGGAGAAGGAAACTTATTTGAATAAGTAATGGTTAAAATTTCCCAAAGTTTGGTGAATGATAAAAAAAAAAAATTCAGATTCAAGAGGCACCGGGAAACACTTCTCAGTCTTTTGGCTGAGATCTAAATGGCATCTATCTTTTCTTGTCAATTTAATATGTGACACGTCCTCTATCTCAGGACAAGATATAAAATGGATTTTTGGAGCAGGGAGATGGAATCAGAGCTCCATCTACTCCATGTATCCATCTGGTATTTCAGTCCCTCTAGGAATGGTGTACCCTACCCATGTTTCTGGTTAGTAAAAGTAGATTTATTTTTCTTTTACAAAAAAAAAAAATAAATAGAAAAGAAAAACAAAAAGAAAGGAAAATGCAAAGCGAATCAAATCAGGATATGTGATAAAAAACAACACACAAGTAAACATGTCAATTTATTTATTTTATTTTTTGTTAGGCAAGGGGTGATGTACTCGGGATTGAACTCAGGGGCACCCACCACTGAACCACATCCCCAGCCTTATTCTGTATTTTATTTAGAGACAGAGTCTCACTGAGTTGATTAGCTCCTCGCCATTGCTGAGGCTGACTTTGAACTTGCAATCCTCCTGTCTCAGCCTCCCCAGCCACTGGGATCACATGTGTGTGCTACTGCAGCTGGCCAAATAAGTCAATTTATTAAAATATAAAGGTAATACACTAGCTTACTGAACAGCATAGACCAGTCTGCCCTAACTTAAACATGCCTAGCAAAAATCCTTTTAACTCCTAATTTGGCAAAATTATCTAATGGAAATCCTGTTTAGTAATAAAATGTGTAATGTCTCACGTATTATTCAAAATGAACGAAAAATACAGGACACTGCAGAATATTGACTGGTTCTCTCCTGTCACGTGGATGACTGGGAGCTGCATCTCACTCCTTCTGCATCATGAGGGAATATCATGTCACATCACTGGTCTTGGAAAAGATAAAATGTCAAAACATAAAGTATGTATTCTACTGAAGTGTACGGCTTTTGCACCATCATGAAGTGAAAAAAAAATTGTACTTTGAACCATCTTAAATTGAAAACTCTGTGTGTGTGTGTTTGTGTGTGTGTATGTGTGTGTGTGTGTGTGTGTGTTTGAGAGAGAAAGAGAGAAACGTACAGATAAAGGTTGAGTAGCTAATGAGCTTGTATGGTGGTAATATTTCCATATTTTACATTAAGTGGTACAATCTTTACCAAAAGTAGAGTTTTAAAACTTGAAAATGTACATTTTAGTACCTGAAGAAGGCATTAAAAATTAAAGCAGAAAGTTGTAACTAAAAAAAAGAGGCTATTTTAAAATGGAATTAAACATATTCAAGTAATGTAGAAAAAGGGGAAAAGAATAATGCAAAATAGAAAACAAAGGAAACGTTAGACCTAAGTCCAATCATATCAATCATTGCATTAAGAGTAATAGGCTAACTATATCAATTAAGAGCTATTTGTCAGCATAGATTAAGAAGAAAAGCCAGATATGTCTTCAGGAGACATGCGTTAAAAATAAAGACACAGAAATGAAAATAAAGACACAAATAGGCTGAAGTTAACATTAGAAAATACATTTGTGCTAACAAAAGGCATAAGAAGGCTGACTTAACTATACTAATATGTAAAATGTATTCAAAGCAAAGAATACTATTAGAGAAAACAAGAATATTTCATAATGAAAATGAAGTGATTTTTCAGGAACATATCATGGTTACAAATGTGTAGGTACTTAATAACAGCTTCAAAACACATAAAAAGGGAGAAAATTCTCCAATTGCAATTGTAAATTTTAATCTTTGTCTTTCAGCAATTGATAGAACATCCAGAAGAATAAATAAGTATTAGATGATCTGAACAGACGTTCTGAAAAAATATTGTATCAACCTCTTTTATATTTATAAAATTCTGCATTTAGGACGTGTAGAGTAAGCACTTTTCAATGCATGTATTATATGCAAGACAAAATATTGAACTATGTCAAATTTGCAAGAATAGAAATGCACAGAAATCTCTGACAATAAAACAATAAGATTATGAAAAATATTTTTTTTATATTTTGATGTTAGAAACTCATTTCTAAAGAATGCATGAAGATACCAGAAGAAAAAATAAATATTCTATAATAAATAATAAAAAAAAAGTAACTATAAAAAATAGTAAGTATGTAATTAAAGCATTCATGTGAAGGATACCCATAGCTTTAAATGCTGATTAGAAAAGTAGAAATCAATGAACTAAAGTTTCTAGTTAAGAAACTGTGGGTGGAGTGGAGAGAGAATGTAAACCCAAAATATGCAGAGGAAAAAAAAAAGAAAGATTAGCAATTAAAGAAGGAAGCTATGAAAAATTAATAAACCCATAGCTAGCAACAATGACAAAAGGAGACTTAACACAAATCACCAGTACCAGTGGAAAGAAAATGTTTTCATGTATATCTTATAGATAGAATATTATGTGGATCTCATAACAACAAGTTTAACAGAGTCGTGTTTTCCTCTCATTTGGTCATGAAGTCCTTCTGGGGTGAGTGGCTATCAATTCTAATCTTCCCCAATAGGGGCCCAGGGAAGGTGTTCCTGGGTCTCTATGGTGTTCCTTTCATAGGGCACCTTTTCATCCTGGCTGGTGGCCCATTGCCTGATCCCTGCCCAGGTGTCCCTCACCTAGGATAAGTGTCATTTTGCCTGATGTCCTTGAAGTTTTTATCCGACCTATGTCCAGTTGACTGTTCTCGGCCACTCTCCAGGTGGAGAGGCAGTTTCAGGTGTGCTGGTCAGAGGCGGCAGCAGGACAAACCCCATAGAACAACAGAAGCAGTCAGTCCTTATTACTGACAGATCCAGGGAAGAGAGGAGCAGGCCTCCCAAGCCAAGGGGAGGGGGAACCATCCAGGAAGGCATGCCCACGCAGTGGGTGAGGAGTAAGAGAGAACAGATGTTCTCATGGCCCTAAGCCTTCATGGACTCCACGGAATCACCTAGAAACATTTAATCTAGAGAGTCCCAGTTGATGGCCTTAGAGTAAGCAGTTTTGAGTTCTGTGCATTCAACAGTGACTCAAAGGTGGTCACCTGTTCATGTGTGGAAGGTATATGGACATTGGGCTAGAGGGTGAGTCAGGTGAATTGACCACCTTGAGGAACTGGGAGGAGGCCGAGACAGGAGAACATGTCAATGGTGACTGAGTCCCACTTCTGTAAAAAGAAAGTCCCACTAATACACAAAATGAATGTCAAGGGGAGATAAAATTGTAAGAATGCACTAAAAGCCACTTGGATGAACTTAACAAATACTGTGGAAATTATAGACAATTAAAACTGAAACAAAATGAAAAAGAAATGTGAAAGCCACATCTCTTTTAAAATCATTAAACCTATTTAAAAAAAAAAAAAAGAACTTTTGCCATGAAAATTTTCATTCCCTGGTGATTTCACGTTAAAGACTAATAACTTTTTGAGAATGAAGTAATATTAATCTTACACAAACTCAGAAAATAAAGTAACACTTCCCAACTAATTTTATGAGACTTCATGACTCTAAAGACAAACCAAATAAAAATGTTTCAAAAAACATACAGATTAATATTCCTTCTGATCAAATGGGGTTAATTTCTGTGATACAAAGTTGGCCTAACATTTGAAAATTAAGCAATGTGATTTATCAGAGTCAAAAATAAATATCATATGAACCTACATGAATGCATAAAAATATCTGATGAAATTCAATGAACTTTCACATTTTAAAAAATAATTTCAGAAACAGGCATAGAAGGGAATTTCTACAACCTGCAAAGGGAGATTTTTGAAAAAGATACAGCTGATATCAGCCTTAATGATTAAATATTAAGCACTTTCTCCCTAAAACCAAAAGGAAATAAAGGATGTTCCCCACACCACTTCTATTCATCTTTTTATTGGAAGTCTAAGAAGCTGCAATAAAATAAGAAAATAAAATTTAAAAACAAAAAGCTTAGGTCTGTAGATCAGTGATAGAGAGCTTGTCTAGCATGCATAATGCCTTGGGTTTCATCCCCAACACTGCAAACTAAATATATTAGAAAAAAAAATGGACCCTTCACTACTTTGCAGGTGATGATGGTTTGTATAGGAAGTACTAAGGAATCTTTCAAAGAATTGTTAAAGTAATAAATTCAACAAAGGATGACAGGATCCAAAATTGACAAATAAAATGTAATTGTTTATTAAGGAGTTAACAGCAAGAGAAATAAATATGAATTTAATATGAATTATTTACATAAAATACTTAGGAATAAATTAACAAAAATTGTGCAAGCTCTCTTTCTTCCAAATTACATAACAGTGCTTCAGAAAATCAAAAAAAGTGTTAGATAAATGGAGAAATATACTATGGTCATAGATTAGAAGATTTAATTTTGTTATAATTTCCCCTAGATTCATCTATAAATTCAATGCAATCCTTATCAGGTTCCCATAAAGTTTCTCTCTTTTTTTAATGCAGTTGACAAGCTGATTATGTTATTAAAATCTTAACAGTCTAAAATATCCAAAAAGATACTGTAAAAGAAGAAAAGTTGTAAAGCTTATAACCTGATTTCAAGATTTACAATAAAGCTAGTAATCAAGACCTATGATACTAGAATAAAAACTGACAAATGTATCAATGGAACATTGTAGGAAGTCCATAAATAGACCTACACATACAAAATAATCTTTATGTTTAACATAACTGTTAAAACAATCAAAAAGGGGGAAGGAAAAACATCTTAGCAAATACCATTTGAAACAATTAGATATCAATAAGGAAAAAAAAATTAGTCTTGACCCTTCCACCATTCTCAAAATGTAATTTGAGATGAAACAGAAATCAGAACATGAAGGATAAAATCATCGTAAACCTATCAAAGAAAACACATAGGGAATGATATTGCCTTGTCCTCACCAACGGGGCCTAGTGTTTCAACATGTTTTAGTAAATAGTTTGTCTTTGTTCATGGATACATCCAGAAAACTAAAAGGTAATTGAATACACTGGGTCTCTATGGCTGTCCATCCCCAAAATGGCACATTTTGACTGAGAACAGTGGACAATAATAATGGATCTGAATCCACTCCACCTACAACTCTGTGCTGTGTGGTACAGACAAATGGGCCATTGTCAGTGGCTACCCACGGGGCCCCATGACTGGCAGCCAATTAAGGCTTCTCCTGTGTGGTCTGTTGGGTGCACCACAGATCAGGACCTGAAAAGCTGCCTCGAATGCAAAATATTTTAACAAACACTGATAAGATAAGAGCAAATAGCACACACAAGCACTTGGAAAACTGACCATCATTAGAGATTAATACAATTCAAATGAAAGCCACTATACTGTTCTACATATACCAAAAGGTCTAAAGTATGGATGATATCAAATTTTAGTGAAGCTGAAGAACAACTAGAACTACCATCCATTATTAGTGAGAATGTAAAATTTTATAACCACTCTGGGAAAATTTACATAAGCTTTTCAAAAAAATCAAACATGCAACTACTCTACAACTTACTAATCCTATCCTATACATTTACTCAGAGGAATGTAAATTTATTTTTATAAACACATAAAGTCGTACACAAAGGTTCATAGCAATTTTAATTATCATACAGAAAACTGAAATTGGGTGGGTTAAAAACATCCTGCTACATTCATTCATCAGAATACCACTCAGCAATAAAGAGGAGTGCACAAGGATATAAGCAATAGCATGGAAGGATCCCAAAATATTCAACAAATGAAAGAAGTTCCTCACAACCAAGTAAAAGATGTACTGAAATTATAGAACACATGAAATGAACACATTGGAATAATTACAATACTAATTGCTTCAGGGAGAAGAGGTAAGAACTAAAGGTGAATGGGCATGGGTGGTAGTGTGTACATCTCTCTGGGAGTTCAGTTAATCAAGCATATACACTTGTCAAAACTCAGTGAATGTATAGGAAGATCATCAGTTTTATTGAACATAAATTGAATATATAGCGAGAAAACTTCCAAATACATTTTGAACCCTTATTAATAATATCATTCTAAGTACTTTAAGGGGAGCACAGAATGTCAATAATTACTTTGAAATGCATCAGAAATAAGATGGGTTGGTGAATAGATAGTGATAGATACACAGATATGCAATAAGCCAATGTAGCAAAATATGTATTCACAGTTTGAAAAAATAAAGTCATATTAATATTTCAAACAGAAGCCCGGAGCAGTGGTGCACATCTTTGATCCTAGGTACTCAGGAGGATGAGGCAGGAGGATCACACGTTCCCTGCCAGCCTGGGCAACTCAGGGAGACCCTGTCTCAAAAATAAATTTTTTTCAAAGGATTTATTTGATCATTCAGCAATTCACGAATTTGTCAGAACCAGACTGCAATTTAAAACACTCCTGAGAGGGGTGAGGAAGGAAACTTTGATGTTTGTGGAAACAAGATAAAGGAAACTGACTAGATTGGTTAGAGTAGAAACTAGTCCCTAGTTAGAAGTTAGCTGATGGTTTCTAATTGGTAAATTTTGTAGTTTGCTTTTGCTGTTTATATTGAGCTTATCAGCATAACGATGTTGGTGTTTCTCTCTCTTTCTCTGTCTCTGGCTGTCCATCTGTCTCCCTCTCTCTCTGTCTCTCTCTGTATATGTACATATACACTCACATACATATATATGTATATCCATATATGTGATATAGATATGAAGTGTTCCCCAAAGCTTATGAGTGAGACAATGCAAGAGAGTTTAGAGGTGAAATGATCAGGTTATGAAAGCCTTAACATAATCAGTGCATTAACCCACTTGAATGGATTAACTGGGGGGTAGCTGTAGGCAGGTCAGGAGTGACTGGAGGAAGTAGGTCACTCCGGCATGGCTTTGGTTTATAATGTGTTTCTGGTGAGCAGAGCTTTCTCTGCTGCCTCTTGCCATGACCTAAGTTCCTTTCCTCCACCATGTTCTTCCACCATGATGTTCTGCCTTCCCTCAGGCCCAGAGCTGGGGAGTCACCATCTGTGAACAGAGACCTCTAAAACCATGAGCCCCGAATACACGTTTCCTCCTCTGTGTTGTTCTTATACAGTCTTTTGGCTAGAGTGATACAAAATCTGATTAAAACAACACAATTTTTTAAATAATAGAATGAAGGTGACGGGCTTCAGTGTTCTTTGTAAAGTTCCAGTAATAATGTTATATATTAGAATTTTTTTTGGATGTAAATTCTCATTTTTTTTTTATTTTTTATTAGTTGCTCAAAACATTACAATGATCTTATATATTTGAATTTTTTATAATAAAATTTTCAAAAATTCAGCACAGTTATTTTTCCCCTATTTTCTTTTCTTTTTTGGTTGCTTATTTAATTTTTCCTGATGTTTAGTGAATATTTATGATAAATAATGTAGGTCTTCTGAGCTCAGGAAGTTTTTTTATCATCAGTATTTCAATTCCTATTAACATCCATGTGCTTTGGTCATATCTTATCTGTGGATTGCCTCTTGATGGCTGGTCTCTTACGTATTCAGCCTTCTCAGTCATGATTTTCAAGCTCCTAACTATTTTCCTTGAGCCAACTGTGTTTCACCAAAATCATTTATTGTTTGTCTTATGAGTCCTTATCCTTGTTCCCAATGCCAATGCCAATGGTGCAATTTGGTTTTTAATTCCAAGCTCTTTTGCTTATTTAGCTTTCTTTTCAACCCACACACCTTTCTGTTAAATGGAGTATTTTGAGATATTTTGTTTTTCATGCAATTT
The DNA here is from genome assembly GCF_047511675.1 of Marmota flaviventris. Lineage (NCBI taxonomy): Eukaryota > Metazoa > Chordata > Mammalia > Rodentia > Sciuridae > Marmota > Marmota flaviventris. Next base: position 8,903,304 of record NC_092504.1, read on the forward strand.
TTAAAATTTAAAGTTTACATTTTCTTATCCCTTCCTGAGAACACGGGGTAAAGTTTGTTTCCTGTATTTTTTTTTAATTTATACATAAAGTTATATTTTCCCACATTATGAGTACAGGAACACTTTCTTTTCATCATTCAATTTTATGAATCAAAGATTTTTACCACTCACAGTCCATCTGTCAAAGCTCTAGCCCTCAAGGCAATGGCATTTAACAGTGGCAATTTGGGGAGATAATTAAGTTTAGACTGGACTCTCAGGTGGGACTTTCATGTGAGGTTGGTGTCCCTACAAGATGAAGAGAAAAGAATTTCTAGAGAGATTCTCTACATGCACACACTCAGGAAAGACCACGTCCTGAGAAGACAGCCAGCCATCTGGAAGCTGGGAAAAGGACCCTCAGCAGCCACTAAATCTGTTCACACTCTGATATTGGACTTTTTGGGTCCAGAAGTGTGAGAAATAAATCTGCTGCTTAAGACACCCCGTTTATGACATTACGGAAGGCAACTGGATGATGGCATTCAGTATGTATTTTAAGACTGCTGCTGGGAATTTTCAAGGGATTTGCACAAATTTAAAAGTTATAGCTAGAACCAGCACGTGGTGATGACCAGTATGTGCCAAAGCCAGGAAGCCCAGCTGACCTCATGGCCTGTAAACCAGTCTCCTCTCTGACACTGACAGTCTCCAGGATCAGCTCTTGCTCCTACAGTATCTCCTTTTCAAAACAGCCGCTGTCCCAGCCAGGGGACTTCTCAGGGAAACCCCAGGGGCCCCTCAAAACCTGGCCTATCCAAATTTTTAGCAATATTCCCCCAACACTCAGGCATCCCTTAGAACATTCAAAGTTCTTGTTTCTTGAGAGCAGAAGTCAGGGTTCATGCAGCTGTTGTCAACTTTGGGTTCTTAACAAAGAAGCCTAACTTCTCTGCTAGCTAGAACCTGAGAATGCATTGGGGAATGAGGGGTCAAAGGGGGTAGTGTGGGATATAAAGTGGCACTGATTGCCTCAGAGAGCATGGTAGGGGGGGCAAAGAAACATAAAAAGATGGAAGTGGAGGAAGTTAAATTAAGCACACTCCCCACTGCAGCCTCCTCCATAACCCCATATGTTAAAAGAATTTGAATTCTTATGTTTAATACCTAGCTTCTTTTTATGCATCATTCTATACAACAGGATTGATAACTTCCAAAAAATTGAAATAAAAATAAGAGTGGCAGAGCTGAGAGTACTCAAGAAGTTAATGATTATTATTCTTGATGAGAAAATAATTGAGTAGTTCACACAAAATAATGAAGAAATGAATACATTTTAATTAATCTGAATGTAAAGTGTACTTGAATGTCAATTCTATGATGAAGTTATAAATGATAAATTAAATACCATTACAAAATTTCACATAGAAATATTCTCCCAGGGGTAGACATGTGAAAACATCCCACAAAACAGTGGACTGAGATTCACCAGTGTCGGCACTGCAGGGACCTCGTGGACTAGAGGCACCAGGCAGGAAGGCCAGGCCTGCAGGGTTCTCCTATGTAGGATGGAACCTCCATGGTAGACTCTGCTCTGTGCCACTCAATGCCTGCACCTGATATTGTTCTCACATCCGCTCTTAGAAAGGAGCATTTGTCTAAAATGACTTCCAAGATATTCAGTTATCCATGAGATCTGTGCTTTTCTCTAAAAACATTAAAGGTCAAGAGACTGGAGGTGTCTATGACAAAGAAGATGGCTTTATAACTCTGGTGTCAACAGCAGCTACAGACATGGAGGATAAAGTTATCTTCAGAATTCAAGGGGAAGAATTTCCCACTTACTCTCTGATCTCTCTAGGCACCAGTATGTCTGAATTTCCACCACCAAAGTCCCCCACCCCTATGCACATTGGTCTTGTTGAAAGTAGTTACAACTTAAGGAACCAAACATTCCTTTGTGTCTGACACCTCCAGTGACTTATTGATCACACACAGGCTGAAGACAGGGCCAATGTGAAAAGATGGGATCTTTGCAGGGTGAATGCGGACAACAAAGACAAAGGAAGGAGAGATGAAGTTTGCAGGGGAAAAAATGTGGTAATGGTGACAGCCCTGTAATTGCAGATGTGACAAGCAGCATGGGACAGTGGGGCAGACTAGACAGAAGACAAAGCAGCTAAGTTCTAGCCTGGCTTGCCTCACCAACCAAGGGAGCACATAGAACATCTGCATCTGCTTTTCCGTACACGAAACCAGGCTAATAATAACCCTGCCCATCTCAGAAGACACTGCTTTAGCAACACCAAATGTAACATTTTATGGGGACAAAAATAGCTCTGGTGAAGGCCCAGTTTTTATTCCACTGAGATCCTTCCAGTACAAAACTAGACATTAGAAAACAGAATATACACCATCAACTTTTGAAGTAGTTTTAATCAATAAGAACATACTGACCATCCACTGTGCTCCCTCCTGGTATGATGTGGAAATTAGAAGTGGAAGATACAATTCCTGCCCAAGAAAAAGCACTCAGCTCTTTATTATGTCTGCAGCTAACAGTTTTCAGGGACTCACTCATGGCAGAAACTCTACTAAATAATTTTTATCTCCCACAATCCTTACAACTGCCTAGGAAATTGATAGGATCTCCAAACACAGCAAGTTGTAGAAAGAAATTCTATTAGTGGCTCCCAAATCTTGATGTGGATAAAAATCACTTGGAAAGCCTGTTATAAAAGTTCATGAGAGGCGCTCCCAAGGACTCAGATTCAGCACGTCTTCAGTACAGCTTGGGAATTTGCATTTTTAGCAAACTCTCCGAGTAATCTGAAGGAGGTAAGATATAGACCATTTATGATCACTCTCTTCCATATATTATTAACTCTGAGCTGTCAGGGGTTTTGCAGATCATGGAAACCCATATCTTCCAAATATATCTGATTGCACATGAAACACTTGTTTAAAATATAAGGTCCCAGACTTATCCCTCAGCTATTTCAACTCAATAATCTGATATCAAGTTCAAGAATATGTATATATGATTGTCCAAATGATTCATATTGTTGGACAAATTTGTAGTTTCAGTGAATTGTCTGATAACATTTTATTAAAAGGAGAACTAAAACCCAGATCCCCAGGTGCGGAAGGCAGACTTCTTTCAGACCATTACTGAGTTAAAAAGGATATTTGTAGGTCCTATGTTCCCCTGATTCAGAAAAGGAGAGAAGGGTTTTGAGTTCTCTTCCTTTTCTCAGCTATTGCAGGTGTCCTGGGCTTTCTCAGAGGCATGATCAGGGCACCCTGTCTAGGGCTCGTCACAAAACCCTTCTAGCATGGAAATTGTAGAACAGAACGGCTTCCTGTCCAGTCTGATGAGGGGTAAAAACAAATGTGTCACACTCACCAAAGCTGCACGGCCAGCTGCAGGAAGCACACACCACTCCAAGGTGAACTGGCCAGCAGGTTCCGGCTCAGGGAGAAAGGCTCACTTGTTTCCCATTACAGCTCACCTGGGCTGTGCACACAGGCGCCCAGCAGCATCCAACTAGCTGGGCAGGGCTGATGGATTTATGACACACTGCCTTGATGACATATTTATCAGGCCTTGCTTGCAGGAGTCCAAGACAGGAGGCCAGGAGCTGGAAAAGGAGAGGCCTGCTGGAGACTGAGCCCACTGGGAAAACCGCAGGTAGAAGGCAGTAGAGGAGAGAAGTCCCTCTGAAATGTGTGTTTGGGCAGTAGCACTTGTTACTGGTGGAGGTTTTAGAGCCTGGAAAGTGTTCTGCTGGATGCCCTGAGCCTCAGTTTCCACATTGGAAGAGACAAAATTAAATCCTTCCAATTGTCAGGGTTGCTGGGATAGGAAAACCTGAGGACACATTGTCACTTGTTACAGCACTGGAAACAGTCCTGTATATCTTACAAGTTAGAACTGTTTTTTCTAGAAAAAAATTCTTACTTTTGTTTTACAGGGACTCCATAGTCCTGACTAGGCAAAGGACTGTGCTTGAGTGATTGATTTCTATTTTTGTCATATAGAAGGACAAGGAAAAAGGGAAATATGAATTATTATGCAAATCTTGCACTGAGAGAAGTTCTCATAATTTTTCTCATTTATTGCTCATGAAACCCTTGTAAGTTAGAAATTATTTTCTCTACTCTGTAAAGGAGGAAAACTGAGACTCAGGGAAATGATGTGCCAAAAAAAAAGAAAGAAAAGAAAGAAAAAGAAAAACAGCTAATTCGAACCAGAGCCAGCATTTAAGCTGTGCATGGAACAGAGTAGATATTTAACAATTTTCTTTTTTAATTATAGAGGTAATGAATGTCCCCAAACCCAGGATTCTTTTGTCCTAATATGACATACATTCACACAATGGCCTTTCTCCATCCAGGTATCTCATCATGCTCATCATTCAACGTGGTCTTCTTTCACCACTGCTAGGTGCTACTCTGTCTGAAATATGGAGGTAAATCAGACATAATGTCTCTCTCTGATAGCTTGATAGTGCACAGGAGAGAGTGGGTTGTATAGAAATCTGTAAAAACAAACTTGAGAGTGCTAATCACATGGAAATTTCCAGAAGGATGATAGGGAGCAAATTATACATTCTAGCAGTCTGAAGAGATGTTTAGGGCTTGGCAGCACAGAGATAGGAGGACAATGGAGGTTACAGGAAAATCTGGACAAGAACACTAGAGCAGCATTTAGCACAAGCCCAGGGAAGGTCCCAGTTCAAAAGGAAAGCCATGAGGAATTTGGTGAGCTAAATAGATGAGCCCTGTAGTTGCTGCATTGATTCACCCAGTAATCACAGCTTCTCTCCTAAAAGGCTCCATCTAGGAGAGGCCCTCGGGATACGGGGATACCAGGAGACCGGTTGCAGGTCTTCTGTTGCTGAGTGTCAGGGAAAGGCACAATAAGTCCACAAAGCTTTGTTCTTGAAGAACATTTGTAGACAGCCAACATGTCATCCTGTGACCTTGGAACATTACAGTTTCCTCTGTTAGCTGAGTTTGTAGGAAGTCTATGTGGCATTCCAACCTGGTAGCATTCAGCCTGAGAAGACCCATTTAGAAAGTTCCAATAGAAAGATAAAAAGATAACAGTTGAATATGCAGCTATAGATTTTATTTGGTCTGTCACCCCCATTTAATTACGGGGGTGCTTAGGGAAGATGAGAACGCAATCATGACAGCAATACCCACGGAGAAGCCAAAGTAAAAATTCACCTGTAGAAAAACATTCATTTCCTGCCTCAGGTTCGTGAAAACATGGATGACAAGACTACCACATTACAAATGAAAGTGATTAACATAATGCCGCCTATTGAATTAATTTCTTCTGTGGAACTGAAGGTAAAAATGTTTTCCTTTCCCATTAATCCACTCTAATAGATGCAGATTTGCCAATAGAGGTTATTTTCTTGTCTATTAGGATACATTTATTAGGTGAATTCTCTTTATCCATAGATGCTTAAATAGCAAAATACTTAATTGCCATCTTTATAAATATGGACCTTCCATTTACAGAAACTGAAAGAGAAAAGGATTATTTTGTTTGTTTCTTTTCAGGCAATTTGTGATCACATTAGGATGTTGCGTTCCTCTAAGATACTTGATACCAAAAAATATCATTTCTTTAATTTGTCCTCATGGGTCTAAGAAAATGGACAAAAATTTTAGTTTGCTTTTAAAAATGTAAACTAGTACTTATATTCTGGAAAGCAATCTTTCAACACACATAAAAAGTGTAATATTTTTGATTCAGAAATTTAATCTGTGGGATGTATCTTAAGGAAATTAAATTATCCTATTTGTAGAATTCCCCATGAGCATATCCAGGACCGTGTTGTTAATAACGATGAAAATATTTTTTTTAAAAATGAGATATTCATGATGAAGAGGTGATTGAAGACACCCTTTAATGGAATAGCATGCAGTTATTTTAAAATATTTTTTTAATTTATTGGTTCTGTTTGGTTATACATGACAACAGAATCCATTCTGATATAGTTATACAAGCATGGAATACATCAAATATTATTCTAGTTAGAGTTCCACTCACAGCTCCCTGTACTTTCCCACTGAGAAGGGAAGCTGAGAAATGGACAGTTAGGCACAAACAATGAGACAATTTTTAAATATTAAAAAAATAAAAGTATGTAATAAACATGGAAATACTTATGGTACAGCAATAACATGAAATATCTAATGCTTATTGATCACTAATAATTAGTTAAATGTCTGTTACATGCAATTTTGAATCCTGAAAGGACCCCATTGAGGTAAGTATCATTATTATTAGCCCTAAATATCAAAGCCTTTAGGGTTTGCCTTACCTATCTATTGTCAGGTAGATAATTTGTTTTGAAATTAAATTCAATGTCATACTGGGTTCCCAAGACCCTCTTACATCATTGATTTAATAGACTCACAGAACTCAGAAAAGGCATTAGAGTTGCAGCTTATCACATCAAGAAAAGGGAGATTCAGATCAGCAGTAGCAGTAGAATGGAGCCCAGGAGAGCCCAGGCACAGTCTTCCATTTGTCCTCTCTCAGCAGGTAACACAGATGGTGCTTAATTCTCTCATCCATGATGTGTGCCAGCATGTGTAGAGTATTGCCCACCAGGGAAGCTCACCTGAGCCTCGGTATCTAGGTTTTCACTGGGAATCTGTCACAGAGGCAGGGACTCTAGTTAGCTGTCCTTTTGTTATTTGTCTCCATACTCTCCAGATGTCAAAGTGATAGAGCTCATGCCCAGGAACTCACCTTAAGCAGCATTGGTATCACAAACTCTCTAGAATGACCAAGCCCCCAAGCAGGCAAAGACAGTTTTGGCAGACAGGAATTTCCAAGGGCTTAGAGGTTAATTTCCACGGGCTGGTCATGAGCCAGTAGTTTCTTTGGAATGTGCAGGGTTTGAACACCTTAGAGCAATTGAGTTCATCTTCAATGTACAAAATCCAATTAGACAGAATCCAGAGCTTAAATGCTTAGCCACTGTGGAGTCTACCAACCAGAAATCCGTTCATTTGCAAAGTACCTTCTGTGGACTGAAAGCTAAGCCACACATCAAGGGTTATGAGGTTGCCAAGGGACATGGTCCCTGCCTGTGGTAAGATGGACTGACCAGCAAGTCCATGCTGCAGATTAGGCTGAAGGTGGAAATACACACAGCAAAGTAGGAGCACGAGGAGACAGCAGCAGACACACTGAGAGGAGAGAAGCAACGGCTTCCCAAGGGAGGAAATAGTCAAAACCAGGATTAAATTATAAAAGAAAAAAAGTGGACACAAAAGTCTCTCTGGAGGGATGTGGGGGAGGCGGGCATGACAGATTTCAGGATTTAAAAGTGGTTGGGTCATCGTTTCTTACAAGTACATGTGACTCCACGATTATATAAAAAAAGTGGTTAAAGCGATTAACAAAATTTGACTGGTGCTGGCCAGAGCACAACAGAGAGGTAAGAGAGGCAAAAAGGTAATTCTAGATGGACAAATAGGGAGAGATCATTAAGGGACCTCTGTGTTTCAAAAAACAAACAAACAAAAAAATGTAGACTTGTCCTAAAAGACATAGGAAGTGATGGGAATATTGAAATCCTGGAGTAGGACGACCATATTTTCACTTTATTAAGGCAGGTCTAGTAGCTGAGTACAACTTAGCTTGGCAAAGCCTTTGCAGGAGGTAGACAGACCAGGTAGGGTTTTGCTACAAAAGTTCCATTGTGGTTAAATGAACACCTGGACTAAGACTTTGGTTGTTGTGGTGGAACAATTGCGCAGAACAGAGAGATATCGAAGGTACTAAGATCAGTGAAAGATTAGATATGGGATTCTTACTCCTTGGCTTTTGTCTCTGGGGACAAGCAATTGATGTTATTATTCAAATAGTGGAAAAAGGTAGAAAAAGTGGAAAGGGAGCCATTTTGTACTATGAAGAAATGTTGTTTATTCACCATTTACTTTTCCCCTGGTCCCACAGGAAGAGTGAATTTCAGACTTGTATGACTGAGTTCTAGCCACTGAAATGTGGACCTCAATAGTGTCTGCTATGCCCAGTTCTGGTCTCTAAGGACTCCAACATGATCATCTAATCATTCTTCCAGCTGCCAAGTGGGAGGACTACAGGGTGATTTTGGAGCCACAAATTGAAAGCAGCCTGGAACCCTAAAAGAGAACCTCTCTGCACACATGGGACCCTAATGTGTGTGAGGAATGGTCCCCTGTGATACTGGGCTACTGAGTACTTGGGTTTCAAATAGAAGGTAGCCAACCCTAACTAGATCAAAAGCCTGCACCTTGAAGCAAGAGTTTGCTGTAAAAAAACAAACAACAGAAAGCAAACAAGGAAAATAAGGTAAGTTGAGGTGTCAGTCCCTTTGCAGTTGATTGGCAGGTGACTGGATAGCTAAAGACACATGCTATCTGAAAGCAGACCATTTGGGCCTAAGACTGTTTTCCTTATGAGCTGAAAAAGAGGTAGTCAACAGATTTTTTTTTCCCAATGTGTTTGTTGCTATTGGGTGTGTTTGGCAAGGATTAAATAAAAGAAAAAATAACTCAGGAAAGAATTGGCTAGTTGGCAAGCAGAGAAGAAAGAAAATGCCAAAGTCCAGAAATTCACAGTTGTGCTGGGTTGGAAAAGGCAACTATTCCTAGGTTTGGAAATGTGAAAGGTGCTGTTTTTAAAGGTTTTGTGAGAAAAACTCAATGCAACAATTCTATTGGCTCATGCCTTGGCCAAGATGAGAGCCGGAGGACCACCTCTCCAAATATTATTTTGGAATGCTGCAAGGTATCAGCTACCCTTTGCTGGAGACAGAAAGAAGCCTCACAACCCAGAGGCAAGAAATAAATCAAACTGGAGAATCATGCCTGATGAAAGAACTTCGGGCAGCACTTGAGATGGACTGAAGAAAAACAAATTATGAGTTTGTGAGGAAAAGTTTTAAGGAAATTGTTTTGCCAAAGAAACCATGACACTAGTATAAAAATAATAAAAGAAAGGGGAAAATATTCTGTCCAAGGCTCAAAATAACTGCAATCACCATGAGCAGCCAACAGGCTGAAAATGCTGTGATGTTGTCCTAGGCCCTTCCCTGTGTAGCTCAGGGGGTTTTGGATGCGAGGGTTCCCTGCAGAAGGACTGTGCAGGAGAGCTGCACCTTCCTTACAGTACTGGACTTGAAGTACATTAGCTATGTGTGCCTTATCCTCTCCTGACAAAATGCAAGTTCTAGTGCAATTTCAATGCACTATTCCACATTGGTTGGGGCTGGAGGCTCAGAGGAAGGAATAACTTAAATTTTTTATTTGGTGTCAATGAACCACAGGGAGCAGTATCCAGTCCCATGGAGAGGACATAGGGTCAAGAAACCACCCAGTCACCCGGCTGCATCGACCTGGGCCCAGAAGCAAGGAAGCCAAGACTAGAGCCCTGAACTGCTCACCAGTGGGTGTGGAATGTGCACAAAAGAGCTATTTCTTGCAGCCTCTAAGATTCTTTCTTAACCAGAGTGCAACCTGGCTTGCCGTGACTGACAGATGTTTTACATGAGACTTGAAGAATGAGAATGAGCTATGAGGTGGAGTTACCTGAGCTCAAACTGCAGAGTGGGCTAGCAGGTCTGAGAACTGCATGGAGACTGTGTTTGATGAATGGTTGAGAACACTACAATAGATGCACAGAGTTGGAGTGCTTATGTTCCTTCCCTTGATTTGTCACTCATTAAATGACAACAGTCCTTAAATAAAATCCTTTGATTTCAATTACACCATTTTTTAAGAGAAAGAACCTCAGTGAATGAAGACAAAAATCGGGCAGAGCTTATGAACCTAAATGTGGCTGGGGTCAAACCCCAGCTCTGATGTGAACCCTTCTGTGCAGGTTGGAAAGCCCCAAGGCTCCTGCCTGCTGGTCTATAAACCGAGGGTGCCATGAGGCTTTCTTGCAAGAATGAAATGAAATTCAGAACGTACATGTTTCAGCCCATCGCCTTGTGTTTAGGATTCACTTGGTAATTATCAGCCCTGGTTAGGATTCTTCGTCCTCATCAGTAATGCTTCACAGCTCTGGAAATCTATGACTTTCTTCACTCTGCATTTATTATAGATATGTAGATTTTAAAAAGTCTTTTGAATCAGGGCACAAAGACCAGAATTTTAGGGCTTGGAACTGTAGAACAGCAGTCTCCAAGTTAGTGTTCCAGGCCCTTGCCTGTCCATGTAAATGTGAGATAAAAAGCAATGAAAGAAACTTTGCTACCTATGAATTTGCTAGTAAGTATCTTTCCATGTATCCGTGTTAAACTGTTTGGTAATCACAGATCTAGTGTCTCAGAGCAGAGTGGAGGTTGCTGAAAACACAACACCGATGCTTGGCTTTCATTGACTCTTATAAAATGAATGTATTTTAATTCATCAACTAAGAGGTGGTTGTTTTGTTTTTTTTAAGAGAGAGAAAGAATTTTTTAATACGTATTTTTTAGTTTTTGGAGGACACAACATCTTTATTTTATTTTTATGTGGTGTTGAGGATCGAACCCAGCGCCCTGTGTATGCCAGGCGAGCGTGCTTCCGCTTGAGCCACATCCCCAGCCCCAAAGAGGTTGTTTTTTAAGCCTTTAAACTTTAAGGTTCCCATAATCTCAATTGTGGGAAGCCGTGGGTTAACTGAACTGTGTGTGAACTGAGGGATGTTTGAGTCATTAGGCAGGGAAGGCTGGTTTTAGGAACTCTCAGTTGAAATCCACTGATTTGAGAATGGCTCAATCACATGGCGCCCTATCCTAGCTCACCACTCAAGTTCAAGCATAGCCTCCCAGAGATAGATGTAGCTTGCAGCTGTTTTCTGCAAGATCCCTGCCACACCAAGAAGCAAGCACTGAAACAAGACTCCTCCCATTGAAACCTTATCTCTGCCTTTGATATACTCCCCCTTAAAGAAAGAATTGGAGCCTTTTTCAGTTATTCAATTCCAGTTCCCTTCAGGACTAGAAGACCCATCAGGTTCTGCTTTTTATAAATAATCTCTGGGTTTGTCTTTATTTTTATTGATTATTTCAGACTTTTTATTTTCCCAGGTGGCTCAAACCTCCTGGGCAGGAACCTGCTCTGTCAGGGTGCTGGCCACAACAATTATTAGATATGAAAAATGACAAACCCCAAAAGTAGTAAGACCTGGGAAAAGGGGAGTAAGAAGGAAATCCATACATTGAGAGCATTGATCCTCTCCCAGTACATTCTTTCCTTGTGATTAAACAAACCCTGGGGAAGAGGTGTCTATCAAACCTAGAAAGGCAGTCTCTGGGAAGAGGCCAAAGCATTCTGTAAACAAATCCTTTCCAGATACCAACCACTGACCCGAGGTCCTTCATCAGGTCCAGTAAGATAAATACCAGAGACCAACCATGACCCTAGATTCCTTCCTATTTCATCCAATAAAACAGACCCCAAATTCCTAAGCACTAATTGTGACCCCTTCACTGATTGATAGAACAAACTCCAAATTCCTGGATGTCCAAAGAAAACTAATATGCTCACTAGACCACCTCTCAGGATAACCTATATAAACCCAGGCCCTTTTTTGGTTTGGGGGCTCATTTTCCAGGAAAGTGGGTCCTGAAAGAAAAATGAGGAACCAGGAGACTGGGCGAGCGAGAAATGAAAGACAGAGACCAGGCAGAGATACACTCGAGAGTTTATTTGTCAGAGCTGACAAATACAGGCCATCTCTCCATAGATGAAGAGAGGCAATACAGACTTGGGGTTGGAGACTTTTATGGGGATGGCTCAGGGATTAGAGCCAGGTGCATCTTAATGTGGGTGATTAAGGGTGGGGTTGGTATGCCCTTGGGTGAGAAAAGAATGCAATTATTGAAGAGTTGGGTTGGTATGAAGGAATGGTGAGCCTTTCTCAGACAGGACTTTGGGCTGGAAAGCCAAACCTTTCGTTAAAATGGCAGCTGTCACTTAAGATGGCCACTCAGATGCTAAGCAAGGACCTTACAGTCCTACCATGGCATCATTTCATCCCTGCATCCCCTGTTCCTTTACTCATTCCTAAATCAAGCTCTAAGTTGATTTGTGAAGTTTGCATTCGTCCCAATCTTTTTGTGCTAACACCGATCCTCACCTGTTTTTTTTTAAGAAGTAAGCCTGTAACTACTAGGGCCCTAAGAGTCAGGACATCTAGGATGGCACTGTTGAAGGTGCCACCTTCACAGAGCCAATGGCCTGTAGGAAAGCAAGAGAGGTTGATTGAGAATCACAATGTGATGAAATAAAGAAATATCCACAAAGACACCTTGGGATTACAGAAGACAGCATCTGCATGCAAGGGGCAGGAGGATGACCTTGGAATCTTTCCATGAAAGGACATGGCTGAATGGCAGAGCCTGGATTTCATTTGGAAGATGAAGGAAGGAATTAGGTAGTGATGCCAGTGATGAGACTCAATCAGGGCCAGTCCCTTTTCCCAGAACTTTGAAGACTAAAAGCCAAGAAACACAGAGAAAAGCACAGAAAGCTAGTTTCCTATAACAGATAGAACAGAGATAGAATTCTATGCAGAAAAGGGGACCAGATCTGGGTGTCCAAAGAAGTGGAGGTGTCCTACCTCAGAGTTGCAAAACTCTTAGAGAAGTCCCCCTATTCCCTGGGTTCGAGCTGATTCAGAGGGTAAGAGCTAAATATTGGCTATTTCCTTCCCTGACCCTTTTACTTCCTTAATTTTAGTCCCAAGTTTTAGACTTAAATATCCAGCAAGCCAGTTCCACCAGTCTTAAAGTAAGAGTACTGAGTTTTAACAATAATGTCTATAACTTTATGTTCATTTATCCCTTCCATTTAATTGGGATCTATATTAGCCTTACAACCTGCCTGTCCTGTAGGTGGTGGTGTATAATATCAAATTAACTCAGGTTATTATATTAAAAGTTTCATTTCTGTAAGGCACTAATAGATAACAGTTAAGGTTTATAGGAAACACACAAAATGAAATCATTAAGATTAAAAACATATTGAGTTTGTATAATAGCTATGAACCAAGAAACATAATTTTTGTAATCCAAAACCTTTACTTTAAACTTTAGTTTGAAGAAGACCATATTGGTAAAATGTTCTTAAAATACTTTAAAGACGTGTATACTTGGAAGATACGAATGCATTTATTGTATCAAGAAGCTGGTAATAGCACCACAATTACAATGATGTTTTTATATTAACCAAGTTTAGCTTTTAAAAACATGTTTAGACTCTGTACTATAATGTAATACTCTAAAATAATAGTTGTTGTTTACCCATAGTTATAAAATCCCTAATTCCTATACAACTAGTTTCTCTAAATAAAACTTGACACAAGAGATTATTTTATTCAATAATAATAGATTAATATTTTAAGAAACATTTGTACTTCCACCCATAAAGTATTAAACTTTGGTTTATATCAGTACATTAATATTTGACCTTAGGGAAAAACCTTGAATAACTTTAACTGATTGTGCTACTTAAATATGACTGATTTAGCTACAAAAAAAAAAAAAAAAACTTTTTGAAACTTGTCCTCCACAAACCTTAGACATTCTACAACTTTTCACTTTACCACATAAAGATTTTATCATCCAGAAACATTTTTTATCTTTCTACTTTTTTTTCTTGACTTTGTTTTTTTATTGATTAAAAACTGATAGCAGAATGCATTGCAATTCTTATTACACATATATACCACATTTTTTATCTCTGTTTGTATATAAAGTATGTTGACACCCAATTTGTGTCGTCATACATGTGCTTTGGATAATGATGTCCATCACATTCCATCATCCTTGCTAATACCCTGCCCCCTCCCTTTCCTTCCCACTTCTCTGCCCCATCTAGAGTTCATCTATTCCTTCCATGCTCCCCCTCCCTAACCACTATGAGTCAGCCTCCTTATATCAGAGACAACATTCGGCATTTGTTTTTTGGGGGATTGGCTAACTTCACTTAGCATTATCTTCTCCAACTCCATCCATTTATCTGCAAATGCCATGATTTTATTCTCTTTTATTGCTGAGTAAAATTCCATTGTATATATAGGCCACATTTTTTTATCCTTTTACTTTTTATACTAAAATATATTTGCAAATCTATAACCTTCTTATATATCTTTCCTACCTGTTAATCCTTTTTAAAATTTGCATTCTGAAATAATCCTATGATATTTCTGAATTTATACAAATTACTTCAGTTTAATAAGATAAAACCTTTTATGTTTTTATGGTACTTTAATTGAAACCCAACTGAAACTTTTTTTTTACTTTTTGCATATAAATTACACCTGGTAGGGTCTCAATTCTTAGTAACTTTGTTTTAGTGAAAAGACAGACACAAAGTAATCTTAAACCTTTTCCATTTACCAATCTATGAAAACACACATTTAATATTTATGTATATTACATATGGAATTTAAGAATTTCAAGTTGACCCTTGAAAATTGGTCTCTGAACAAAATAAGAGTGTCAAACCCTCTATAATTAAATAAATTAAGACTGATCATATATATATATATATATATATATATATATATAGGCATGCAGGATCAAATGTGAATTTACCATAAAACTATGAGCTCAAAAATATTGAATTAAAAAAAAAAAAACAAGAGTTATAGAAAAAAAATTGGCATGGCCATAATTACTCTAGTCAAGAAGCATGAACATTTTTATAAGAGCAGAGTTTACTTTTGTCTCAGATTAGAATGAATTCAGATATTGAAAGAATGAAAGGGAGCCCTGGAATCCTTAGATACAGATTGTCAAAGTAAATAATTGTATATATGAGATCATTAGATGGAAAGAGGAAAATAAGCCAACAATTAGGTTTCACAATTGGGATTTAAAAATGACACCCCCCCATTCCCAGAACCACCCCACACACACACCCCAAATCTGCAAGCCCTGCAAGCTCCACAGGCCTTCACAATTTACATTTCAATGCAAGTCTTGGAGAGACAGAGATCTGGCAAAGCCAAGGGAGTCTGTCTTTTTCATAAAGTCTCATGCCTAGAGCATTTAAAATATTTTTCCTTTTGTAAAATCATCTCTGAAAGTGTGGTCCTATAATTTATCTTTCCTCCAGAGACCAGTTTTATTCCCCAGTTGGAAATCAGGCTAGGTTGGGTACAGAAAATTTGTCTGTGGGTCAACCTATCCCCTGTATGCAGGCTAGTGGTTAACCTGGTATAAGTGTTGAGAACCAGCTCCCCTGAACAACACATGAACTGCGCAAAGGAGAACAGGACTCATAAGTGCCTACATGAGGAACTGTCTCTTTGGCTAGGAGATGTCTCCCCATAAGGCTTGCTGCAGTGGCCCTCTATAAGATTATGACAATCTGACACATTGTTTCCCACCATATGGATCTGCCAATAGTATTGCTGGCTCAACTGGTAGTTACTAGAATTTCTGTTTCTCCCTGTGCCAGAGACCTATGAAAATTAAGATTTAGGGGCATGACTGACCTTCTCCTGCCACCATAAACTTCCAAATGTGATGACCCATTAAAAAAAAAAAAAAAAAACCTATGATGGGGTACATGTTTTTGCTCTATTGCTTAAAGTTATTTCCAGAGGGTAAGGAGGACATCTAGTGGTTGATAGCTGCTTAATGACCTTTTCCTGGAGGACTTTGTGGAAGGAGTGTGCAGCACAGAAACTTGCGGAGCACATCTGAGCACAAGAAGAACAATGGGGAGAATCCCTACAGGCTTGTAAAGGCTCGTTCTGAACAAAGGGAACCCAGGCATTACCTTACAAACCATTCCAAGTCCCTCTCTCAACCCTACAGTCTGAACTGCTAAAGTCTGATCTTCAAGGGGAGGAGGGATACTCAGGAGGAGCGAGCAGGAGAGACTGCAGCATAGCCCCTCCAGAGGCATAGTTATCGGTCCTTTCGCTCAATGCCTCTTATCAACCAATCAATGAAGGATACCCCATAGGAGTGGTCAAGAGGAGTCAAGAGAAGAAAACTTTTGGGTTCATATTGGAGTGGCCCAGGTCAGAATCCTGCAGCTGTTCTGATGAACCCAGACTAATCCCATTTTAGGATTGGGAGCCATCTCATCACAAAGTCATGAAAAGTTCATTTCTGTTTTACTTTAAGATATTAAGATTTCTATTTGGCCTGACCACACTCAGATGTTTACGCTTGTTTGGAATTCCTGCCCATGCTCAGAACTCACCCATGCCTGGCTATCCTTGACCAGATAAAAATCCTCCCTGAAACCTCAGCGGCTCCCCATAAATTCTGATGTTGGAATCTAAATTTACTCCCTACCTTGAAATGTTAAGCCATGTAGATCATTAACCTGCTAACTGCCCTTGTATTATGCTTGCCAGAACCCTGTTAGCTGTAAGTTCCCAAGATATCCAACTTTGTCATTTTTTGTGCTATAGAAACCTTCCTGTTCTGAGAGCAGATGCTGTCCTCTGGCCTGGTCTTTGGGTGAGGCAGTCGCTGATCAATTCTCTTGTGTATACAATATAAGCTTGCTTTAAAATTGGAGTCGGTGGTCTTTTCTTTGTATCATGGATTCAACAGTTCCAATCCTTTGTCCACCTCTATGCATTCAAAAGCAGACTAGGATTAGAGACACTGTGTACTCAAAGCCAAATTTCTCTCCGAGTCTGGATAGGATAGTGGGAAGCAGCTTCGGCAGAACCCAACATCCTTGACCTGCAGAAGAGTTGATTTGAAACTGCCTAAATCCAGGAATATTCTCACCTATGTCTAGTAGAATGGCAGCTTGCTCTAACTACATTAAATTAGTCAATAGGTGCCCATTATTGTCCTCCAGAAAGAAAGAAAGAGAAAGATGCACCTCAGAAAGATGTGGGATGAGTGTGGAGGAGGCTGCCTTGGTGACAATCTTGGTGGGACCTCCAAATATGATTTCAGTAATAAAAATCAGTCAGAGCCAAGTTCTGCTTCCCCAGATGTGAAGATTGAACACCAGAGAAACACCGAGGCAAGTATAGAATGCAAGTTTTATTTAAAGGACAGAACAGAGATGACCTTCTCTCTTCAGAAGGGGGTCCATAGCTGGGTTCCCAGAGAAATGGGTGTATACTGCCCTTTTTATACATTTTAGATTTAGTTTGTTCTCATGGCCTCTCCTCCCCCCATCCTGCACATGTGACTAGTGACTGGAAGGTGGACCAAGGTGGGGTGATCCATGCAGGAAGGGAGCAGCCCAGGAGACACTAATGAACAACTCCTATAACTCCCTGAACGAGGAACAATCCCTGGCGGCAGGTTACCTTGTTAACAGGTGAAGGAGAGGGAAGGGTCCTGAGGGTATTAGCATTTTATTTCCTTCTTTTGAACCAGCCCCCATCTCCTTAATTGGACTGAATTATTTATTATTTACACTGTCTTTTTGCCTCCCTCCAGCTTCAATAGGAGGACAGAAGAGGACATTGCTTTTGTAGTGGTGAATCATTTGCTCCTCATTGCTCAGTAAATATTAGCCAAACCCCTCCTGTGCCATATGCTATATGAGGTGTCCAGAACAAAACGCTAAGAGATACAGATCTTCCCAACCCTCAAGGACCTAGTGGCCTAGTGGTCATGTGATAGGACATGACAAGCCCACATCATGCTCTGAACACAAGGTAGGGTCAAGATGCAGTTGGGCTACACTTGGAGGCAGGGCTCAAGTAGCCCACTGTGGGTTCCAAGAGGTTTGGATCAAGGCAAGGGGCTGGAGGAGATTCAGACAGAGCTGCAGACACAGGATCTTGGAGGATCTCCTCCATCAGACCAGGAAGACAGAGAAAGTCCAGACAGAGAGATGGGCACTTAGCGTTCCTAAATCTCAACAAGTACTCAAACAGCACCCACGTGGGCAAGCCCTGAAAAGCCAAGACAAGAAAACCAGGTCCTGAATCCTCCAGGAGCTTCCCACTTGCTTAGGAGAAACTGTACAGGAATCTCATTCAAGAATGCTAATACCTCCAGAGCACTTCCTCCTCCTCCTCCAAACCTGTTCCCAAGGTTACCTGCCCCTATAGAATTATTCCTCCCAGAAAGGAGTTGTTAATGAGTATCCCTGGGTAGCGTCATTCCTGCCCTTGGATCACTGCATCTTTTTTGTTTTGTTTTGTTTTAAGTGGTGCTGGGAATAGAACCCAGGGCCTCGTGCATGTGAAGCAAGCACTCTACCAACTGAGCTATATCCCCAGCCCTGCACCTTTTGGTCACATAGGCAGGCTAGGAGGAGAGGGTTTGAGAACAAAGGAAATCTGGAAAGATAAAAAGGGAAGGATACCCTCACTTCCTTGAGCACCAACTTTGAATTCCCTCCTTTACAGAGGAGTGTCAGTCTCTCTCTGTCTCTCTGTCTCTCTCTATGTGTGTGTGTGTGTTCTATCCTTTAAATAAATGTTTTTACTCTTGCCTCATTGTTTCTCGAGTACTCAATCTTCAACACTAGGGGTACAAGACTTGACCTGATTCTCAAGAACAAGTATCATCTCTGGTCTCAGTACGAAAGGGGTGAGGTAAAGCCAGACAGAGCTGGTCTTTGCTAAATTCCCAAGTCTGGGTAGCATGCATCCATAAAAAGTACATGACTAGAAAGAAGAAGGAAGGATGAAATAATGATTACAATCATGCAAAAAATATGCTAATTCCAAATGACGGTCATGAATTAGGAACATGTAACCCATTCACATGTCCAGTGTCACAGAAAAGCAGGGAGCTGAAACTCCAAACCTCAGTTCTTGTGTCCCAAGGAAAGAAAGTTTAAAGTCAGACACCAAAAGTCATGCAAGAGAACTTTATTATAATTGAAAGTGAGGCGAAAATAAAGTAAAATAAAAGTGACACTTAAGCAAAAACCATTCTCAAGAGAGAAAGTAGGCCATCTCCAAGCAGACAACCACCAAGGAGACAATGCTGTCCCCAATTTTATTTTTGTTTTAGGCTAACTTGAAAATTGGGGTCCTTCTTCAGCAACCTTCTCCAATCAGGTGTTCAACTCCTCCCTCATGTTGGACAGTGGAGTTTTTGACCTTAGTTGGTCTTCTCTGGAACTTTCATGGTCGCTGCAAATAACTCACAGGCAGGTCAGCAGGAACAAGGAAGAACAAGCAGAAGAAGCCGAAGAAGCAGCTCCCTTTGTTGTATACAGCAGTCTTTTTATAGTATTGTGAACAAAGAAGGCAGCCTTCCAACAGCAATGAATCAGGTCTCTCAGCTAGCTAAACATAGTATACAGAAGTCTTACTAATCAGAAGTGACCTGTTTCTCATGGCTTAATCTACTCATGGGCCGGAGCATTCTGAGCTCTGCTCTTTTTTAAGAACAGATAAAAATTTTCTCAGAGCCCTCCTAGCCCACTTGGCAGAACATCCCATTTTCAGGCAAGCTCCATCAAGGACAGCAAGCATTTCGTTTTCAAGCATGCTGCATCTGATTCTCTACACATGGTGGATATCCTATTTAGGGGGCTTCATTGACAAGTCAATCCCATGTTAATGTGGGCACTGGGGTCAATAGCTGCTCAGAAGTTACCTTAGTACACTGGCGCTACTATAGGAATCTTCCCCCCAGACAATTGGAGACACTATAGCCATAATTCCTAGCTTCACACCAACCTCAGTGGAGTCTGTCAAGAGTTAGTGTCATCAATCCTTTTCTCCTGGCATGTTTTCTATTAGCCAATTTGCTTCTGTTTATTTTCTACAAATTAACTACCACACTTTGCTTTCTCATCTACTCTGGACGTAGTTTAAAGAAAGACTCTTAAAGTAATTTAAAAAACACTTATGACCTTATTCTTCATTTCACTGATCATTCCTAACTCCTACCTAACACCAGGATAAGCGTCCACTGGGCAGAGATGGACAAGGATGGCTGAGCACCTGATCCTGAATCCTGACAGCAAGTGCCCACTGCAATGCGTTACAACACTCCTGATTCTGCAGTGTGCCTTCAGGATTACCTCTTGGAGAAAAGAAATTGTCTTTGTCTCCCTACAGCAAAATAGCATTTTTGGAGAGAGGGAATATTATCAAGGGGCTAATTATTAAAGAATTATTGGGCACAGGCAAGAATCCAAGAGCTGAATAGTCAGAATCGGGAAGGTTCTTTGCCCTGGCAGTGTCTTCCTCAGTAGAAACACCAGTGTGCTTCCTGGAGGTTGAACCATCAGGGTCTTTAAGGAACACACAGCAGGGGCCTAAAAAACTCCTATTTTCTATGTAGAAGGTCACTTGAATATGAAAAATGAAAGGATTTTGTATTATCTCTGAATCCCAACTAAATTTCTTCAAAAAAAGTCATCTAGTTATAAATTGCTTCAGAATAGCGGGTAAAGTCACAAAGATGATAGATTCTTAAATACTTTATTTCAACAAATACGTGGAAAACAGATGAAGATGGATCTGATTTCCTGTCCTCAAACATTTTTTTCATTAGAAAGGATCTATTCGCATATTTAATTTTGATATAGTCAACCTGTGTCTGGGCTAAGTTTCCTTAGAAATGAGTGATACACAGGTCCTCTCTGCAGGTCCCCTCTCCTCTTGGGAGGTAGGTGGAAATAGAGCAGGTGGTTCTGTTATAGGGCAGAGGCCTGCTGGGAAAGTCAGGCAGCACCGAAGCCCCCTCTTCGCTTTGATTCTTGCAATCATAATAGAAAGGTTTCAGGCATGTCGCTCAGAGTAACAGGAATAAGTTTATTAGAAGGAATAGGAATGGGGAAGGGGAGGCACTTTCCAGGGAGAGAGCGAGTCCCCTCAGACAGAAGGACAGCATTCCTGCCCTCCTGTTTTATTGGGGTTCCCAAGGAAGTTTCCAAAGAATCCTGCCCAGTTCCACCATTTGACTACTGACTGACAGCCTGGGAGCTGCATGGACAGACTCCATGAGAGCACACGGTGAGGTGGTCCTAGGAGTTTTTCTGAGGGGGGTGTAATTACAGCTGAGGAGATTTTACAAACCAAGCTCCCACATTCTGGTACTTGTCAGTGAGAAACGGATCCCTGGGTTCTCTGTTGCCCTATCTTGTCCTTTCCCTGCTCTCCCATTCCTGGCCGACTGGCCACCTAACAGCACAATGTGCCCCGGAAAAGTCCATAACAGAAGTGTGCACATACGTGGTCTTCTGCTTGCAGAGGGCCAAGCAGGCAGTCCACCCTGGGGGTGGGGGATGGGAGTGCTCAAGAGAGGTGCCCAGAGGAAGGGGAGGATGCCCATGTGTCCAAGGAGCGGACAGCAAGGACCAGGAGAGGCAGAGCAGCAGATGTTTCCTGGCCTTAGGGGCAGGATTAGAAAGACTGAGAAGCAGAAATCACCCAGAGGGCCTACCTCTCTGCCTGGCAGTCAGTCTTCCTGGAGAGGTAGAGCAGTGCCATGCCCATGGGCTCTGGTGCAGTGTGCTAAGATCCTGAGCTTTCTACTGCGAGCGACAGATGCCACTGAAGAGAGTGAACAAGCAATTGACCCGACCAGGACTGAAAGGAAGGAGGCTGAGGACAGAGCCTCAGCCCCTGGGTCCTATGGGATTTGTCATTCACAGCTCCCTGCTTGACCCATCTCTAACTCACCAGGGCTCATGACTGTACCTCCCCAACCTCCAGGTTTCTCCTCAAAAAAATAGAGATGATCACACTTTCCATAGAGATAACTACTATGTTCATTAGAAAAGACAGAAGATTCCAGTGGATAAGACAGCCAAGGCCCTTCCAATCTGACAGCACACACAAAGGATCGACTCAGCATCTATGCACCCAGGCTAGTGAGATGATGAGAATTCAGGTGGCATTTGAAGTATTATATTAATATTAATAAATGTGTATTCAGGGCATAGTAGAAAATTTTAAAATTATCTATGAAACCAATGTTTCCATTAATTCCTACCAAAATTTTAGCCAACTTTGAAAATTATTTTTTAATTCCACCAATCCCTGAGTTCCAATAGACCCATGATAAACACAACAAAAGAAATTCTGAAGCTGGCCGAATGTTGTAATGTTGTATGAGGTTTCAGGAAGACAGCCTTCCGGGGGTAGATTGGAATAAAGGCTGTTAAAGGGAGGAATTGGGGAGAAGGTGGAAGTTTGAAGCCAGGGAAGAAGAGAGATTTACAATATATAGGAGAGGAAGTCAGCACGAATTGGGTGAAGATCTGCAAGGAGGAGAAGAGGAAAAGAGAAAAAGTCTCTGATAGAAAAGAAACCAAGGCAAGTGGTCATCCATGTGGACCGTGAGGACCCAAAGCCAGTTAAAGAGTGGACAGGGACAGCAGAGTTAGGTACAGGCATTCTCCCTCGGCTCGACATTAATGTCGCAAGTCAGATGTGTGAGTGCACAAAAGTGAGATGGTTTGAACTAAATATGAATATCCAGGAGTTTATTTTTTTTTGTTTTGTTCAGCATTTAAAATAAAACATTGTTATGGTTTGGATATGAGGCATCCCTCCAAAGAACAGCAGAGGTGAAATGATTGGGCCATAAGAAATGTAAACTAATCAGTGCATTCTAATTTTACTGGAATAACTGGGAGGAAATTCTAGGCAGGTGGAACATGGTAGGTCACTGGGAATGTGCCTTGGAAGGTTTGTTCTTCCTAGAGCCCTTTCATTCCCCCTCTCTCTAGAGGCCTGGCCTGCAGCTTGCATGCACCCTGTGCCCTTGCATGCCTTGCCTTTCCTCTCTGATTCTCAGCTCCCCTATCTGGAGTACAGAGACAAAATATCATCCTCTTAATGCCAAGAATGTTACAAATGTGAGATAAATAAAGGGAGAAAAGGATTCATAAAAATGTGAATGGATTATATGAGAAAGGAAGTAAGACTAGGTATGTCTGTGTTAAATATTCATTTTTAGACTTTTCAAAAAAGATTGAGGCCTTTTCCCTCCTTAAGAAAGAGATGATATTGGCTCAATAGTGCCACCTGGTGTTCATATGTGGTAAGTCCTCTGAACTGGAGGATTTTTCCCACATCTCTTAGGTGAGGTTGGGGTTCCTGAGCAGGAGGGTAATTAGACTTACTTGAGAAAATCCTTTATTTTATCTGATTAAAAACTAGTAGAAATATTTCAGAAAGTCTTGGAGCAAGTACCGTGGAGACACAATTTGGCTTGGCTTGGAACTTCTGATATTGAAGCTTCTCCTCTTCCCACAGTACATCACAGCCTCAGTTACGCTTAGCTATCTACCTCATAAAAAAGCAAATTGGTAAATTGCCATTTCTGGAAATGTGATAGATGTTCAGAATGTGTGTGTACCCTTTCATTCATTCATTCATTCATTCATTCATAAAGCATGTATCCAGCACCAGCTGCAGGCTGCCACAGCACTTTATGAGATCATGCTAGGGATAGAAACTAATCACACATTGTCAGCTATTCAGGACCTAGCAATCTGTTAAAAAAACAAAGGATGACATTGAGAGATAAAAAGATCCCAAGAAGTGGCTAAGAGATAATTATGGCCACTGTGGAAAACTCTTGTTACAAAAATGGTCTTTTGAAAACAACTGAGCAGTGAATTGGAGAGACTCATGCAGCAGCCCCAGTTCTCCAATGTGAGGGGGGAAATGTGGTGACACCTGCAGATGTGCTCCTCACCCCACTTCTGGGGCCTTCCAGCCTGCTTTCCTGGGCAGCTGTCTAGTCAGTTCAACTGATGCTAAGGACAACAAGAGAGACACCCTGAAATTTCAGTAGCTTAATACAATAAAAACTCGGTTTGTGTTTGGAGACACAATCTGATGTGGGTTCAGCAACTGTATTTTATATTTTACTTCTTTCCATCCTGAATCTCCATCTGGAACATGGGATGCTAGATTTTAATACTCTATTCATATTATACAATTTTATAATCTTTTGTGTTAATATATTAAAAATAATTTATTACCATTATTGTTATAGTAGAAACACTCAATGCACTTTTGCTGTGGCTGGTTGGAAGGATCAGCCATGTTAAACTGTTAAATCAGCCATTACCACCATCCACTGTGATTAAAAGTACTAAATCAGAGCAAGGACTTTACTCTAAGACTTTGATACACAAACACACACACACACACACACACACCAACAGTCCACCTTGAGATCTAAATTTAGGGAAATACCTTTCAATAGCGATTCAGACATTTTCCTGTCTTCTCAGCTGCCTTCTACTTAGAACCAAAAGGATGTTGAAAAGTTTTGAAAACTCAGCAAAGCAGATGCCATTGCTGCTGACAGGGCCCTCGTTTCTTTCCTCCAACACCTCCCTGTTTTTCCCAGGGGACTCTGAACAGAGCCCCGGGTTCTGCTCAGCTGAGAGTTGGGATGACCTCATTAGTACTGAGCTGTGTTCAGGAACATGCTCACCAGGCAGGCCGGGAGCGCTGATTTGAAAGTAATAAAATACTCATTAAGTCAGCTCGCCTATGAGTGACCATGGGTTTTGCTGATGTGAAGGATGAATTTGCAAACCCAGTCCTGAAATAGTGGGTTAGTTGACACAGCAGTGGGGAAATTGCCAGAATTGCTTCCAAATTAATTCCTGTACTTTCAGGGTTTGAGTGGTTGATTCAGGAGAAAGTTCCAGCATGCCTCACCTGGCCGCTGTTCTCTGAAGAGTAACCATAGCTTCAGAAGTTCCACCAATAGAGTTAGAAGAGAAAATACAAATCACAAATTTCCGGGGGTTCCATAGTTATTTCTTGTTTAAAAGAAAGGGAGATGATTCAAAAGAAAGGAAGTGAAAAAGCTAATGAGAAGTTTCCTAAATGACAAAGTGTCGGGGCTTCTTAGCAATATCTTAAGATATTCTTTCTGAAAAGTGAATTCTCCAAAATATGCTGTCCTGGTGAATTGGTCCCTGCTCTCATGTGGCTGATGATTTCCATTAACAAGAAAGCAGAAGATAAGCAATCTCAGTGCAACTACCTAGAATCACAACATAACTATCTAGTTAGGGAAGGACAGTCACTTGTTAACTAAGCCAATTTTAGGCTCAAGAGAGAAGATGCATTGCCAACTCGTAATTCTATTACAATTGTAGAAATGTCAATGCTGAATGATGATTGATTAAGTCATCCATTTATTTAAGACACATCACCACCAGCTCTTTGCCAGATGCTAGCTAAGTGCTTACATTTTAGACTCAGAAGTGGGGTCTTCAAGTCAGCAAAAACAATACCACCCTGGAGTTTGGTAGAAAAGCAGAAATTCAGGCCCCATCCAGACTCAACTGAATTGAACATTGCATTTTAACAAAACACACACATTTTCACATGTATAAGAAATGGTGAATCAGGCAAAATCCTAGAGTCCCACAAACTTATCACCTGAATGTTTTGGTACCTGCCTTTTCCATATGCTTCTATTTCTTGGCCTCCAAGTATGCACAAGAGCCCATGTTGTCTCAGCTCCTGACCATCAAAACTTCAATCTGTGAGCCCTTCCAAGTCTTCTGTCTCTTTATCTGAAAATATCATACCCCTTAGAGTTTCCCTGGGACTTACACAAAACAATATTTACAAACCACGTATCAGAATGACAGATGCATATGAAACTTGCTATGGTTTGAAAATTTCTTCCAAACAGCCTGTGTTGGAACCTTAACCCTCCATGCAACAATAGTACGAGGTGGGACCTTGGAGAGATGATCAGCCCCCCGAAGACATCAGTTTCTTAGAACTGAATGTCCTGATCCTAGGAGTGGGTCCTTATCTCAGGGTGGACTAGTGCAGCCCCTTCCCCTCTCAGTGTTCTCTTACCCTTCTGCCTTGCGCCATAGGATGACGCAGACAGAAAGCCCCCAACACATCTGGACCTTTGTTCTTGGACTTCCCAGCCTCGGGTATGGACGAAGACAAATCACGCTCTTCCCTCCAGCCCTTCCCCCATCCACCCTTGCCTATGCTGCCTCCTGAGTGAACACAAACTCTCTCCTCCTTTCCATGCTTTCCGGACAACTTAGGCCCCTGCTACTCATTTTGATTTTGATGCTAAGCTCTCTGCCATCCTGGAGCCTGAGGGCAGGGCCATGGTCATTTGCCCTGGAATCCATGAACAAATAATGATTCCTTCCAAAGTCCAGATTGCATAATGGTCCATGGCATGGAGAGCACAGGCAGGAACCTTGAGCTGGGTTGCCTGCTGGCCACACTTTTGAGTGAGAGCTCCTAGATGACACCAGTCAACCCCTCTGTGCCTTGTTCCCTAGAGGGTAAAGCAGCAGTCATGGGAGCAGCCAGCTTCACTGCACTCCACTAGCTCTGAAGGTATCTGAAAGCCACGCTGTTCTTTCTCCGTCACCTCAACTCTATGTTCCTGTCAACTCGTTTTGCTCTAGTTGTGTGTGTGTCCGGTCACTCGCCCCCAGAGTATTTGCTTTTTGCCTACTATGTGACAAGTAGCGTTAGGGTTTGTAACTTTGTGACTGAACACACATACACACACACACACTCACCCAAATCCACACTTACACCTTTGCAAATAAGTCACATGTATAAATTAATCGCACATATGACAAATATTCTTATTTGAAATAACCAAGGGAACTTGAATAAAAAAGGTGGGTACTTGGCATATTTAAAGACTTGTGTATAAAAAGCTTGAAAGTCACCAGCAGAGGGCAGAGCATCCTAAGGAAAGGAGACACACACCTGTGTTAGGAAGCAAGGATCCTCTCTCTGTGGGTGCTATTGCTCGGTTCTTGCTGCTTTTTGCAATCTTGGGAACTCCTGGAGAGGACTCAAAATCTGGTTCAGTCCTTGGGGATCTCCCAGATGCTATTCATTACTAGAGAGCCAGAATAAAGGGTCGTTGTTCAGATTCAAATGCAGGCTTGCTTTTAACTCTTATTATTTCTACTTACTGAAATATGGCCTCAGGGGAATTATTTAACATCCTAAACCTCAGCTTTCCCTTCTTTAAATGGGAATATCACTAATGCACAGTTCATTTCATTCGTTATAAATAGACAAGAGGATTAAGGACAGTGTACCTAGTAGGATATGAACCGCATTGTTATTATGCTACATTCTAAACTATGGAGATCACTGTGGAATTAACCATTTGCTGCCTTAATCTTCTTGAAATAGCTAATTTCTTTGGTAGAAAATTGGGTGATTCATTCTTGAAAGGGAAGGATATAAAGGAAATGACATTTGTTGATGTTCTCTTGTATCTCAGAGTCTATAGTAGCTATTTAGGGGGTCTGCCTCATTAACCCCTCACAAAGAGCCCTGATTTAGTTGTTACTTTCATTTTATACATGGAAAAATTGAGGATCTGAAAAGTCAAGCTACTTGGCCAAGGATACAAACCTAATAAGCAATTTGAAATACGACTAATTTCTAGGACTGTCACACTTTAGAGTCCCTGTTTTTTCTATTATGCCACTAAGACTACAGCAGTGTCAGAATAAATTTTCAAAGGATCAGTGTCAGACATTTAATTGTTTCACTCAAAACCTTTCACTGATTGATTAATTGGTCAGATTACTCAGTCATTCAGAAATTGCTGAATAGCTACTGTGTGCTTTGCTAGATGTTGAGATTTCAAAAATGAATAAATACGTGCACTTTATTCCCAAGGTGCTAAATGTGAGGGAAGGAAAGTCCTCGATGTCCTGCTCACTCGTCCTTTTTAGTTAATTCACCATCCCTACCCTCGCTTAGGACCCACCCTGTGACCACATCTAGAAGAGCATGCCAAATGAGACCTTTCTCTCCTGCCACCTTCACAGCAGTATGACTGGGTCAGACTCAGGCCACACATTTTTCTCTGCCTCATAAGGAGGTAGATTGAGATCGATCCTGGTACATGGATCCATCTCAGTCTCTGTTTCTAAGGGAAACAGCCATGTTCCATGCTCCAGCTGGTGTGGGGAATGGGAAGCCTAGCAAGGGCAAGGTAGGAGAGACAGCCTGCCTATGATGATCAGCCCTCACCTAACAAAGAGCATCAGATCAGGACAAGACACTTGACCTCTCCTAACAGTCCGGCCAGTGATGAGGCCTGGCATTTGACTCTCTGTTCACACAAGGTCAAAGTAGGTCAATCTGAAACAGGAAAAGCCAAAATTAGGGAGTTGGCAGCAGTTAACAAAATATCAAATGGTGAGAGTAAGTCGTGCGGGCCACAGGTGTCCTGAGGTTATGAGAAAACTGTGTTTATGAGTGAGAAAAAACCATGGAAAAACAAAAAGTCTGTTTGGTCAGAAATTTTAAGATGGTTAAGTGGTTAATAATGTGGGCCCTGAAATCAGGTGCTGAGGTTCAAATTGCAGGCCTCACTCTCACTAGCTTTGGGACCTCGGCAAGCTATAACCCTCCGCACTCCAATTTCCTCCTCCATAAAAAGGAGAAAAGAATAGCTCTCCCTCAAGGAAAGCACCAATCAACGAATCCCATCTCCAGGGCCCTGCGGTTGGATGGGCTATCCATAGTCAGGGTCACTGCTAGCAAGAGAAAGGCAGTTTAAATTTGGGGGAAAGACGCTGCCTCCTGCAGCCCACCGTAAATGTTCACATGGACAGAAACAGCCCTGGACACCATGGAGAGACATGGTCCCAGCATGAAGTCAATCAAGGAGGACAAGATTGAAGATGGGACTGGGTGTGGCTCAGTGGCAGAGCACTTGCCTAGCATGTGCAGAGAGGCCAAGGGCTTGATTCCTAGCACCCAGTGTGGCAATATGAAATATGGCTATATGGAAAGAAGTAAAATATAAAATACAGCGCCAATGTGAAGCCGATCCCAAGTCCGCGCTACATACACACTACTCTGTTATGGAAACCAATGTAAGTTTTTCTAAAACTCTGTGTCTGTGTGTGTGTGTGTGTGTGTCTTGCAAGTAGAAGAGTTCTAACCTGTGTGGCCAATCTGTGGAGTTCCTTGGATCCCAAAAGACCTCCAACGGCAAGTGAGAGGGACTTCAAGACTCTTTGTACTAGTGTGTTTATTCTTCCAGAACTCTCTTCTCTCTGATTTCTTTGCAAATATATTTTTTTTAAATCCTCATTATAGTCAAGACACTATGTAGATGATCCTTCTGTGAGTTGCATTTGGAAGGTCTGTGGTAAGGTCTGGGCAATCAGAATTTTTCCTATAGTTACCTCTAGAGTAAGAAGTATCATGTTGTTAATCTGTATCTGTTTAAATGAATCAAGAAGTTTTAAAGAAATCGATTAATTTAAATGTGCGCAGGGCAAAATTGTCATCCTGTAATTAAATTTGTAGATTTAGCTAGCCCTTGATTAAACTTCATAGATTCAGATATCTTGGGAAATAGAACAACTTTTAAAAAAAAATTCACAGCTTCAGAAATCCTTGGAGTTAAAAGGGCCTTTAAGATCTTCTTTCCAACTGATTTATCTTGTACACTGTTCATTCAAGTCTTCTATGGCTGCAAAAAAATTAAAAAATAAGGAAAAAAAAAAGATAATGCCCACATCCTCATCCAGCCCACTTAATTGATTTGAGGTGGACCTGGGGTTTCAGGTGTCATCAGTTTTAAGCAAGGTCTTTGGGAGCTCTGGTGTGCACCTAGGGTTGAAGAACACAGGGCCAATCCTCATATTTGAGCAAACAAGGACCAGAGTGTGGAGGTGTCTTCTCCAAGGTATGACTGAAGACCACGGACAGATGGACAGTCATTCCTGAAGGCTGGCCCGTGAGTGAGCTGTGAACCTGAAAGTAGAATCTCCTGCTCTGTTTCCTTCCAGGTGTCTGAGATCAGAAGAGGCAGCCCATGCACTTTGAGGGAGCCTGCTGTCCTCACCACGTGAGTGTGGTAAATATCAGTGACTGATTGCATTCTGGATCCCACTCTCACTTGCCCCAAGGAAAGTGCTAGAACAGTCACTTCCTATCATCAGATATTAAGACATGGGATATTTTAAATGATGGATTAGAGTAAAAGCAATAAATGCATGAATGACTCCAAGTGTTGTAAAAAATGAACTGCACAGAGAGAAGGCTGCACTACACAAAGACACCCCTGAGACCCTCTCTCAATAAACACAGCTGAACTGGGGTTCCGACCACACCAGTGTCTGCTCCTCTGAGTTTGGGTTTAGCCTCAAGATAGGTCAGGAAAGGTCAGAACAAATCAGCTCAGCTTCCCCAGTGGCCAAACTTTGTCATCTAGAGCTTTGAGGTCACAGGTGCTGCATTGAAGAGAAAGCAAAACAAGGGACGGACAGGTCAGCGTCTTTGTCTCCTAGCCTGGACCGTGTGAGTTTTCAGATGCAGGAAGAGAAAGATGAAAGGGGGAGACAGCACTTACTTATCATGTCCATCTGTGTCACAACTGTGAGTTTACTTTGCTATTTTCACTAACATTGCAATCACCTATCAGATCAAACAGCCTGAGTGTTCACCTTTATACTGTCATACAAAGTAGTTTTGGTGCCCTAAAATTATCTCTGCTCTACTTTCCACCTCTTCTTGTTTCCAACCTCACACAGACCTCTGATCTCTATTTACTGTCTCCATAGATTTTCCTTTTTCGGAATGTTATGTATTTGGAATCAAATTCTATGTTGCTTTTTCATATTGGATTTTTAAATTTAACAATAAGATTCCTTCCATGTCTTTTTATGGCTTGCTAGCCCTAATTTTGTTCATTATATTTTGGGTGCTGAGTATTTCGTTATGTGGATGTACCACACTCAATCCACTCACCTAATGAAGAATCTATTGGTTGCTTCCAAGTTTCTGCAATTATGAATAAAGTTGCTGTGAGCATCACCACACAGGTTTTTGTGTGGACAAAAATTTATTCAAGCAAATGCCTAGAAGTGTGATTTCTAGGTGGTATAGTAGAGCGTGTTTTGTTTGTAGGAAACTGCTAAACTGTCTTCCACAGTGACTGTACCATGTGAATTCCCATCAGCAAAAAATGAGAGTCCCTGTTGCTCCAGGTCCTTGCAAACCTGAGAACACATTTTATTGGCAACAAGAAAAATATACTTATACATTGTTACTGGGAGTTTCAATTGTTTCAAAGTCTGTAGAATTTTAAAATATATATCAAAATTTGAAATGCACATGCCCTTTGTCCCCATAATCTGACTTGTATGCATGTGTACTCTATGTGCACTAACTTTGTGGACAAGGAACATATATGTCCATGGATATTAAGAGTGACATGGCGTATAATATTGATATACTGTAAAGGTACACAGTTAGGGTTCTCGAAGCACAAATTATGGCACATTATGGCATATTTACACAGTAGATAACTAGGTTTCCATTCAAAAAGATGAGGGCATTCATTCCATGAGTAGATGTGAAAAGAGACCCAAACAAAAGTGGGAAAAGCAAATTGGAAAAAAAAAAAAGAATAAAATGTGTCCTTTTTTCTCCTTAGGGATGCATAAGGGGAGGAGAAAACGTGGGAAGTGAAATTGGTTTTGAATATGATTTGTTTTGTTGTCATTTTCATTGCGCCCCGTTCCTGACTGATCACTATTATTGTCCCACACATTGCCATCCTTTCTCTTTTATTAATTTTTACTATTTATTTTTATTAAGTTACTTAAAATTTAATAAACATTAATTAATACATCATGTAACCCAGGAACACTATCAATAATTTACAGAGATCATGTAAAACATTAGTTTTAATTTGAATTACTTTTTAATTTGAATTTTGGGTCATATACATTCATTGCATACTCCAAGATTAATTAATTAATAGCTTTGAAGATAATGTGATTATAAACTAAAGGTAAATGTTGAAAATACCAAATTCATAATAAGGACAAATGGGTTGCATTCAAGTTTCAACTAATAATAGCAGTATCAAATTTTATATTTGTTAAAAGATAATCAAAAGAACATGTGCCAGATTGATTTCCCTTTTATTATCTGAGTCCCTTTTATGCATGCACACTTAAAAAAAATCTCCTATAAAATAAAGTTATATACCCACTTCTAGTGAGTTGGTTTATATATATGGTAAAATGTGTAAACTATTATTGTGCAGCTGAATGTTTTTTTTTTTACTTGTGTGACCACAAAACAGATCAAGATCTCTACCACCACTTCAGTGGTCACAGCGTCTCTTTATTTCAAAGGGCAGCACTGCCCTGGCTTCTGTAGGTGCAAACTGGATTTGCCAGGTCTAGAGCCTGTATCAATGGAATCACAAGTATGTTCTCCCCAGGGTCTGTTTCCTGTGCCCACCTTAAGACCCATGGTACCCAGCCACATCGTCAGGTAGAATTATCATCCACCTACTCTGCATGTTCAAATCTATTCTGAGTTACACAGTAATGCTCCTGTTATATAATAGAGTTTGCTCTGTTCATTGTATTTCAAATAAATCAATAAAAATAAATAGTAAGCTGGGCATGGTGGGTCACACCTGTAATCTCAACAGCTTGGGAGACTGAGGCAGGAGGATCCAGAGTCCAAAGCCAGCCTCAGCATTAGTGAGGTGTTAAAAAACTCAGTGAGACGCTGTCTCTAAATAAAAAATACAAAACAGGGCTAGGGATGTGGCTTAGTGGTTGAGTGCCCCTGAGTTCTATCCCTGGTAACTAACTAAATAAATAAATAAATAGTAAAAACAATGACAAAAGAGAAAGGATGGTAATGTGTGGACCTATAACCTGTCATGAATGGAGAATTATGAGTATTTCAATCCTGTGTATATCTTTTTTACTCTTGAAGGACATTCATGCCCTTTGCAGATTGGAGACACTAGAAGCAGTGCTTGTGGGTCTAAAAGGACCACCAGCAGCGAGCGACTGAGGGGCAGGCTTCCTTCCTTATGCTTACAGTGAAAATTGCCAGGATGCTCTAGCAACTCTTTCCTCATCTCTCATTGGTCAGAATTTTGTTATATGTTCTTGTCTAAAAAGAAAATCTCTGATAAAGGGCTTATGTTGCCCTTTATACTCAGGCCCATGAGCTGGTGAAATTCTCTCAACCACATATGCAGCAAGTCAGTGTGGGAGGGAGGAGGAGCAGATGCTGAGAAGCCCAATGCTGGGCCCAGCATCCAGGGCAGCAGCAGAGCCAGGGGGTGATCTCATAGTCCTCCCTTCCACCCCACATTGGCATAAAAGTGTGGCCCAGGAGCTCTCAGTCTTCAGTACACAGACAGACATTCTTAACAAATAGGTTGATATTGCAAGTTTCTTTGGAGTGAGTGGTGCAGTCACTGTAAAGACAGGATATCTTGTATAACAATGAGGGTCTCCCTCCATTTCCATGCCTCATTGTTATACAAAATTACATATAAGAGGTTGTGAGGGGAATGGGAAAATAAACAAGGAGAGAAATGAATTACAGTAGATGGGGTAGAGGGAGAAGATGGGAGGGGAGGGGAGGGGGATAGTAGAGGATAGGAAAGGTAGCAGAATACAACAGTTACTAATAGGGCATTATGTAAAAATGTGGATGTGTAACTGATGTGATTCTGCAATCTGTATTTGGGGTAAAAAATGGGAGTTCATAACCCACTTGAATTTAATGTACGAAATATGATATGTCAAGAGCTATGTAATGGTTTGAACAACCAATAAAAAAAAAAAAGACAGGATATCTTCTAAAATAGTTTACTTAAATGGGAAAAAAAAAACCTGAACCACTTGAAAGGACACATTAGCAAGTTAAGCTTCTCATGGAAACATGTTTTTCTGCATGACTATCTTTTAAATTAGTGTCACTTCTTTTCAAGCTTATCCTTGGTTATGAAAGAAATATATAACTACATCATCATAGTAATGATCTGATTAAAATTATGTCCTCAATTGTATTTCTAAGAGATGTAGGAGTGTTACTCAGGTTGTCATCATGATGTAAAAATAGATTCCATTTGTATTACAGATATTGAGTGCCCCAGGGATGTACACTTTGAGTCTTTTAATTATATACATCCACTCCCTTGATGAACTCATTTGGTCTCATGAATATGCATATGCCCCCAAGCCTCTGGAGTTGCATCAATGCCTTATCTATCACTCCCAAATTACAGACCTGTTTCTCCAGCTCTTGTCTCACTATCTCACTTATCTAATTTTGGATACCTAGGTATGCAAAACAGAATCCCCGAGCTGCTTCTCCCATGAGCCTCCTCACTGCTGACCTCACCACCTCTCACTTCTGTGCCATATCTTCACCTTGCTCCTATCCAGGTCACTGTCTTCTCTCATTGAATTATGATACTTGCCTCTCCACTGTTCTCCCTGCTTCTGGACTTACCCCTCCACTGTCAATCCTGAGCAGACAGACAATCCTTTCAACATGCGAGCGCCGTAGTGTCAACCTTCTTTGCCAACCCTTTCTGCAGCTTCTGCTTATCTCAGAATAAAAGCCAGCATTCTCAAGGCCTCAGCAATGCCCTGCACAAATCTGACCTCCCCTCTTCTCCATCCTAATCTTCTGCTGTCCCCCATGATGTGCATTCTTCTCTAGCCACTCTGCCCTCCAGGCCATTTCTGGAAAATACAATGTTTTTTTTTTTTTTTTACTTGCTCCTCTGTCTGGAATCCTCTTCTTCCAAATATCTTTCCTATACCCTTTGGATCTTTGGCCACATTATCCTTCCTGGCTAAGCTCTTCTTAGGCCACCGCACTTACAACCATGTGCCCCTCCACCATCCTCCCTGCCTGCTCTGCTCTGGAGTCACTCTTGGCAACGTCCAGCATGTTCTGCTCATTTGCCTATTTATTGACTACTCCATCCCATTACAATGAAAACGCCACGTGGGCAGGGTTCTGTCTGCTCTGTTTACTCTGATATCCTTTAAAACACTGTCTCGGACCTAGTGAGCATTCAACAAATATTTCTAGGTTGATGAACACTGCAGAGGATGTGTAGGGAGTCCAGCAGAGTGGGGTCTTGGTGGCCTGGAGCATCTGTTCTCCTGGAAGCAGACGTGTGGAATCAAATGAACCAATGCATGAAATAGTGTCAGAAGGTGCTAACCGCCATGAAGAAACGTAAAGCAAAGCAAGTCCAGAGCAGGTGGTGAAACGTGTAGTGTGGGTTCTTAGAATCACTGGTGGACCCATCATGAGGCCATGTTCAAATGGGAAACTGAGTAAAACCAGGGAGGAGCATGTGACTGTCCAGAATGAGATTCCCAACAGGAGAAGGCCACCATCAAGGCCCTTATTCAGGAGGGCACGGAAGATGGGCCAGGAAGAGAAGCAAGGCAGCAGAGACAGAATGAGAGAGAGACCCGTGCTGGGTGTGAGGGGGCACGCCTGGAGAGCAGGGGAAGATGTGTGGGATTCTGCACCACAGCTCAAGGAGAGGCGGCGAGGCAGGGTTTAATCAGGACAGGGGCAGGGTCTGACGTCCATTGGTCAATGAGAGCAGAAGGACTCCTTGGGAGTCCAGGGGAGAAGTCAAGACAGTCTGGAGGAAGGAATGTGCTCTAGGGGTAGTAAGAGGGAACTTGGGATAGCCTTTGAAGGTGGAGCCAGCTGGTTTTCTGTAACAACATGGAATAGAAAAAAAGTGAGTTCAAGAAGGCTC
Source organism: Marmota flaviventris (assembly GCF_047511675.1). Taxonomy (NCBI): domain Eukaryota; kingdom Metazoa; phylum Chordata; class Mammalia; order Rodentia; family Sciuridae; genus Marmota; species Marmota flaviventris. The sequence goes on from NC_092504.1 coordinate 8,938,784, forward strand.
TAGGTGTTTTAGTCTGAGGAGCTAAGTGAACATTGGTGGTATTTTCTAAGTTTAAAAAGTAGAGAGGAACAAGTTTGGAGTGTGGAGTGTAGAATGCAACATTCCTTTGGAAACTTTTTTTTTTTTGAGGTGCTGAGGATCAAACCCAGGGCCTCATATGGCCTAGGCAAGTGGTAGGCTGAGCTTCACCTGCTTGTTGCAACTCCCCCTCCCTTTGCAACTTTCAGATGCCACTAAAACAGCCACATGGAGATATCAAAAAGGTGGTCAATCATTGAGTTTGGAACACAGAGTGAGATCAGAGATTGATTTTGGAAATATATATCTATATCTATATATCTATATATCTATATCTATATCTATCTATCTCTATCTATCTATATATATATATATATATATATATATATATATATATATATATATATGTTGTATTATACACACACACAGAGAAATTATATTATAATTCACACAATTCCTTCAACAGAGATTATCTTCTTGGATACTTGCAGCAGCCGAAAACTCATGTTTTATTTTTATTTAATAATGAAACAAAGTGAGGCTCAAGGAAGTGAAAAGATTCATCGGTATCCCCATTACTTGATGAACTTCCCAGACTTTCTCTGAGTGTGTGCTGGTAAGACAGTCAGTAAGACAAAATATGGGCACTCAACTTGCTCCAACTCTAGTGAATGTGCCAGGCAGTGTCAGCTCATAACACACTCGATATGTTCTAGCTAACAGACTTAAAATTAAGCCTACAACTTTTAAATTTTAAATTTACTTTCATAAAAAATTAAAGAAAAAAAGGTGAAAAATAAAGGCCTGGAGTTCACTTCCTTCTCAGCCTTCCATGGCCTTGGGGCCCTATCTTTGTGTCAGGTGTCCCTCAAGAGCCACCCTGCTGCCGCCTCCCCATCAGCCAGGCTCCCTTGCTCACACTGAGCATGGACTCTGAGGCTCCTAATGAGCTTGAAGCCCCTGTGCTTTGCTCAGGGAACAAGTGAAATGCAACCCGTGAAGTTGATCCACTCCCTGATGCCTTGTCCTTCCCAATAGAAGACATGATAGCAAAGGCAAATCTATAACACAAGCAGGGACGGCCATCGTAGCAGGTGACAGGAAGTCTGGAGTTGGAAGTGAGGCACTGTTAACCTGCTGCACATTCATTTCCCACCACAAAAACCCTGCTCCGGGCTGCTGCTTCCCCTCCACGGAACAGGCAAGATCATTTTTGTCCCTAGAACCTGCTGATGACCTGGGTGTTATCTTGAACCAAAACCTGGACAAAAACACATGGAAAGGCAAGGGAAGCTGCTTCAGAGTATAGCAGCTGCTGGTTCAGATCCTGGCTGCTAAGTCTCGGGGAAAATCCTTTGACAGATCGCTTAACCTTACTGCGTTTGATGAGTTAAAGAGGAACTTAATTGAGATTATGTACAGGAAACTCAGAGCACAACCTGCCCCTACCCCTGCTTTATTCCGTAGCACAGTCTGAAAGTCATCTTTCTCCAGGAGAAATTCAACTCCCCAGCTCCCCAGGCCCTCCCACACATGCTCTTAGGTTTCAATTCAAAAGAGCCAGACTGACCACCGAGCTGACCAGAGGCAGCCTCACTTCAGAGACAGACCCGGCTGACAGAGTAAATAAACTGGGTGAGGAGTTGTCTCCAAGCAGTTTTATAAATCAGATCCTTGCTAACAGCCAAAGGAAAATATCAACTTTGTCTTTCCCCCTGCCCAAACGTCGTGAAATATGTTCTATTTTCCAAAATCACATGGTTCTCTATTGCCTTAAGAAGCCCAGGGCCCCGGGGGCAGGGGGCCTTGGGGGAGGCGGGGAGGGGAGATCTATGACACATTGTTCTTCTGAGAAGGTGGAAGAGGGACAGAGGTGTGTGGTCCTGCAAAGCGGAGGCCGGGCCGATGCCTCCCTCTCCTAGAAACTCATTTATCACCTTGATGGTTTCAGCTCATTTGCCGCCAAGTTATTGTCACCCTTAAAATAATGTGGCTTGACAGGGGGAAAAATGAAATCCTTGTGAAAAGTTACCTAGTCATCACACTCAGGAGTCAAAATATAGACTGCAGTATCCAAACACCGGGCCGGGCATGGCGGGGGTGGTATTTCCTCTCTCCCGCAGGCTTTGGTTTTAGAACAGGACATTAACATTTATGTCATGTTAACGTGCACCTAGGCATGGCGTGTGGCCTCCTGCCACGGACACAGGGAAACACGTGCTCCAGCACTGCCTTAGCATGGCCGCCAGCGCTTCCAGGGTAAATGGAGATGCGTGTTCCCTTGCCTGGAGAGTTAATAGCGGGCGATGACTTGAACGTTTGGTCATCCCCCTGTGCCCAGACTCCATTTCATATGTCAGGAAAGCACTCAATCTTGCTGCACTCTGAATACCGACTTGTCTTCATCCCCAGAAGCAATCAAGCCAAAGCAATCCCAACCTGGAACACCCCAAACTTTCTGGCCACCCCATTTAACTAGCTACGTGACCTTGATCGACTTCTAGTTGCCCCCATTTGTAAACTGACAGGCAAGCTTACCTGTGGGCTTGTCACAAAGAGGACATGCAACATCTTTTGCAAGAGCCTGTGCTGGCTCCTGCAGGCAGGAGACCCGGGGGTACTGGGAGTTTCCTCCTTTCCAACTTGTCTTGTATCCTTACCTTGTGGACCCATAATCCAGGATTCTAGGTTCATTAACCTCAGAAAGCATGACTGTTTTCCACATTGGTGTGCTAGTCAGAACCTGCCAATCCTACCATGAGCTTGTTCCCCCTTGCACACAACCTGGAAAGAGGCCACACCAAGAAGGAGAGGTGTCCTCCTTGACATGCAGGGTTGGCTAGGCGGGGGCACAGTGGGAGGCAGGAGGTGCCTGTGGTGTGGCTACTGTGCTTCCCCCCTTCTCCAGCTCTCATGCATCTCCACTCTGCTCCCCAAATGTCTTAAAGCACCACGCCACTGGACTTCAGCTTTGTCTACCCAAAACCCTTCCTTTTTATTTTTTTATTTTTTTTTATTAGTTGCTCAAGACAATTCAATGATCTTGACATATCACACATTTGATTCAAATGAGTATGAATTCTCATTTTTCCACGTGTACAGATTGCAGGATCACATTGGTTATACCAAAACCCTTCCTTTTATCTTCCTTTACCATGTGGTTCACCTTCTCGTGACCAGTCAGGACTCCATGGCCTTCATGCGGAGGTTTGCTGTTCATGCTGTCCATCACGGAGCCCCACTCTGTATTCTCTCTGCTTTTAGCACAACCTACAGCACTGTCTTCCAGAATATTTTTGGTTATCCATTCCTCATCCCTTCATGATCTTTCACAAGGACAAGGCTTTTTGAAGATTCTGTGATGTCCTTAGCTCCTTGCCCAGTCGCTGAGCACACATAGGACACTCAGGAGATGTTTGGGAAAATGTATTTAAATGTATGCAATATAGGTAATTTTACAAAATCAGGTGTGTGTGTGTGTGTGTGTGTGTGCATGAGTGCATACGTGTGTGTGTTCAAAATGTCTTCAACATGAGCACTATAATGAAGTTTTTAATGAGCTGTACTGTTGCTAATACATGTATTTTCATAGTATATTTATAAAATTTCTCCATATCCACATTTCCTTTAGAAAAACAAAGAAAACGAGAGAACAATGAACAAACCCTGGGTTTCATTCAACGACAAGTGTTTATTGAGAGGCACATGGAAGAGTCCAAGTAAGTGTTAGAGCATGTGTTCCTGTGTGTCCATAAGAGAGCCACAGTCGTGCCAAAGTGCATGTTAACATGACATAACCATTCAAAAATCAAGAGTTACCATTGAATATGTACCAACATAGAAGTGACCAAATTAAATAAGACATGAGAAGTAACTTAAATATAAAAATAAAAATAATATCCTTAAGTCAGTTATCACTGATATTGGGTTTTGTTTCCTATAACCTGTATTCTGTTATTTTCATAAACATAGAAGTTGGGATTTTTTTTTTTAATTTAGAGGTGTGTAAATATTAGAAGATAATCTCCAAAATATTTATATTTTTGTAGGGAGTGGTGGCACATGCCTGTAATCCCAGTGGCTCAGGAGATGGAGGCAGGAGGATGATGAGTTCAAAGCCAGCCTCAGCAATTTAGTGAGGCACTAAGCAACTCAGTGAGACCCTGTCTATAATAAAATACAAAATATGGCTGGAGTTGTGGCTCAGTGGTCAAGTGCCTATGAGTTCAATCCCTGGTACCCCAAAATAAAAATCGTGTGTGTGTGTGTGTGTGTGTATTTTTAAATCATTTCCTCTGAAATGTCAATATTAATATTCTACAAGTTTTCAAACAATAACCAATTAATTATATTTAAATCATTGAAACTGCAGAAAGCTACAGTTTGTTTTAATAATATAAATTATTCTGTACGACACATCAGTATTTCAAATTCAGTGAAAAGATAAAAAGTGATTAATTACAAACTTTAATCACTTAAAATGTTAACCTATTTGAAACAATATCTTAAAAAGACTCTTTTTGCATCTAGGTTCATTAGAGATATTGGTCTGTAGTTTTCTTTCTTTGAAGTGTCTTTGTCTGGTTTAGGAATCAGGGTGATGTTGGCCTCGTAGAATGAATTTGGAAGTTCTCCCTCTTTTTCTATTTCCTGAAATAGCTTGAAAAGTATTGGTATTAGTTCCTCTTTAAAGGTTTTGTAAAACTCTGCTGTATACCCATCCGGTCCTGGGCTTTTCTTAGTTGGTAGTCTTTTGATGGTTTCTTCTATTTCCTCAATTGATATTGGTCTGTTTAGGTTGTCTATATCCTCCTGACTCAATCTGGGTAGATCATATGACTTAAGAAATTTATCGATGCCTTCACTATCTTCTATTTTATTGGAGTATAAGGATTCAAAATAATTTCTGATTATCTTCTGTATTTCTGAAGTGTCTGTTGTGATATTGCTTTTTTCATCCCGTATGCTAGTAATTTGAGTTCTCTCTCTTCTTCTCTTCATTAGCATGGCTAAGGGTCTGTCAATTTTATTTATTTTTTCAAAGAACCAACTTTTAGTTTTGTCAATTTTTTCAATTGTTTCTTTTGTTTCGATTTCATTAATTTCAGCTCTGATTTTAATTATTTCTTGCCTTCTACTTCTTTTGCTGTTGTTTTGCTCTTCTTTTTCTAGGATTTTGAGATGAAGTATGAGATCATTTATTTGTTGTTTTTTTTTCTTTTTTTAAGGAATGAACTCCAAGCAATGAATTTTCCTCTTAGAACTGCTTTCAATGTGTCCCATAGATTCCGATATGTTGTGTCTGTGTTTTCATTTATCTCTAAGAATTTTTTAATTTCCTCCTTGATGTCTTCTATAACCCATTGATCATTCAGTAACCTATTGCGAATCTGATACAAAAACATATCAAAAAAATTGTGCACCATGATCAAGTAGGATTCATCCCTGGGATGCAAGTCTGGTTCAATATACGGAAATCAATAAATGTTATTCACCACATCAATAGACTTAAAAATAAGAACCATATGATCATCTCGATAGATGCAGAAAAAGCATTCGACAAAGTACAGCATCCCTTTATGTTCAAAACTCTAGAAAAACTAGGGATAACAGGAACATACCTCAATATTGTAAAAACAATCTATGCTAAGCCTCAGGCTAGCATCATTCTGAATCGAGAAAAATTAAAGGCATTCCCTCTAAAATCTGGAACAAGACAGGGATGCCCTCTCTCACCACTTCTGTTCAACATAGTTCTAGAAACACTGGCCAGAGCAATTAGACAGACAAAAGAAATTAAGGCATAAAAATAGGAAAAGAAGAACTTAAATTATCACTATTTGCAGATGATATGATTCTATACCTAGCAGACCCAGAAGGTTCTACAAAGAAACTATTAGAGCTAATAAATGAATTCAGCAAAGTGGCAGGATATAAAATCAACACGCATAAATCAAAGGCATTCCTGTATATCAGCGACAAATCCTCTGAAATGGAAATGAGGACAACCACTCCATTCACAATATCCTCAAAAAAAATAAAATACTTGGGAATCAACCTAACAAAAGAAGTGAAAGACTTATACAATGAAAACTACAGAACCCTAAAGAGAGAAATAGAAGAAGATCTTAGAAGATGGAAAAATATACACTGTTCATGGATAGGCAGAACTAACATCATCAAAATGGCGATATTACCAAAAGTTCTCTATAGGTTTAATGCAATGCCAATCAAAATCCCAATGGCATTTCTTGTAGAAATAGAGAAAGCAATTATGAAATTCATATGGAAAAATAAAAGACCCAGAATAGCAAAAACAACTCTAAGCAGGAAGTGTGAATCAGGCGGTATAGCGATACCAGACCTCAAACTATACTACAGAACAATAGTAACAAAAACAGCATGGTACTGGTACCAAAACAGGCGGGTGGACCAATGGTACAGAATAGAGGACACAGAAACCAATCCACAAAACTACAACTATCTTATATTTGATAAAGGGGCTAAAAGCATGAAATGGAGGAAGGATAGCATCTTCAACAAATGGTGCTGGGAAAACTGGAAATCCATATGCAACAAAATGAAACTGAATCCCTTTCTCTCGCCATGCACAAAAGTCAACTCAAAATGGATCAAGGAGCTTGATATCAAATCAGAGACACGGCATCTGATACAAGAAAAAGTTGGCTACGATCTACATACTGTGGGGTCGGGCTCCAAATTCCTCAATAGAACACCCATAGCACAAGAGTTAATAACTAGAATCAACAAATGGACTTATTCAAACTAAAAAGTTTTTTCTCAGCAAAAGAAACAATAAGAGAGGTAAATAGGGAGCCTACATCCTGGGAACAAATCTTTACTCCTCACACTTCAGATAGAGCCCTAATATCCAGAGTATACAAAGAACTCAAAAAATTAAACAATAAGAAAATGAATAACCCAATCAACAAATGGGCCAAGGACCTGAACAGACACTTCTCAGAGGAGGACATACAATCAATCAATAAGTACATGAAAAAATGCTCACCATCTCTAGCTGTCAGAGAAATGCAAATCAAAACCACCCTAAAATACCATCTCACTCCAGTAAGATTGGCAGCCATTATGAAGTCAAACAACAACAAGTGCTGGCGAGGATGTGGGGAAAAGGGTACACTTGTACATTGCTGGTGGGACTGCAAATTGGTGCAGCCAATTTGGAAAGCAGTATGGAGATTTCTTGGAAAGCTGGGAATGGAACCACCATTTGACCCAGCTATTCCCCTTCTCAGTCTATTCCCTAAAGACCTAAAAAGAGCATGCTACAGGGACACTGCTACATCAATGTTCATAGCAGCTCAATTCACAATAGCAAGACTGTGGAACCAACCTAGATGCCCTTCAATAGATGAATGGATAAAAAAAATGGGGCATTTATACACAATGGAGTATTACTCTGCATTAAAAAATAACAAAATCATAGAATTTGCAGGGAAATGGATGGCATTACAACAGATTATGCTAAGTGAAGCTAGCCAATCCCTAAAAAACAAATGCCAAATGTTTTCTTTGATATAAGGAGAGTAACTAAGAACAGAGTTGGGAGGAAGAGCATGAGAAAAAATTAACATTAAACAGGGGTGAGAGGTGGGAGGGAAAAAGAAAGAGAAGGGAAATTGCATGGAAATGGAAGGAGACCCTCATGGTTATACAAAATTACATACAAGAGGAAGTGAGGGGAAAGGGGGAAAAAAAAACAAGGGGGAGAAATGAATTACAGTAGATGGGGTAGTGAGAGAAGATGGGAGGGGAGGGGATGGGGGATAGTAGAGGATAGGAAAGGCAGCAGAATACAACAGACACTAGTATAGCAATATGTAAAACAGTGGATGTGTAACCGAGGTGATGCTGCAATCTGTATATGGGGTAAAAATGGGAGTTCATAACCCACTTGAATCAAAGTGTGAAATATGATATGTCAAGAACTATGTAATGTTTTGAACAACCAACAAAAAAATTAAAGGAAAAAAATACTCTTTTTATTCCTTCAAACAAAAGTCATCTACATACAGATTTCTTCAACTGCAGTTCATGAATGATGAGGAAGTTCAAGTGGAAAGCAGGGAGAAAGTGAATCTACTGACCATCATGTTCGCCGAGAGTTCTCTAGATTTAGTATCCTAAGAAGTGAAAGTAGATTCAGTCTTTGTTTTCTTTAGCCCAGGTTTACTCTCGATCTATATATAGACATGATCTGTAGTCTCTGTCACATGAGATAGGACACTGGCAGAGAATGTGGATTCTAAGTCCCAAAGGCTTTGGTTTAAACTCTGAATCTATAATCTGTTTACTTATAACATTTTTTTTTAACTTAAACACCCTGTACCTATGTTTTATTTTCTGTAAAATAATTATGATTTAATTTCCTTTTAGTTTCTTGTAAGTATTAAAGAAATTAAAGAACATAAAGTTTTGTTTTGTTTTGTTATGTCATTAGATTTTACATATGTTATATATATAATATATATATTATAATATATATATTATATATTATAATATATATATATTATATATATATAACATATATATCTAATAGGATTAAACTGTGAGGTTGGTACTGCTATTTTTTTTCTGTTGATATTATAGAAAAACTACCCTTTTCTCTAAGAAATTTATTCTGTGTGTCTATGGACTGCTTTTACAATATGATGGAGCTGAATAATTCCCATAGAGATCTTATGGCCCCAAACCTGAGATATTCATTATCTGGCCCTTTACTGAAAATTGTGCCTATCTATAACCTACAGCAAAACATATTAGTAAAAATCAGCTCACTCAGCACAAAGAAGGAGTTTCTCTGGGACTCTTGAGCCAATAAATAACTCAGGTTGGATACATTGATTCAAGACTCGGACCAGAGCTAAGCACAGTGGCACATGCCTGCTCTCCCAGCTTCTTGGGAAGCTAAGACAGGGAGATTGCAAGTTCAAGGACAGCCTGGGCAACTTATCAAGACCCTGTTTCAAAACAAAATAAAATAAAAATGGCCGGAGATGTAGCTCAGTGGTAGAGCACCCATGGGTTCAATGCCCACTACAACATGCACGTGCACACGCGCGCGCACACACACACACACACATACACACACACATGCACACACAGCAAAAACGGTCAGACCCTCTTTAGGCTTTAAATACCTGCACTGGGAAACAGAAGATGGTAAAATGGCCTACAAAGTTCTGGGGGAAAATTATTTAAAATCTTATACTCAGCACAGAATCAATCAATTCTCAAGGTAGAATGAAGGCTTTTTCACAGATGCACAGATCAACCTCAAATACACCCACACCTTTTCAGAAAGTCACCGTACAATTTTTTCAGCAAAATAATGAACGAGAAAGCTATGGCTCACAGAAGCAGGGAAATATAACTTACACAAAGAGGAGGCCCTACCAGGAGAGAAGCAAAACAAAGCAAGAGCCAAGTGGTGAAGAAGGAAGCTGGGGTGGCCGCTGTGCGGAGGTCACTACATGAAGACTGTGCAATGACAGAATGCCCAATTTATCTGAATGTCACCAAAGGAAATTGTGGGAAATAAGTGCATTGGTTGTGTTAGGAAGAAGTTTGGAGCAAGTTAAGCAAAAGTAAATAAAGATCAATTTTAGAGAAAATTTTAAAATTATGCAGGGAGAAATTTTGTCATGGTTTACCAAGTGGCTGAGCTCTAAGTAGCTCTTAGTTGTCATTTTACAGACACTGGATGTTGGTCTAAGAATGTTTTTCTATTGCTACACTGAAATGTGATGGCATGTTAAGGACCTGCATTCGTGGTGAAATGGCACCCTCTAGAAACAAGGTCATGTTCTTATCTACCTGGTGAGATCAAAACGTGATGCATAACACAAAAAAGAAGTAGTCATGAATGTGTTATTTAAGGATAGGTAATAATGTAAAAATAATCAGCTTAAAGAGGTAAAGTGGCTGAAAAGATGAAACTGGAAGTGGGCACAGAGATAACCATCATGCAAGAAGCTTGCATAAACCAAGAAACTTACAGTGTTGGTTGACTGTCTAGCCTTGTACCTGTGTTTTTGAAATAATTATTTCACTTAGAGTATGTCACATATAAAGAACATTACTCATGTCCTACAAATTTGTGCAACTACTATGGAGATTCCTTAGAAAACTTGGAATAGAACCATTATTTGCCCTAATTATCTCACTTCTTGGTATACACAAAAGACTTAAAATCAGCATACTATAGTGACACAGCCACATTAATGTTTACAGCATCTCAATTCACAATAGTTAAGCTATGGAACTAACCTAGGTGTCCTTTAACAGATGAATGGATAAAGAAAATGTGGTATATATACAAAATGGATTATTAGCCTTAAAGAAAAATAAAATGATGGCATTTGATGGTAAATGAATGAACTGGAGACTATAATGCTAAGTGAAATAAGCCAATTTCAAAAACCCAAAGGCCAAATGTTCTCTCTTATAAGCAGATTTTAACATACAACAAGGGGTGAGGGGAGAATAGAAGTTCATTGCATTAGACAAAGGGGAATAAAGGTGGAGGATGTGAATAGAAAAGACAATAGAATAAATCAGACGTAACTTTCCTATGTTCACATATGAATAAGAAACCAATGCAACTCCATATCAGGTACAACCACAAAAATGGGAAGTAATACTCCATATATGTATAATATGTTGAAATACACTGCACTATCATGAATATCTCAAAAAGAACAAATAAAAATTAAAAAAGGAAAAAGAGAATTTCTCATGTCCCATTACAACTTAACTAATTTTCACAAAGTAGACCTGCTGGAGTAACCATCACCAGATGAAGAAGCAGCTGTTAACACCCAAACCTCTCTTTCATTCCCTTGCCCAGTACTAACCTCTTTTTAGTTAGTTTTCCTGCATCCCCCACCCTTCCTTGTTTGGGAATTATATACACTCCATGCATGACCTTTTAGTGATGAAGGTGGCATACTTGACCAAAAACTTTCATCATCATAAGAATCTCCCCTAAGCCTTAGATTATTTCAAGTGCATTCAACATTACACAAATTGTGCATTATTAATGCCCCATGTTATAGTTCTCTTTAATATTATTTTTCTACAAATTTGACATCGTTATTTTATGCAATGTTTGTTTAAAATTGGGGTGTTTTATTACCATTCCCATTTGCACTGGGGTTTTTCTCTGTAGCATCTCTCTGAAAGGGCTGGTAAAGTCTCATTTTTATCTGTGTAACAAGTTCATTTTACTCATGTGTGTACTACGTAGATAATGTACACAATTCTAAGTCAATAAATGCTATTTTCTCAGCATATTAAAAAATTATTCCACACTTTTCTGCCTCTATCATTAAGTATTGCTGTTAACGAGTTCATTACTGTGTCCCAGGTTCCCAGATATTTCTTTGCAACTATTTGGTCTTTTTCCTACCTTTTTTTGGATACTGGGGATTGAACACAGAGGTCACAGGAGTGCTTAGTCACTGAGCTCCATCCCCAGCCCTTTTTATCTTTATTTTTTATTTTGAGACTGGATCTCACTAAGTTGCCTAGGGCCTTCCTAAGTTTCTGAGGCTGTCCTGAAACTTGTGATCCTCCTGCCTCAGCCTCCTAAGTCACTGGGATTACAGGTATGCAACATTGTGCTGGCTCTCTACCACTTTTAAGATCTCTTTTTCATGATGATTGATCCTCCCAGGTGAAGATTTCCTTCCATTTTTCCTGCTTCCTGCCCCTTATGGCTTAGCAATATAAAGATTGGTATTTTACAGTTTACAATTCTGTCAAATTACTGATCTCTACCATCAACTCTGCATTGTCCTTCCTAACATCTCTATTTAACCTCTGTGGCTTTGGTAACAATGTGCTAGAACGTCTTCTATCCTCTTCCGTAACTCTCTAACTCCTAACTTCTCAGAGTCTCTCCCTCTCAGACCATTCTCATTCTCTTTCTTGCTTATGCAAGAAGAAATTAGAGGAAATTTCTTCAGCTCTGTATTTTACTTTAATATTTTTCTCTTTAATTTTATGTGATTTCTTCTTATCCATTGAGTTTTTAATTTCAATTATTTCATTTTAATATATAGATAGGTGTTTTATTCACTCAATTTGAAACACTTTTTATTTATTGATTAGCACTGTGGATTTTCTCAGATTCCACAAAATATTTCCTCTGGTTTATATACATAGTAGTGTTTAGTAAGCCTGTTAAAAAAGTTCATTTTTTTTTAAACAGAAAAGTCAAGATGACTCATGCTCAGTTTGTCGTTGTGAACGGGAAGGCAGTATTTTCTCTCTACCTTCAGACAGCTACTGCTCATTCTCCAACTGATGGTCTGGTGTCCGCTCATCCACAACCACCACCCCAAGGCATATGGCATTAAATCCATAATCATCTCTGTGTCTTGGATTATTTTTCAATGATAATATTTTCTCTAGAAAGGCTTTCTACTGTTGATCTACAAATGCTTGGCGGGTATGCAATAATTGGGTTACATAGTAATATAATATTTTCATCATGTTAATCTGACTTCATTAATAACTTATCATAACAAACTACTGATTAATGATCACAATTAAGATCTTACATTTGGCAATATCCTTAAGTTTAGCTTGGAATGAAATTCTGATGCTCTGGAAATGTACATCAAAATCTCTTACAAAGCTTATAACAATAAACACCATAAATTTCTCATATAAATTTTCCTAGGAAACATTAAATATGCCTTAAAATTTTAATTATAGATGTAAAACTATTCACTTGAACACTTTATATATCTGAAAAATAAAAGCATTGTTAAGTGAAATGGAATTGATTAAAGATATTACAGTGCATTTGTATGATAAAATATTCATTTATTAAATGCTTTTTAAGAATATTTAATTTTGCAAATTATTTTTGCAAAATACAAAGTGATAACAGTGAAAGCTCAAAGCATTTAGAATATGATACCAGCCCCTTTTTTATGTCTATCATCAGTCTATTTATTTGAGAGAAACCTGGACAGAAAGAGAGATAAAGCAAAATATTAATTGTAATTGCTCTATATGGTATTTTTCTATATGGTATTTTTCTATGTGATATTTTTCTATATGATATTTTTCTTGGTATTTTAATTATTTTTCAAATTTTCTATAATTAATAACTCCAAAATCATGCAGCAAATATTAGTGTTTTTATTGTTATCACATAAATATATACAAGACTGAAAAATGATGGAATGAAGAGAGGAAAATGAAAAGGAAGGAGAAAAGATGGAAGGGAAGGGGACAGGGACGTGGGATGCCCTGTGTCCCAGCGTGTTCCATTTCATTTTTTGATATCTAAAGTAAATGTAAACTGAAGAGCCTGGTGCTGGTCACCGCAGGCACTTAAAACTCATCAGCTCTGAGTCTGCAAACATTTAGGAAAGCAAACAGACAGCCAGGGGTTCCAAATAAAAGCACAGGGCAGAAGTCAGCAAAGATCATCATGGCAATCTTCAAAGGGCGGCTCAGACCACACATTCAGGTGGCAGCTCACATGGTCACCATTCAAGAATTCAGAGGAACAAGAGGGGCCAGAAGGGGCGGGGGAAGGGGAGAAGAGTTGTTTCCTGTGACAAAGCCCGAGTGCTTAGGAAGAAGCTACGTGATGTCCTCCTTGAAAGGGACCAAAGTCATCGTGTCTAAGAGAGAGCTGTGAGTGTTTCTGGTATTTGGAGTGAGTCTCTTTTTTCTCGCATTGCCATTGAAACCCGAACTGCTGAGGCAGCCCTAGGCATGGAATTTTCATTGCTAGAAGAAGAATCTTCTTAATTTTGCCTAAGTGAAGCGCACTTCACTGAGAACACCACTGAGCCATCCCAACAGGGCAGAGCCAGTCTGTTTCCTAAGGGCCTTTAGGTCCCTGCTCCCTGGGCTGTGTCTCCCTCTTCTCCTGCTCTATCAGCATCTGGCTCGCTCTGTTTCACTGACATCTTCTCCTCTCCTCCCAGAGACGTTCTGAGGCTTGAGTTCCTAAAATGGACAACACTGGATCAGACTCCACGTTTCTCTGTCATCAGTGTCTGACATTCTAATTAACGCATTTCTTCGTTGTCATTGTTCTTAATTCTTTGGAAAAGATCCCACTGGCCAGGTTGGGCCAGCATCACCCATGAAGAATATAAGAGTATAAGGAATAGTGGCCGAAACTCTCTGTGTACAGAGTGATCCCTGTGAGGGCCGTGGGTGAAGTCGTCTCTCTACCAGTGATTCATGACCAAAATGTCTCCTAAACATATTTCTTAGGGGAAAAGAGCCATTGTGACTTCACAAATCACTAGTGTTGACCATGAGTTACCAGACTCTAATAAGGGATTAAACAGGGAAGTGGTTTTTGAGCACCAGCCCCTACACAGGTGGCAGCCCACTTGGTTACGGAGACATCAGCCTTCTGCAGTGGTAACTACTTAGCACCTAGGACTGAGCCCAGGAACTCTGCTGCTTCCCATGCCATGTCATCCCCATACAGATACTGCACAGTTGGCATCATTGCCTTATTTTATAAGAGCAAAAAAGTTAACCGTAGGATTTTTAAAATAACTTGTCCAGAGATATACAGTGGGAATGAAATGTGAGGAGAACTCATGCCCATCTCGCTGTGTTAGGTAAAGCCTGCTGTCAAGCACTAATTGATTGTGTGGAGTGGTATCAGTTACTTATGCTTCAGCAGTCATAGTCCTCATCCACAAAGTGAAAATATTTTCTAAGATATCTCCACAATCCCTGCTACGCTTCAACTTTCACGAAACTTTGATAATGTTTTATTTATTATTGGTTTCATCCTACTCATAGTCTGAGCTACCATTTTCTTTGATTTTAGTAGCCAGTACATGCACTACAAATAAATATGAGCAATGGAAATGAAAGGCGATCTTTACTAAAATGGTAAGAAGGTGGTTCCAAATTCACCATCGTTAATTCAAGGATTTTAGATATGCTGCATCAACACCATGAACATAGAACGAATTACCTTGGTAAAATTTAGCCAGCATAAACCAAGCGCTTCCTTCAGCCACTGAAAAGGACACTAGAGGAATCAGAACTAAAGACGCCATGAGCAAGTGCTTTGAGAGCACACACGCAAATGCAAACAAAAGAGTGGATGTTAGAAAGTGCACACAATGAGGGGCTGGGGATGTGGCTCAAGTGGTAGCGCACTCGCCTGGCATGCATGCAGCCCGGGTTCGATCCTCAGCACCACATACAAACAAAGATGTTGTGTCCGCCAAAAACAAAAATAAATAAATATTTTTAAAAAAAAGAAAGTGCACACAATGAGACCACTTAGCTCCGAGGTTTGGGAGAGTGTCCTAAAGGGAATTGCACTGAAGCTGAGTAATGAGTGTATTGCCAAGAACAATTATTCTCTGGAATCCAAAATAACCACTATGTCCTTAAACAAAACCAACGGAACCTTTCAAATTGATTTGAAAACCTTGGTTTTCATTTCTTTTTCTTTTTTAAAATAAGTTCATATTCCTTAAGATAGCAGAACATTTGCACAGAGCAGCACCCGGAGACAAAACTTTACAGAATTCTGATTCCAAGAGCCAAACCAAGCGGGTGACTGCGGGGAGCGCTCCTTCAGAGACTGAGCACAGCTGCGAGGCTGTTTCCCTTGACTTGTGTGGCACGGAGCTGAGAGAGTGTAAAGGACGGGAAGTGATGTGGAACCGGAATTCGGAATGATCCAGGTCCCACTGCAGTAAAAGTCTGCCTGAGAAGCAGCTGAGTACATAAAAGCTCATAAAGAAAACCAAAACAATGATATTCCCCATTGTGCCTGTTTAGTCTTTCTGTAGAGACTCATGGGGTCCAGGCTATTATCTATTTTTAATATCACTTGACCTGAAAATTTATGCTACCATCTGGAAAAAGAGGAAAGATTTTTTTCCCCCTAATGTGACTGGGAGTGAAGAGAAATGGTGAAGGAAGAGTCATGGAATGTTTTAAGTTTTTCAAATCAGCAGATGTCACTCATTCTTTGACTTTAAGCATTTAACAAAACACTCTGGACATTCCAACCAGCTGATCAATCATTTTGCGTCTATCCATCTGCCCTTACCCTGTGTTGTTCAATTCTCAAATGGGAGTGTGTTGAATGTGACATTGCATTTCATAGATCTTGTTTTCCCTTTAAAATATGAAATAAACTTTAAAATAATAAATGAAATTTCATGAAATATGAAATAAATATGAAGAGGTGCTGCTAATGGTTTCATTGCTTTCCTTAGCACTTAAGACTATTCTCTCACCTGTTGATTAACATAATCAGACAATTATACCTTCTAAGACTGAGCTAAAAGTCTTGTGGAATTCAGTCTTCCTAATTCAATCAAATGATTGAGAGCCCAGTGCAGGGGCCGAAAAGATTTGTGGAACTTTGCTAGGTACCGAGGTACCTGGCATATAGACAAATAAGACAATGTCATCACAGAGAGCCAAGTGATCCTAAATAATTTATAAATTAAAGCTGTGCACATGCGATTACAGAGCAGAACCTGGTTCAGAAGTAGGATAGAGCAGAGAGAGAAAGTGCATTGGGTCAAGAGAGGTTGTGACGGGGAGTGGGGGTAACTAGCTCAGAGTTCTATTGGAGTAGAAGAGATGAGCTCCAGAGTTGTGAGTACAGACAGTGATTTGTCAAGTGAAAAAGGGAGAAAACTTTTGACAACTCTAACTAAAAAAATTGGCATTCCCTTTGTGTATTTGAATTAAAGTAACCATTTAATCTCTATAATAATAGTCACTTTATGCATGGCCAGACAATGGTGGTTAAATACTTCAACTGAGCGCCCGTATGCTCTGTTGCTCCCTGGGCTGGGAGGTTGCCAGCAGAACCTACCTCTCTTTGGATGCTCCTTTTGTGTGGAAAGGACTATGGAAATAAATAACTATTCGATGAATACCACTATGGGGTATAAATCTAAAGGAATTAAAAATCAGCATCTCAAAACAGTGCCTGTCCTTCATGTCAATGGTAGAATTTTTCACAGTAGTCAAGACTTAAAGACAAGGCCCATCAACAAATGAAAGGGCAAACAGAATGTGAAGCACACATACAGTGGAATATTATTCAGCTTAAAAAAGGAAGAAATTCTGTCATTTGAAACACTATGGATGAACCTAGAGTGCATTATGCTAATTGAAATCAGCCAGACACAGAAAGACAAACACTACATGATATCAGCTTAGGTGATGCATATAAAATAATTAACACCAGAAACAGAGAAAAGTTTCCAGGTGCTGAGAGTAGAAGAAAATGGCAGGTTTAGTCCAGGGCACAAAGTTCAGCTGTAGACATCAGCAAGGCCCTCCACGAGAGGTGCCTACACACTTCCCTCCACCATGAAGGTCAATGTAAAGAAGAAATCAATCACTATTTGACTGGAGTGTTTGAAGCAGGGCATAGAGTGCCATGAGGACGTGGCAAGATGTTGGCAAGCAGAGACACATGTTGGTTGTATGAAGAAAGGAGCCAACCGTGCAGTACCTATGGTCTAATCTTTCAGGTCAAGATCAAACCCTGAACAGAGAGAGCCTGCTCAGTGGGGAAGGGGAAGCAGGAGTTCTCCTGAAGCTTCACTAACATGGTGGACACCCGAGGTGTTTGCTGCTGGAGAAGTCTGCAGCCATCACAGCCCCTGAGCCTGGTTACAGGTGTTGACAGGCAATCCAAACCTGAATGGACCTAGAGAAAGAGACCAGCCCTCTTTGTGTCCTCCCCCATCCAGGCTCCTTCTGTACTGCACTATCTTGAGACCCTATCCACTCAAGGTTAACCAGTAGAGCAGCCTGTCCACCCTCCCACAGCCCCAGGAAGCTGTCAGGCAGCCCATCCTGAGAGGTCCAGGGAGCACAGGCTTTATCCACCCAGCCCCAACCCTGGAAGCTTGCTGGGCAGCCTGCAAGAGGAAGTTAAATCATTATTGCTTGCAGATGAGATAATTTTATGTAAAGAAAAACTTAAAAATCTACTCCACAAAACCAAACAAACTTGTAAGAACTATTAAATGAATTCAATGCAGGTACAGACACAAAATCAACATATAAAAACAAGCAGTATTTATATTAACTAATAAAAAAAACTCATGAAAAAACAAATCAAGAAAACTATGGAGCAGTGGCACAGGCCTGTAATCCGAGCAATTGGGGAGGCTGAGGCAGGAGTATGATGAGTTTGAGGCCAGCCTCAGTGATCTCCTAAGTAACTTAGTGAGACACTGTCTGAAAATAACACCACACACACACACACACACACACACACACACACGTATGCATGTGCATAATGGAATATTATTTGATTGTAAAAAAATAATAAAATCCTGTCATTTACAGCAACATACATAAACCTGAGAGACTTTATGTTAACTTCAATAAGTCAGGCACAGAATGACAGATACTGAATGTTCTTGCTCATGCAAAGATGATTAAAAAAACAACAACAACGTTGATTTCATATAAGTAAAAAGTAAAATATTTGTCCCTAGAGATTATTACTTATATTTCTGATTATTACTTTTATTTCACTAGAGATTATTACTTTTATTTCTGTTAGACCACTACATTTTGATGCCTCTTCTCCAGAGGGATACTAGAGAAGATGCATCAAAATGTAGTGACCTAACAGAAATAAAAGTAATATTCTACCAAACAGTAGGTAATAACCATAGTTCACAACAATTTGTTATATATTTTATAAAGAAATAAAATAGAGGCATTTGAATGTTCTAAATACAAAGAAATAATATATGCTTAAGGAAATAAAAATGCTATTTACACTGATTTTTATCATTCAAAATTATATGCATGTATCAAAATATCAAACTGAGCCCCATAAATTGCACAGTTATGATATGCCAATTAAAAAACAAAGCTTCAAATATACATGATGAATATGTTCTGTTATATAGAGAAACTATCCTGATTGAAAAGGTTTTAATTTATATTTCCTCTTAGGGTTAAAGAATAATATTATTGTCACAATACCTATACATAAATATTTTTAGGTTTTTATAAATTAAACAAAAAGTTTGTGCTTTGTGTTGCTTTTTCTATGTGCTGTTTTCTTGAATTCTTTCTCTTTCTTTTTTCTCTCTGCCTACTCTCCTTACCTCTCTATCAAAGGACTTGGGCAAGGTGATCAATTGCTAACAAGAGTGACACCAAATTTTCTCTCCCTATGTATAATTATTATTTTTTTTTTAAATTAGCAGTGCTGGGGTTGGACACAGTGCCCAGTGCATGGTAGATAAGTGCTCTGAGCCACTCCCACACTGGAGGCACACTTTTTAGAATGTGTCTTGTAGCATTTTTCCTCATCACATGGAGTTTATTATTTAGGCCTTGAATATGTACTTGCCTTTTGACTTCCTTTGGCAAGAAAAATGGCAGAAGTAATGGTGCACCCCTTCTAAACTTGACTCAACAAAAGACAGTTTGTGCTTCTTTTTGGCCTCTTGGACTCATTTAGCTACCACATTAAAAGTTTGAGCAAGTTCATTAGTGAATGAGAAACCACGCATAGAAGAGAAAGACCCTAGACCAGCCTTCCCAGACCATCTGTCACCAGCTTACCCACCTACTGACCTCAGACACTTCATCAACTCACCTGAGATTAGCCTAGAAAAATCTAATGAACAAGCTGAATGATCATAGATTCATGAGCAGAAATAAATGTTTATCATTTTAAACTACTAAGTTTTGAAGTTATTTATAAGGCAGGATTATTGTGACAATAATCTGGTTCAATAAGGCACAGGGAAATTACTCTATGTATTTTATCAAGAGTGTATTTATTACAGGGAAATAGAGATCTCCAAAACTCTTTGAGAGGATAAGAAAGTGAAAATTGGATAGAGCCATGACTAGATTTCAGGAAATCTGAAAGTTTAGGAATCACAAGAACCACTTGTTAATATTCTCAACTGCTGTTCTGCTACAATAATTATTTCTCAGGAACATTCCAAGAAACCATTGGAAAATTCACAATGTAGTCTGACCACATACCTAACAGATTCTCCTGAAAAAGTATAATTGCTGCCTATAGCTTCCAAATGGTGTACATATGCTATCATTTTTAATGTAATCAGGAAATTTGCTGATGGGTACAGATGGTTGACATTAGCAACAGCTAATTTTCAGCAGAAAAATCACACATAATAATATCTCACATATTACTGTGTGATAATACCATGTTCTCCTTCCTTTACCATATCATATATCTGTTCAATTTATTGATGTAAATAATTTATAGATTATGCTGTATTGTCTTTATGTTCATGTAATCATAAAGGAACAAACATATGATATATCATATGTATGTATGTGATATACATCATATTCATACACCTATATATCATGCAAGTATATGTGATATATATTTATAGACCTATAAAAGGTAAAACATTATTGTCATTACTTTATATAAGTAAAACCATATTATGTATATTGTAGTGCATCTTGCTTCTCATTCAAAAAATCTGGTGAAATAATTCCTAGTAAACCAGTCTAGCCCTAATTTACTCCTTTTGTTGGAGTGTTGTCTTCCATGGAATAAATGCCTTAGTCAAATTTTGAGCTTTTGATAATTAATCACTATGTTTACATTTTTCCCATATGAAGAAGCTATGATAGATTAATTTTCAAGAGCATTTTTATATACACTGCTATTTAATTGTTATAGAATATAGTCCAAGGAATGAAATTTTTTGGTTTAAAATTATAGATATATTTATTTTTAATAAGTGTTGCCTGGTTGCTTTCCCAAAAGAGCATAGTGATTCACATCCATTGGTTATGCATGGGTATAGTATCCTTGGGGAAAAAAGGATATTATCACTCACATGCATTAATACACATTAATGATATATACTTAATATACAACAAATGTAAAGTACTATTTCATATATTACAATGTGCATTTACCCAACAACAAAGGAATTACATGATTTTGTTGGTCATTTTAATTTGCTATTGATTTTATATACTCATTGATTTAACAAAATGATTATTGATACAGGCCCTAAGCTCAAAATCACCATGGGTTTATCCTTAATTCTTATAGAAACTGAAGAAGCAATAGAATCCAGTTGAAATCTTCCTACAAATTTTCAAAGATCAAAGTAGAAGCAGTAGGGAAATAAGAGTAAGGACTCACCCTGTTCCTTTTCTTCTTTATCCATTTTAATTGTGAGTTCTCTGTTCTAACTGCAATGTTCTTTGGTGGCAGCCGCTAATCCTTTGATAGTTGCCGATACCTCTCCTTGACTCACCAGTATGAGAATTTCATTCTCAGCTCTTCTTACAGAAGCATGTGGATGCTATTCTCCCATCTGTTTTTACTCTTCCCTTTGGCTGTTATCAAATAAATTTGTTTTCCTTTGTAGCTGAATTGCTTTTTATTTCTGGAGATAAAAGTACCTTGGTGTCTCAAAGCTATCTATCTGTCTATCTATCTATCATCTTCTTATCTATCTTGCTATCTTTATTATTGAAGTTCTTAAATTTTATCAGGGTATTGTCTAGGTAAGTATCTGTTTGATCAACCTCCTGTTTCATTTGGAAAATTCAAGTCTTTCTCCTGCTCAAGTGCATTTCTCACATTCTTTATGTGGTAATACCATATTTGCCATATATTTATTTGATTGTATGTAGAAATATTATTTACATTTAGAGTCATTTAGCTCATCATTTCTCTTCTGACTTCCATTCCTTTTTTTTTTTCCTCGTGTGCTTGCAGATAATTCTTTAACCTGGTTATCTAGGTCACAAATTCAGATTTGTGACTAATTGATCTCTCCAAATTGCCCACCCTTCCTTCCTTTCTTTCTTTCTTTCTTTCTTTCTTTCTTTCTTTCTTTCTTTCTTTCTTTCTTTCTCTCTCTCTCTCTTCTCTCTCTCTCTCTCTCTCTCTCTCTCTCTCTCTCTCTCTCTCTCTCTCTCTTTCTTTCTTTCTTTTTCTTTCTTTCACCATGGCTTTTGCCACATAAAGATCCTGGCATGCCCTTGTGGTGTTGTTGAATTGTCTGTAGCTCTTCTATTTTGCTAAGTCACTGATATGCTTGATTCCTCTCTCTGACAATTGGACTCCCTCCCTTGGAGGTGTAGTTTTTCCTTGGGGACTTACTACAGTTTGTTTACAATCCTAAGCAGCAGCCACATAAGGTAAACATTCCCCATCCCATGGCTGTAATGGGTAATTACAAGAAGGCAGCAGGTTTCCCAAGAGGACCCAAACAGCCACCCACCTGCTCCCTTGATCTCCATCTCCTCCAACCTCAGGACAGAAGGCATAACTGCCCACCGTTATTTATTTTCTGTCTTCATTTGATACCTTGCTCACCTGATTGCCATAGCTTATATGTCCTGAAATAATGTTGTGTTTATTGTTCGATTTGTTCTTCCCAAAATTAAAATTTGCTTCACCATTCTTTCTGCTCTAATTTTTTAAAAATTGTATAATTGCACCTGTTTTCTTTTCATAGGTTAATATTTGAGTATCCCTTACCTGAAATACTCAGAAACAGAAGCATCTCAGATTAGGGCTTTTTAAAAAAAATTTAGAATATTTACATATGCATAATGAGATGTCTTGGGGCCCAACTTGTATGCTTCATATACAACTCATGCACATCAACAGAAGGTAATTTTATACAATATTTTTAATGATTTTGTGCATGAAACATAGTTTGTATATTGCAGCTGAAGGGGGTGATAGGGTCTTTTTCTTTTGGGGACACTAAATAAACTGCATGTTGTGCACCTGCATTTCTTTTACTGAGACCTGTCACATGAGGTTGTGTATGGAATTTTCCAGTGTGTCATTATGTGAGAACTTAAAAGTTTTTATAGTTTGGGCTTTTAGATAAGAGATGCTCAACTTGTATTTGATTTCTGCACTGTAAATAATTCCCCATTACCAGAATGTTAACTCATTGAGGGAAGGTAGTATTAATTTTATTTTAATCACTGATGCATTCCCAAATGCATACAACAGTGCTTAGTACATGTTCTTAGCATATCTTTGCTAAACGGGAGGATGTGAAATAAGACCACTTAAGAGCTAAAAAAGAGCTTAGAAATCATTACTTGTATATTATAACAATTATGTAGAAAGAGAACCAGAGGCATGAGATTGTTGCTTCCCCAGCTGTGTGGCCAGGGAGCACCAATCTGATCCCTGGGCCTCACTTTTCAGCTCTTTCTGACAGGTCATCCAAGCAACACTCAATGGTTCATGCTTTAGCCACTGGGTTCTCCACCCCATTGTAGTTTATCACAGCCTGATACTATCATCTGTACTGCCCTTCCTCTCCACAAACCCACTTTTTTTAAACAAAAGCATCACTTTTACTGGGAAGACTTCCCATACTCTCAAAGCCTGATTCAGATTTTCCTTCTCTCAGCCTGTGTTTGCAAAGCACACAGTGTGACCTTCAGATTTGCTATGCTGACCATGTTTCCAGTGATGGTGGAATAGTGCAATTTCCTTATTGACAACAACTGACAAAATTCTAAGCATGTAGTGACTCAGTGGGATACATAGATTTTTGCAAATCCATCTTCCAACTTCAGACAATAATTGAAATTCTAATGTATGAAATATGATATGTCAAGAGCTTTATAATGTTTTTAACATCCAATAAAAAAAAATTAAAAAAAAAAAAAAAAAAAGAAATTCTTCCCATCCTCTGACCTATACATGCAAGTCTGTTTTGAGTTTCTCTTCATGCATATACATGTATTTGTAATTGCTGCAGTATTAGCTCATGTTATGTCCTGGCTTTTAGAAAGGAATAATAAATGTAACACTGAAACATTATTGGCAGTTTCTTAAAAAGTTAAAACTTCATATACCATATGATTTGTCCATTCTACTCTCAATGTTTTTAGTGTCATTTATTTAAATAACAGATAACCAAGAGAACTAAACAATGTCAAGCATGCTCAGAAAATTAGAACAGCTACTCACAAAGATGATAAAGTTAACCTTACACACACACACACACACACACATTAAAATACAAAATGGGCAAATTAAACTTATAATTTCCCAGGATGATATTGAACAGGGTAGCATGTAATCCTTAAAAACATGTTACATTTTTTGCATTGAAAATAAATAAAATCAAAGTGCTTCTGAGCCAACTGGTGTACAGGCTTTTAGCAAAATCACCTAACGATTTGGATTGCCAGCCCCAGATTTGTAGGCAAAACAGAATATGGAAAGGACTTGATAAATTCATTAATAAAGAAAAAAACCCGCCTGGCTAACCTATGTTTACATATCAGAATCCTTAGCAGACAAATAATTCATAATTGTTTTATCACTGAGGATCTTGTAAATTTTACTAGGGGTAGAAAGGAGAAGGATAAAGATTAAGGAGCAGGTACATCCCAGGCCACTATCTACATGTAAAAACTGCTGCTTCCTGATTCATAAGACTGGGAGGAAATAACACATGACTTTGGAGGTAAGGTGTCTAACACAAATTCTGACTCTTATAAGACATTAACTAAATGGATCAAGACAGTGGAGTAGAAGTCACCCATACATCCTAGACTCTCAGCAATTAGAAACCAAAACAATGAGAGCAGCCACTCAGCCAGGTGGGTGACAGAAGAAATGCAATGAGGCACAGCCTTAGACTGTCACAGTGTGAAAGCCAGACCCTCAAAAATTCAAGTTACTGGAACAGAAAGCAAGAAAGAAATCATCCATCTTGAAATTCCACCTGCAGTTCAGGACAGGTCTGGGGTGAGGAGTGACAGATAGAGAGGCCAGACTGACATATTTATCTCAGAAACATCAGTAGAAGAGAAAATCAGAGGGAATTAATCTGGGGTAGGAGCTCTGAAGTGGGCAATGTGCAGGTAGTTATTTAATAAAGACCATACCTAAGCTTGCAGCTCTAGAAAGGATTAAATTCCTACAGCTTCATTGCACCTAGGGATAAGAGTGAAGAGTCTCATGGAAAAAAAAACTTTTAAACTAGGCCATCTGAGAGCTAGAAATCACTAAGTCTGAGGCACCAATAATGGAAATCAAGCAGGGAGGGCACCAGCATTCTCCAGGCACACAGAGCCATTATCTTGTGTCCAGAACTGAGCCAGCACACATACCTGCCACAGCCTCGCATGATTGAAACTGTCCAAGTAGGCAGACATCAAGAGCCAGGATTTGTTACTCACATTTCAGAGCTACTTCAACCACGTAGGAGAAGGGTGGGGTGAGGACTCTATTGGTCGCCCCACATACAGTGCCCACAGAACTGCCCTTGATCCAGGGAGAGATCTGGCTGGGCCATCAAAATTCAGGACCATCCCTACAGTAATCAACAGAGTTCCCAGGTGCCCAGAGACACCACAGAAATCCTGGAGCTACCCAGGTGGGCAGGACAAGGTCTAGGTAAAAAGGCAAAGAGCCTGCGCTCTGGGCAATTTTTGAAGCAGAATGTTAAGGAAGAGGCGGGAAACTAAATATACAGCTCCTAAGCCCAGCACAGTCTGCTGGTCTGGTCACCACCTCCATGCTCAGAGACTCGGGAGTCATAACAACAGGGCTCAGGCATCTACCACACCTCCCAATACCCAGAAAAATCCAAATTTGAAGGCCCCATGAGAAATCTCTCCACCTTAAATACCTCTGCAAGGAGTACTTTTAGACTCTAGTGTTTTTATTTCACTAATATTGTCTAATATTTCACTAATTTTATTCACTGATATTGTCATCTGTGCTGATCTGCTAGGTTTCCCCCCACTATTTGAAATTGAAGGCCTTAATCCAATTTTATGAATTTTTATGTTGTAATATGTTAATTTTACTTATTCTTTTTTTTCTTTCTCTTTTTTATTCTGTTTCATTTTTCTCCCTTAACTTTTTCTCCCTCTGTCTCTCTTCTTCCCTCTCCATATTTCTTTTCTTTTCTTTTTCTATTTTTTGCTTCTCTTTCTTACAATTTTGTTTTTCATGCTTATATGGCTTAATATTAATTTTTCTTCATCTAATAACTAAATTTTTAACCTATGCAAGAGCATTTTCCACTTTTTGACTAGTGTAGTTATAAAGAACATTTTCAATAAGATCTTTTGGCTTATTAGTGTATGGTTTTCTCTCAAGTGGTTGTGGTTATTGGTGATTATGACCCCCCCCCCCAAAGTGGTGGTAGGGATTGGTCATAGCTTTATCAACAGGCTGAGTCAGTGTTTTGGTGTAGGTATGTACCCCCGGTCTATGGCAAAGAGTAAAGAGAAAGAATATTGCTAAAAACCCTCACCTGATAATGGAAGAGATCCATTCCAGCAAATGTTTCATAGAATGATCCATGCAAATCTCAATATAGAAAACACACAGGAAACATGCCAAGATGAGGAATAAGTTGCCTCCAGAAGTTTGCAACCCTCCAAGAACTGAACCTGTAGATACTAACGTGAAATTAAATTAAATTAAATTTAAATTAAATTTTGGAAAAAAAAATTTAAAATTCTGATGGTTAAAGTGATTAGTGAATTAAAAGAAGACAAAAGGAATAAACTAAGGGAGACAATACAGGATGAGAAAAATCATTTCAATAAAGAGTCTCAAAAAAGAAGCAAACAGAAATTCCACAAATGAAAAACTCAATCAGATTTAAAAACTCAGTAGAGAGTCTCACCTATAGACTAAGTCAAGCAGAAGAAACATTGTGTAAAGACAACATAGAGATTTAGAGATTTCAAACAGTTATAAAGAAAAAGAAAAATAAAGCACCAAGAGAAGATGGTGGCTTGGAGGAAGGATGCACTTCCCAGCAGTTCCTTAGCACCAACCTAAAAAGCCAAGTGGGCAGCTAATAGAACTCACTGGGATTCAGTACCAGCCAGTAAAAGAAACCATACAGACACTGAAGTCAGAAAATTAGAGTATAATATAAAGTTAGAGACATATCAGCTTGGCTGCTGAAGGGCAGGGCGTGCAAGCGGAGAGGGAGAAAAGCATGGCAGAAAAAGAAACTTCAGCTTGGGGGAACCTGTGGAATAGTGAGGGAGGCTGACCTCCATGGAGCCACAGTGGGTGGGAAAATTTGTTGAGTGGAAAGCAACCAGAATCAATTGGCCCATGGGTGGATAGTTCTAGTGGAACTAGAGCCATCTGAGTGGGGACCATTTGTAAGCACTGTGCAGCTCAAGGTTGAGCCAGAAGATTGGGACCACATAAAGGTTGTTACCAGATGACTCAGCAGTGCCCTACTATGACTCTCAGAGTCACCTGGACCAGTGTGACTGAAACAGGCTCAAGGAGATTTGTGCCTAGGGCATTAGGCTCTGAATACCAAGGACAGAGAGATTCCAGTTAAGGCCTGAGGATAAGAACTATTGGGAAGATGGCAAGAAGAGCCATAAAGGAGTATCTGCAGTCAAGGTCTGATACTGGGTAATTCCCACCATAGTGGAAGTTTAGAGCCTACACCCTAAAAGTGTACTTTACAGGAGGCCCCTGAGACCCAGGCATCTAGCAGAGTCAGCATCTCTCCAGCAACTGGGAGCATAGATCAAAACTCATTTTTTTTTTCCACTTTAGTATCTATAGGTTCAGTTCTTGGAGGATTACAAACTTCTACCAAGAGAATTACAAAGTTCAGCCAAGACTAAACCCTAACTAATGGAACTTCCAATTTAGAACTCTGCACCACCACCACCACTATAACTTTAAACTTCATTTCATTGTATTTTATTATTTTTGGCTTTTTTCTATTCTTCAAGATTGTATGTGTGTATGTGTGTGTGTGTGTATGTATACACATACATATAATATATATAATTTATAATATATATATAATTATATAAAATGTGTATATAGTATATTATATAAGTATAAAGAATATGTGTGTGTTTGTGTATATATATACACTTTCTTTTACACCCATTTATTATTTAGCCTTGCTTTCACTTGGGGGGGGGGGATAAAGTTATATGTTTTGATCTTATATTTGTTCATTTTTTCTTACCTTGGTTTTTGTCCCTCTTATTTACTCTCTTACTCCAATAATAGCCACAATTTCCTGTTCCCTCTTTCTCTTTTTATTTTCTAACTACCAATAAGCCAAAAACATTTATGCCCCAAATGTCAGTGGATCTTAATGCATAAAAAATTACTTCTTGATATTAAATACCAGACAGACTCCATGACAATAATACTGGGTGATTTCAACAAACCCTTAACAATAATAGACATGTCATCCAAATATAAATTTCTGACTTAAATAGTATTATAAGCCAAATGAACCTAAGAGACATCTACAGTATATTTCACCCCAGAACAGTTTAGTTTACTTTCCTCTCAGCAGTTCATGGAATGTTTTCCAAATTAGACCATATTCTAGATCAAAATGTAAATCCTATTAAATACAAAATGCTATATACCCATATACCCTATTAGATCATAAAGGAATTAAACTAGAATTCCACAACAAGAAAAATAATATAAACCACATAAACACATGGAGATTCAAAATTACTCTTATAAGTGAAGAATGAGTCATAAGAAAAAAACAAGGGAGGAGAAATACTTAGAAAAAAGCAAGAGCACTCTGATATGTAGATGCTAACACATAATAATGGTTGGGGAGAGAAGACTGCAAGTTCATTGGATTGCACAAAGGGAAATGATGGGAAGAGAGGGAAGATGGAAATAGGAAAGATAAAAGAATGAATCAGACAAAACTGTCCTATATTCATATATAAATCCACAACCAGTGAAACTCCACGTCATGTACTACTGCAAGAATGGAATCCTAATTAGAATAAGATATACTTTATGAATGTATAGTGTGTCAAAATACACTCTACTATCATGTATATCTAAAAAGAGCAAATAAAAAGAATATAATGAAAACAAAAACAACAGCTGATATATCAAAATCTGGGCTTTTCTTTATAGGAAGATTTTTAATTACCATTTCAATGTCATTACTTAATATTGGACTGTTTGAGTTTTTTATACAAATAGGGGAACAAATAGGAAAAGAAGAAATCAAATTAACTGTTCACTGAGGACATGATCTTATATCTGGAAGACTCCAAAAAACTTCACTAGAAGATTTCTAGAGCAAAGTAGCCGGATGCAAGGTCAACATTCATAAATCAATAGCTTTCCTATCCTCTAATAGTTATTCTGCTAAAGAAGAAATCTGGAAAACTACCCAACTCACAATAACCTCAAAAAGATGGAATACTTGGTAATTAATCTAACCATGGAGGTGACAAATCTCTACAGTGAAAATTATAGAACACTGAAGAAAAAATTGAAGAAGATCTTACAAAATGAAAAGACCTCCAATTTCTTGGATAGGCAGTTTTTGTTACTAGAGCTCTGTAGTACGATTTGAAGTCAAGTATTACGATGCCTCCAGCATGTTTTTTTGGTGTTTGTTCATTTGTTTGCTTACTTAAAATTACTTTGGTTATTCTGGGTCTTTTATTCTTCCAAATGAAATTTAAAACTGTTTTTCCAATTTCAGTGAACAATGTCCTTGGTATTTTGATGGGTATTCCATTGAATCCGTATATCGCTTTTGGTACTATGGACATTTTAACAATATTAATTCTGCCTATCCATGAGCGTAGGAGATCTTTCCATCTTCTGAGGCCTTCCTTATTTTTTTCCCTTCACTGTTCTATAGTTTTCATTGTAGAGGTCTTTAATATCTTGATTAGATTTATTCCTAGTTAATTATTTTATTTTTTTGACGCTACTATGAATGGACTTCTGTGTAAGTCTTTACATTGATCTTTGGGCCCTGTAACTCTTAGGTCAAGGTTTGGGTGTTGTTAAGTTCCAAATTTCTGTAGATCACAAAGTGGAGAGCCACTGTGGCCTGGAACTGAACCTGGTTGCAGTAGCTTTCAGCTTCCTGACTTTCAGTACAGGATGGAATTACAGTAGTGATGACGCATGACGTACCTTGTAGGAGGTTTGCTGTAGAGTTCTAAATTAGAAGATCCAGGTGTTGGATTTAGTGTTGGCTGACCTTTGGGACTCTGCGGATGTGTATTTAGATTTGGTCCATAATCCCAGTAACTAGGGAGATTCTGATCCTGTGCAAGTCTTGTAGGTCTCTGTGGCCTTTCAAATATTCCACTTTTAGGTGAGAGTCTAAACCTCCACAGGCTTCATATATTTCCCATGAAGCACTCTGTGGCAGCAGCCATGGTTCAAGTCAGCCCGGGTGCAGCTTCTGCTGGCAGCACCCTTCTTGGCCTCCATGCAGTGATGGTTCCGCAGCTGTGCAGAGTGCAAGAGTTCCAGGTTATGATGTCTTCCACTGACATTTTGAAGGACATCCTGAGAAGCCATGCAGCAATTTGTCAAAGGGCAGAATCCCTGGAGAGAGACCAGGATGGGGCTATGACTACTTGGAACCTGGGAGTAGAGGCACCGTGGGGAGGGACCTCAGAAAGAGAGCAATCAGTAACATACAAAAGCCACCAGAGATGGCTGCAGGCAGCTTGCAAAGTCAGCTCCAGAGAATAACCACAGAGTCAGGTTTTTCTGCCAAGGGTCTTAGGGTCTCCGTCTTCACTACAATCGACATGGAAATCAGACCTGATGCTTCAACATGTGATGCCTGCCTTGCTGGATGTCAGTCTTACTTTAAGCTAATTACTCTTTTGTGTTTGCCTATTTCTCTCTTTTTAAAATAGGAAGTGTCCCATTGTGGTATCTTTGCAATATGGCTTGTGTTTGTTTTTATTTATACAGAGGTTCATAGCTGACAATGTTGCCTTGAGTCTCAGGAGAGACTTTGGAACTTTTGAGATGGTGGAAGGAGTTAGACAACTTCAGGACTACTGGGGATGTAATGAGTGCATTTTACTTGTGAGACCAAAGTGAACCATGGAGACTAGGACAGAATGCCATGCTTTGGATGTAGTTTGTGCCCTGAGGGTCCATGGGTTAGAAACTTGGCCTTCAGGGTTGTGATGTGAGATGGTGAAATCTTTAAGAGATGAGACACAGAGGAAGGTCGTTTCTGGACTGGTCTTGCACTCTGGCTTCATATCTTGCCATGTGATTTCTCCTTATTGTATAGGCTCCTGCCACTGTGATGTCATCTAACATGACCTCCTCACCAGAGCCAAGATGATACTGGCACTGTGACCTTGAACCTCCAGAACTGCAAACTAAATAAAACTCTTTTCTTTAAAACGTGTCCAGCCTCAAGTATTTTGTTTCAGCAATGGAACGTGGGCTTTGAGTATTGGACTTCACCTCCTTACCTAGCATCATCAAAAATCCCTACTATTGCACTCACCTTCAATCTTTTTTTTTTTTAATGTCTCTACAGAGTCACATTCTCTCTTCACAGAAATGTATTCTGTGCTCATTGTATTTTTTGTGTTTTGTTTTGCCCTACCCTTCATGTTGATTTTGCTCTAGTCTAAGGTCATAGAATGAGTCCCCAGGAAAAGATAGGTCCAAGTGTTCTCTCAGAGCAAAATGCTTTCCCCTTCTCTATTTATCTTCTGTTGGACTTTAAGCTTCACCCGAGAAGAGATCATGCAGGGTTATTGTCACCCCTGTAACCCCTGTTCCTATCACATCACCTAGCATCAGTAGATGCTCCAATCCTTCTTTGTTAACTGGACGAATGAGCACAGGACTGACTGAGTGAATGAATGCCGAGGGGCCTCATTTTAGGAGTCATGAACTGTGAAGCCGATAGGGCAAAAGCTTTTGCTGAAGGAATACTTAGAAGAATTAGAAACCTGAGCTGTAAGAAGAGAAGACTCAGACCTTCTCTTTCAGGAATTCCCTTCACTTTTCTTCCCTGGTGGTCCACTTGGACTGCAGACGTCAGAGTCCCTGGTGCCACTTTGTCTCACATTATGAACTGATGTGCCCCATAAACTGCCCATAATGTGCTGGAGCTTGGCTCCTGGGCTTCCACACTCACCATGAGAACCCCTGCCCTGTCCACAGAGAGTCTTTACTATTTACTTGGAGTTAAGGAATCCCAGGTCAGGAAAAGTGAGAGACTGGCTCCTTAGAGACAGATAATTTGGCCCTATTGCTGTTCAAATATGCCCTTTTTATTTGAGGTATCGGAGACTTTTGCCATACTCTTCTTTATCTGCAACCACTGGGACAGTGTTTCCATAAATCAATTCAGCAAATATTTATTGAGTGCCTCACATGCACTCAGACTTCAATGGGCCTATGGAGACTGTCTACTCAAAATTTATTTCACAGGAAAAATAACAGAACCCCGGTGTAAATTTAGGACTTCTCTCCAATATATTGAGTAATTCTCTCTGTATGAGAAATATAAAAATGAGTTAGCTATTATGCTGTCCTCAGTGGGCTTACATCTCTAGGGAAGAGGGAAGATGAGATGAGCAAAAGTGAAGTGAAAATACATTTTCACCACCTAACAGTGTTTTGTGTGTAGAGAGCACACAATCACGCTCTTTTAAATAAATAATTGCATAAATGAATTAACTGATCACATAATATAAGATATTATGGTATTTTAAGAATCTTTATAGGATTAGCCTTTAGCAACTATCTCCCTCATCTAGACATTAAGTTAATGAGAAAAATAGAAAGTTCATGTAATTGCCTACTATTGCACACAGCATGCAATAGCTAGAACATAAAACCACTGGTTCCTGGCATTTTGGGATTCCTTACTTGCCAATTCACTTAATAAATCAGTTCCCATGGCACATTCACAGTCAGTCTCAGATATGCAGAAAGGGATAAAAATTTGTGTTGCCTGACAAGTGTTCCCAGGGTTTCTGCTGAGGTCAGACAGAGTTGTGCTTTGTCACACTGTACACAAGTGACTTTCTCATGGTCTAGTTTTGCATGTTTTGCAATTCTGTGCTTTTTGCTGGTGATATGGCTAAACAAAGCAACCCCTGTGCATGATGCTAGAGTTCTGCCCAGTGTTCCTTAGAGTAAGAAGCTGCCAATAGCAGATGCCATCCTTTCCTTTTCATGGTTAATGTCCTGACTACAATCTGCACTTATCTAGTATTAGATAGTAAGTGAGGATGATGTGACTTGCTTCTCTTGTTTTGAACAAGCAAGAAAAGATGAGCCTCAGGGTTTGGAGTGGTAGGAATAGACTGAGAGCAGAGCCATATTGGTAAAGATTCAGTATGATTACAATGTCATGGTGTCTGAAGGTAAGGGTTTGTTTTTTCTCATAGGTAAAACAAGTTAGATACAGGTAGACAAAATCGGTCCAGCAGCATACCCAAAATACTCAAGCAACTTCCAGCTTTTGCTCCACTGTGCCTATCTTCAAATGACTTTCATCCTCAGTGCTGCTTTGTGGTCATAAAATAATCACTGTTGCTCCACTAACTATCCCTGCATTCCAGACAACAGGAAGGAGAAAGTGCCTACTAGACAGACTCACCTTCCAGAATAATTAAACCTCCTTAAAGAGCCTCCCCAGGGCTATACCTAATAACTTCCCTTTAGGACTCACTGGTCACTATTGGCAAGGGAAGCTAAGACCTATAGTTAGCTGATGGGACAGAATGTATGACACAGTTGCAGAGGTTGTCTTCAATCTGCAAGCTAAGGACACAGGAAAGACAGTACTGTCACTAAGTCCAATTCTTAAGGCCTGAAAAGAAGTGGGAGTACAATGGGTGAGGGCAAAAGATGGAAATCCTAGTTCACACCAAAACAGATTTGCCCTTTTTTTTTTTTTTTTTTTGGTTTTTTGTTGTATTCAGACTCTGAACAGATTAGATGATGTTCACCCATAATGGAGGTGGCAATCACTCTACTTAAAATGCTGTTTTACTGCATTATCCAATTTAAATGTAAAAGTTGAATATTATCTCTGTGCTTCTTCTACCATTCTTTTTGTAACAAATGCACCGTCCGAGAAAGATAGCATGGTATACAGTTAAGAGCGTGGGCTGGAAATCCAGGCAGTCCCTTTGCCTCCCAAGTGTCCCCCTTGGTCTATGTGCTCTTAGATAATTTATTTCTCCAGGCTTCAGTTTCTTTATTTTACTTATTTATTTTTAGTTTATTTCAAAGAAATGGAAAAACAAACATATTTGAATATGTTCTGAGACTCACCTTTTATCTGAATCCCAAAATAGATATATTAAAGATGTGGAATTCTTAGAGTTACCATTGGTTACACGAGGGAGGATGAACCAAAGGATGACCCAGGATAGCTCCCACATTCATGGCATTGATTGCTGAGTGCATGGTGCTGCCATTGCTCTGTGTTCAGATGTTAAGAAGAAAGAGTCTGGAGCCAAGGCAGAAAGCCAAAGTGTGGACGGACATGTTGAGCTTGCTTTGTCCAGGATATGCATTCACTGTCTGACTAGTTGGTCTGCAGTTGAGGACAGTTAATGGTTGTGTCAGAAGTCAAGCTGGTTTAGATCAGCAAGTAGATGGTCACTGAAGGCATTGGATATGATGAGCTTAAGAGTGGCAGATAAGGTAAAAGGTGAAGGGCTGAAGGATGGAGGTCATAACTCTCTTCCACCTGAACAAGTAGGGAGAAGGTCGAGTAAATACAGCCCTCAAACAGCCTAAAAAGAACTGAGCACAGATGTGAATAGAGCAAAAATAGAAGCCAAGGAAGAAGAGAGATGTCACTGAGAGAGATAAGTAAGGTAAAAGGGGTGAAAGAGCCCCTTGGGTTTAGAAATGCACTGCTTTTATAGAATAGCTTCAGTGTAGAAGTATAAACAAACCCTGATCTTAGCACAGGAAGGAGAAGATGATTCCTCTGTCCAGACTGGAACTCAGCATCTCACAAGTTCTGTAGGAGAATCAACCATGGAGAAGGTGCCAGTAGAATGGGAAATATTAAGTTACATTTTAGTTATATAACCCAGAGAAGGCTCCTGAAGGCTCTAGAAAAGAACCCTTCCTTTCCCATGTCCAGCTCCTGGTGGGTGCCAACCATAGTTGGTACTCATTGGCTTGTGACCACGTCACTCTCAATTCTACTTCCACCTCCACAAGGCTGTCTTCTCTCTGTGCTTGTTTGTCTCCCGATCTCCTTCTCTTATAAGCATACCAGTTCTGTTAGTCAGTTTTTCAGTACCATGACAGATACCTGAGATAATTAACTTATAAAGAGAAAAGGTTTAGTTTAGTTTTCACAATTTTTGAGGTTCTGTTATATGATCAGCCCCATTGTTTTTGATCTGTGATGAGGTAGCACATCATGGCAAGATAATATGGTGAGCAAAACTTTCACTTCGGGCTGGGGATGTGGCTCAAGTGGTAGCGCGCTCGCCTGGCATGCATGCGGCTTGGGTTCAATCCTCAGCACCACATACAAACAGATGTTGTGTCCGCCAAAAACTAAAAAATAAATATTAAAATTCTCTCTCTCTCTCTCCCCTCTCTCTCTCTTAAAAAAAAAAAAAAAAAAAAAAAAAACTTTGACTTCTTGGCCAGGAAGCGAAAAAGGGACCAGGGTCCTATGGTCCCCTTCAAGGACACACAACTAATGAATTGAAGACTTTCCATTACGTTCCAACACCTCCCATGGTGCCACCCTAAGGACCAAGCCTTTAAAAATATAGAATTGGGGGAACATTCAAGATCCAACCTATGGTACTAGTCACTGAATTTAGGGCTTGTTTCAGTCAGTGTTATTTTGCTGTGAACAAAACACCTAACAAGAACAACTTAGAGGAGGAAAATTGGGGGTGGGGATCTCAGTTTCAGAGGTTCAGTCCATGATCAGCCATCTACATCACTCTGGGACCAAGATGAGACTGAACACCATAGGACAAAGGTGGTAGTGGAGGAAACTGCTCAGCTCTTGGTGCATGAGAAGCAGAGGGTTGGGGAAGGGCTACAGAGAAGATGTATACTTCCTGGGCACACCCCAGTGACTCACCTCCTCCAGCCATGCCTCATCCGCTTCCAGTTATGACTTGGTCCATTCAAACTAGGTTGGGCTGATTAGGTTACAGCTCTCATAATCTGATCGTTTCTCCTCCAGAAATTCCTGCATGGACACGGGAGCTTTGGGGGACACTTCACATCCAAACCATAACAAGGATCATTCTAATCCAATATCAACCTCATCTTAGTTCAGTCACATGGACAAAGACCCTGCTTCTAAGGAAAGCTACATTCATAGATACTACGGGTTATTATTTTATTAACCTCCAACATCAGGAAACAACATAATTGCAAGAGTAAAGTGACTAATATAGGGATTAA
Organism: Marmota flaviventris; assembly: GCF_047511675.1. NCBI lineage: Eukaryota > Metazoa > Chordata > Mammalia > Rodentia > Sciuridae > Marmota > Marmota flaviventris. Next base: position 8,975,058 of record NC_092504.1, read on the forward strand.
GCCAGGAAATGGAGAGGCTGTGACCTCACAACCTGTGTCATCACCTCAGCAAATGGAAATCCATGGCTGTCTTCAGAAAGGCTGAGGGAAACTGGAGACACACAAATCCTAGGGCACCATGGAATGTACTTAATAAATGGCCATCACATGCTGCAAAGACACAGGGGAGGGAGAAGATAGCTCAGCATCATTGCTGGGATCATTATCTCAAGGAGACTTCTCTGAGGAGGGAGCATGGCACCCCACGGGACTTTTGTATGGCTGGAGAACATCGTGGGCAAATAGAACAACGTGGGCCAGATTACAGGGTTGCCCAGAGGTGGGGAACATCCTCCCCTGCCCACAGAACCACGGTCGGCTGTGGTGGGATCCCATGTCTTTTACTCCAAACTCTGTTTTCCTCCACTCTGGCACCTGGAGAAGGAAACGGCCATGTTGAAGCCTGGGCCCGGAATGTTTGTTTTCTGATTGGATATCTCCTTACCTGCTGTCTTATTATCAATCCCCAAAGGCCTTGGGGTTTACTGAAATGAGGGAGGTGGGAGCCATGATTAATGCATCCCAGGAGCTGCAGGGTGGGGTGCCTGCCTCCTGACAGAGATCCCATTGTTCCTCCTGGAGAGGCGTCCCTCCCTCTCACACCCTGACCACGGCTTCCCCAAGCGGAGTGTTTATGTGTTGAGTGCAGCACTCCATGGACTTCAGGGCCTAATGGGGTGTGAGAGGGGCCTGGGGTTTTTCATCTATGTTTTCAGCTGTACAAACACCCTGCACTCTCCCCTTCCACTCAGGTCTAGGCTCGGGCCTGCTAAGATCTGGGGCTGCAAGGTGTCGGCTGGGACTCCACAAGTCGATGGGGGAAGCGGCGCCGTCCACCCCAATGCTCAGCATTCACAGTGTTTATTTTCTCAGCCCCCACCTAAGCTCTCAGCTAAATATTTTGTTTCTTGATATTTTAGGGCTCCTCAGAGGCTTTGTTTAAAAGGATCAGGATGGGCATTGCATTGTCCAGAGCCAGGAGAACCTGTTGCCCTCAAATGCAGAGAAGGAGGCAAGAAGTGAATTTCTCTCCCACTTATCATAGGTTTGCTTTTCTTCCTTGCTTTATTTTTAAGACCGTGGAAAGTGACCTAAGACATCTTATTCACAAGTGGAAGCTTTTAGGAATTCTCTGGGCTGACTGGGTAAGAAGTCCCTCGTACCTGGAACAAAAGCAAATGCCCAATGCTCAGGAAGGTTGGTGTGGAGAAAGAGACCAGTCAGTGTAAATGGGGCTCCCCTTGGTCATGAGCCACTGTCCTACACATGGACCATGTTATACCATTTAATTCAACAGCGACACCAGAGGTTAAGGGTAGGATCCCCTTGCCATGTATGAGAAAACTGAAGAAGAAGAACTGTGACTTCAGCCTAGGTCTCTCTTGATCCAAGGTCCTTGCATAATTTTTCTTTCCATCAGGTCTTTTAATTATCAAAAACAAGGGAGGAAGACAGAGAGGGAGGGAGGGAAGAAGAGGAAGAAAAAGGAAAAGAGAGGAGGGAAGGAAGGGAGAAAGGACTCTGCTCTCCCTTTACCTTTACGAGAGTAAAGATCAGCATTCTCTCTAGAAGTTCCCATTTCCAAGCTGCCTCCTAACAAATTTTTCACCTTATACATTTTGGAAATAGGGAATGTGCTAGTGTAAGCAGCCCATACAGTGACAATGCCTTTCCAACTTCTGCACAGATGGTTTTCAGTTTGGGAGTCTTACTTGAATTTTAGTGTTGGGAAAGACCATTTTACTACTTTGTTCTAATATGCATTTGGGGACAAGGTACTTTTCCTGTCATATAGTCACATCATCTCATAATGGGGAAAATGATCATGCCTGCCTCTCAGTGTTGTTAGGAGAGCTATTGAGATGATGATCCCAGCAATGAGCAAGCAAACAACAATCCCTTTGCTCCCAAAAGAGTGTGTAGCCCGCACTTGGGCTGGTGCAGAAAAGGGCTTAAAAACTTGCATGTAAGAAACAGCCAGTCCTGAGTTCAAGACTCAAGTCTGCCATTGCCTAGACGTGTAATTTGGACAATTTATAATTCTTCATGTCATGATTTCTCATCTCTAAGATGGGGATAATAACAGTGCTTCCCTTGTAGGGCTATTGTGATGCTTAAATGAGAAAGTTTATAAAAGTGCTGAGCCAGTGCCTGCCAAATGTAAAATGCTATTAATATAATAGTTATTATTATGTGAATAACCATAAATTATATTCTAGGATGTTTTATACAGAATGGCCATTCATTTCCTCTCTGATAAAAGGCTAGAATGATAAAACTTTCCTACAGAAACAACTCATTCCAAAATACAGTATTTTTCATTAACTATCATGAGGCATTATAATATCTTATAGAAAAGAAACCCATGGGAAAAAGTAGTGCAATAACTACTACATAAGTAGAAGCAAAACACGAACAAGTGAAAAAGATGTATGTGTTGCTTATGAATAGAATACTTTATTCTCAGAATTGCCTGTATTGGCCAAACAGTATCACAGTAGATCAAAACACCTCACGTTTTCATCTGGCATGACTTCGGTTATCTACTCCAACCTTCTCCTCTACAGAAGTTGCTCATTGTGGAGGAGGCTCAGAAGAACACTGTAGGAACAGGGGTTCAGCAACATGACAGATGTGTAAGACCTAAGCACACACAAAAGTGGAGAAGGTCATTTGCAGAATTCCATGTTCTGGGGGTTTAAATTCAACAACCAACCTCCAATATCACTTTAAATTTAATCATATGTCATTTAAAAAAAAAAAAGTCATGAAAAAAATAACAACTGGCAATATCAACCAGCTCTGTCAGCCCCTACCACAAGTACCCAGTGCTGTTGAGACCATATACTTTTCTTTTTGTTTTGTTATTTTTAGTGTCATTGATATATTTAAGCTTAATAGTAAATGATAACAATTTCTACATAAGCAAAAACCATTCATGGGAAATTATCAGCTGTATTAGATTTTAAACAATATGTGCTGAGTGTCCTTAGTGTTATGTAGCAGGAATGCCTGAAGTTGGTGGGGGCTGGATACATTGCTCCTCTGGATTTCAGTTTTAGCAAGGCTAGCACACATAGTTCTTCACAGAAAATGGGAAGAATTTGAGATAATTGATTAAGCTATAAGGAGCTGCCTTCTCTTTGATTACCTAATAGGAAGAGGTTGTCTGTTACCATCTATGAACCAGCACCCTGGAACGTAGCATCCTCAGCAAGCCACTTATTAAATTATTTTTGAGACACTCTGATTAAAAATATATAACCTTTTATTCCTTAAGGAACATTTAGATTGGGCCAAGCCCATTGTGTACAATATATGTCTTAATTTTGATGCCACATGAATTTCCAAGAAAATCCAAAGCCTATGTTTCAAAATAATTTGCAATTTATTCTTACACATGTTTTTTGGTATTTTTTATGCCCAAAAGTTTTTCCACATTGTGAAAACTCTTTGGATCAAAAAAACATCACACTTGAACACTGCTGAAATGGAACTCAACATTGTAAGTTCCCCACGGGCTGATTTCTATTTTATTATAAACTTGGTGTAATACATCATCTCATCATAACCAGCACATCCAGCATGAAAGAGGATATTCACAGAAGGATGATTTAAAAGGATGAGAAATAAGCCTTTGAAAACTATACAGGGTAGCAAGAAAATAAAATTCCCTTAGAAAATACACAGTTAGATTTATTTTCTAGAAAACAAAAAAGAAGATCATATATTATACAGCTTTAAGTGACAAGTACATTCAATCGCTGCAATATATGAAAACAGTTTTCTTTTCAAATAAGGACTCAAAGAAGCGCCCTTCCTCAGCTTTTGTCTGATCTCTAGAAGGTCAAGTGTGACATTCAGGAGAAGATGCAGAGCTTCATGCTGATGATGCCCGGGAGAAGAGTTCTGCACCCTGAAGACAGCATGATGGACTTCAGGGTTTGAAGGAAATCTTCAGAGGGAAGTGCTCCCTTCTCAATATCTGTTCTTCAGTGGATGGTGAGTCTGAAACCTGCTGCTCATAATCCACGAAGGATGAGCAATCTTCAGTCACTGGGGCTGATCAGAAGAGAATCTTGAGGGGGCCTCTGAGAGACAAGATTTCTGGCTTTTATGAACTCAAGCCAGTGCACTCCTTTCTGCAAGTCCTGAGTCAGGAAACTCAGCACACTGGGAGATGGACAGGCATAACACAGTCATGAGGGTACCTGCCTTAGAATGGAGCTGGTGCACTTGGCTCCTCCAAACTCAAAGCTCATCCAAACTCTGGATTCCCTCTTGTTTGAACTTTTATGTTTCCATAATGCTGAAGTTCATTTGAATTAGATACTTGCTGCCAAAAATGTCCCAGTGAATACACTTTCATTTCTTCTCATTTTTCTCTATTTCCAATCATAAAATAGGAAGGCTTCCAAGATTTCATCCCTTTCTGGAAAATGTGAAGGATTCCATACCAGTCTCTTCACTGCATATGAGGAGCATAATAAATGGCATGTAAATCATAAATGCACATGTGATTATAACATGAGATACATATTTCCTCTGGATTGTTCAAAAGTCTATAACATTTGAAGTAATTAAAATGAGAAAGTGATACAATTACATAAGGAAAATATATTAACACACAAAAAAGTAAATAAACTAAAATTAAAATTAATGAAAGTTCATTGGGGAAATAATCTATCAAAAAAAGCAAAAAGGCTGACATCTCAAAGCTTTAACATGCTTGCATAAAATCTTAGTAAATATTGAGTAAATTGTACATAAATTTCATATAAAAAGAAATTCAATTGGCATAGAATTATATGAAAACTTGTTCAAACTTTATTCAGTAAGTTAAAAAGTAAAATAATTACTCCAAAGGATATTTTTGGCCTTTGACAAAGTATTTAAATGGCATATAATGTTTGTAAGGATCCAGTGCAACTGTCACTTATGGTAGGTGACAGAAAAAGGACAACCATGAAAACACAATGTGGCAGAACACATCTAGAACAACTGTTGAAGTCTTTCAAACTGGGTGTGGGTGTGCCTTTTCTGGGATTCTATAATTTAAAAAAAAAAAAGATAAAATAAAATTTTTGATCTCCTGGAATTTATTGTTGCTCAGAGGGAAGGTCTCTTATTATATGTTCTTACCACACAAAATCTGCAGGTGATAGTTGTGTTCTTTCCTTTGATTATGGTGATGGTATCACAGATGCATGCATATGTTGAAAGTCATCAAAACTCTATACATCAAGTAGGACCGTTTTTTTTTATATTTCAATCATACCTCAATAAATCTGTTTTTTAAGATCCCTGAATTTCTTTAGCAGATGGTTGGCTTAGATGGTATTTCTCAAGAAGTATTTAACAGCCAGCTGAGACTGAAATCATCTCTATTAAACACCCATTCTTTTGTCGACTTCTCAATTGCTTTTTTTCTGCTGTAGATAATATTAAACTCTCCTGTTAGTGTTTACGCTAAACAAGAAAAGCCTTGTAGAACTGTTTCTTTCATAGAATCTGGCTCCTTCCCCTTTTACCAAGAGATTCCTCTCATGTGAAACACGAGGTCCGGTTCTATTTTTTTTTTTTTTTTCTTCTTCCCTAAGCTTCTATTCAAGCGTGGCTCAGCCTCTAAGCCTGGGAAGTCTGGTGGAGTTTCCATTCCAACTGCTCTCACCAAGCCTTCAAACACTTACTTGAAATAAAAATATTCCTAGTGTGCAATTCACCATCCCCACATTGTCCTGAAATAATCTGTCTTTAATCTAGTTTATGTCAACAAAGTACAAAGCTGACCAGCAGGCCTTCCTTGTAGGCCACAGGATGGAACCTTATTGAAATGGAGATGGGAGAGGAAGTGGAAGTCACCTGGGGAAGTTCCAGCAATCCCTTCCTAGGTCAAAGTGGAAATCAGACAAAATTTTTATTTTTTTATTACCACAATCTAATTTTAGAGTATATCCATTACCCACAAAAGAAACCCCAGATCTGTGAGCAGTCAGTCCCCATTTCTTCTCTATTCTCCTTCATCCACTCAAGACAAATACCAAGCTATATTTTATCTTATGAATCGGCTTATTTTGGACATTTTATGTAAATGGAATCACAAAATATGTTGTTTTGTGACTGACTACTTTCATTTAGCGTGTTTTCAAGGTCCATCGACATTATAAGCATGGATAAATATTTCATTTCTTTTTATGGCCAAATAATATCTACTCTATGGGCATACTACATTTTGTTTATCCATTCATCAGTTAATGCACATTTAAGTTGTTTCAGCTTTTTTACTACTATGAATCATGATATTATGAACATTCATGTACCTTGTTTTATGTGGACATATATTTTCATTTCTCTTGATTTAATAGACAAGGGTGGAATTGTTGGATCATATGGTAAAATTTCAAGGATCTGCCACTTTACATTCTTCCCAATAATGTTTATGTTGCATTTTAGTTTGATATTTTAAAAGAATAAAATTTATTTTTTACTTACTTCATAAGAAAAATAAAAATTTTAACTGACTTTCAAAATACTCCACCAAACTTGTCCATTGGTGTTAAAATGCAATATTGTCATAATTGCTTTTTTTGTATGTGTGTGTTGTCTTCATCATCCCCATGATCCAGCTTTCTTCTTTGAGGTGAATTTTCTTTTTTACATGTTAATTAGGGTTTATATATATTATTCAATATTCTATGTGACTTACACAATTTTCAACCTTTGAATATATTTAAATTTTTGTGGATTTTTTTGGATAAATAATTTGATATGTATGGGTTTAAAAGTGCATATAATTGTCCTTATTAAATCCAGAGTTTTTTAGAATATTGTTAATTCAATACCATTAATCTACGGTTGCTTTTCCCATGGTCCATATTTAGTATGTATGTCATAAGTTTACTGGGGGGGATTGAATGAATGACACTTGTATGACCCAGGGTGGGGGAGACATAGAAAGAAGCCGGTATGGTGAGATAAAAACAGCCACTCACACTGAAGTCATCTTTCACAATTTTATTTCTGCCAATTTCTTCTCATGGCCCTAAAATTACTTGCTCACTTATTTAGATTTTGTGCTATTTGACTCATATTTATGATCTCACATCTTCACTATTGAATCTTTTATGTAACATAATGATGACTTTCATCAATGCCTTTAATGCTAATTTCTGACTCTGATTCTGGCACTTTTGCTTTCTTTTTGAAGTAAAACGGAAACTTTGCTCATTCTTTTTTAAGTCTTTTTTTCCTGAATCACATTGGTCATATATATTTTTCTATGCAAATAGTATTTGATTTTGTATTTAATATGTCCTAGAAATGAATACCCACTGACAGGGAAATGTGGGATGGTGGTGTTTATTTGTGGTCTCTGCTACCATTCTCTGCTCTGCTGTTTGTCTTCTCTCAGAATCTTTACACCATGAATTTTATAAATGAAAGTTGAAGTTTTCATATGATTTGAAATTTTATTTTTATCCTATCATGAACATTGAAACAGATTTTTTTAAGAGGCAAATAAACAAAAAAGGATCATTTCATTTTCTTTAAGATTTATAATCTCCTAAAAATTTACTGGGTGTGGAGGCAGTTACTGGGGATATGCATCAAATCTATTTATTGCAAACTGCTAGGCATTTGGGAAGGAAGGATAAATAGAATTTCCCATGAAAATACTGACAGACACTTTTAAAAGAGTCATTTTTGTGGAAATTTTATGTCATACCCATCTCAGTAATCTATTGTCGGTTTGAATATCTTGTGATGGTTCACAGAGATCTGGGGTGGCCAGCTAGCTTTAGTTCTTGCTCTTCAACAAGGTTTATCTGTGCTTTGGGACTTTCAGATCTCAGGTGTCCCATAAGAAGAAAGACAATGGCGTAAGCAACTTGGATGAATCAACAAAGTTTGAATAAGCAGTGTTTTAGGCTCCTGAAATAATTGTCTCCTTTATGACAGAAGAAAGAACACAGTTTTGCAAACAGACAACCTTTTTTATAAAGTGTTTCTGAAGTGCAGAGGATGTAGGGCAATTGTGCTATCAGAAACCACGGGTGTTCATCTATATTCTCCTTCATTCCTTCTTCAGGTGGGTCCCTGAAGAATGAGGCAGGAGGAGACCCTCCATCCCACTGTGTTTCACCTCCAGGCCCGGGGTTAGCTACACCACTCCCTGCCCAGGAAACCTTGAGAATATATTTCTGGGTCTAACTTACTTCATTTGTAAGAAAGATAATGTTATTTCACAAGATTTTGAGGAAAATTAAGAGTCAAAAATGAGAAGCATTCCAAAATTATGTGCCCGACACATAATGATTGCTAAAAATTGTCTTCTTCATAATTCCTGTCTTTTCAAGAGAATAAACTACCACCCTGTTAAAAGCATTATCATTTAATTTTTTCTGTTATTCACAGTCAAACTCACTGTTAACTGAAACAACCTGCATAACTCAATTACAGGTGCAATAAAATACATGTTTCAATAATGTGTTTCTTGAACTTAATGCACAAGGCTCTCTAGCTTCTCATGTGTACCACAGTGAACTAGTAGAAGAAAGAGAAATAATTAGCATGTTTAGTATTTATATGCTGTTGTTGCTGTACACATGAACCATAACTGTCTTTCTCTTGTTACTCTTCACTTATTCCAAAGACCAGTGCTGTTTTGGGTGTATCTCCAGGTTACTCTTCCCCTTTTAATATATCATGTATACACACATACATATATGCATACATATAATCAGGTTGCAGATATTGCTCAGGCATTGATCTGTCTTCTTTTTTAAATATTTATTCTTAAGTTTTAGGTGGGCACAATATCTTTATTTTGCATTTATGTGGTGCTGAGGCTCGAACCCAGTGCCTCGTGCATGCTAGGTGAGCGCTCTACCACTGAGCCACCACCCCAGCCCCTGATCTATCTTTTAAGCTTACAGTTAAAAGAGAAAGAGAAGAATGGACATCATGAATTGTGAGGAAAACAGTTGAATAAGGTGTTTCTTGTAGTGAAAACTTTTTGGTTTTAGTTTCTAAGGATATAGGTTTTATTTTAAAACAAAGTTTTTAACTGAAATTTGAATAATATATTTGTTTAATGCTTGTGGTAAAATGTGGTTTCTGTAACAAAAAAATAAGTACTTTTCATATTTTTCTGTAATTATTGTTGATTCATTGGCTTCAGCCCTGTTTCCCATGCTGAGAATCTTTGTAGGGGTTTGTCTTACTTCTCTGTCTCCTGTGAGGGTGTGGCTCCTGTCACATAGCAGGCGTATGGTAATTATGTCTTGAAGAATGAATAAATGAATGGGTTTCCTAGGGTCTCAGAGCTAATTGTAGCATGAAAAGGAAACCATGGCTCCAAGATACATAGTGCGGCAGGACAACCTGCAGTCACTTATAAGTGAGGCTGGAGCAAGTCAAGAGCTGAGGTCTGAGGCATCCCAACCCATAGAATCTGTTCAATCCCGTACTCTGTCTGAAATTGTAGGAAAGACAGCTTTTATTTTTTCATCCCACTTTTTGTAAATGGTGCTGAATGGTGAAAGATGGGGTTGGGGGAGGACACAATTCCAACTGCTACTGATGAAAATACATTGGTAGAGGCATCCTGAAGGCCCGGGAGCTAATGTCCATCCGCAGCAGCAAGCATGTGTTTTTCCTGGCACACTTGGATTCTGAATGTAAACAAGCACAGAAGTTGGTATTTCATTACTCTAAGTATTTGTATTAGGGTATTTTTCATATGTCAGTAGTGTGTAAGAAGAGAGAAAGATTAAAAAGAAATTTCTTGTTATAACATATTTTGAAAAGTTCTATATTTCTTCAACATGGTTTATTTTTGGGTTCCTTTCTCAGCATGTAATCCTGACAATTTGAAGAGAGTAAAATCTCTAACAGACAAGACTCCTTTGATACAATGTCTTATGTACATAGAATATCAGACACAGGCTGCCTAAATTTTAATTATGGATTCATGTTCTTAAAGCTGTGTGACTTTGCCAAGTGAAAAAACATTTGGAGTCTACTTTCTCATCTGCAAATTAACTGTTGAGATTTTAAAAAACAACAATAGTAACTCCTTCATCAGGGTACCCATGCACTCACATATGTTAAACAAAGTAATGTAATGTGAAAATCATCGACCACATTGCCTGACACATTTTAAATATGCCACCAGTTAGATATTTGTGTGGATAAAAGCCTAACTCAAAACTTAATGTCTTAAAACAAGAGGAACCTAAAAAAATTATCTCATAGAAATAGGGTAAAGTCATGGTTACCAAAGACTGGCTGACTAGGGAGCAAATGCAGAGATGTTAGTCAAAGAATAGCAAAGATCACTTAGATAGAAGGAATAAGTTCAAAATGTAGCAGAAAACATTAGATTATGGTTAACAAAACATGATACATGGGGCTGGGGTTGTTGCTCAGTGGTAGAGTGCTTGCCTAGCATCTGTGAGTGTCTGGGTTCAATTCTCAGCACTGCATATAAATAGGTAGGTAGATAGATAGATAGATAGATAGATAGATAGATAGATAGATAGATAATAAAGGTCCATTGACAACTAAAAAATATTTTTTAAAAAATCATACACATCATGGAGTGTGTGAAAAGTGTTCTCACCACAAAATGATAACTACATGATATAATGCATATATGTGTATATATATATATATATATATATATATATATATATATATATAAACACACACATACACACACATACTTTACATGTATATATTCAATATACTTTGTAGCATCATGTTATACATGCAAATCCAAATAAAGTTTGCATTTAATAATGAATAAATATCCTTTAATGGAAAAATAGGCATCTATTATTCCAGCTTCCAAGAGGGTGGCAGTATATTGCCTGATCTGGGCTGGCTGTGTGACTGTTGTCTGTTGGGCTCTTAACATGCTTCTGAAGGTTAAATGGGGGAGTTCTCTAAAGCAGTTGTGGGGCAACTTAAACTGAGGCAGCTTTGCTCACAAATCCTTCATCCTCCTCCCAGGACTAGCCAGCCCAGCCGCATCCCTCTCCAGGGAGTGCTGGTAGCACCAGAGCAAGCACGCTTCATGAGCAAACCTTTCTGACAGTTCTGCTTGCTTCATTTCTGCAAACCTCTTCTTGGTCAAATTACGCCCCGTGCCAAGACAAGGGGAGTGATTGTATGCCCTCGGACCACTTCATGGATACAGAAAAATGCAACAGGTTGAATTCAATAATGCACTCTATTACAATCATTCAGTGATATCATATCAAGCAATATTACTCCTATCATTTACTTCCCAAATCTTTAGACATAAAACATTTTTGTGTACCCAGGAGTCCTTGTTCAAAATGTTTCTAGTCAAAGCAGGCTGCTGTTTGGTGAGCAGTAATGTTTATGTATATACATCCAGTTCTACAGCCTGAGAGAACTACACCCTTCCAGATCTTTCAGAAATGGGGAGCACCACAGAATAGCATCCATCCCCTCTCTTCCAGGTGCCTGTCTTGCTTTCAGCTCTTTCTCCTTCAAATGTGATGTTTGCTTTGCTTTCCGGCTCTAAGTTTGAGCCCACTCAGCTTCTGTAGCATTTTTTCCCTCTCTGTTCGTTGGATTGAGAAATTTTTGTTCATCTGCTAATAAGTTCACTGAATGTTCTTTTATTGAACTTACTAAGAAATTTTTAGTCCTTTTATTTTTTCAACTGTAGAATTTCCACTTATTTCTTTATAGAGGCTCTGCTTTTCCACTGACATTTTCTCATTCACTCATTAAGGATCTCCTTTTCTTCAATTCTTTGAGCATTTCTTTTTCTTTTTTTACATGAATGTACAATATGTACTTTGACACCTTCGTCTCTGTATGACATCTGAACATGTCAGGTGTCACCATCTGTTGATTGTCTTTTTTCCTGAGTGTGACTCACGATTCCCTGTTGTTTCTATGTATGTATCTGTTTTTTACTATCTGTCTTTTGTTGTTGTTGTTCTAAAATAGGACAGTTCAGAGACTACTGTACACCTACTTTGTGTTTTGTCATACTGTTCTGATGACTGTTATTTTTATCTTCTGTTCTAGTAGGCAATCTGGCTTGAAAGTAGTTACCTGGCTTCAAACCAGATACAGACTTTCATCTCCCCCCTGCTATATGGCAGCTACTCCTCATAGCTTCAGGCTGCTGCTCTGTGAGCCTGGTCCCCTTGATGGCTCCCTTCAGGTTTATCCCTTCAGTGAAGATTCGTGCGGGTTCTTGGTTTACTCTCTCTGCTTCCTTGATTCTGGAAATCCTTCCACTAATTTCCAGCTTTTCAGATTGCTCTAGTCTATTTCCTCTGACCCCAAGCCAGTGATCCAGATTTTCACATGGGAGATACTTATTTAGGGAACACATTCATTAAAATTAGCACACTCATGGGCTACATCCAGTGTGGTTCTGTCTTTAAAGGAAAGGTTCTTTCTTTGCTTTGCTTACATTTTCATTGTGTCTTCTAGAAGGTTCTCCCACTAGTGTGTAGAGTCAGGGATTTTCACAAAGTCAGATTTCAGGTCTAGCTCTCAGTTAGAACTATGTGCTGCTGTTTGACACCTTGAGCTAGTGACACTGTGATCCCTGCTGCCACTGTCATGAGGAGAAGAAACAGAGCCACAGACTTGGGATCACTGCCACTTCTTCTAGTTCTGTTATGGCTTGGATGTGAGGTGTGTGAGCTCATGTGTGAGACAATGCAAGGAGGTTCAGAGGAGACATGATTGGATTGTGAGAGTTTTAACCCAATCAGTTAATTAATCCCCTAACAGGGATTTACTGAGTGGTAACTGAAGCAATAGGTTGTGGCTGGAGGAGGTGGGAATTGGGGGCCTGGCTTTGGGGTATATATTTGTATCTGGCCAGTGGAATCTCTCTGCTTTCTGATCATGATGTGAGCTGCTTCTCTCTGCCATACTCTTCTCCATGATGTGCTGCTTCACCTTGAGCCCAGGAGAATGGAGCTGGCCTTCTGTGGACTAAGACCTCTATAACCATGAGCTCTCAAAAACTTTTTGTCTTCTTAAATTGTTCTGATCTGGTCTTGTAATCACAGCAGCAAAAAAAGCTGATTAAAACAAATTGGAATCTTTAAACTCTCTTCTGCCTCCTTTGGAATACTTTTAAGAGCCCTCAGTTATTTATTTTTTATTTTATTTATTTTTTTTTTACTATGTCTAGAGATTAGGCAAATCCTCTGCAGGAGAGATCCCATGGATAATTCACCCCACTGAATACCAGAAGTCCCCTGCCTCCTAGCACTGAACAAGGTGCCAATCCTGGCAGGCTCCCCAGGGCACTATAAAGAAGACAAAAGCAGAAGTTGAAAAGAAGAACATGGGCCCATATGCCAAAGCTGTGAGCCAGTCATGAGAAGTGTTCGAGAGTTTGAGAAATAAAAAACATGGTGCAGTTGAATGGAAAAGACCTCTACAAAGTTGACTCTTCAAAAAGATGGCCAGGGAATAGTTACTGGAAATACCTCTGATGATCATGAAAAAATGAAACCAGCCTCCCAATCATGAGGAAGAGTGAGCAGACTTTGGGGCTGCAGTTGAAATGGTGGCTCCTACCTGAGTGTGGAGAGATGAAGAGAGTACAGGAGTTACTCTGGGAAGAGAATGAGAACGTAGTGGGCTGCAAACCTTACGGGCTGCAAAGATGGTACAAGAAGGCCACTTGGCAAGGGTTCTGGCCTCTGAATCTCCACATAGCTGGACTGTCACTTCAGAGCTGTGTAAATGCAAGTAAGCTACTGAATTTCTTAACTCTCATTTGTGAGATTGTAGTAGAATTCAATAGATAGAGGTGTGGTTATACACTGGGTCAGGATTTGAGGAATAAGAAGGCATGATGTTTGGAGTGAAGAAATGAGGTGATGGATGAGTGGAAATTAAGCCCTTCCTGCTGAAAGGATGCAGGAATTGTGATGAGTCAATAATCTGCAGTTGCAAGGTTTGGGTTAAGGCAACTCTAAATAGGTGATGGGTAAAGCGGGTTTAATATTGTAATATTTATATAGAAATTATTGTACAGAAAATTTTCAAGCCTCATCAAATGGTAGAAATTAAAAACTAAACAATGACCACACTATTTCATCTCCACTATCTTTTCCCAACTTCTCAAGGAGGATAAGCTGGTCACGTACACCTGGTCCATAATGGACATAGGAGGAACACTCCTGGAATTTCTCTTCTAATTCTCACAGCTTGAATGAAAGATTGGGGCTGGAATGCCTTCTAGGGATGAGGACATGAGGTGAAGGGGCTAAGGAAGACCAGGCTGCCACCTGTGAAAAACCACAGGAATTACTATCCATGAAGCCTAACCTTGAACTCAAGGAGAAGAAATTAGATCCCTGAGATTTCTATGCTGTCCACCTCGGATCTTCAAAGAAAGAAGAAACAAAGGCATTCATACATTTCAGATATCAAGCAACCATTAAATAATGGACTAGGGGTTGGAAACAAGAATCTTTTTTAAAAAATTGTTTGGTAACAGGGATTGAACTCAGGGGCATTCAACCACTGAGCCACATCTCCAGCCCTATTTTTGTATTTTATGTAGAGACAGGGTCTCACTGAGTTGCTTAGTGCCTCACTAAATTGCTGAGGCTGGCTTTGAACTTGCAATCCTCCCGTCTCAGTCTCTGAAGCTGCTGGGATTACAGGCGTGCTCCGGCATGTTCGACTGTGCCTGGCCCAGAATCTTATTTTTAACTGATAAGTTTTACATTTAATAGTATTCCTGAACACTCAAGGTTCCGTGCCGCTTTAGTATGCCAGAACATCAGGACAGCCTGAATGTAGAAAATAAAGGGAGTGGTAGTCACTATGTAGTGCAAGGCATGTTCAGCCTAAAGCTATCATTTGATTGATAAGAGAATTTCATGACGTATTAGCTAAAAGTATGAATTCTAGCTTTGACACTGAATTACTATTTTGCAGAAGTTGACCAAATTATGTAATGTGCATTTACAAATACGACATATTGCACTATTGGGTATAACATTATGCCATTAACAAAGTAGTTTTATTTATAAACACAAATGTGTGTGTGTGTGTGTGTGTGTGTTCTATACATTCTCTTTTAGTTTTGCAGTTCTAGGGATTAAACCAGTGCCTCACACATGTAAACAAGCACTCTACCACTGAACTATACCTCCAGGCCTTCTTAAATATCTTGTTTTGAGACAGGATGGCACTAACTTGCCCAGTTTGACCTTCAACTTGTGATCCTCCTGTCTCAGTCTCATAAGTAGCTGGGATTAGAGGTGGGATTATAAGCACGCACCCAAATATATTTATCATTAATTGGAGATAATGTTGCCTATTGATTTTTTTAAAAAAGCAATCTGTGAGAGCTACATAGGTTTATACAAATACTTAAAAGTTAAATGGCATATTACATTATATGTAATAATTATTAACATTTACTTAAAGAAAAACATAAAATTATAAAACCCCACCAATTCTACAATAGATATATCAGAATCATTGTCACATTGAGCCCTGGGTTCAAATGGTGGCCTTTCCATGTGCCAGCTACAACAGTCAGCACATGACACCCTCTCTGCTGGGGAAACATCTTCACCCATAAGACAAAGATGTGGGGTAACTTATCCCACATAGGATAACTCCCTGCTCCATTTGTCTCATTGGATTGGAATGAAAGTCAAAAGAGAGCATCAATTTGAAATAGCTTTGTAAACTGCAAAATTCTGGACAAAATGTAAATTTATTGACAAAAAAATCACTGGAAAAAAATGACGTATCACTTCCATAAGCCTTCATCGTAAAGAGTCACACCACATTTTCCTCTCTATTGAAGAGTTCATAATAAATTTACTCTATTATTTGAAATACTTTCTGTTTTTACATGCTAATTCCAAGAAGTTGCCTGTCTTGAGTTACTAGATCACGTGAATTCTTAAAATAAAAAAATGTCAAGTCCAATAGTTTAGCTTGATATTTGAGAACACAGAGCAGTTTACATTTATACAAAATTAATCCAAAAATCAGGGGAAGAAAAATAATCCACAAGAATTTGATAGAAACATTTTTATTTTATCAGATAAACCACATCCCAGTATAGAAATACATTCCTCATATTTGGGCAGTGGGAGTCCCCAGTATACATAAATTTGCTTTTTGTATGTGTACCAAATAACTATATTATGGCCCTCAAAATCAGGAAATAAACAATGACTCAACACTATTTTGTGACTATACTTAAGTCATATATTCAGGGTAGAAATATCAAAGAATTATACTATGTTCTCAATACCCTAAGAGATGACATATGATATAGATCCAATCCAGTATTGACAAGGTAAACTATGGTTAGATGGTATCTCCTACATTTTTCCAAGGTAAGGTCATTGTGTCTTTGTCTTTATCACATTTTGCATTACTGTGACCAAAATAACAGACCAGAACAACGTAGAGAAGGGAAAGTTTATTTGGGGCTTATGGTTTCAGAGGGCGTAGTCCATAGATGGCTGATTCCATTGCCCTTGGCCAAAGGTGAGGTCACACATCAAGAAGAGCCTGAAGGAGGAAAGCTGTTCAGCTCATGGCAGATTCAAGAATGAGAAAGAGACAAAGGGCAGGAGTTGGGGGAGCAGTCACAGGGAAGATGCACCCTTCCAGGAAATGCTCCCAGTGACCCACCTCCTCCAGTCAGGCCCCCCTGCCTACACTTACCATCCCATCAGTCCTTTCAAACTAGGATAGACTGATTAGGTTACAGTTCTCATAAGCCGATCATTTCACCTCTGAATATTCCTACATCAACACAGGAAGGGAATACCTCACATCCAAAGCCTAACAGCCTTCCTTTATCATTAGTGAACATTTTGTTGGGAGATACTTTGATACTACGAAAGTATCATCTTTCTTGTTGAACTTCTACACGTTAGGTTTGCCATTCATTCATGATTCTTACTTTAATTACTTAATACTATTATGGTTTTTAAATGGTAATTTTGGCATTCTTTTATTAAAACCATCTTTATCTTCTTCCCATTCATTAAGTTCTATCAGTATAAATATTAATTTCTATACCATTCTGTGAATTAGAAATCAATGATGTTCTTTTGATGCTCAGTTGACCCATAGAAACCCCTTTACGTTCAGATCTGTACCCCTTTGATTTGTCATTAATTTTTGAACACTTACTTACAGTTTGAATTTTTAAAAAGTCATTCCCTCATTAGTGCTTGCGTTGGACTTTATATTTGTATCCCCTCCCAATTTTTATGTGGAAATCCTAACCCCAATATGACACTATTGGTAGATGATGCCTTTGTGAAGTAATTGGTTCATAAGAATGAAGCATGTCTGACTGGGATTAGTGCTTTGGTAAAGAGTTAAGAGACCAGAGCTCACTTCTCTCTCTGCCCTGTGAAGATTCACTGAAAAGATGGCCATCTGTAAACTAGGAAACATCCCCCACTTAATACTTATCTGCCAGCCCTTCACCCAACACTTACCATCCAGAACAATGAAAAATGAATATTTTTTTTGTTTAAGTCACTGAGTATATAGTAATTTGCTATGGCAACCTGAATTGAGAATCCCCTCAAAATTATGTCCTTTTTTTCTTCCAAACTCAGAACTATTCATTTCTTCAAGGAATCATCTTTCTTTTCATAGAGGAGTCCACAACCACAATTTGGGCCTTATGTAAACTCAGTGCAACTTGACTTTCATTGTTTTACATGTTCAATAGACTGAACTAGGAAATACATATATATTGATATAGATATTTGTATTTTTATACTGAGTTCTATATCTATCTGAATTTACTCCAATATCTCCAATTCTTCCTTTTAGGGTTGATTAGCTTTACACCTTCCACAGTTCAGTCCCTTCTCCAACAATGAGAATCTTCCCTTATCATTGGTGTATTAAATTCTTTGATGAAGTCTGTCAACAAATGCAATATCCCAGCAAGACCAGCTCTTGACACTGACCACAGACTCCAGCAATGGCTTGGCCCTGAGTGCATGGTGAACTCCTTGCTGAGTTCACTGTTTCCTACTCCATTACCACCTTCATTCTTGGCCTTTTCTTCATTTCAACTCTGACACATCAGCTGCATTTTAATTCATTCCTTGATTAAATACTTTTCTCACCAGTTGACACATGAATCTGCTGTGTTATGTAGGAGATTCATTCAGAAATAAAATGATTCAATTTGAAAGCTATAACTTAATCAGTTTGTTCTAGTTGGGATGGACTAACTTGGATGTTCACTGCAGGCAGGTAGGGAATGACTGGAGAAGGTAGATCACTGGGGGTCTTCCCTGGAAGAGTTCGTCTTCCCTGAAGCCCGTCCCCCTCTTTCATTCTGTTTCCCAGCCACCAAGAGCAGAAAAGCACTCCTCCACCCCACCATTCTGCCATGGTGTTCTGCATCACTTTGGCCCCAGAGCATTGGAGCCAGCTGACCATGGGCTGAAACTAGGAAACCATGAGCCAAAACAAATTATTCCTCCTCTAAGTGGTTCTTGTTAGATATTTTTGTCATGGTGTTGAAAAGTTGACTAACAAAGTGTGGTGCTCTACAATTGGCTTTTAAAGATGAATTTGGCACAAACCTGCAGAAACTGATTGACCCATTTATTTGAAACACAGTCCTATAAATCCACATTTGCAGAGAAGGGAACAGAGATTAATGGAGTAGAATAGTAAAAATACTTGTGAATTATCAAAATATTTGTTCAAAAACTCCCTCTTTTACCAATGAAACATTTAAAAGCATTATACTTTAAGCATTTTTCCTAAACTTTCCATATTTAAAACCTACATCAATTTCTCTGCTACTATGATATATTCTGTTGGCTTTTGTCCAGACACATGTCACATTCTACTTAAATGTCTGTTTGTCAGTCTCCCCAACTAGCTTTGGAGCTTCGAAAACAAAGACTGACATTTATTTTCATGTCCTCAAAGCTTAGCCCGGAGCTAAACATTTCCCAAGTCACTGAATTGGTGAATGAGCAAATAGTACCGCAGTTAGTCCAAATGAACAAATGCAACCATTAAATAAATGGTCCAACATTTATTTGCCTATTTGTTTTCTTTTTGAGAATATTTTAATTATTTCTTTCTTAGAGACCTTCAATGCATTCTAATAAACTTCTGTTGAAGAGACTCTCTGCACCTGTGTTTTTAACTACCACCTCAACCCATTTTCACATCTTCAATGATATTTCAAGTACAAGAGGCTTGGCTCCTAGAAACACAGACTTTACCTCACCAAGTCCTGGTCTCAGTTGGACTCAGACTTATTTTTAGAAGGCTTTAAAAGCTGCAATAGCAATGTCTTTCCCAATGTTCTCCAAACTCTTCCCGTTTCATCTTCCAATAATCCACACTTTTTAATCATGGATACCAAAAGAGAAACTCTTTGTTTATCTGATTTTTCCTCTCATATGCTAAGTTCTCAAGCATTACTAGTAATTGCTTAGGTTTGGCATTAAAATTTACAGATTCCAAATAACTATCAGAGGTTTCTGACAGTCTAGAAAGAAAACAGAAACACTATACAAATGAAGGTATTAAAATAATAAAACAATTCTGGAGAGACTTATGAGATAAACACCACCTTCTAGAAGACACCACCTTCTAGAAGACACCACCTTCTAGACACACAGAAAAATAAGATCCGTCATGTGGTCTCTGCACCCCTTGGCTTCACAGTGTCTGGAGCAGGCACCCCAGGTTCCTGTCCTGGGCCACTTTCTACAGTAACTGCAGCTTCACGTAGCTATTGTTTAAAATGTGGCTAGTCTGAATGGAGATGGTGAGACTATAAAATGCCCACCATATTTTAAAGATTTGGTTCCATTCTTAAAAAAATGCAAAATTGTCATTCATTTTCAAAATTGATTACCTGTAAATGGTAATATTTCATACACATGGATTTCCAAAACGTATGCTGTCAGTTGATGCTTCTTTGATCTCCGTCATGACAAAACGTCTTGAAAGAAGTTCCTGTTGCCTCCACTTACCTTACACTCTCTTCTTTGTAGGCTCCACTTGGTTTGCTCTGCACAGATGCACAATGACTTCACTTATGAAGGTTCGAGTGACTCCTATATGCAAAAGTCTACAGTCATGATTGCACTTATATGGGATTTGATCTCACAGCATCAGTTGGCACATCTGAGGACTTCATCCTTCCTGAGGCCCTCTTTTTTCTGCAAGCCCACATGCTTCTGGTTTCCCTCGAACATCCCTGGAGTTCTTTTGTTATTGGAGCTCCTCCTATCTCTGAATCTAGGATCAGCTGTGTGCTTTCACCTTTCCTCAGAATTCACTCTCTTATTCATATAGTGTTTAGCTTTAAACACCATTGACCTTGACATATAAGCTATCCAAAATGTTTCCATGAACCCTAAATTTTTTCCAAGATTCTGTATACAACTACTATTTTGTATCTTTACCTGGCTTCCTAATATGTACCTCAAACTTAATTATTTCCTGATCACTCCTTGATTCCTCCCTTCCAGGGAGCCCACCAGTCTTCAGTCTTCATAGATGGCACCATCGTTACACACTGCTGAAGACCAACACCAGGATCTCACCTTCTTCCATTAAATCCAATCCATCAGTGAAACACATTGACCGTACTTTTAAAGAACATCATAAAAGCAACTACATATCCTCATCTTCCCTGGCTCTACATCCTGATCCAAACCACCAACTTCTATCACCTGAGCTGTAGTAATGCTCTACCAATTAGTTGTCCTGTGCTTACTCTTGCCCCAAATGTAGGTAGAGTCATCTCTTTCAGTATAAATTAGAATATGCCATAACCCTATTTTGAAGTTTTTACCTTAAAGGCTTCTCATTTTATTAAGCAAAGCCAAGCTATTTATTCTAGTTGATCCCTGCTTACTTCTTCAACATACAGAACTATTTACCAAATTTTAAACAATGCTTCATACAAGCTGTCCTTCTTATAGTCCCTTGAACACACCAAATATTTTCTTCCTAGTAGGTATCCCCACTTTTAAATTGATATTCTCCAAAATTTTCACGGCTGAAGACTTCTTCAATTTAAATATTACTGTACTGAAATATCTCCTCAAACAGCCTATCAAAAGTCAGAAACATCCATACTTTAAGACAGCACCATACTTTAAATTTCTACTTATCATATGATATTTGCCTTGCTTACTTTTCATTAATCATGTGACTATTCTTAGTATAAGGCAGGAACTTGTCTGTTTTATTCACCAACATATTCATAGTTCCTTGAACAAGGGAAACACTAGACACTCAACTATTTTTTTTAATTAAATGAATACTTATTCCCATCATCTTACTGACTAGCCCAGGACAAAGAAAGGTCAAAATCAGTCTCATTGGGTAAAATTATCAGACTTCATGATAAGCTTAATGTTATGTTTTCATGCCCATTCTCTTTAGAAATTACCTCATTGGTCTTGTCTATTTGTTTACACTGTAGGCCAATGTGGTCCCAAAGAACTTTCAGCAATGTTCAGTATAGTACCTATCGGCCACATGTGGCTAGCGGCTCTTGACCTGTAGATAGTGCAATTAAGGAGCATGAAGCCTTTAATTTTACTCAATCTTTAATTAATTTAAATTCAAATAGTTATTAATAGCTACCATATGGCATAGAGTAGCTGTAGTGTAAGAGCTCCTGCCTGGCAGTTGGTTTCTCTATCTTGGTTTATCTTAGCATCCTGAGAACCAGCAAGTCAGATGCTCATTAAGATGGTTTGTAATTCCTAAGTCAAAGGTGGCAATGGAGGCCAGGACAGTGAGAATTCTTGACCTCACTAGAGAGGGGTAGGGACTCCAAGTGATGTGACTGTGTATTAGTCCATTTGGGCTTCTACAACAAAATACCTTAGGATGGTTAATTTACTAATAATAGAAACTTATTGTTCACAGTTCTGGATATTGGAAACTCCAAGACCAAGGAGACGGCAGATTTAGTGTCTGGTGAGGAAGCTCTCTCTTTCTCTGGTTCAAAGATGGTGCCTGTAAGTGTTGAACTGGCAAACCCAAGCCTCTTTGATAAGATCACTAATCTCGTAAGGATAGGACCTTCATGACCTGATCACCTCCTGCTATGGAGATGAGATATCCCCAAAAGCTCCTGTGTTAATGCAGGAAGTGAAATGACTAGACTATGAGAGCTGTAGCATAATCAGTGGATTGATCCAATTAATGGATTAATAGTTTGAATGGACTTAGTGAGTGGCAAGTGGAGGCAGGTAAGATGTGGATGGAGGAAGTAAGTGGGTGGGTTGGGGTGACTTTGGTCTACATACTTTGTCCCTGGCTCCTTCCCCTCTCTCACTTCCCTCTGGGTTGTCATGAGATGAGCAGCTTTCCTCCACAATGTCCCTCTTCCATGATGTTCTGCCCTGCCTCACGCCAGAGCAATGGAGTTGCCTGACCATGGACTAAGACCTCTGCAACCATGAGCACAAATAAACTCTTCTGTCCTCCAAGTTGTTCTTACCGGGAATGTTGGTCATAGCTATGAAAACCTGACCAACATCTCCCAGAGACCCTCCTTTTCCTAGCATCACCTGAGGACTTAGACTTCAGCATACGAATTTTTGAGGACACAGTCCTTTGAACCATAGTACTCTGTGATAGAGAAGCCTCCTGCATCGTGCCTTTCTTTCAGTGTGCTGATGGATACGAGTGAAGTAGGGGCTTAAGTTGCTCATCTGGTATTCACTAGCTCTGCAGCAGCAGACAAATCCCACAGTCACCTTTGTACCATGGTGCTCTGGCTTCCCCACCTATAAAAAAGTGACATGAAAGAGTTCAGCTTCAAACTCATTGGCTTTCATAGGAATCAAGTGAGGCCAAGAATAGGAAAACTCAACTGTAAATTATGAAGTGCTCTGTAAGTACATGATACTGTCATTAGTCGCACGAATTGGTCCTGTTGGCAGATAAACATCAAGAGTCAGTTATCAAACATCACATCATCTAGACAGCCCCAGCCCTGGAAATGTTGGCATGTGCTCATTTTACTCTATGATGGAAAAAAGAATAAATAAATCATAAATGATTAATTTAGACTTCCCTCCATGCCTCCCGTTAACAGCTCAAAGACCCCACCACACAGCAGGCTCAGTGATGAACTGGTATGGTAGAACCTTCAAGACGGCGGCTAACCCTCCTCCAAGTACAACCAGCTGTGAAAACAAATTTAATTCCACCAACACTGCAAAGGAGCAAAGCTTTTTTATAGGTTAGAGATATAATGTTCACCCCATTTGGAGGAATCCAAAGAAAACACCAATGACTTCTGGGGATGAGGATATTATGGATAATAGACAGATTATCTGCTAGTTTACTGAAGGTGAGGGAAGAGACATTTGTCATGGTTTTACTAGAAAATGAGTCCGTATCAAAGGGAGGGAGGGTGAAAGGTCACCAGTTCTATTGGTGCGATTATTATCTTTGCATAGCTGGAGTGGCAAAAGAAATGATCCCAAACAGAGCAAAACAAAACAGACCTCACTGAAGCACTTCAAGATGAGCCCCAAGAAGCCATCCCACCAGACCTGCTGGCTTCATCTTAATTTATCATCCCAGGCCTTGTTGACAAGAGTCGATTGGCTTCTCCATCTCTCTGAGCTCTGGCATGCTTCACCACTAAATGCCACGTGGTGGGCATGGGGAGGATTAATTTGTAGGAACTGATGGTGGTAATAGCAAAAGAAGTGTCACTGTGGAACACCTACTGCATCTGTGGAACGGCCTTCTATTGATAATCTTAATGTCACCTTCATGACTCTTGTCAGAGATCACCCGTGATAGAAGTGAGGGCTGCCACCTTGGATGGAGTGGTGTCTATAGTTGTGGTGTTCTTCCCTCCTCTACAAAGGTTATGATAGCATCTGCTCCAATAAGAGATTAATGCGCTAATGCAGGTACAGAGGGGTAGGTTCTCCAAGTGCTATGCTGTGTATTAGTCCATTTGGGTGTCTATAAGAGTGCCTGACCCAGAGGGAACAGCTGATCAATAATAACTAATGCTGTCATTACCATTGAGGATCAGTTCTCTCATCTCTTAAACAGGGAAGACTAATCTTCATCAGGGTGGAGAAGGAAAGAATCAACCAATGCAAACAAAACCATCAAGCAGTGTGCTCTATTATTCCTTGGCTTTGGAGAGGAGGAGGGACATGAAGGTGTACTGAACCTCAAAAGCAACCTACAGAGAGAGACAGGATGGGGACAGTGTTCTAGGGCTCAGGTGTGGAATCTACCGGTTTTCCTCTCTTTCTTTCTCTCTCTATATCATTTAATGTTTTAGCTAATCCACAGCTATCTTCACACGGACAAAAGACAAAGGCATCCTCTCAGATGTGGGGAGTTATGTGGGGTAGTGAAAGGAGCAGACACGTGAGCTACACAGCGGTGACTTCAAGCTCTGCCGGCTAAACTTAGCAGTGGACAAACCTCAGGCAGGTCACCTGGACTCTGTATGTGTAAAATGGTAGTAATGACTCCAATCTCAAAGCTCTTTTTAAAGCTTGTTGATGACTTGTTTCTACCCCGCTTCACCTCACCAAGCCCTGGTTATCCATGGCTAACTCTACATTTCCAATTATTGGTTAAAAGGCCATGAGGCTAGACTTTTACATTTGGAAAAGAGAAGAAATATTAAATATTAGGTGCCCCACAAAAGCTCATGTGTGGAATAGTACAAGAAAGTTCAGGGGTGAAATGATTGGGTTATGAGAGCCTTAACATAATCAGTGCATTAATCTCCTGATAGGGATTAACTAGGTGGTAACTGTAGGCAGGTAGGGTGTGGCTGGAGGCGGTGAGTCATTGGGGGCAAGCTTTGGGGGTACACGTTTTTGTCCCTGGATGGAGTTTCTCTCTTTTTCTCTTTCTCCTTGCTGCCTGGTGGCCATGGCCTGGGCCACATTCTTCCACCATAATTTTCTGCCTCCTTAGGAAACAAAGCAATGGAGTTGGCCATCTATGGACTGAAATCTCTAGAACTATGAGATGCAAATGAACTTTTCCTCCTCCATAATGGTTCTTTTTAGATCCTTTGGTCCCAGCAATGGAAGAGCTGACTAAAACAATATTCATTCTGTGGTTAACGTGTGTTTGAACTGTGGTACTGATTCAGTTCAGGTCGATTCTGAACTTCAGCACTGATTTCCTTTAGGTGGAATATAAATTTAAGTATTCAGTGAGGAAGAGTCAAAGGATGAGGCATTAGAGGAGGGGGAGGTTTCATCCAGCTCCTGAAAGACCCTCTAATCATTTCAGGGTCCTTCCCACTTCTCCTCCACCACCACCAAGCACCAGCAGCTCCCGAGCTCTTCAAAAAATTTTAAAAACACTGTGTTAAACTACTCGGCAGTGTCATTCACTCAGATGACGTAGAATGGTGCCAACTCTTATCTCAGCCTCGTTTGTGTGAGCTGCTCAAGAGATTAGATCAATCGCCGAGCCGATTTGCCCTGGACTTTAAAAACAGGAAAAAGTTCATCACATATGGATCCTTCTCTCACAAAATCTACTTGAGTCTAATAGGGAAAGGGAAGGCTTAGTCCCCTGGAGTTTGGAGGAAGAAGGTGGCGTAACAGTGGAAACTACCACATTCCAGGTCCCCATTTCTGGGTCATAGATGGCATTTCTTGCTGTGTCTTCCTATGGTGAAGAGCCATGGACAGTGAATGACCAGTCTCGTCATTTGGAACCTGTGAGTGAAATAGACACCCTTTTCTATTCTGTGAATGAGTCTGTCTTCCTGAAAGTGTGTCTCTACCAGAACCTGCCTTCACACATCGCCCCCCATGACCAGCACCGGCACAGGGGCCTGCCTGCCACCACGGATCTTGGAGGCCAGGCACTGCATGTCTCACATTCATTATCATATTTCCAATCTCCTTTATCAAGTGCTCAAAATTTCCAATGGCACACTCACAAAAAGTAAATTGAGTCAATGAAACTTGACATTAACCCAAGCACTTGCAACTCAGGACTTGGATGGTTCTCCTGAGACCGAAATCAGTTTGCAAACACCGGCTTGAGTTCCACAGTTTAAATCTCTCACCACCCAGTTCAGAGACAGTCGCGTATCTGAGTACACATGTAGGGGCACTGCTGGGATGAGATCAAATGCTTCCTGCCAGAGCGAGGTCTCAGCAGCCCTTGGAGGGTCTCAGTGACCCCTAGAGCCGGTGTGAGAGAGGACCAGCAGCCAGATGGCCTCACATTTCCACATTCCTTTAGCTTGTTTTCTTACTGTGGCAGACACCCAAGAGCATCCCAAATCCTCAGGAGAGATGGGATTTCAGGAAAATCCTTGTTACTTTGCAAAGCAGGAGATGTGAACACTTGAGCCTGATAAAGAAAGAGGAGACTGAAAACATCTACCACAAGTTTTCTATCAGCAGCAATATCAGAAAAATACCCAAATAGATATTGTTTTGTTTTGATTTTTTTTTCCAACACTGAATTCCACCTGGGGACAAAAGTGCCACACGTATCTACCACTCAGGATTAAGACAGGTCAGAGATCACGGACTTGTGGCCACACAAACAGATTATCCTGTTTCCTGAAACATCCTTTATATTGCAGCTGCCTCCTAGGAGGACCATGAATCATGTTGTTCTTCTCTTGTGTTTGATCCTAGACCACATAAACATGCAACGTTGAATGGCAAAGAAAACATCTCAGACAAGTGACTTCAATAGAGTTGGAACTGCTCACCTTGTACAAGCCATCTGTTTACTGAGCAGCCAGGTTGGATGCTAGACAGGTGACAGCCCCAGTGTGGAGATGTCTGGGTGGACGACTGTCAGCAGGACTTCTGCCAAACACGAGGGTCACTCTTCTCTCACATGTGACAAGGACTTCATTTTATCCAAAGAGCTGCCCTGGGGGGCAGTGATAATGGAACTGCTTTTCACAAACTGTAGATGAGAAAAACGTGACCAAGTCCACTTACTAAGGGACAAAGAGTGCATTCCAAACCATGTCTGCCTAATTCATTGAAAATCCCAGCATTGATTTGTAATTAGCAATGTAATGATGAACAACTATTGAATAAAAGAATGAATGACAGTTATCTTATTTTATCTTATTTCATCTGTTTTTTGAACTAATGAAACTGAAATGGAAAGAAATGGAAGAATTTGGTAAGTTTTTTCAAGTCCCCCAAATCATGGAATTTTGATCTTTTATCTCTTATGAAGTGATTGAAAAATGAAAACACTGTATTATTAAGATCTATTATGCAAATAGGACATCTATAAGAAATTCTAGTGGGTTACCATTTGGGATAAATTCGTGGGTGTTTAAAAATTCTTGAAACGTCTGTAAATCACTCCCCAGGAAACCATAGGCCACGCTGGTGCCTTTAGACAGGTCATTGACAAAAGGTAGAAGATAGAGATAGAGGAGCTAAGACAAATACCATTAATCAGTAGCTTACTAAAGTGAACAGAACATTTGGTTTGGAAGACTGTGGTGATACATTTGGCAAAATTGCAATAACAAGGGACACCTTAAAAATATGTGAAATCTTTCTTCAAATGCTTCTTATAAAAATTTGCACTGATAAACATAGCTCAGAGCTAAAGATCTGAGCGCAGGGTAGGTCTGCTGGAGTTTACCACAACTCAACTCTGCCAAGTACTAGGTGTGGATTTAAGAAACAGTTCAGCAGGCTCCAAGGAGAAGGGATACTAATCACACCTTCTGTACCTAGCCTTGTGAGGATTGAGGGAGCTAACACATGCAAAGCACATACACAATACCTACTGTATACTTAAACAAATAGTTGAATAATAGAATGACGCTACTAAATAAAAGCAAACTTTTAAGAAATGACACAATTTATACCACAATAAAAGATGGTCCTCTTTCCTCTTATCAATACCATCACAATTGTGAGTAGACAACTTCTGGTGGTGAAATTAGAAATATGTCATGATGCCTTCTTTTGTCCGGTTCCCCTATTAATAATCTAAGGTTTGCTTTGCTTAGAACATCTTTGTTAACCAATGTAACCAGCAAATCAAGAACTATCTAATCCTATGCACATCAGCTATAATGTTCCAAATCAGCACTGTGATATTTGTAGAGGGAGATAAGTAAGACTCCAGAAAGACAGAGAGGATGTTTAATGGGAAAGCACTGAATGAAGAATCTGAATATCCCTGGTCCAAGTCACACTGCCTCTCTGAGTCTCAGACTCTGAGATGCTGAAACAGGGCATGGGCAAAGTCATATCTGTGTCCGCTTCCGTCACTCAAATGGAAGTTATTTCCATTTTGGCATTGCCTTGGTAATAGCATACGAGTATTAGAAACAATTATTATAAATAATTTGAGATCTTCTCCTTCCTGAATCAGTGCTCCAGTCATTAAATCCAATTACCTCATTATCTAAATTCACATGAATTATAACCCTGAAAGGCATGTGCAAGAATGGCCCGAGAGAAACCAACGTGTCACCTCATGCAGTCATAAAATAATCAAAAGAGCTGGGGCCATATGGTGAAAGTCCAAGGTTCCCTGCCTCCTTTCCCTCGTCTCTCCTTTGACTTCCATTTCTGTCCCACATTTTGAAGTATTTATTTACCTTACATTTAGATGAGGTCCTGCAGTCCCTGAAGGGGACAAGGAGAGACTCGGGTCTGAAGAGGGACTCGGGAGAAAACCGCATTTCATGCCCATTGGCTTGGGGAAGCTATTGAGCTCTCTGCTGGGAAGTTTCTTGCTGAGTATAAACAGAGAGTTAGAGGGTGGCCAGGCATCTGACTTCCCATGTGCCGTGGGTGCGTAGCTGAAGCTCTCAGCACCTCCGTCTCACCATCTGCAGGATAGATCATCAGAATGTAACAGACCATTTATTCTGATGACCTTGTTTTACTGATGTAGAAATTGAGGCCCTGAAAGTAAAGCCATGTTCCCAAGGTCACAGAATGTGTTACAGTTCCCAATCAGAGACCACCTTCTCCGCCATCCCTTCCCCTCTCCTAAGTCAAGCATGAGTTTGTGACAAGAAAGAATTTTGATAACCGTAAGGAACAGAGCGCTATTCAGTCACTGAGCCATACTTTAAGCATGTGCTGAACTTAATTTGCAGGACTGCAGCAAGATTCTGGGCTTCAGTTCCCAGCAGACCTTAGCTGAGTCCTCACTGGTCTTCAGTAGCTGCAGGTTTCTGTAGCCCAGCCTTTAGTTCCTTCTGTGTGGAACAATTATAATAATATCTTCTTAAAATGAAACGTGGTAACATACACCAAGGAGTGAAGCACAGGGCTGAACCTGTGTTAGGGACTCTGAAAAATTCTCTTCTGCTCCTAGATTCCCTGCCTTAGAGGCTGTGGTAGTCACACCTCTCAGTCCCCAACAGTTCAATGTTTTGTAAAAACACTCAGACACGTTCCACACAACTGCTGCCTTTCAGATGCTTTTCCTAGATAAATCGTAGAATTGCCACTAAAAGCATTGTGTTGGGGAAAAAAATGAAAAGAGAGTCCTCTGATATAAAGGAGAATCTTCTAGATAGAATGCACACGTACAACCATGGCAGCACTCCTTTCCCTGTAACCCCACAAGAATAAAGCTTCTAAACAGCAGAGTAAATTATTTTTAAAGGCACAACTCTATAAGAAAAAAAAAAGAGAGAGAGAGAGAGTAGAGAACACAGCAACAGTTTTGGAAACTGGAAAGCAGATGTCCGGGTGGCCGTAACTGACTTAGCAGACCCACGCCAGCAGGTCCCTACGCTGGCAGCGTGGAAAGCTGAGAAGCAACTTGATTTACACCACATAGCGCCAGGCTCAGCAACTGGCCGCACCATGTACCTCTGAGGATGTCGCAGCCCAGGGGAGGACAATACTCAAGAGAAGCAGTGGAAATACTGTTCTAATCAATCAGGTCCCTAGAGACTTCTTCATACAGCATTGCCCTCGCTCAAGTACAGCGGGGGCTAATTCCTTGGGAAAGGTAAAACCCTAGTTCTCTGGACAGATGGGTGGCACGCCCCGGCTGTGCTTGACTACGGGCGTGCCCTGGTGGTCACATGGAGGAAGAGTGGAAGTCTGAAAACTCCCCATGGAGACCTTGCCACTTCTATGCGTTTAACCTGCAGGCAGCCAGGCGGGGCTTGTAGAATAGAGAGAGTCAGAAACCAAACCGAGGAAGAAGAATAAAGACAGAAGGAAGAAATGGAAGAGGAGGAGAGGAAGGAGGAGGAAGAACACCAATTCACAGTGCTGTCCCTGGTATTGTCCAAGTGATAAGAGGATGGGTGTGCTCTACAAAACAAGAATAGAATGCTATAAAAAAGGAACTCTCAAAAAGGAACTCCTAGATCCATGAGATATGTGAAAGAAAATGCACAAGTATAATGAAATAGGAGAGAATAGGAGAAAACACAACAAAGACTTTCACAGATTAAACTGGTTAAATCTCATAAAAAGCAGAAGAAAATAGTAGAAGTGGAAAATGAATAAAACACACACACACACACACATGCACACACACACACCACTGTGACACATCCAATTGATTCAACACCCAGCTTTTAAGAATTCCAATCACAGAAAGCAGAAAAATTGAAAATAAAGAATTCATCAAAGAAATTATAAAATGTAGTTTTCAACAGAAGTACATGAAAATTTCTGCTTAAAGGGCTTAGTATAAACCTACACCAAGACACACCATCAAAAAGTTTCAGAGCACTGAAAAAAATCAGAAAAAAATATGCATTCAGAAATAAAATAATATTGCACTTCTACAATCAATTCATGAAGTTAGAAGGCAGTGGAGAAAATGACCTGCCCCCGTATGCAGAAGCCTAGGCAAAGGCAATGGACCAATTTCAATTTCACGTGAAAACATAATGAAGATATGTTCAGAGATAAGGTGTTAAAGTTTCTGGTCATTCATGCTTTCTCAGAAGTCACTGGAAGAATCCCTTCTGGGAATTCCAGGAAAGAACAATGGGTTCCAGGATCCAAGTAGAAGATGAAACACAGGAAAGAGGCAAAGTCAGTCCCCAGAATGAAGGGAGCTGAAGGACGTCCCCTGGGGGTAATAGAGGTGCACTGGCCCAGGGAGCCACCTGTGGAGTGGGGAGAGGGCAAAAGGGATTTCTCTAAGAAGAGGAACTGTTTAATTGTCTAAGGTAGTTGTATGTGTTCAGAGGAGACATAAACAACTGGGGAAGAATTTAGAGTTGATCAATCATAACTGCATGAAAAATAAGCCAACAAAACAAATTATTGACTTCATGGGTAATACTTTGCAGGAAAGTAAATATCAACATTTTATATATATATCACCTAAAATAGCATTCACACATTAATGATAATGTCTTACTAAGTATCAACCCAAACAGAATTGTCATGTAAGTATAGGGAGAGGCTGGAGCAACAGGAAGTAGGGAGGAGAATGGTAGAGATAAAGACAGGTATTCTTCAATAGATGAGTGGATAAAGAAAATGTGGCATATGTATTCAATGGAATATTACTCAGCTTTAAAGAATAATGAAATTGTGGCACTTGACAGTAAATGGATGGCGTTGGAGAATATCATGCTAAGGGAAAAAAGCCAATCCCCAAAAACCAAAGGCTAAATGTTTTCTCTAATATGTGAATGCTAATTCACAATAAGGTGGGGGGCACTAGAGAAGAATAGTGTTACCTTAGATTAGGTAGAGGGAGGGGAGGGGAAGGGAGGGGATGTAGAGATAGGAAAGAGAGTAGAATGAAACAGACATTATTACTTTATGTATATATGTGACTGCATGACCAATATGATTCTTCAACATGTACATTCAGAAAAACAAGAAATTGTGTCCCATCTATTTCTGATATGTCAAAGTGCATAAATGCATTCTGCTGTCATGTGTAACTAATTAAAAGAAACAAAAAAAATTAAAGACAGGAAGAGTAGCAGTGATAGTGAATAAAAAAAGAATTAAGCCCCAACTTCTATTCAGGGAAGTCAATAAAAAGAATCTCAAACAGAAAATTCTAGAAGTACTATTTTCTCATATGAAAATATTGAGTAAAATACCAAAGTCAGCTCAAAAACATTTAAGCAATTGTTTTTGAGGCCCCACAAGTTTTATTGTCCTTAAGTTTTACATAACCAGTGGATTCTTTTCAACCACAGGCATGTTGGCTTTTGATAAAGGTAAAAACCAAATAATTAAAAACTATTATTTTCCAAGCTTCTTCTCCAAGTTTGTGACACATCTATTAGCGGGGAATAAATGGTATTAGCTACCATTTTTTAATTGCCTTGTGCTTTTTTCTACTTTAATCATGAATAAACAATATCCACACACTCATAGAATCTGACATGCCATTTCTGTGTTTCCTGCAATACACCTTGAACTTAAATTACGCAGAGCAATATTAAGAAATGTCTGGCAATGAACCCCCTAGAGCCACCTTACCATCGTCTGCCTGCTCCCCGCCATGCTGAAATCATCTTTCTGAACAAAATAGCTGCTGAAAGCTAGTATCATCCTGATATGAAAACTGGGCAGAGACACTTCAAGGGAAGAAAATTTCAGACCAATATCCTTGATGAACAGAGATGCAAAAATTCTCAGTCAAATTCTGGCAAATCGCATACAAAAACATATTTAAAAAATAGTGCACCTTGATCAAGTGGGACTCATTCCAGGGATGCAAGGATGGTTCAATATATGAAAATCAGTAAAAATAATGCATCACATCAACAGACTTAAAGATAGGAATCATATTATTATATCAATTGCTGCAGAGAAAGCATTTGACAAAATACAGCACCCTTTCATGTTCAAAACACTAGAAAAACTAGGGATAGTAGGAACATATCTCAACATTGTAAAAGTTATCTATGCTAAAGCCAAGGCCAACATCATTCTAAATGTAGAAAAATTGGAAGCATTCCCGCTAAAAACTGGAACAAGACAGGGATGCCCTCTTTCACTACTTCTTTTCAACATTGCCGTTGAAACTCTAGCCATAGCAATTAGACAGACGAAAGAAATTAAAGGGATACAAATAGAAAAGAAAGAACTCAAACTTTCATTATTCGCTGACAACATGATTCTACATTTAGCAGATCCAAAAAACTCCACCAGAGAACTTCTAGAGTTAATTAATAAACTCAGCAAAGTAGTAGAGTACAAAAAATCAATACTCATAAATCAAATGCATCTCTATACATCACTGATGAATCCTCTGAATCCATTGAAAGCGAAATTAAGAAAACTACCCCATTCACAATAGCCTCAAAAAAAGTAAAATACTTGTGAATCAACTTAACAAAAGAGGTTAAATACCTCTACAATAAAAAACTACAGAATAATAAATAAAGAAATTGAAGAAGACCTTAGAAAATGGAAACATCTCCTACACTCTTGGATAGGCAAAATTAATATTGTCAAAATGGGCATACTACCCAAAGTACTATACAGATTCAATGTGATTCCAATTAAAATCCTAATGTCATTCGTTATAGAAATAGAAAAATCAATCATGACATTCATTTGGAAAAATAATAGACCCAGAATAACCAAAACAATCCTTAGCAAGAAGAGTGAAGCAGGAGGCATCACAATGCCAGACCTTAAACTGTACTGCAAAGGCTATCGTAACAAAAACGGCATGGTATTGTCACCAAAATAGACATGTAGACCGATGGAACAGAATAGAAGACACAGAGAAAAACCCACATAAATATAGTTATCTCATACTAGACTAAGGCACCAAAAACATACATTGGAGAAAAGATAGCCTCTTCAACAAATGGTTCTAGGAGAACTGGAAATCTATATACAGCAAAACTGGAAATCTCACCATGCACAAAACTCAACTCAAAGTGGATCAAGGACTTAGGAATTAAACAAGAGACCCTTGCCTAATAGAGGAAAAAGTTGGACAAATATTTATCAGGTTAGATTAGGTCCCTGCTTCTGTAACAAGACTCCTAAAGCACAAGAAATAAAATCAAGAATTAGTAAATGGGATGGACTCAAACTAAAAAGCTTCTTCTCAGCAAAAGAAACAATCAGGTGAACAAAGAGCCGACATTTGGGGAGGAAATTTTTGACTCATACATGTCAGATTGAGCACTAATCCCCAGGATATATAATAAACTAAAAAAAAACTTAACACCAAAAAAAAAAAAAAAAAAAAACAACCCAATCAATAAATGGGCTAAGGAACTGAACAGACACTTCTCAGAAGAAGATAAACATTCGATCAACAAATACATAAAAAAATGTTCGTCATTAGAGAAATTCAAATTAAAACTACTCTAAGATTTCATCTCACCCCAGTCAGAATGACAGTTATCAAGAATATAGACAACAAAAATGAGAATGTGGGGGGAAAGGCACACTCACACATTGCTGATGGTACTGCAAATTGGTGCAACCAATCTGGAAAGCAGTATGGAGATTCCTTAGAAAACTTGGAGTAGAACCACCATTTGGCCCACCTAATCCACTCCTTGGTCTATAGCCAAAGGACTAAAAATCAGCATACTATACTAACACAGCCACATCAGTGTTCATAGCAGCTCAATTCACAATAGCTAAACTGTGGAAGCAACCTAGATGCCCTTCAATAGATGAATGATGAAGAAACTGTGGTATCTATACACAATGGAATATTACTCAGCTTTAAAAGAGAATAAAACCATGGCATTTGCAGGTAAATGGATGGAGTTGGAGAATATCATGCTAAGTGAAGTAAGCCAATCCCCAAAAATTAAAGGCCGAATGTTCTTTCTGAGAAGTGAATGATGATCCATAACGGGTGGAGGGGAGCATGGGAAAAATTGAGGCACTCTGATTGGGCAAAGGGTGGGTGGGGAGGTGAGGAAGCATGGGGGCAGGAAAGATGGTGGAATGAGATGGACATCATTACCCCTAAGTACACGTATGACTGCGCATGTGGTGCGATGCCACATTGTATACAACCAGAGAAATGAATGGTTGTGCTGCAGTTGTGTACAATGAGTCAAAATGCACTTTGCTGTCCTATATACCTAATTAGAATGAATAAATTAATAAAAAATATATATATTACTGGTGAAAGTCAGGTCATTGCTCTTACTCACCACTAGAGGGAAATGTTGCTCTTTTTCCCCCCCAGCGTTCACAGGCCAGCGCAGAGGGCTTTCTTGAGCAGAGGGTAGCGGGAAGCTGTGGCCACTGCTGGTTCCCTTCCCGGACTGGAGAATCCTGGAGCTTAACGGAATCTTGGACCCATCTAGGTGAAGTCCCTCTGACCTCTCCCGTTCTACATTTAAAAACATAACGGGGTTTTCTTAGTCATGGGATATGGAAGTAGAAAAGCCAAGAGCTAAAGGCAAATTCTTTATTTAGCTAATCTGGGCAAATCAAGAATGAAATAAGAAAGCAACTCAGAGGAGCTTCTTTGTAGTTCAAGGTCATGGCGCTGGGGTATCATATCAAGAGTCAGCCCCGGCTGCATGCTTCCTTAGTGCTGAATGTCCACCTCATGCTGGGGCTTTATTCCTGTCCTGTTGAGAGGCCCCTGAGGTAAGACAATCATAATCCCTTTCATATGGATGAGGGGAGTAAGGCACAGAGAGGTTAAGCTACCTGCTCAAAATCACTCAGGAAGTGATCAGCAGAGCAGATATTCAGAACCAGATGTAGTCCTGTACACTGCGACCACAAAGGTTAGTTTAACTGCCTATGGGTGGAAGACCTGAAATTTACTGGTGAACATAGAAAAAGCCCCCTGTCCTTTTTGTGAAAGTAGCCTTGCCCTGATGACCTCAGAGATCCTTCAAGATTTGTCCGCCTGGTAGGTGAAGGTCCTTTATAAGGACCGATTTCTTTCTGTTCCCAATATCTGTCCCAAGCCCTGGCTCGCAGCCTGCCTCATTAAATGATAGCGCAGTGAGTAAATATGAGTGTGACTCCTTCACAGACAAATCTGTTGTGGGGAAAACACACTCAGGTGGCATCTCATAATTCAGACAGTTCAGGAAAACATCACAGAACCGATCGCTGTGCCCTGGGTCTCTCTGGACGCTGTGGAGTTGATCCAGTCCAATGCCTCATTCTTCCTGGTCCCCTCCCCTGTTCTGTACACAGTTTTTCAGTCCATAAAACACAGTCGTCACCACGTCCGTCCGCGGGCGGCTCTTAAGCCCGCTGCATTGTATCATCTCCTGGGCTGACGTGTCAGTGCCGTGCGAAACACCTGCAGTCTGTTTGGTTTATTGCTTTGGGCCCGGCCGCGGCCTCATCCTTCCCCGGGTGGAACTTTGAGCTGGCTTTGCTCAACAGACCTCTGAACACTGGGGCTGAGGGAGGGGGAGGCGCCGGCTCAGGGATGATGACCCTGTTCAAAGAGGAGACTGTACTAAGGGGCTCCAGCCAGAGCAGTTCCCTCTCTGCACAGAGGGCAATGGTGTCCCACCAAGAAGCCACAGACCCTCGGCCTCCCAGCTGGAAGGATCAGGTCATCAGTGCAGTTCTAGAGGTTTAGGGAGTTAAAATGCCCACTCCTTGCCCCTCTCATCCACCTCCTGCATATATTTTTTTTTAACTTTGACTTTGACTTGATTTTGGAATACAGTTCTGTGAATTTCAAAGTGTCTGGAGACTCTTGTAAGGACCACTGAGATCAACACGTGGTACATTTCCATCACAGTCCTTTCTTTACAATCACACCCATTTTTCTTTCTTTTTAAATCTCTGACTCCTGGCAAACACTGATTTATTCTCCATCACTACAGTTTTGTTCTTTTGAGGTGTTCTATAAATACAGTGGTGGAGTGTATAAACTCTGGCCCTGTCTTGTTTCACTGAGCACGATGCTTCTGAGGTTCATCCAAGTTGTTGGACGCTTCCATAGTCTTTTCTTTTTTATTGCTGAAAAATATTCCATTGTATGGATGTACCACAGTTTGTTTATCCATTCACCCATGAAAGATACCCGAATTGTTTTCCATTTCAGGCCATTATGAATAGAGTGGTTATAAAACATTCTTATGCAGGTATTTTTGTGAGCCTAAGATTTCATAACTCGAGGATAAACACCAATGATGAGGAGCTTAGCTTAACTTTATAACAAACTCCAAAAATATTCCCCAGGGGCGCTCTGCCATTTTGCACCATCGCACCAGGATCGGCTCTGCACCCTCCGCACAGCCGTGTTCCTTACATACCCCTTTGATATCCCTGTGTCCCTTCAGTGAACACTAAGAAGCCTTAAAACAGGGTAATGTGAGTCCCTCAGATTTATTCTGCTGCATTTACAATTCCAGTTCACTTACTTTTTAATAATATTTCTGGAAACATTAAGGAAGATATGAGCTGTGGGGTTTTTGTAGGTGCTCTTTAGAAACCTGCCTTCCATTCTCTGTTGTATTTTGTAAAATGATTTTTCTGCATCGATTCATGCAATCATATATATACATATATACATATATATATATTTTTCTTCTGTAGGTTGTAAATAAGTTGCATTACACTAATTTTCAGACATTGACCAGCCTTGCATTAAGGGAAAATTCTTACTTGGCTATATGTATTATTTTTCTGTGTTACTAGATTTGTGAGATTTTTCTGATTTTTGTGTCTGTGTACAGGAGAACTTTGATGTGTGTGTGTGTGTGTGTGTGTGTGTGTGTGTGTTTTGAAGCTTTGTCTTATTTTGGAATATAGTTCGGTGAATTTCAAAGTGTATGGAGATTCTTGTAAGGACCACTGAAATAATTTCCATCACAGTCATTTCTTTACAATTACAACCTCCCCCTTTTAAAAAATCTCTGACCCCTGGTAAACATTGATTTATCCTCCATCACTATGTCTCTTTGGGGTTTCTTCTTCCGTCTTGGTGTTAGAAGAATTCTAGGCTTGGAACTAAGTTGAGATGTGGCCACTCCTGGAAGAGGCTGCCTGGGATGGGCATTATTCTCTCAGTCTATTTGGTGAATTTCTGGTGTGTGTCACCTGAGGAGATTTCCTTTTAGGATGGTTTTAAGCTATGAATTTAATTCCTTTGAAACTTGAAGCACTATTTGAGTTACCTATTATCACTTTGGGTGGGTTTTGATAGTTGTGACTTCTGAGGAATTGGCAAATTCATCTAATAAAATTTACCTGATTAGAGTATACATGCTATCTTTTATTATCCTTTTAGTATTTTTGAACTTTGAAGGATTACATCAGTTTTAATTCTTGATTTGCAAATTCTTTCTAATCTCTTTTATTTTATTTTATTAGTCTGGATAGAGGCATAACAGTCTTGTTGATCTTCAAAGAAAAGAAAATTTTTTTCTTATTTTCTCCACTGTCCTATTCAGAAATTGATTGATTTCTGCCTCATCATTATTATTTTCTTCATCTTCTTCAGTGCATTTTACTTTTCTAGTTTTTTAATGTGGGAACTTAGATTATTAAATTGATGTCTTGTTTCTTGTCTAACATAAATATTTAATTTTATGTATTAGTTTCTAACACTGCTTATGTTCTCATGTTAATTGTGAATTATTCACAGTAGTCAAAGAAATCAGCTGAAATGTCCACTGACTCTTACTTGGTACCCATTGATTGACTTTCTCCATCTCTCCATCTCCCTTCTTCCCTGGAATCTAGGAACATCATTCTACTCTCAACTTTGATGAGATCAACTTCTTGATATTCCACATTGCAGTGAGATAATGCACTACATGTCTTTCTGTGCCTGTCTTATTTTATTTAATGTAATGATCTCCAGTTCTATCCATGCTGTCACAAGTGAAGGGCTTCATTCTTTTTAGTATTCCATTATGTATATGTACCACATTTTCTTTTTTTAAAATTTTTTAAAAGAGAGAGTGAGAGTGAGAATTTTTTTTAATATTTATTTTTTAGTTTTTGGCGGACACAACATCTTTGTTTGTATGTGGTGCTGAGGATGGAACCCGGGCCACATGCATGCCAGGAGAGCGCACTACCGCTTGAGCCACATCCCCAGCCCAATGTACCACATTTTCTTTACCCCCATCAGTTGATGAGACTTGTTTCTGTCTGTTAGCTATTGTGGATAGTGTTACATTACACAGAGGAGGGCAGATA
Organism: Marmota flaviventris; assembly: GCF_047511675.1. Taxonomy (NCBI): domain Eukaryota; kingdom Metazoa; phylum Chordata; class Mammalia; order Rodentia; family Sciuridae; genus Marmota; species Marmota flaviventris. The sequence continues at coordinate 9,014,222 of NC_092504.1, forward strand.
TCTCTTCAACACATTGACTTCATTTCTTTTGTCTATACACCCAAGAGTGAGATTGCTGGATCAAATGATAATTATTTGTTGTTGTTTTCAAGGAACCTTGCCATTGCTTTCAAAATAGCTATGTTAATGTACATTCCCAGAATGCAAGAGTTCTCTATTGTCCCCATTCTCACCAGAACTTGTTAATAGCCATTCTTACTTGAGTGAGATGACATCCCATTGTGGTTTTGATTTACCTTGCCCTGATGATTAGTGATGGTGAGCCAGTTTCATAGACCTGTTGTCCTTTTTTATATCTTCTTTTGAGTAATATGTATTGAGATTTATTCCCCATTTTTTTTTTTAGTCAGGCAATTTGGGGAGATTTTGTTTGTTTGCTTATGTTATTGAATTTTTAGAGTTCCTTACATATACTGGATATCAATCCACCGTCAGATGTGGAGTTTGTCAGTATTTCCTCCCATTCTGAAGGTGGTCTCTTTCCTCTGATAACTGTTTCCTGTGCTGCACAGAAGATGTTTTCTTGTTTGTTTGTTTGTTTTTGGTACTGAGAATTGAACCCAGAGTTGCTTTGCCACTGAGCCACATCCCCAGCCTTTTTTTATTTCTATTTTGAGTCGGGGTCTCACTAAGTTGTTTGAGCCTCACTTAGTCGCTGTGGTTGTCCTTGAACTTGAGAGCCTCCCCAGTCCCTGGGGTTACAGGCATGCACCACCCGATCTGGCATGTGCAGAAGCTTTTAATGCAATCCTGTTTGTCCATTTTTGAATTTTCACCTATACTTTGGGGTCTTATCCAAAAACTCCTTGTTCATTCCGTTGTTCTGAAACATTTCCCCTGTGTTTTCTTCCAAGTAATTTTACTGCTTCACATTCAATTTTTAAGTCTTCAATATATTTTAAACAGAATTTTGTCACTGGACAGAGATAGAGTTTTCATTTCAGTCTTCTGCATGCAAACAGCCAATTTTCCCAGAACCAACTACTGAAATCAGGGGTTTTCTCCAATGAGTGTTTTTACCACTCTTGTCAAAAATGTGTTGGCTACTGACACATGAATTCACTACGAGGATCTCTTTTGTGTTCCATTGGTATGTGGGTCTCTCTTTATAGTAATACCATTGCTATAAAAAAGCTTTACAATAATTTTTGAAATCAAATAGAATAATGAATCCTGAACTATTCTGTTCAGACAAGATTGCTTTAACTATTTGGAGTGTTTGTAATCTCATACTAATTTGTGGATTGTTTTTTCTAGTTTTACAAAGAATGTGATTGCTATTTTAGTAGAAACTCCATTAAATCTCTAGATTCCTTTGGATAGTTATGAACATTTTAACAATATTGATTTTTCCGATCTATTAACAGGAATATCTTTCCATTTTCTGGTGCCCTCTTCAATTTCAAATTCTTTTTATCAATGTTTTATATTTTTTATTGTAAGAATCATTCACCTCTTGGTTAAATTTATTTCTGGTTTTAGACTTATTATAAATGAGGTTGTTTTCTTAATTTTTATTCCAGTTAACTTGTGTATAGGAATATTATTGATTTTTGTATGTTGATTTTTGTTTCCTTTGGCTTTGCTAAATTCAATTTTTTGGTGGAATCTTTCATATTTTCTATATATAATAGCATGCTATCTGCAATTAGTGATTCTCTGGCTTCTCCTTTTCCAAATCAATTCCCTTTCTTTCTTTCTTTCTTTCTTTTTTTTTGCCTGATTGCTTTGACTGGACTTCAATTACTATGCTGAATAAAAGTGTGTACTAGTTTATACCTAATTTATTCAGTTATCTTATCATGAAGGGATGATGTTAAATTTTGTCAAATACCTTTTATGCATCTATGGATATGATCACTGATCATATAAATTTATCCTTCATTATATTTTAAAATGTTTTTTATTTGGGGGTTATACCCAAATCATGCACAAGGCAAGCACTCTACCACTGAGCTAGATACTTATCCTCCATTCCTCTGATATGTTGATTATATAATTTAGTTAATTTTTTTAAATGAAGTCATCCTTTCGTCTCTGACACAAATCCTACTTGAATCATGGTAAATTACCTTTTTAATGTGCTTTTAGGTATAGTCTGCTAACATTTTATTTCACGTCTATGTTCATCTAGGATATTGGCCTTTGGTGTCTTTCTTTTTAAATTAAAAATTTGTGACCTTTTTTGGTTTTGGATTTGAAAATTGTGTTGAGAAGAATTCCTCCATCTTCATATTTTGACAGTAATTTAAGGATTGGTATTAGTTATTTAAATGATGATAGAACTCAGCAGTAAAGCCATTTGGCCCTGAGATTTTCTTTGATGAGAAACTTTTTGTTACTGATTCAATACCATTATTTCTTATTGGTCTGTCAGTTTCTATTTCTTCATGATTCAAACTTGATTGGATGTATATATCTTAGATTTAGATCCTTTCTTCTAGGTTATCAATTTTTTGACATTTAGTTCCTTTGTGTCATTTGTAATATTTATATTTTCAAATGTCACTTTATTTATTCAGGTCTCTCCTTTCATTCTCTTAGGTTAAATAGTCATTTCTCAATCTTGTTCATCTCATTTAAGAACCAGCTCTTTGTTTTCTTGAGCTTTTGTATTGCATTTTAGTTTATATTTCATTTCTTTTTCTCTGATCTTTATTATTTTTTTCCTTCCATTAATTTAGAGTTTGGTTTGTTCTTGTTTTGCTAATTCCTTGAGATGTAGAAACAGGTGGCTTATTTGAATCTTTCTTCTGTTTTAATGGATTGCTAAGGACTTCCCTCATCATACTGTGTTCTGGTTAAGAAACCTCATGTGTGAGACAGTGCAAGAATTGTCAGAGACAAAATGATTAGTAGCTGTAAGTAGGTAGGGTGTGGTTGGAGGAGTTAGGTTACTTGACTTTGGTATTAATGTTGTGTCCCTGGTGAGTAGAAATATCTCCTTCCTATTTTAATGTCCTTAACTACTCCCTGTGCTGCATCTTTCTGCCATGATGTTCTTCTGCCTCACTTCAGGCCCTGAGCTATTATGGAGTTGGCCAACCATGGACTGAATCTCTGAAACCATAAGCTGGAAGAAACCTTTCCTCCTCTAAATTATTCTCATGAAGTATTTTGATCGCAGTGACAAAATAAAATAAAATAAATTGACTGAATAATTTGGTACCAGGAAGTAAGGTCATTGTGGTGACTAACCTGACTACATAACTCAGAAAGCTTTTCTGTTTTTTGAAGTTTGTGGAGGAATTTTAGAAAGTTTAAAGATGGAAGCTGGAAAACTTTAGAAAGTGTAAGTGGAATTTAAAGGGTAATTCTGGTGGGAGCTCAAATGACCAGAATGCCAACAGAACCATGAACAGTAGAGACTGGGCTCCTGAGGTTTCAGAGGAGATGAAAGACTCTATTGAAAATGGGACTAGCGGTCATTCATGTTATGTTCTGGCAAAGAAGTTTCCTACATTTTCTCCATGTCCCCAGATTTTTTTGGAGACTAAATTTAAAGGTGATGTACTAATTTATCTGGCAGAGAATTTTAAGGCAGCACAGCACTCTGGCAATGCCAAGGATATTGCTGGTAGTTTTTATCCAACCAAGTATACTGTGATAATCAGAGGCAGAAATAAAAGCATAAGTATTTTAGATTCTTGTGGTTTGGTCAGAAAAGTGTAAGTAAAACTGGAGCTAAATAAGTTATGATTGATAAAGTGATTTGGCCATGAAAGAGATGCTAAGCACTTTACCCAGAAAAAAATAAGAAAGATGGTTTGAGAGCATCTCAGGAATTTACAAGACCACAGCCTTCTCCCAGTCAAGGGCTTAAAATTTCATTGAAAAGAGACCATGGGGATACCCTGCTTGCAGAGGGCATCCTAGGAAGTTGTTCCTGTATTCAGCTGCCCAGACACTCAGAGGCCACTACAGCCATGATTACATTAGGCTTGGCTATTGCTTGAGATGGTGGCACACCTTGGCATCAACCAAATATCACTGGTTTTGCAAAAACCCAGGGTATTGAAGTTAGGAAGTCATGGAGGCTTCCACCAAGGTTTCAAAGGAAGGTCTGGGAGGCCAGGCAAAGAGCAGCAGGGTTGGAGTCCCTGTGGGCTGCCCTTGAGTGGGTGATGCATGAAGATGTGAGAAGAAATCCAAAGCTGCAGTGGAGACTCCTGAATTTAGGATTCCAGTCATGTTGGATGTCTGCTGAGGAAAGCTGCTGGAATTTCGTAAAAACAACCTGAGAGAGAGGCTGTATGGGCTGCAACTAGCAAGGCCATTGGGGAAGAGCCACACAAGCCCGTTTTGTTGTTGTTTGTTTTTTTGGAGGTGGGGGGATCAGGGAATGAACCCAGGGCTGCTTAACTACTGAGCCCTTTTTGTACTTTATTAGAGACAGGGTCTTTCTGTTTGCTTAGGACCTCACTAAGTTGCCGAGTCTGGCTTTGAATTAAGACCCTCTAGCTTCAGCCTTCTGAGTCTCTGGGTGTGCCACCACACCCAATTTACACAATCCCTTTAATGAGAAAATCATGATGCCCTCTTCCCCAGGTCCCAGATGTGGAGCTGTTTGTCCACATCTGGATTTTGGTCTTGTTTTGGTCCCATCCCTTCTTTTTATGCCCCTATTTCTCCTGTGTGGAATGCAAGTGTCATTGTATATTGTATACATGTAACTTGCTCTTGACCTTACAGGGGAAAGGAGAAAAGCGTTTTTCTTAAGTCTCAGAAGCGATTTTTGAATTTGGATTTGGGGCAGTGCTGTAACCGTTAAGACTATGGGGACTCTTAGAAATGGACTACATGCATTTTGCCTCTTGAGATGGGCATGAGCTTCTGGGATCCAGGGGTGACATGTTATGGATTATATATGAGGTGTCCCCTAAAATGTCATGTGTGAGACAATGCAAGAATTTTCAGAGGTGAAGTGATTGGATTATGAGAGGTTTAACTCCAGTGGGTTAATCCACTATACAGATTAACAGGCGGTAACTATAGGCAGGTAATATGTGACTACAGGATATCGGTTTCTTGGGACATGCCTTTGCAATTTACATTTTTCCCTGGTGAGCAGAGCATTCTCTCCTGCTTCCTGTTGCCATGTCCTGAGCTGCTTCCTCTACCAGGCCCCTCTGTCAGAAGGTTCTGCCTATCTGGAGCCAAGAGCTATTGAGTCAGCCAACTATGGACTGAATCTCTGAAACTGTGAGCCAAAATAAACATTTCATTCTCTAAATTGTTCTTGTCAGGTATTGGTCACAGGGATAAATAAAACTTAATGCTTGTGTTATATCCCATAGATTTTGATACGTTGTATCTTAATTTTCACCTATTTTAAAAATTTTTAAAAATTTCTTTCCTGATTTATTCCTCAATTTATTGGCTTTTAAAAGTAAGTTGTTTAAAATTCATGTGCTAGTATAGTTTTCAAAGATTTTTTTCTTGTTATTTATTCTCTTTTTTATTGCATTGTTGTTGGAAAAGATACTCAAAATGATTTCAATTATAAAAAATTTTTTTGGACTTGTTTTGTTGCCTATCATACAATTTATCCTGGAGAATATTTCATGTGCTGATGAAAACAATGTGTATGCTGCAGTCTTTGGATAGAACTTTCTTAGATGTCTGTTAGATCCATTTGGTCTAGGATGCACTTTAACTCTGCTAGTTCGTTGTCTGCATGATCTGTCCAATGCTAAAAGTAGAATGTTAAATCCCCTAGTAGTATGTTATTATGGTCTATCTCTTCTTTTAGATCTACTAATATTTAATTCATATATTTGGGTGATCCAATACTGTGTGCACATATATTTAGAATTATTAATTCCTGTTGCTCAATTAACCCCTTTGTTATTGTATAATAACCTGTCTTTTCTCTGTTTATTGCTTTGAGTGAGTTTCTTCTAAGGAACATGTTGGTACATAGTTTTATTCATTTGGTCACTCCTCTGTGTCTTTATATTGGATAATTTAGTGCATTTACATTTCAGGTAATCATCCATAATAAGGTATTATTATATCCATTTTGTAATTTGTTTTCTAATAATAATATAGATCCTTTCTCATCCCCCAACACTATTTTTCTTTGTTGGTAGGTGATTTCCTCTAGTAATATGTTTGATTCTTGCTTATTATTTTTGAATTGCATATTATTCTATTTTTTGCTTTGTGGTTGTTATGAATCTTAAAAAACAACATCTTTTTCCTGTAACAAACTATTTTAAAATGATGACGATTTAACATGATTCTGAAGATAAGAATAAGAAAAGAAACAAAAAGTATACTAAGAAACTGTACACTTGTACATCCTCTCTTACATCCCACAGTTTGAAGTTCTGATGTTTTATACAGTCTGATACTTTCTTCCTACTCATTAATGTTCAATGTTCTTTTTTTCAGTTTGAAGTTCTCCCTTTAGTGTTTTGGGGATTTAGTGTCTGGTTAAGATATATTCACTCAGATTTTGTTAGCCTAGAAATGTCTTTATTGCTTATTAATTTCTACAGGATAGCTTTCCTGGGTAAAAACAGTCTTAGCAGTATTTTTAACCCCTTCAGTGCTGTGAAACCATCATGCCACTCTCTCTTGGCCAGTAAAGTTTCTGTAGTCAGGAAAATTGGGGCAACTTCACTTAATTCTTTTCATTATCTGCATGAAAAAAAAATCTTCTCTCTATCTTTTTTCTTCAGAGCTTGATTATAATATATCTTGAACTTGATATGGTTAAATTATATCTTCTTAGCCTATGATGTGGATATGAGGTGGCTCCCTAAAACTCCTGTGTTAATGCAGGAATGTTTAGATTTAAAAATATTAGATTATGAGAGTTGCAGCCTAACCAGTAGATGAATCCATTTGATAAAATAATAATTTTAAAGAAATACTATACTGAGGAGGAATTGCATGGGACCTGGCTGGAAGAGGTGAGTCATTGGGGACATGGTTGTAAGGATGATGCCTTGTCTCCCTTTCTTCTTTCTCTTTCTGCTTGCTGAACATCATGAGCTGAGTAGCTTCCCTCTGCCACATCCTTCCACCGTGATATTCTGCCTCACTTGGGCCAAGAGAAACGGGCTTGACGCATCATGCACTGATTACTGTTGTTAGTTTGTACAGTTCCTTAGTGTACTTTTTTTTTCTTGTTTTATTCTTATCTTCAGAATTATGTTAAATCATGTTAAAATCATTTTAATATAGTTTGTTATAGGAAAAAGATGTTGCTTTCAAGATTCACAACAACCACATAGCAAAAAACACAATGATATACAATTCAAAAGCAAGTATCAAACATATTACTAGAGGAAATCTCCTAGCAACAACTCTAAAACCATGAGCCAAAATAAAACTTTTGTTTTTCTCTAAAGTTTTTATTTGGAGGACAATTTGGTCACAGTAAAGAAAAAGATGACTAATATGGTAATCTTATTTTGGGGATGGGTACTGGGAACTGAACTCAGGGGCACTCCACCAATGAGGTACATCCCAATATTTTATATTTTACTTAGAGACAGGGTCTCGTTGAGTTGATTATGGCCTCACTTTTGCTGAGTCTGTTTTTGAACTCATGATCCTCCTGCCTCAGCCTCCCAAGCTGCTGGGATTACAAGCTTACTACAGTAATCTTTGATCTTCCTATATCTGGATATTTGTATCCTTCTTTGTGTCTGAGAAGTTTTACGTTGTTTGTTATCTGTTTGAATAAATCTTATACCCCTTTAGCATTCTCAAGTCCCAGTTGAACCTCCCAAACTTGAATATTTTCTCTTTTATTGTTTTTCCAATTTCTAAGGTTTTCTTCATTTCTTCTAATACTTTTTTTCTTCTCTGACTAAATATTTCCAACAGTTTGTCTTTGAGCTCACTAATTCTTTCTTCTCTTTGATATTTCTCACCATTGATGCCTTTTTACCTTGTTCATAATTTCACTTAGTGTAGTTTTTATTTGTCTCAAGGATTTCTGTTTGATTTTTAAAAAATTGCTTCCATTCGTCTCTTATCTACCTCTGTCATAGTATTAAGTCATTTCTCTGTTTTCTTAAAGTCCATTGAGTTTCATTAAAAAAAAAATTAAATTATACAACTGGAAGTTCACCCACACTGGTTACTATCTGGTCAGTTTTTAGCACCTTATTTTGAACATTAGATGAGGTCACTGTTTCCAAAACATTCTTGACGATTACTTAGAGACATCATATTGTCATTGATGGATTAGGTATTTATTTGTGTATCATAATCTTGGTACCTACCTTTCCAGAAAGTTTAAGCTGCTTCTTTTTTTCCCCCTCTGAGTCTGTATTCACTTCCATTATTTTAGCACGAGATGAACCCCTAGGTCCAGTTTTACCTGAAACCCCTGTTGGTGTGTTGTTATTATTTTAGCACTGGAGGGCAATCTAAGCCCTTGTTTGTCCTAGGCCTATAGTTTATATATTGTTCAAAATGAACTAAGAAAATACATTAAAAGAATAATTTGTATATGTAAACATCTGGGGAAGGCCTAGATATCTCATCCACAGTCATGTCTTGCGATTGAGGGCTGCATGACTATGCTTGACTTTAGGCAAGATCACCTTTGAGGAACCAGTCTCAAGCTCCTATGCAATGCCTGTAGCCACTGAGACCACAAAGCTGTGCTACATCCTGAGCCCACAGTCCACCAAGACCAGTGAAGAACTAGTATAGGACCAAGTCTCATACTGCTATGGGCTTTCCACTGCTGACACGGTGTTGTGGCCAAGGACTTCTGCAATTATTTAAAGGTGAAGCTGAGCTGAAATAAAAGTCCAATAAACTGGGGTCACATATCTGTGCATAGCACTGAGACTGTACAAGAATCTCCACTCATTGGCAATAACCTGGATATAGAGGTTATTCGGATTTTTACCAGTGTTAGTTTTCCTCAGCCAGGCACTGATTTCTAAGTCAAAGTCTTGAGCTAATGACTGTGCCCTACCCACAGTGAATGGAGTCATGCTCCGTGATATACCCACGATTGGCGTAGTAGTGGTAAAGGTAGTCCCTTGACCACCAAGGCTGACACTAAGCTGGGTCATGCTTTGTCGTAAGCCACAAGTACCTATGCAGTCCCAGGAGTGTTTGTATGTTCATGCTACATCTGACAGTGATATAGTCTGATACATGAGTTTATCCCACGGAGACTGTCTGGTGGAAAGAGCCCTCAAGCTGACATTAAGCTGGGTTACACTTGAGTCTCACTGTTGCAAGAAACTGTGAAATCTGGTGAAAATGCAAAGTCTGCCCCATCAGCACATAGATCTTTGATGCAAGAACAGATGTAAAGGCTCCACATCTGCAAGCTTTGGCCTGGGTGGGGGGACCTTGTTTTCTACATGGTTTCTAGTCTCACCATAATGGTGAACTGAACTCCAAGACAAAGTCCCTTGCTAGCTTTTACAGTTTGCTTCCCATTGAGTAGAGTCCTGCTCCTCAGTTGGCTGTCAGAGTTTGGGGGAAAGGCATTAGAGGAAGTAGGTCACCTGGTAGATGTAGTTCCAGTGGTTCAGTTCATCAGCCTGGAGCTAGGGATCATGGAAATCTTCAAAACCAGGTTTTACCATGGTGATCCTGGTACTGGGTTTCAAGTCTAGGACCTGAACTTAATTCCCTCTCCCACCCCCAAGCTGGAAGCATCTCTCTCCACACTGTTTGGAGTGGAGGGAGAGGTGATATTAGAAACTCTTTCCACTTTCCTTAAAACATCTTTTCCTATACTAAAACCAGGCACTATGGTGTCTCACTTGGCTCCTTCAGATCTTAAGGAGGTAATTTGGTTTGTGAATAGCTATTCATACTGTTGTATCTGTTGAGATCAAGTACTTTTAATTTTTAAGTTGTTTTCTTACCTGTTATGCTTTATCTTGGCGAACATTCTGTGTCTCCCTGGAAAGAATGTATATTATGTTTTTGGTTGGTGTGTTCTATAAATGTAAAAACAATTCATTTGGCTGATGTTGCCAAGTTCTTCCACATCTTTGCTGACTTTCTGTCCACTAATTTAATTAATTATCAAAAGGAGAATTTGACTTACCAAGGTCAGAGGTCATGTACCAATTATAATTATGGAATTTTATACTTCTATTTGTAGTTTTGTCAAATTCTGTTTCACATATTTTAAGCTCTATTATGAAGAATCATTTTGCACATCAAAGATTTTTTTGTCTTTTTGGTAAATTGAGCTTGTAATATCCCATTTTATTTCCAGTTATGTTCTTTACTTAGGAGTCTAGTTTATTTGATATCACTATAGCTAAATGTTAAACTATTCTTTTGATTAATGTTATATATACATATACCATACCAACATTAATCAAAAGAATATATATGTATATATATTTTAGCTTACATGATTATTAAATAATCATTGTACTTCAAGTTAACTTCTAATACATAAAATGTAGTTGTATATGCTAGCTTTAGCAATTGTTTTAAAGTATTTTAGAGTAGGTTTGCTCTTCTTCTTCACTAGAGGACAATTTAATATCATTGTCATTACCAAAGAAATCTTTTACTTATTCAAAAATTCTGGGTTCATTCTTTTTTTTTCTTTTTCAGCTCTTCTGGATTCCATGGTTGAATATGAGAAATCTATAGTCATTGAAATTGTTGTTCGTCTTAACTAATGCTTCATTTTTCTCTGTCTTTAATATGTTTTCCTTACTTTTATTATGATGTGTCTGTGAATTTCTTTCATTCTTTCTTGTTTTGCTTATTTTCTGTTCAGGGTTTGTTCAAATTGTTGAATACATAAACTCATGTTTTTGCCAAATATTAAAGAGCTTTCAACTACTATTGCTTCAAATATTCCCTCTTCATATAATTTCTCATCATTTTTCTAGGAATTTCATTACATGAATGTTTTTGACATTGTCTCCTAGGTCCCTGATATTTTGTTTATTTTTTCTAAATTCTTTTTTTAAATCTAGGATTAAATAATTTCTATTCATATATTTTAAGATTGTTGACTAATTTGTCATCTCCATTCTCTTTGGCTCATGTGCTTTTCTGTTTTGAGTTTATTTGGTTATTCTTTATTTTTATTTTTTTTTAGTTGTAGATGGGCACAATGCCTTTGTTTTGTTTATTTTTATGTGGTGCTGAGGATTGAACCCAGTGCCTCACACATGCTAGGCAAGTGCTCCTCCACTGAGCTACAACCAGCCCTATTTGTTTCTTCTTCATATCTTTAATTTCATTGCAGAGACTTTTGCATTTCTACTTGTTTCAAGACTGTTTACTTTAACATGTTACAGCATTTTCAAAGTAGTTGCTTTACCATCTTTCCAGTCATTTCAGTTGGAATCTATTGATTGTCTGCTATCCTGTGAGTTGAGATTTTTCTACTTCTTCATATATTGAGTAATCTGGTCATTTAAAAAATTGTGTTGTGAGAAATTGTGTCTTCCTTAAATCTTAGAGCAATTTTTAACACTTTTCGTTTTAGCAGATTCATTGATGCACATACAGCTTAGAGTTCAAACAATTTAAAGAGTCATTTTCTAGACCTCTTCCTTTTTTGAAATCTTCTTAGATTTTCCTCATATTCTAGAAGTCCCTCTTTCAGTTTAGCACTTAAAAAACTAGTTTATTTGCTCTACTCTCTCATCATCCCCTCAACTGTGTACTTCTTTAAGATTCAGCTGTGGGAGAAAGACAGAAAGAAAGGTAATTTGCTACTCCCTATTTGATCCTGTTTCTCTAATTATAGAGAAAGATCCTATTTCCCCCAAATTATCTAGGTGATTGAGGAAAGTTGAATACTGAGGTATGATATAATTTTTAATGAGGAATTTACCCCATTTTCTCTAGCAATTATGAAATTTGCTCTCATTTTGAAAGCCAGAACTATACTGCATTTCTTAGTTCTCTGGCCATACCAGTCCTCACTTGCAGGTCATAGACTGTGTTGCATCAAGATGAAAGGATGTAAGAGGGGAAAAAAATAATGGGAACTCACTGCTGATTCAATGGTACTTTGAGTTTTGATCTTCATTCCCCATCTTCCTATTATTTATTTTTATAGTATTCACATTAGCTTCTACATTTATTCTGAAGGTTTCATAGCTTCATTCCATGGGAGAGTTAGGTGTTCCTCTTCTATTTACACTTTCATAATATCCTGGATTGGCAGCAGAAGAATGCTTATTTCACTAGCTCTGCCTTCTTTTAAGCACTCTGTTCTTTTCATCTGTGTATCCTCAATGTCTCCGCCAACGTGTTTGCAGAATGAACAAATGAATAAAAAGAGAAGAAAATGAAATTTATTTTATATTCCCTTTATAAATATTGTTCTCATTTACTCTGCCTAATTTTAAAAGAACATAAATTGCAGTAGACATGTTTTGCAAATGACAGTCGTTCATATTTCCTGTCCTTGCTAAGGTAAATTGCCACAACCCACAGTCTCATCTGTCACAACCAATTGAATCTGAGTGATCATTTGCTCAGTTTTGGCTTTCCCAAAGTCTGACTAACATCCTATGGCCAGCAAGAAAAATATAAGCTAGGTAAATCATCAAACACTCTCAGGAATTTTGGAATTAGAAAACTAAGAGAATGTATCCAACTGGAATATCACATGTAATTGGGACCAAGGTGACAACAACATCTTGTCCAACTTGAAACTAATAAAAGGAAAAATAGTTTAGAGGGAGGAGATAGTGAACACATTTAGAGACTCAACATGCCTTAGGAGAGAGATCATGATATAAGAGAGATTAAAAGAGAGAGGAAGGGAGGGAGAGAGAAAAAGAGAAAGAATCTTATTTGATTTCCATTTATAGCTCCCAATAACTGACTACACATAAACAAATTCTTAATCTTAGGTTCTTAGGTTCTCATGGAACACATAGTATACTATTTAAAAAGAGCTTCCTTGAAGTTCCTTGGGGGAATTTTTATTGCACATAATTTTGTTAAAGCCGACATTGATAGTTACTCTAAAACAAGTGTTAGCTTTGCTTCTGCTTTTCTTTCAAAACCTGGATTTAGTTCAGATGTTTAAGCCTCATCTGTGCAGCCATGTTTTTCAGTGAAAGTTCAGCATCCCCACAAAAGAGGTAAGTCTTATTGGTTTGATACAATTGTTACGGATCCCTCTCTGCCAGTACTTGCGTTACACAGAGAAAGGTACTGCAGTGCTGGCCAATGAAATGTGAGGGACACTCAACCAGGAGACTTCTGAAAAGCAGGTTTCCCTTGGAAATAGAGAGAGAACTGAGACACCACTGTAATTCTCTTTCTACTGGATATTGTTGCTTCCGTATGTGGTATTTAGAAAAGTAGCACCATCTTAAGATCTTGATAGAAGCTAAAAGAATAGAGCGAAGGCAGCAAAGCAGAAAAGGGAAGTATACTGTGCCTTTGGCAGGGTGACTCAGTTTATCAAGTTGGGGCTGCCTTGTGTTCTAACCCTCCATGGTGTCTAAGCCAGATAAGTTACAATTTCCTATTCTTTTCCTTAAAGTATTACACAAATAAGGATGATAGAGAAAAACCGGAGGTTTATTTTTCTAATATGCTCAACCCTAACCAAGATTACACCTAAATCTGCTTGGCTCTACCCAGGTGCTATGGTTTGGGTATGGTTTCAGCGGACTCCCAAAGGTTCACCTATGGAAACCTTGGTCCCCGTGGTGGCAGTGTTGAGAGGTGCTGGAATCCGTAGGAGGTGGGACCTCATAGAAAGTAGGTAGATCATGGATGCTGCCCTCAGGAGGGATTAATACAGATCTCATGAGGAAACATCTCCTGTGAGACCCAGTTAGTCCCCATGAAAGAGAGTTACTATAAAAAGAGCAAGCCCAGCCCCGGATCCCTCTGGCTTCCTGTCTTGTTATGAGATTCCTTTGTTTTCCTGCCATGTTCTGCTGCAGCCAAGGGGACCTAATGAGGATGTGGACACCAGGTTGTCTGGGCCTTCCTCCAGCCACCGGGACCACGAGTCAAACTTTTCTTGATAAAATACCCAATATCAAATATTTCATAGCTATTTTTATAGCTACTTTATAGCTCTTTCTATAGTTATTTTGTTATGGAAAATTAATTGATACACCAGGAGTATAGGAATCACCCTTCATTTATAAAGTCTGTGCAGTAAAGTGTATTGACATATATTTCTCTGACAACAACAGTGTCCTTCACTAAAATAATATTAATAAAAATGATAATGTCCTTAGGAACTGATGAGTCAAGGATCGACTCTAAACTCTGTAGCATGGCACTGGACTGCCATCATAATAATGCCTGTGCATTTCTCCTGAAGTTTGTGCTGGTCAGTTTTCCTTCACTGTAACATAAAGAGGTAGAGAGATGGGGTTCATTTTGGCTCACAGACTGGAAGTTTCAGTCCCTGATTAGCTGGCCCATTGCTTCGGGGCATGTGATGAGGCAGCACATCTCAACAGAATCCTTTGACCAAAGCATTTACCACATGACTAGGATGTGAAAGAGAGAAAGACAGAGGACTGAGACCCACAGTCCCCTTTGAGATTGTGGCTCCAGTGACCTAAAGATTTCCCACTAGGCCCACCTCTTAAAAGTCCCTCCACCTTCCAACAGAACCACACTAGGGACCAAGCTTTTACCGCACGAACCTTTGGGGACACGTAAGATCCAAACTCTGACCATGTCCCGATTACTCCACACCTTCCCAAGCAACCGAGAGTGGGTGATATTGGTGGTAGGCCAGTGAATCCCCTCACGTCCTTTGTCTCCATTTCTGTGTCCATTTCTCCCCCTCTCCCAGCCAATCACCAAGGCAAAGTGGGGCTCCTCGATCTCCTGTCTACTGGGCAACTCTGAGATGTGTCCTCCACTCTGAAGTTCTCCCAGAGAACAAACCCACCCTTAGAGGGACTTTCACCCAAAATTTCACCTCCAGTTGGATTTCCTGTCCTCCCAGTTTTGTTATTCCTGGGGGGGGGGGGGCGGGAAGGGAGGGTCACATGAACAATTCTTATGTCAGAATCTGTTTCCAGGGGACTCATATCCTTCAATTGAGTAATTCCAGACTAAACCTTTAGCTGAGTCTGTTTTATCTACTCCCCATTAGAGTAAAACTGTAAAGTTGAATGGCATAGCTGTTTCAATTTCATTCCAAACTCTCCCCAGAAAGGACGCCTATGGAGACCTAACAAAAGTCCTGGCAGGAAAGGATGTCTCTTTCCACTTTCAGCAAGTCCTATGAGTTGCATTTACAAAACACACCCCATATCAGTTCCCTCCCACCCTCCACTAGAGCAGGAGTGCTGGGCCTGAGAAAATGGGCACATTCCCTACAGGAGTGCAGAGCAGCCCGCAGACACCAGTGCGTGACTCCAGGCAGGGGGAACCTGGCTTCCCTAAGTCACCGGTCACCACAGCACCATTAAGCTTTAAATTTTCTATTACTTACTTCAACTAACAGTCTTTAATTTGGGGATCTAATTCAGGGACACTGTTACATAGAACTAGAAATTCTGAGAGAAATGAAAGAGCATGCAGGTAAGTCAGGCCTAAAGTGGTCATTCACTAAGTTCTTAGAAAACAAAAGGACAAGACGGTGAAATCAGAGCCCCCAAATATTACTGACAGCCAGCACATGTAGGGCATGTAATAGGTTTATATTACTAGAAAATCCTAATATATAATTCTACTTACAGTGGAGTGAGTCTGGGTGGTACAGGGAGAGGGGCTCTGAGACCTGCTCCCTCTGCATCATTGTTCACCTCCACGGCAGTGAGCTTCCTGGAGTGGCTGAGCCTTCCCAGAAGCCTGCGACTCCACTTTTCAAAATGCAATTAAAATACAAAAATATCCAACTGTTTATAAATTATGGTTCAAACAGAATTATGCAATGTGGAGTTCCCTGCAAAAAAACCTAGCAAAATATGTATATGACTTTAATGAAAAAAAAAAATCTTTAAAATTTACTCAAAAAGAAAAATTAAAACTTGAATTGAGGAAGATACCATTATCATAAGTTAGAAGACTTAACATCATGAAGGTGTTCTTTTTAAATGAAATTATAAGTTGAACATGATAACAAGAAAATATCAACAGAAAATTTTATATAACCTCAAATACAGGTTTCAAATGCCCTTGTGTAATTGGGCTGACAGCCAATCACTGATATTTAACTGATCATTGAACACATTTTTCTTACTTATCCAGAAATTAACTAACTGAATAAATGAGCAGAGAGCTACTGTAGTTGTGCTCTTTCTGATCCAGGAAGACTATTCCATATAATTGGGGCTCAGAGTTGGATATCCCATTTCAAAGTAGACATAATGTTTAGATAAGAGTATGTAGCATATGGAAATTTTAAAGAACAACAACAACAACAAAAAAAAAAAACCATAAGAGAACTACATATATTTAGCTGTAACAGAAACCTGAGCTGCTAACAAATCTGGAATGAAAGTGTAGAGCAATTACACAGCCAAGCTTGCAGCCATAGGCAGAACTTGAGGGAGGTCAAGTCTGTCTAATTGGAGATTTTGAGGACGAGGAGATAACTTGGGTCTGGAGAGAGACAAAGCTGGGCTCCAATTACCATTTTATTACTGCTTTACTGTATGATTTTGGTTGGTTCCTAAAGTTCTAGGATTCGATTTTCTTATATGAAAATCAGGATAAGAGGAAGCACAGCAGAGAAATAAGTATGGATTTTGAATCCTACTGTCTGTGTTCAAATCCACTTTCTGACTGTGTGGACATAAGAAAAGTAGTTCAACCTCTTGGGTACTCAGTTCCAACATTTATAGAATGGGAGAAGGGTTCTGAACTTGTAGGGTTGGTAGGATTAAATGACTTAGTCAATGAAATGGGCAGAGAAATGAACCTAGCCCATCGTGAGCCTGTCTTTGGTGATAATCTTAATAACTGTAGGATCTTCCTCTGAATGTCACAATCCGGAGTAAACATGGTAAGAGATGTAGACTTTTGAACATAGAGCCTAAAACATCCAAAGTGGTCTACAAAGGTTACCTCCCTTCTTTATTTCAGCTGTCTTCAGAAGGAACAAGTGCCCCTGGAGGTACTGAGTTCTTTCTCAGCAGAAGTGGTCCAGGACAAGTTGATTGACCACATCTCCAGAATGTTACAGCAAAGCTTTGAAAGTAGGTGGAGACTCAGATTAGCAGTGAGGAAATCCCTGAGCTGCTCTTTAAATAAGATCCCATGATTAAGTCTGAAACTTTTGGAAAGCCCTTCAAATGGGAATTGTGGGTAACCAAAACTTTCCCAAAATTTCCAGCTCATTTTCCAAGATAAATGCAGCCCCCATGACCCTATGCAGCCATTAAATATTAGCAGAACACACACACATACACACACACACACACACACAAACACACACATATACACACAGGCATCTTTCATATGTTGTAACATAAATCTTTTCACCACAATGACTGTGGTTGTCAGTGAAAGAAATACTCTTGTTCAGTCCAATGCACTTGGGTAGCCCAAATAAACAATAGTATAATACCCAGCATTTATTCAGCACCCTTTGGGGCAAAGGCACACACTTTATGCATAGTTCTCGTTTATCATGGCTACATTCCTGGGAGACAGGCTGCCCCTCAGAGAGGCGTGGCAGATGGCATTGGGCATTTGATCTCAGGCCTGCCTGGTGGAGAGTTGATGTTTCCTGTGTGTTGCAACATGCAGGACATAAATGTCTTTCATCTTTGTTGGGACTGGCTGAGCAGCCCTTCTCCACAGGCCTCATTGGGAGTCACAGTGCCTCTGGTTTAACCATCTCCCGTCACCACCTGGCCTCACCATTGTGGGTTCAGAACACTCAGGTCCCATGACAAGCCTTGTGCTGTGTTTTAGCAAGAGCGCCCTCTTGAGGGCTCCACAGTGTTTGGATACAGCCTGGGGGTAACCTGTAGGAGCTTTGGAGGTAGAAGGAAATCCTACCCAGCCTGAGCCACTTACCACATTGTGACCTTGGGGAAATCACCATGCCCGAGCTACCGGACCAGAAAACAGGCCTACCAAGACAATTTTCTAGGTTATTATAATACTAACATATTATAAAGCTCATAAGTTCCCTGGTACTGTTGGAACCCAAATTAAAAGTATCTATAATTATTATAGGAATGGTTTTTCCTCTGGGTTACTGACTTCACTATTTCCATGGAGATATTGCAATAGGTTCACTTGTGTTTCCCCCATTAGAATGTGACCACATTTGAAGACGGATTGTTTACACGTGATTATGTTAAAATGAGTTCATTAGGGTGAACCCTAATTCGACAGAATTGAAGTTGTAAAATACATATAACTGGAGTTCTTAAAAGAAGATAGTACCCAGAACAACACAGAGGGAAGAATACATGAGGACACATGGAAAATGTGGTCACCTACAAGTGAAAGACAGAGGCCTTAGAAGAAACTAGTCCTTCCAACACCTTGATCTCAGTCTTTTAGCTTCCAGAACTATGAGAAAATTAGGTTTTGCCATTAAAGCCACCCAGTCTGTGGAACTTGGTTATGGCAACCCCAGCAAACAAATACATCCAGCTTGAGGTTACAGTCAGAGGCCCCAAATCTCAGGCCAGGAGACCCTTTGAAAGACCAAGTAAACAATGTGCCAAAGTTTAGAAGGACATTTTAGCAAATTAAACCTGTGGTCACACAGTAAGTTACTTGGATAAGCCTTTGGTGAGAAAGCAACATCAGAGCCTTTCATGCCATCAACAGTATGAATTTGAAAAAGTACCAGGTCTGAGTCAGCCATCAAAATACAGCCTTCTC
Organism: Marmota flaviventris; assembly: GCF_047511675.1. Classification (NCBI taxonomy): domain Eukaryota; kingdom Metazoa; phylum Chordata; class Mammalia; order Rodentia; family Sciuridae; genus Marmota; species Marmota flaviventris. The sequence continues at coordinate 9,032,987 of NC_092504.1, forward strand.
CCTCACCGGTATTCGGCTGTGGGGACTCTGACAGCCATTTCTCTCTATGGTTTCAATTTTACTCAAGTAAATTCATCTGTCTTCCACACTGGACCATTCTTAACCTGGATCAAGGACACAGGATCCTTGATTATACGGGGGACAACCCAGTTACTGGTTTCTAGTAAACAAATCATATGTGTTTCTCAGATATGTAGAACTTCATGAATTTATTTGGAATAAAAATTTTCAAAAATTAAATCCAGGTATAGGTGAAATAACAAATGTCCCTTCTTAAGAAATATTGTTATTATTACAATAGAAAAGAGATATCGTGGAATCTAGCAAAGGAAAAACTCATCTCAACATTTTCTACTCAGAAAACAGATATAGAAATAAATAGGAAGAAATGTTTTGGTAAGTATTCAAATTCTCTTATTCTTTAAGTCACTAGATAGTCGGTGTAAAATAAATAAGCTAAATGATGTACATAATTCTCTATATTTAAAAAAATTATTTTCAAAGACAAAATTGTTGAGAGTTTGTAATGGTAAACCTCACTATATCACAGCACAAAAAAACATTCCCACTCTGGAATAATCATCCACAGGAAGAGATTCTAACCCTTTTCAAATCTTGCTTCTGCTCACTTTTCTTTAATAAGTAGCGTCCCCTCTAATTGAGAGAATGTACATGAGTCCTTACGCATTTCTTTAACATAACTCTGTGGTATTTGATATGTTGTTGCATTATTATAGTTAATTTCCTATCAAAATAATGTGCTACCCACTTTGTGAGTTGTGAGAACTAATTAATGTGTTTTGTTTTAAGTGCTTTGGGATTCTGAGATGAAAGTCCAATAAAAATGTCATGTTGTTATTGTGTCCTAATCCAGTAAAAATTTCCAGGAAAAAAAAAAACATGCCCTTAGAGGGCACTTTGTGCTTTGGGACTTCAGAATAAAGGCAAAGCTGCTCCTGCCTCACATTTTCTCCCAGGGTTTTGAGGAAGTCTTGAGGCCAGTCTTATAGAATAGAAAGGTCGTGTGTTTAACTAGCTCTGGAAACTCAGTGACTCTGTTGTGTCACTTTACCTCTTGCAGCCTCAATTTCCACGCTCTCAGTTGGTAAAATAGAAACAGTAATGAAGGCTATTATGAAGCTGAGACCCTGGACAGCAGGCACTGAGACTGGTTTACAGGGTGGTGAAGTATACCGCCCTCTCTCCTAAAAGAAGATCCGTCGAGCAAAAGTCAAAACAGAAACTACATTAAGGGTCTAAAGGATGTTAGAAGGCCATTTTCTTAAATCCACCAATATATATGTCACAAAGTTGTCAAGATAGCTGCTCCCTCAACACTGATTTTTAGGCCTGATGTAAATTGCCTGGGTTGGTGACAACTTCTCCCCAGGTGAAGGTATGCAATATGGCCCACTTTTCCTCATGTCACTAGCTCAAAACCCAACACATCATATAACTGCTGACCATGATAAAACCTGTTGGTCAATGCCAAAGTCAATTCTGGAGGAAAATAAGTCTCCTCTTCGTGCGTGCTTTCTCTAGCTGGCCAGTGCATGATCCTCAGGGGAGAGTCCAGAGCATGACACCCATGGACCTGCATAAGGGCAACCCCTTGCATCCTCTCTTGCTTGCTCCCCATTTGCTCGTTGGGCACCCTGTTGTGTCCAGGTTTTCTTGGCTATAATGGCTCCCCTCTTGCTCCCATGGATCTGTGAATAATGAAATCATTTTGTTACTTCACGAGTTTCATCTTTTTGTTTTATCTGTTTCTCACCTGACCAGTACACCTGCCCCTAACTTTCCCTCCAGCCAGGGCCCTCCTAGAGAATGGCTGCCTTGGTTAATGTCCTCTCTCCAGAGAGTGGCCTCAAGGTCACTCTACACGACCATCACAACAGCAGATTAGCATCCACTGTCCATACCCATGGTGGAAGCTCCAGAGCTGCCCAGGAAGAAGAGGAATTGTTAGGAGACGAAATTGTCATGAAGCTCTTTCAGGACTGCATTCATTTCCTGGCAGAATGATCTGTGCCTGAAACATTAAAAACACACACATAGGGTGAGACTTTCAAAACATCGAGTTAATCATTTACATCCTTGCCATCTTACAGGTTTTAAGTTTGTGTGTGTGTGTGTGTGTGTGTGTGTGTTTGCATTTAACTTAGTGCAATTGGGAGCCCAGAGGATTTTTGACAACTGGTGTATCCTCGTTGACCATCTCTGGTTAATGCCTTCTGGTAAGATGAGCTAAGGGCACACTTCCAAAGAGCCACAGAGGATGAACACTCTGAAGCAAGCATTGGTTTTCTCCAGTTTTTCTCTGGAAAAATTTGTGTGGCTCAGACATCCCCACCCCATATTAGACTCAACCCTGAAGGATAAAACACAAGAGGTGATAGATTTCAGTTTCCCTGGTTCTTCCACAGAGCCCTGGTCTGCAGTCTGGTTGGCTGTCTCACCTGGGCCTGGAGGAGTCGTGAGAAAGAACCGGTTATAAGAAATTTCCCCATGGGGTTGGGTGGGCTGTGCAAGCTCGGGTTTCTGTACAGCACGACTGTGGTTTCTGCTAGCTCTGGAGATTGCCAGAATGCTTGCAGGGATTAAAAACAGGAAATCCAACCATCCACATAAATGATATTTTCCTAATGGTAATATTCCGCACTTTAAAGGACACAAACCCTAGAATTGTGCAGGGAAATGGGACCCCTCCTGGTCTTCCTTTCATGTCAATACCTCCACTATATAAGTCCCATGTCATTTTTTTTTAAATTGTTTTTTTAGTTGTATGTAGACACAATACATTTATTTTTATTTATTTATTTTTATATGGGGCTGAGGATCAAATCTAGTACCTCAGGCATGCCAGTGGGTGCTCTACCACTGAGCCAAAAAGTCAGCCCCATGTCATATATTTTTTTTGATTGTGACATCTTTAGTCGCTCAACCTGTGACATGTCAACTTAAGCAACTTGGGTGCTGAGAGTGTTGCCTTTACTGACAGTCCCAAACTTGGAAGGTTGTTCCCTGTATGACCAGCTACTCTCATGGGCTGCAAACCAGAATTGGTTTCCTCTTAAAGACTTGAAGGAACGTATCCATTTTGTTTCAATATCATATGCCCCTTCTCAGAATTTCCCTTCTCCTTCCCATGTGGAGGGTGATAGCAGATTCTGTGCAGGGTATCATAAGAGGTGGGTAATGTGGAAAATTTGTATAATCTGCCTTCTGGGAGTGTCCCAGCTGGCCTGCAATTCAGTTCAAAATATCTCATTCTGATGGGACCATAAGCCATCAGAAATTTTCTGAAGGTCAATTGATAAAATGATCAAGAGACTTTAAAAATATTCTTTCTTAGATTAATCTACTGCTGTAACTCTGTCCAACAGAAATTATCTCATAGGTGAAGAGAGAGAGAATTATTTTTGCATTATTAACTTTTCTTCTTTAACCATTCATCTATTAATGGGCATCAAGGTTGGTTCCATAGTTTAGCTATTGTGATTTCAGCGGCTATAAACATTGGTGTGGCTATGTCACTATAGTATGCTGATTTTAGGTCTTTTGGGTATAGACTGAGGAATGGGATAGCTGGGTCAAATGGTGGTTCCATTCCAAGTTTTCTGAGGAATTTTCACACTGCTTTCCAAAGTGATTGCACCAATTTGCAGTCCCACCAGCGATGTATGAGTGTACCTTTTTCCCCACATCCTCTCTAACACTTATTATTGCTTATATTCTTGATAACTGCCATTCTGACTGGAGTGAGATGAAATCTTCTAGTAGTTTTGATTTGCATTTCTCTAATTACTAAGGATATTGAACACTTTTTCATATATTTTTTGATCATATATATATATATCTTCTTCTGAGGAGTGTCTGCTTAGTTCCTTAGTGTTATCTATTTTTATTCTTGAATGGAAATGTTCTTTCTCTCTTGAACTAAGTATTATATTTTACTACATTATTCCATGTTGTTTCACTGTGATATAAATCAGAGGTCAGAATAGTACAATCCCCAGGGCCAAACTCAAAGCACCTCTTCTTTTCTGTAAATGAAATTTTCCTGAAACACAGATATGCTCTCTCTATATAGCACCTATAGCAGCTTTTGCACAATGACAGGGTTCAGTAGAAGTAACAGACACATATGTCCCTCAAAGCTTAAAATAATTACTATAAGATCCTTTACAAAAAAAAAAAAAAACACCAAAAAGCTGGTTAATCCCTGGTATAATGCAAATCAGTGGTTCTCAATGGGGGGATTTTGCCCCCATTTGGCATGTGAGGTAATATTTTTGGTGTCACAACTGGGAGGTGGATGGTGCTACTGACATCTAATGGACAGTTGTCAGGGAAGCTGCTCAATATCCTATAATGCACAGGAACATTCTCCATAAGAATGAACTGTCCAACCCAAGATCTCAGTAGATCTAGTCTGAGGAACTTCCACAGATGAGAGGTTGAGCTACCCTGATGTCCAGGTCAGATATCCAGAGTTGAAAACCCAGGACTTTCCAGACTCCTTCCTGAAAGAAGTTGATGTTCTTTTTGTTGATGGTGACTCATCTTGCTGATGGTGACTTAACTTCATTTCATGGTCTGTGCTTTTTTAAAGGACATTTTACTTAGGTCTGTTGCCACTATTTAAATAGAGTTCTTGTTTTTTGCCCTGAGTAAATAGAGTTATCTAGGAACAGGCAATCACCAGAAATAAATGTTACTTCAGAAATACAAGAATCTTCTTCCAAACCTACTGACAACAGAGGAGAGATATACCCAAAGTCTTGAAGATCCTTTGTTTTGGTTCTCATATTATTCTGAAGGAAGCTGAAATGTACATGTCCAACAAAAAGAAAGCAAGAGGGGGACAACCACTGGCATTTAATTTCAAGTTACCTTCAGAAAGGCACCGCTTCTTCTGGTAGACTCAAAGATCCTAACACAGGATGGAAAGATTGGTTCATGTGGTTCTATGTGTAAGCAAATGATTATAAATGGTGCTCAAGTCCAGTTCCTCCTAAAAACAAAAATGGGCTCTTTCTTATTTTTGATAATATGCATGAGACCATCTCAGTCTCACCCCAATGAGTTGCCTAATCAATGAATTCGTATTTCTAAAACAACTAAAACAGGAGTAAGGCACAGTTTATTCACCAACACCCAACACCTTGTAACTTAAGTAGATTCTGAGACACATAGGTCTCAGGGTGGCCCCACCCTACTTCTGCATCCAAGGTAAGCCCATGTGAATTGTTTTCTCATCTATAAGATGGGGTTGTGAAAACCAAATCCAGAAGTGGTGTGAAGAGCAAATAGGTTAAATTGTGAAGTTCATTGCGTGGTGAGATCTAAGGGCTATATTTAGTGTCTTTTATTATTTATCTACTTAATAGTCAAAATGCTTCTGGGAGAGTAGCTATTATGAGATCTGTATTCAAAAATGTGGATATTGAAATTCTAAGAGTTAAGCTAGTTACCAGATCTCACATAACTGGTAAGGTCCAAAGTCAACAAACCACCATTTTATTCCAAAAGGGAGGAGAGGCTAATACACTGAAGATTTCAGAATAGTTTCAGTAGTCCATCTGGTGACAGTCCATAAAAGACCACTAAAGAAAGCTCCAAGTCCTTCCTTAACTCTTGTGCTCAACAACTCAAATTTCTCTCAACATGCCTCCCTCAGTGTCTGTCAGAGACAAAATGGCAGCCTGGGCCCATTGCAGTGCCGGTCTAGCATGGTAGTTCTGATGCTCTTAAAGTTGGCCCTGAGTTAAAGTTATTTCACTCGACATGTCTTGCCCTCATTTCAAAGGCTTTTAAGGCCTCCCTTTTCAGGTTACAAAAACAACCCTAAAAACCAACTTCTGCCAAATCACAAGTAATTTAGCAAATTATGCTTCCTAATCACCCATCTTTCTTTGCATCTCAGCCGTCAAAATCCTTTTCCTGACATGATCTGAGGGGGTGGGGAGCTTTCCAGCCTCTTCTCTGGTGTCATTTTAATTGGCACTAATTGCTTCAGTAAAATTCAGGCATCAAAAGTCTCACCAATCAGTGTATCCTTTGACCCTGAGCTCTGGCTTCTCCGTCACATTCAGGCATTACTAATCCACCTAGTGGCTTATTGAGACAGCTTATTTTGTCTGCACCTTTTCTTCTATTAAGATCCAAAATGACGACCAGCTGCATCCATTACAGTGTTCCCTCACCTGTTTGGACCCATTGACTCACCCTGTGGGGGCAGCGTGCAGGTTGTGTTCAGGAGAGTGACCACAGGCTGTAGCAGCAGTCAGGACGTGCCCTCCCCCACTCCCGCCCTTTCTTCCCCACACCTGGGAGGTTAAAAGCCAGATTCCCCTGCTGAGCCTTCAATTCCATCACCTTTGTTTCTGTCATGGAGTGAAAGATCAGACAGGTGACAAGAGTAAGGTCACAGACAGTGCTGTCAGAAAGTGGAAAACAGGGGACCGCAGAGGGATAAGGCTTAGGAGGATTTTTTTTTGGTACTGCCTGCCCAAATTAATCCATTCAGAGCAACATTATAAACAAAACATTCTCTTTCTTGCAGCAAAACATGCATTGGACACCTGAAAGATGATGCTTCAGACTCGGTCACTCTCTCCCTTCAAGTAGTCACCACCCTCACACATCTGGGAGTGTTCTTGTTTTCTCCCTGAAACCCAAGGCAGATCCAGTTCTCTGCCAGCGTTGCCAAGCACCTTGGGCACTGTCACTATAATCCCTCCCATCCTCCTTGAAAAACCTTGCACAGAGGAAGGGATGACGAGATTATGTTGCCCTCAGAATATTAACCCTTTGGGGACAAGTAGAATTTTGACATCTGATAAGCCAAAAACAAAGGGGGTGGGCGTCACTACTGTCACAATTATTGTCACCTTGTGGACTAGAAAGACAATGACAGGAACCAGGAACCCTGGTCTGAGTTGGATCCTGGGCCACAGCATCATGAATTTGCCAACACAACCATGGAACAATATTTCTGTCAGTCCTTGAAGAACAGTAGATGTTGGGGCAAACAAATAAAAAGGCTTGGAGAAAGGGTTTCAGGAAGAGAAAAGATCGAGAGCAGCAATGGGGAAATCCCTACAGATCCCCAGGAGCCTACCCTACCCAGAATGAAGGAATATCAGAAGATAGTAGGTTGATGTGACCCAAAATTCAAAAAAAGGACAAGTCATCATACTTCAGAGAGATGGCTTATCTTCTCTGTCAATTGGGTATCAATACCCTCCTAAGATGATATGTGACAGCATGAGGTTCTAGTTTACTTATTGCCCCCAGCAGCCTTCCAGGCAGGTGCTCCTGTGATCACCCCTGTACTACATGCGACGTAGCTGAATCATAAACACGGTAAAAACATGGCCGGTACATTGTACGTGCAGACCTCTGAAGACTGACGCCAGGTCTCACATTCTTGGTGGCTACTCTCCTTCCCTCACAGCCTCAGAGGATGAGAGACAAAGGGGTGAACAGAGCAGAGCTGGAGTCAGCCCGTGCTGCAGTGATAGCCGGTCCTTCTCTCCCGGCTTGTGTTCTGATGTCCCTTTTGGCCATTTAAGCTTATCAAGAGTCTTCCCTGAATAGCCCACTGGGAAAAACTACTCCTAATGGGGTTCAAGGGATCCCGGACAGGCTGGTATTTGCTATGGACTCATCATCTCCTCCCCTCCTGACAGGTGGGCTCTGGGGGTGGAAATGGAGATACGCAGACGTTTATCCTGTGCTGGGTTCGAAGGCATCTTCCCAGAACTGACTCAGTCCACTCTGTTAACAGTCAGTTTTATGTCATTGTGACCAAATATCTTGAGAACATCAGTTTAAAAGAGGGAAGATGTGTGTTGGCTCAGAGATTTCAGAGCCCAGTCACTTGGCCCCATCCCTGTGGTGAAGCAGAGCATTGCTGGGGGATGGCAGAGCAAAACTGCTGACCTCACGGCATCCAGGAAGCAGAGAGGGAGAGAAAGAGAGAAAGGGAGAGGGACAGGGCCAGGGGCCAGTGGGTTATGTAATCCACAAGGGCATTTCCCAGGTTCTACTCCCATCAACTAGGTCCACCTCCTTCCAGTAGTTCATTCAGCTGGGAATCCACCAACAGATGAATCCACCATGAGGTCAAAGCCCTCGTATCCATTCACTTCCCAAAAGTCCCCATTTCTGAACACTGATGCATTGGGGACCATACCTTCAACAGCAACCCATAGCATCTTCCCAACATTTCTGAGTACAAACAAAATTCTAGGTGTTACTATTTTTCTTTCTTTCTATTTTTTTTTTTGTACTATAGATTGAAGGGGGGAGGGTGGGGGAGAGCTTAACCATTGAACCACATCTACAGTCCTTTTTTATTTTTATTTTTTGAGACAGAGTCTTACTGAGTTGCATAGGGCCTCAATAAGTTGCTGAGGCTGGCCTTGAACTTCTGATCCATCTGCCTCAGCCTCCCAAGGTGTTGGGATTATAGGCATATGCCACCCCACCCAGCTAGGTGAGTTTTTAAAACAAAGGATTTACAAAGATTCCTGAGGCACAATATAGGATAATACACATAGACTCAAACACATAGACACAGACATATATACACACATGAACACAGAGAGACACATATACAAAATATATACATAGACCACACACAAATGCACATAAACCCGCACACATAGATATGAACTCCCAGTGTCGGAGACCAATGATAAGTTATATAAAGGGAGCAGAAGAGCCCAACATAGGGGATGGAGATAGAGAGAGAGGCAGGAGACACACATATGAAAAGATGACAAAATGGAAGTAATGATAAAGCAAAGCAGAGTGATTCAAGAAATAATTAGAACTTGACACCCAGGGAAAGGAAAAGGAAGAGAAAGAGAGAGGACTAAAGGGTGCCACTAGGTTCTGGTTTGGGAACTGAGATAAGGATGCAGCTGGAGCCGCAGCTGGGGCTGGGGAAATAGATACAGAGAGAAGATGTTGAGAATGAGCCTGGATCTCCCAGCATGGACATCCCACGGCACTCAGTCACCCCCACTGTCATTGGGAAGATAGGACCCCACAGTGAAGGCAAAGGATGCTTGAGCCTCATAAACCTTATTCTTTGGCACTTTCTAGAAATTAGCTGTCTGTTTTTGTGCACAGATAGCTCCAAGAAACAGTTATGCTTTGCAAAAGAAAATGCTTTAGGAGAGCTGGCAGATCATCCTACTGATGATAAGGGTGGTACATCCCCACCCCCCACTTATGCTGGAGAATTACCATGCCAAGGCTGCTCTCTTCTGCTTCAATCTGAATCCCCTGAAGTCTGCTCAAAGTGCATAATCTTGCTTCATAGTCTATCCACAGTTTTTAGCACATTTCAAAGAAATGGCCAAGTTCCGCTGTGACAGCCTGACGGAGTTTGATGAATAGTTTCTTGCTTTCCTTCCCTGCCAACTGTTCTGTTTCCATAAAAGGCTTATTTTTATAAAACATAAAGTTGGAACATTACTAATTGTATTGCCTAACCTCTGCATTTACCCTGTTATAGGGCCTGCGTTGAGCACTTGATATCAATCATGCGACTTAATCCTCACAAAAACTAAACGAGGTGGAAGTGTCTGTTATTTTTTGCTACCACCATGATGTGTAACAAGTCAGCCCCAAACTCAGTGGCATCCTCTTATTGTCCCAGAGCTGTGGGCTTTCTAGGCTGATTGCTGTAGCTCAGCTAACCCAGGCTGTTGCTTGTCTGCTGGTCTGGGGGCAGCTGGGGGGGTCTCTCACATAGGCTTTCTTATCGTGGTCCTGGCTTAAGGACAGTGGCCTAGGAAACCAGGAGAATGATTCTCAAGGTGATGGCAGAAACTGCAATGAGTCTTAGAGCCTGGACTTGAACTGATGCTGCCTCAAGTTCACCCACACACCACTGGCCAAAGTAAGTGGCACCCAACCAAGCTTCTGCCCACAAAGCACCAAAGAGAGGGGTAAAGAATTCTGGTCATTTAATATACCACAACTGGATGCCTTTATCAGCCCCATTTCAAAAATAGAGGATTCTATCTATAAAAAGGTAAAGCTTAAGACTTCATGCTTTCAATTATTCATTCTTTTTTACTTAAAACTGTTGTCAATATTTACTGTGTCTTAGGACCTGTTTTAAGCACATTTTTAATATATTATCTCAAAAATTCTTATTCTAAAACAGAGAGACAGTTATTATTCTACAAATGGGATTATAGATTTAGAGAGGTGGAGTGATAATATCCAGGGCATGCCCAATGTTGTAGGTGTGTATATTATACAATGTAAAAGTCCTTTAACAAGAAAAAATAATTGAAAAAAAAATGAATTCAAAATTAGGTTTCAAAACAGTGTATATTTCTGATGAGAAAATTACACAAAAATTGTAATTTTACAGGGTTGGGGATGTGGCTTAAGTGGTAACGTGCTCGCCTGGCATGCGTGTGGCCCGGTTCAATCCTCAGCACCACATACAAACAAAGATGTTGTGTCCGCCGAAAACTAAAAAATAAATATTAAAAGTTCTCTCTCTCTCTCTCTCTCTCTCTCTCTCTCTCTCTCTAAAAAAAAAAATTGTAATTTTACAAAACTAACACATAACAAATAACTACAAATCTGAAAAAATACTGTTCACATTAATTAAATTGCATATGCTGTAATATTAAATACAAAATTATGTTTACTTACAAGGTCCTTTCCTGTATTTTGGGATTATATGATCTTTTTATCTTTGCTTTGAGTGACAATTTTTTAAATAATTTCTTTAAAGAAATATTTATTTTTTTTAGTTTTAGGTGGACACAATATCTTTATTTTACATATATGTGGTACTAAGGATCAAACCCTGTGCCTCAAGCATTTAAGGCGAGCACTCAACCAATGAGACACAAACCCAGCCCATTTTTAAATATTTTCTACAGAGATAAATGAAAAATTTTTTAATCCTAATTAGTCATAATTTACAAGTTTATTTTTGCAGTAAATGTGCTTATTGACAAATTGCAAAATTTCTATAAATTTTTTTCTACATGAATTATGTGATTTGGAAGTTTCAGTATTCAAACTGTTTTAGCGATAAAATTCAGTACCTAATATATATATATATATATATATATATATATATATATATATGAATAAGATAAAATAAATTAAAAGTGCTGTAATATTCCAGGTAATATTGCCAAACTTGCAAAACCACAAAGTCGTGTCACTCTGGCTGTCTCAAAGGATCACAGAATATATGTCGTGGAAGACAAATGTGGGAGCCACATCGTTGCTGCTAGGGGTAGCAGCAGCCACTCATTCTGCCCGGAGGAGTTAAGGGGGGCTGAGGATGTTGGTGAAGGAGGGCATGATGTCACAACTGGGTCTTTGAGGAAGAAGACATATTTGTATTAATAAGGGAGACAAATAAGTTGTAAGTCAAGGGTGAAATGTGTCCTATGTTAAGATGTCTAACAAATGAGAATCCATGAAATTGTGTTAAACAGAAGAGCAACAATATCGTTGCTGTACCATAGCTGGGGAATCGGAGGGAAAGCAGTGGAAGAGAGGGGTAGACAGCTCACACACCAGAATGTAGTGAAACCAGGAAGAAACCTGACTTGAGCATCCACACATGCACTAGCATGGGCATGTGCGCACACACACACACACACACACACACACACACACACATACACACACACATACACACACACACACATACACACATACACACACATACACACACACATACATACACACATACACACACATACACACACACATATACACACACATACATACACACATACACATACATACACACATACACACACATACACACACACATACACACATACACACACACATAAACACACACACACGGGCCAACCTCTCAGCATAGATATTTTTAGAAGGAAAAAAAAAAAAAAAAAACATGGAAGCAATTTCAGCCACTTTCTCTAATTGCTCACCCAATGGCCCCATGGGATAGGATTTCAGCCAGGGTGTCACACACAGTAAAATTCACCCTGTGACCCATGACCTTTGCATTGCTCTTTATTTCTCAGGTGTGCTTTTCACTCTCCCATGGAAACTGCCATCACCATCACCTCTGAAGTTCACATTGGCACCTCTGTGGATGGCTGCCTCTAAGTGGCTTGTCCTAGTGTCCGTCTGGCTCAGGGGACTGAAATGTCTGTCCCGTTGCAGGGCCCCATCAGGACTTTGGCACCCAGTCTTGGTGGGTCAGAGGTCTCAGGTTTTAAGAGTCAATCCAATAGACCAGAACAGAAAAAGCAATAACTAATCTCCTTACCTTTTCTGAGTGTGTTTCACATGTAAGTCCTTGTGCTCGCCACTTCACATGCACCATCTCAAGCATTTCTCACAACCTCAGCAAAGAATATGAAGGGAAAAAAATCCCCCAGGACAACAAAAAGTTACAAATGTCTTATTTTTTCAAGGAATAGCTTCTGTTTAATGTGAACCCAATTGTGTCTGATTCGAAAGCCCCAAACCTTTCATTAGGCCAGACCCCTTCCCAAGGGCACCCTTGTCTTCAGCCGGAGTGTTTTGCTAAGCAGGCAGGAGAGTTTAATAGAAAGTGGGGGGATGCAGACAACCAGGCCTTGGAACTTGGCTTCATAATCTACTTCCCACAAAGCCTTACACCCACCCCCTATCATCTTTGAATTTTGAATTACCAATCTCTAAGCAGAGATAATTAGGGTTACCCTTCAATGTCATCAGGAGAACTAAATGAAGTCACATAGGTGATGTTATTTGATTTTAGCAGCACAGCTCGATTTGGGGATTTGCATGCACTATGAGCTACTCATGGATTTGTCCTTAGAAGTGATTGAAAGACACAGGGGAGGGGAGAGGATGGAGCTATGCAAGAATGTGGGATCAAGCCAGGCACAGAGGCTCATGCCAGAATCCAGCAACACAAGAGGCTGAGGTATAAGGATGGCAGGTTTGAGGTCATCAAAATTTTAGAAAAAGGCTTAGAATGTAGTTCAGAGGTAGAAAGCTCCAGAGTTCAATCTTCAGTACCACAAAAAAAAAAAAAAATGTGGAGTCAAGGAAATCTGGTCACCTGGGGATTCATTTCTGCCTTGGGGTAAGGAAGTAGGGGTTTTGTACTACTAGGGAAGCCTGCAGAGTGGGCCATTGGTTGTCACCCCACAGCACCTAGGGGATGAGTTCACCCATCAAACTGGAGAAAGGGACCCTCAGAGGCCAAAGGCATCTATACATCTGCCTCTTGAACCTCTTGCCTCTGTGGGGTTCCCACATTTGTTGACTCATCCTGGGAAGACACCTGGGCAACTTAGTTGGTCTCTGCCATCATGAATCCTGAGTCCCCCCAAAAGCCCACATGATGAATGAAGCCTTGTTCCTTAGGGTGCTACTCACCCTAATGGAACTATTAGGAGTGGGCACCATTGGGAAGTGAAGGTGCTATTGGGTGGTGGTAGAGCCATAGGAGATGGGACCTGGTGAGAGGTGTTGCAGTCATTGAAGGCCTGCCTGGCAGCGTGTAGTAGGACCCAACCTCTTCTCATTCACTTCCAGGTCATGAGGTAAATGGCTTTGCTATGCCACGGGTTCCCCACCATAATGGACTGCCTCACCACAGACACAAAAGGAACCAGGCCAGTGAGGATGGACTAAAACCTCCAAACCTATGATCCTAAATATTCCCCTCTTTTATAAGATGCTTATCTCAGGTATTCTTATAAGGAAAGCTACTGCAGTCACCATCTCTGGTGGCCTGGCCACACACAGTGAAGCACCCAGGAGGAAGATTCCAGCACAGCAGAGTGAGGTGATTTTGTGGTCACGAAGAGCAATATCTCTGGATTTATATTCTTGGACTTGAGGCTTGATTTCCCCTCTGTGACCTTGAACAACATAAATTGTGTTTCTTCATCTTTGAAATGAGTCCAGCACTGAGCTCAGTGACGGCCTCCCTAAATACATGCCCATGTGGAACCTTAGAATGTGACCTTGTTCAGAATAAAGATCTTTTCAAGTATAACTAAGATAAAGATCTACGGAGGATATCATTTTATATTTGGTGGTTCCAAATCCCATGGCAACTATCTTTTAAGACAAAGGAAAGGAGTTGATTCAGAGACACACAGAGGAGAAGGCTATGGGAAGACTGGCGAGGATTAGGGCAGCCCCAGGTCAAGAAATGCCAAGAATTTCTCAGGAGCCACCAGAAGCTAGGAGAGGGACATGGAAGGATTCTCCCCTGGAGCTTCCAAAAGGAAGTGACAATGACGCCACCTTCACTTTGGACTTCTGACCTCCAATACTATGAAAAATAAATTTCTGTTGTTTAAGTCACCCAATTTGTGGTCACATTTTAACATATCCATGGAAAACTCATGATAGTTATGTGGATGAATTTATCAACGCAAATCAAGTGCATGGGGCAGAGATAGGACACGATATGGACTTTAAAGTTTGCTCTTGCCTTAACTCCAAGAATCATGTAAATGCAAATGTACTCAGAGGCTGCTGAATATTATCTATTGCTATGTAAGTCTGTTGTACAGCCAGAATGAAAGTGTCAATCTCAAAATCCATGCACAGCTCCAGTCAGGGTAAGAAAGTGTGTACAGACTTGAATGTTGCAGGAACCATCTCGTCATATTCAATTTCACAGTAGATTAAGCGTAGCACTGTGCTCTTAGCAGCTACTCACTGACTGTGGAATCTGAAACTTGGATTCAAAACGTCCTGTTTGTCTAAATTCAACTCTTGGAACACAGATGCAAAGTACTTGAGGGTCTGGGTGGTCTCTACCGAGATTTCCTGAAATGGAGTAGGTTTAAATATCTTGCCTAACCCTTTCCAATAATGAAAGTCTGCATGTCCTGCATGGTCAATGCCAAGCAAAAGTACATCCTAATAAGCCAACATGTCCTCGGTTCCATATTCTGCACTTTGCATAATGAAGTCTTCTAGAGATGAGGGCCAGAGGCAGAGAGATTTGTGAAAAAAAATTCAAGGAAAGAAAAGGTTTCTTTAGGACGCCATTCCTGCTCTTTTTTTGTCTGCCAAATAGCAATGGTCTTACCCTCCTTCCAAAGTGCTAGAGATTATTTAGGTAAACTCAGTTATTGGCAGTGTTGAAGGTCTCAATTCAAAACTCTCTTTTGGGTAAAGTGATTCAGAGTGAGAAGTGTTATGTTTGATTTCTTCGCACTGTGAAATCCAGATTTTGCACGGCTATCGTGTTTCTTTTTCAGGAAGACTAGTTGGGCCAACATTTAAGTCTACTCCAACCATGCCTAATGCTATATCCTGTCACTTTAATGGCCCCTCCCAATTCTTCTTTCACTCACCTTTCTTCCCTCACACTTTGCCATTTAAGATAAATTCAAGGATCATTCTTACCCTACAATTTAGAGTCTGCTAATTCCTCTTAGGATGTGTCCAAGGGCACTAGGGCATTTTTTTTTTTAATTTCAATTTGTGTTTACCAAACCTGTATCATGCATGCCATTGGGAGTGGGCTCCTCTGGGTTCTTTCCAGAAAATTAAAGACATAAATTAAATATAAATGGCCAAAGTCACAGAACAAGCAAAGCCTTCTTAGCATCCACAGAGAAGAGTTCTATTACCACTACTTGCTCTGGAGAAGGGGAGAGTTACCTGTAATTCTTGTTCTCCTGAAGGTGTGTATTTTATAATAGGTCCCCATTCACCACCATGCCTCCCCAAGGACTTCTTAGTGGCTTGATTTTCTTGGCTGCAGAAGAACTAGCAGTTGGGGTTAGCACATTCTTACAACCCCTGGGGTAGATACATTGCAGTTCTAGCAAGAGTTTATGCTCCCTTTAACTATGTCTCTGGATTTCAATTTTGCCTCAAACTATATGTTAAAAGATGTCCTCTATGATGAAAGTAAGTCTTCACTTGGAGAGAAATACATCCCTAAAGACATTGCGTGTTTATACACAAAAATCCACCACTTTGAAATAAGTGTAAGAAGACACGGAGGAAACGTGAACTTTCTTAAGATGTCAGGTTACCCCAAACTTCTTTTCTATTATCTTGAACCTGAACCACACAGACTAATATGCATAAGAACATTCAGTCTCTCTCCCTTACCAAGACTAACAACTTTTGAAGCAGGAGTGCCAATTCATTTAGACTCCCTCAGCATCTCCTATTGATGAATAGTGGCTGCCAATTGAGAAGTGGAGGCCAGGTGCAGACTCAGCAGGAAGGAGTGTGGTGATTGATTAGTAATGTCTGCCATGTTGGAGGAGGAGGAAGTGGCAGCATGCATTCCATGCACTTGCCATTCCAGAAGAGGGTTCTGTCCTATTGATCTTTGTATCCCTGTCCCGATCACAGTGCCTGGCACATAGTGGGTGCTCCATAAACATTTGTTGAACTGCATCACACTAGACTTTCCACCCAGATGTTTCAATAGCTTTCCCTGAGCCAAAAAGAATGGTAGGAATAATGTCATCCTTTACTGGTAGGAAGCAAAGGCAGTGGGAAGTCTTTAAGTGTTGAGTTGTTAAGGGGACAGTGAGTCCAGTTGTCCTATACTCTGTGCAATCATTCTTCCATGAACTCATGGCCATTATATGGTGCTTTACAATCATCTGCTCTTTGCTGTTGCCCTATTTCTTCCTCAAAGAACTAAATAATTTTTTCTGATAGCTGCTGGCTAATGCCTTGCTGGGACACATCTGTTGCTATCCAATTTGGCTCTGCCTTTCTATATTAATCACTGATATTCAAGGATCTTTTGCTTACATGATCCATGCATTGGGTTAGACCCCTGTACTCTCCACCTTACCACTGAGCTTGGGATAGCCTGTGGACCTTGCGTTAAATTAACTCAGGGGTATAGGGTTGTTTTGTAGAAGCTTCCAATTTCTGAGCCTACTCAACACCACATTGTCCTCCTTCTTCTTCCACTGTCCTTGTCCTTCCCCATCATGAGTCCCTGACTTATTACTTCATGTTGGCAATACTCTCATAATTACAAAATCTCCATGAATTTTGATGCAGAAGTGAGAGGAATTAGGTACATGGGGTTTAATAATCTTGGCTCACAACTTATCTCTGTTATTTAGAATCTGTGTGACTCAAGGCAATTTATTGACCTACTCTGTGGCTTGTTTTTTATTTGTTCATTTTTCATTATGAAACCAATATTAGCACTAACATCAAAACATTGCTGAAATAATTACAAATACATATTACATATCAGTATGTATTATGTTTCATATCTAGTAAAAATTCAATAAATAATAGCTATCTCATCAATACATTAGAAATAAGGGAGTGACCTCAGAAGAAGAAATACAATTGATCAACAAATATATGAATCAATATTCCATATCTCTAGTAAATAGATAAATGCAACTCAAAACTACTCTGAGATTCCATCTCACTGCAGTCAGAATGGCAATTATCAAGAATACAAGCAACAACAAACATTGGTGAGGATGTGGGGGGGAAAGGTACAATTGTACATTGTTGATGGGACTGCAAATTGGTACAACCATTATAGAAAACAGTATGGAGATTCTTCAGAAAACTTGGAATGGAACTATAATTTGACCTAGTTATCCCACTCCTAGGTTTATACCCAGAGGACTTAAAATCAGCATACCATGGTGATGCAGCCACACCAATGTTTACAGCAGCTCAACTCACAATAGCTAAACTATGGAACCACCCTAAGTGCCCTTCAACAGAGGAATGCATAAAGAAATTGTGGTATATATACACAATGGAATATTACTTAGCCTTAAAGAAAAGTGAAATTATGGTGTTTGCTGGTATATATAGGGAGCTGGAGACTATCATGCAAAGCAAAATAAGACAATCCCAGAAAACCAAAGGCCAAATGGTTTCTCTGATATGTGATGATAATTCACAATAAGGGGTTGGGGAGAATAGAGGTACTTTGGATTAGAAAGAGGGGAGTGAAGGGAGAGGAGGGAGTTTGGGGGTAGGAATAATAGTAGAATGAATCAGATATTATTTACTCTATGTAGATATGTGATGACATGACCCATGTAACTCTACATCATGTACAACCAGAAGAATGAAAAATTACACTCCAATTATGTATGATGTGTCAAAATGCATTCTAAGGTCACGGGTAACTAATTATAACACAAAAATTAAAAAAATTAAGAAGTAAGGAAGTGAATGTACCTCAAAAGTCATATGAAAGACCACAGCAACAGAACTCCCAGGGTCATAAAAACCCTTTTTGATCATATTCATGAATAGGCAATGACTCAACAAAGCATAATAGAATTGTTCAACACAAAGTCAATGCAGATCATTTGGTAATGAAGGAAGCAGGGTGATCAGAGGGAGATTTGGAGAGTGTTACATGCACTAATATATGTCACTCTTTAGTCTTTCCTTATCTTACTTGATAATCACCACAGTGTTCCCATTTTTACAGATGAAGATGCTGAAGCCTCCTAGAGGTATTCGCTTGCCCATGGTCACCTTACTTTTGAGTTTTGGACATTGACCCTGTTCCCAGAGCTCCCCAAGCCCTCTTTCCACCTCTCCAAGTTGTCTCTTTAGAGATGTCCAAAGGGAAGGCCTTAAACAGGGTCCTCACTAAGTAGACAGGGAGAAGCCCGAAAAATAGATCATGTCACTCTCTCTCTAGAGGCCTTCTCTAGTGCCGTGTATAGGACTTTCAGTGATGGGCAGCATGACCATGAAGTAGGACCTCAACGGTTTCCCTGTGACAAGCTGGTCCCTCTCCCCACAGAGCACCCAGCCTGAGGGCCTTCCCCTGGGGGCCCCGGGAACTGAAGGAGCCTTGCTGTCATCTCCCCATCAGGCCACAGCCAGGCTCAATGCCTGCCTCTGCAAACACACACCTGAAAAAGCATCTGCTGAAGGCGAACACCTCTCCCCACCCTGGTGTGAAGTGTTGGATGGAAGAAAAATAACAAACGTGTCCTCCAAGAGGATGCAAACTTCAGCTGTACCTGTTGGAGCAACACTGGTCTTTTTCAAAGACACCAATAGCCCAACACTTGGGGTTTTTTAGCAGCTCCTCAGAAATGTGTTTGAAGAGAGATGGCTTCTGAGAGAACAGTGTTTGGATGCAGGTTTCTGGCTTCCCCTGACAGAGACCTTAACTTGCAGTTCTTTTCCATAGCTGATTACCCGCTCTGCCTCTAGGAGTCCCCACACACAGGGTGTAACCTTTGATTTACATCCTGTGGTGTCAAGTCATCGACCACTGCTTTCCATACATAAAAACCCACTCAAAGTAGCTACACTTCATGGGAGATAGACTGGGGTCATTGGGATTAGTGACAAATTAACAGAAATATTGCATGGAAAAGAAGGGCAGAGAATGTAGCTCGGCCTCATGAGCCACTGAAGTTTGTAAAGGGAACACAATCAGTATTATAAGCCCTACTCTCTCTATCTCCCTCTTTGGAATCAATTATTGGCAGTTTTTAAATTTTGTTTTAATCTATGCTTCATGGCTCATTCACCTCCTTTTTGTTCATGGTTTTTACAAAATCATGATGCAGATAACCCTACACATCCAACAGGTAAGGCACTCAGAACCATATGGTCCAAAGAATATTTATGTAAAAGTTAAATGGGCTGACTCAGTGGCATGTCCTCTGAATCAGGTGTCTTTATCCACAGGGAACGGGTTCACAGAGTACAACTTTGCTGCAGGAATCCCCCCTGGATGTGAGCTATTGCCAGAGCCAGGGCATGCATGGCCTGATAGCCATCCCAAATGCAGAGCACCCTATAACTTCAAAGTAAAGGAGGTTCAAGGGCATTTGTCTGAAGATACTTATGATGTCTCATAAACTCAGAAGGATTTTGAGTGAGTGAGTATTCCCCGTGGGATGAGGAATGGAGAGGTCAACTTAGGACCACATCTTGTGGGGTATATGCCATTAGTATACAGGGGTACCCTTTCTCAAGGAGCCCTTTAGGAGGATCAGTTTCCTAGATGAAGGTACCGCTGCTCAGGTGCTGGCCCCAAATCTGGAGGCCCAGGTACTGGATTAGCCAACACATAGAGAGTAGATCCATATATTTGTGTAGAAACACAGTCTTGAGCTTACAAGGATCCACAAGGCACAAGATGTCTATCTGTTCCTCTACTGAAAAAAGTGTTTCCATAAGTCATAGGATGAGGTATCTATTCAGCCATGAGCATGTGGGTAGGAGGAGAACAATCAAGGGTGATAACTTATAGGAAGGATGTCAGATGTATGCCTCAAAGACAGTCCATAGTCATAGGACTGGGGATAACGGGAAACTTTATCAAAGCAGACAAGCATCTGGAAAATGGACACTAGTATGCCAATTTCCCCAGCCATAGTTAATTTAACCCTTGAATGAAACTATTGTTTGGAGACCATATCAGCTGGTATGGTAGTCACAATCCTCCTCTTGTGACTGAGGGCTAAATAAAGAAGTAATAAACTATCTAGGGGGGGGATGAGCAACTAAGACAAGAATGAAAGGACTTAAAAGCCTCACTGTAAGGGTCGTGTCTTCTCCCAGGGAGTGGTCCACGCAGCACCTACAATGTACATTATCCTCATTTCTCACTCTTCTAATAAACTCCTGCTTGTTACTCTGTGTAACTTGCTTAAAATCCTTCCTGTGGGATTGGAAGAGCCAGTGGTCATAGACACCCACAGTGGCTTCAGCTCCCTGGTGTGTCTCCTCTGCAGCAATACCACAATTCCCAAGTAGCCTTATGCATGCTACCTTCTTACAAGATGGCTTGTGAGAAAACAGGTTTCCTAGCACATAGAACCATACAGAGCAAATGTTTTGGCTTATGTAGTGGTTGACTCCCTGTCTAATTAGGTTCGACCTAGTCCTAGGTCTGGCAGGTTGTGCCTCGGGTCTGGGCAGCCTCTGTTCAGTGCAGCTCTTAGAAGGGCATCACTCCAGCCTGTCTCTGTGACTCCTTGCCTTAGCTTCTCTGCAGCAAGCCCCTTTCTCATTGACAAATCCTTTCTTTGGGCAGGTTAATCCCTTTCATCCGTGCATGCTCCTTCCTTGGAAATAAGTTATCTTTCAAAAATGATCCTTTATATCTCCCCTCTGGTTCAGTCCATTTTGCAGTTTTACTGGCCTAAGTCACTCCAGATCTTGGGGTATACTTCATTCTTGTCCCTGGAGCCTGCCACCCATCCCCAGATCTGCATATTTAAAATGCAACTGAACATTAAAGCCATTACAGAAGCTTTCCAAATGGGCAAATATTTGCCTCAATTATTCTATTTACAATTCCAAAAATATTTCTTCTGTTGAAGTCTGTGTACAAGAAGTGGCTCCAAAACCATTTTTAAGGGAGTTTTGACATCAATGAAAGGTTATGCTGGCAGGGCAAGTGAAGTGCTTGATTAATAAAGAGTCTCAGTGTTTTCAAACACATATTCCAAGCAGCCTCATTTGAAGAAAACCACAAACGGAGAATGCTTTGCTGCTCACAGTCACAAGGGGGTTGTGTATTTCATTCCCGCTTACACAGTCCGCTTACTTTGGAGCTTGGGTAGGAAAGAAACATGGCCAGCAGAAATAAGGCTACATTCAGTGACCCTACCCTTCCACCCGCCGGCCTGGTGGGAGAACTCTTTTACCCCCTTTTGCCACTGTTTTCTTAGTTTCTAACCTTTTAATGCTTCGTGATTCTCTGAAAGACCATCCCTTAGAGAAGAGAGGGGGGATACCATAGGATCTCATTGTACTAGCAGTTGGGGGATTCTGAGGTTCCTGATTTCAGAATTTCCAGGCAGTGGTGTTGGCATGTTACACAGAAACGTAATTGAGCATGTTCATGTTAATTACTTTGAAGTGCTTTCCTCTTTTCCAGTGCTTTACAAAAATACAGCAACTTAAATTGAGTCATTATTTCATATGTCTAAGGTTCTACTCAGCTACTTAAGAGAGCCATAGAAATGTAGTCAGAAGAATTAATTTAAAATGGTTCCAATAGTTCCCCATAAAGGAAAAATGTTGGATTAAAAAAAAAAGCTTACATGAAAGAACACATTAGCAATGTGACAACTAAAACTAGGACTTGTAAGAATGATTAAGAAAAGTATCACAAAATAACACATTTATATCTCCATTTTATTCTACTGATAAGTATTTGGTGCCAGAAATGTGCTAACCATCTCCAGTTTTTTATTTACCGATGCAATTCGTTTCATTCTCTCAAAAATCCTAAGTGTAGATTCATCTTGTCTATGTGGCACAGAGAAATTAAGAAAAATCTCTGAGGTCATATAGCTTGTTAGAGAGAAAGCAGATCTGTAGAATCAAACCTTCTAAATACTTCACCAGTGCCCCTTATGTGCATCATGCCAATCAGGAGCAAGATATAATCTGGCAATTTTTTTTTTGAGGGGAAAAAAAGAGAGGAATGGCCTAAAAATCTGGCCACTATGCTTGTTTGGCCATAAATGTTTATCTACTCCTACATTTATAACTCAAAAACTGCAAACATGAATATATATATATATATATATATATATATATATATATATATATATATATATGCGCATATATGTGGCCATGTACGCATGAAATGAAAAGAAGATGGTAAAGCACATCTTATTAGTTAATTTGTTCAAATATACAGTCACCCAGGATCTCCCAGACAGCATAATGTGGTGTTACAAACTCACAGATGTGCAAGATAGCCCAGATAAAGACTTAAAAGTAAGAGAAAAAAGGAGAGGAACTAAGGTCCTTTGTTCATTTTTTTTGTACTGTTTTTCTTTTTTGTTGTAGATGGACACAATACCTTTAATTGATTTACTTACTTTTTATGTGGTGCTGAGGATCAAACCCAGTGAGGCAAGCATTCTACCACTGAGCCACAATCCCAACTCTGCTTTGTTCATTTTTATATGCCATTGCCTAAGTTCAGGCCCGTGTCACCTTACTTTGGGCATGGCAACGGAATCTCCAGATCCCTACCTTCCTCCTCTCCCCTTCTAAGTATTGTACCCTGATCAGGCTGCATTTGTTCACAAGTGTATCATTTACCCATTGCTGCATGACAAAACCATCCCCTGAACTCCGTGCTTTAAGCAAGTCATTTTAATCTCTCAGCACTCTGAACTGGGGATTTAAGCAGGTGGGGCTCAGCAAAAGCCTCACCTCTGTTCCAAGATAAAAATGGTTTCAGTTGGGCCAGTTCCAGTGTTTAGGGGCTGTCTGGGAAGGCTGGGTCTCTCTGTCTATGGTGTCACCTCTGATGACTTGGCAAGAGTTGGACAATCCAAGGCAGCTGCCCTCCTGTCTGAAGCTGCGGTGCTAGCTGTCAGCAGGATGCCTGTCAGCCTTCTTCCTGGTCTGTCTTCTTCCCCATCACTTCTTTCGGTAGCTGCATGGCCTGGGCTTCTTGACATAGCACATGGGTTTCTCTCTCCAAGTACGTGTTTAACCAAACCTACATGTATGCATGTCAATTCGTGTCCAGCTTCTCAGGCCAACCTGGGGAAGACAAGTGAGTGATCACACTGGAATGGAATTCTGTAACCAGGACAAGATATTCCCTCAACTCAACTCATTTAACTTGGAAGATAGATGGGGCGTAGTCCCTGAGAATGTTTCTGAGAAGGCCTTGTGTGTATGAAGTCGTCTTTGAGTTTCTGACTCCATTGGAGAATTGTGTGGTCGTAGCCTGGTGACCAATGTGGTCAGCTGAAAGCACACCCATGGCCACACACACATATGATGAACTGCCAAGGATGAGTGACAGCGGCATCATTGTTGAGGGAGCTGAATAGAAAATGTCGGTCATTCTTGAGACTGCTCTTTCTAAGACGTTTTTGTTCTCTCTGTGAATGGCATACCTCAAACCTTGGAGAGGCCCTAATGCCAAGGCTGAAGGACAGAGTAGATTAGGCGTCAGGAGAACTCAGGATTTAGAACTAGACAAACTCCAGTTTAACTTCTGATGGACCATACTTTTGTTACATCATTTACCAGTCTTTAACTGTAAAATGGGTATAAAAGTTCTTACTAAGAAGTGTCATTGTTAAAATCAAATGAGATTGTGGATGTCCAATATCTACCACAGTGTGCAGCAATTTTATGGGCTCATGGTAATGGCTGTCTCTACAACTCTACATACATTTAATCTCAGTCTCTCTCTTTCTTTTTTAAAGATACACTAGAGATGAAGAATACGGAAGATGCTCACATACTTTAGAAATGACTTAGTTTCTAGAGTAGAATGAATAATGACTCCAGACGTAACAGGCTATCTCCCTGTAATCTTTAAATGTTACTTTGAATGGAAAAAAGTGTCTTTGCAGATGTGGTTATATTAAGGATTTGGGTTGGGAAATAATTCTGCATTTTTTAGGCAGATTCTAAGTGTAATCACAAGTGTCCTTAGAAGAGGCAGGAAGAGATATTTGACACACACAGAAAAGGAAAAGACAATGGGATCATGGAAATGGATTGACATGGCCATAAGCCAGGCAAGGCAGGCATCCCCAAGGGGTGAGAGAGACAAGAAAAGACTCTTTCCTGATTCCTCTAGAGACGCCACAGCCCCACTGACACTTTGATTCTAGCCTGGTGGATATTGGTTATAGCCTAAACTCCAAAATTATGAGACAATAAAGCTCTGCTTTTCTAAGCCATTGAGCTGGTGACCACAGGAAACTAATACAGACTCTGGTACCAGTACAGTGGGGTGCTGCCATGTGGAGAGCTGGCTTTGGAATAGGAAATGGGCAGAGAATATAGAAATGTTGAGATAAAGTTTTGCTAGAAAACCTTGAGCGTCTTAAGCATACTGTTGATAGACATACAAACAGTGAAGGCACCCTTAGAGAGGGCTTAGAAGGAATGAGGAGCCTACGGTGGAAACTAAGCAAAGCAACGCTCATTCCACGTGGGCAGGAAGCACAGCTGCACTGTGTCTCAGCATTTTTGCAAGCAGCAAGCAATGAACTTGGATTCCTAGCTAAGGAACTTTCCCAACACAGTACTGAAGGCAGCCTGGTTTCTTCGGCTGAAAATGAAATAGAAGAGAGAGGAGAGAAGTTGAGGAACAAACTGTTAAATAAAAAGGAAACACAATTAGCTGACTTGGGAAATCCTCAATCTGTCCATACTACAAAAAATGCTAAAATGAACAGATTCCCCTTTAGGCACGTGCTTGGAGGGAAGGCCAGCCTGCAGCAGATGGACATGCTGAAGACAGAAGCTGTGGTAAAGCAACTCAGAGTCCTAGAAAAAACATCAATTCTTAAGGCAAAGTCTGTATCCTTGAAATTTAAAAGGGAAATGTGCTCCTGCTCAGAGGAGAAATGAGGTTAGGAGGAGGCATGAAAATCAGTACATTTGTCAGTAGTAGGGACAGCAAAGTAAAATATCTTATATCTAATGATCCCTTTTCTCTGAGAAGATGAGGGGAAGTTTTATGTGCCAAGAGTAAAAAAGGTCTAGAAATGAAGCTAAGGTTTGAATTATTGAAATGAAGGTGATGATGATAATGAGAAAAAGCTCAGTAAAGCCAATAGCTGCTGCAAATATTCATTATGCATTTACCACATGCTACCACTGAGCATTTTGGTAAACTTTTTAAAACTATCACATCCACTCCCAGAATTAGACCCCATTATCATTTTTAATTTTTTATTATTATTTTGGGAGCATTCAAGGCAGAGACCAGATATGCATCAGTCACAGGGAAGGGAATTTGTTATATGTTTAACATATAACAAAACATGATTATATCATGTGTAACATATGAGACATAATTATGCTATGGAGACACATGATACGTGATATACTGTAGAGAACCAATATTATTAAAAATGCTTAGCTTTATTTTGTTATTTTTCTTTTATAAAAGAGCAAACAAGCTCAGAAGGGTTAGGTGATTGACCAAGGATACTAGAGAGTGGAAAGCAAATTGTAGAATCCTATCATGGTTTGTCTAATACTGTTTTCTTTGGAGAGAACACTCCACCAGCATCTTACAATATTTTCTTGCACAGCCTCTCAGAAGCCTCTGTGCCTCTCCACTGTATTCTTAGCTTGTCTAATCGACACAATTTCTCCTGCTCCAAGTTTTGCAGACACTGCTCCTTGCATCCTCCTGTGGTCCTTTGTGGTCAGATCCACTAGTTACTAATCTTGACAGGGGACGCTGAGCACCCTCCTTCCCAAGCCCTGCTCTGCTCCATTGCCTGTAATGCCCCCACACTCCTGGACACTGCTGCTTTTGCCTGAACCAGGTGTATCATATTGTTAGGAGCCCATTCTTAGGGTTACCGTGAGGGAAATATGGACCTAGACAGCTGAAGAGCTGGTCTTCATTCTCACCCGATCACTGAGCCACAGAACACCTTGGGCGATTTCCTCGTTCCCTCTATGCCTCAATTTACTTGCTTCCAAATAAGGGAATGGTCCATAGAGTCTGAATCAGGTCCCACAGTCTCTAATTCCAAGTTCATAAAAAGGACACTGAGAAGGAGAAACCTTGGCTTTGTGCCTCATGGGAAAAATAATTAAGATATCACTTTGCAAAAGGACTAAGTGATTTTCAACAGCATCGTGCTCTTCTCTGCCTGGAGCCGGCTGCCTCTCCAAGCCTGCGCTCCCTTTTGGATACTATAAATTATTCGAGGACATAGGCTAATTGACACGGTTGAGAACAGAGATGCAAATAGTCCCTGGCTTGGAGAGTGAGACCTCTATGGGGAGGTTAATAGACCTGGAATGGCTTGGCTTGGGGAAGGCCTGCTGAGGGAACCATCATTCTGCCGGCACATTCATAAAAAGATATTGTGAGAAGGTAGGGATTGGTCTTCCTGTTAATCAACCAGGGCAGAAAGAGGATTAACAAGCTGTGAGATGCAATGCAGAGTATCAAAGCTAAATATCGGGGAAAATCTTAGGCCACTGGGAACAGTTAGGCAATGGAACAGACTGCAAAGAGAAGCCAGGGAAGTCACTGTATTTGGGAGCATTCAAGGCAGAGACCAGATATGCATCAGTCACAGGGAAGGGAATTTCGGGGGTGGGGGAGAATAAAGAGGCTGAACTATAACAGATCTCAGGGGGCTCAGCTTCATGAGCCTCAGCTTTCATAGTAGATCCCAGTCTAAATGCTAGTGCAAAGGCAGGGTGGGTGAGATCGGGGTGTCAGGGTGCAAATAGACAGAGCCAGGGGGTAGAGTTCTGAGACTTTGGTTTTGTAGTTTTGATAAATGGATTTCAAACCCTGATTCTGCTACCTAGGAATCTGGCATTTCCCTAGCACAGCATCTGTCACATGGGTGTGGAGATAAATTACCCAACATGTTGGCTAGTTGAAGCCTACAAGGAAACAGGAGCTCCTGGGACAGGGAATGGGGCAGAGAGAAGGCTCTAGGCTTTGGTCACTTACTGACTGGACCTCCGCCTTCGAGAGTGCAGTGCCCAGAACAGGCGACATTGAATGCAAACTTTGTCCCACCTGCAGAGTTCAGGGTCAGGAGGATCCTCTGGAGGTTTCCCAGGGCCACAGAGAGGAAAGGAAGGATGATTTTGTGAACAACTCATGACAGGAGACAGAACGGAGAAAAGAGCTGGGTGAAGTCCAGACCATAAGGGTTTCTGCCCGAGGCAGATGCCCTCAGTGCCCCACACTGTCCTCCTTTCTGCTCACGCCCTTTGAGCTCATTCATAGGGACGGCCACTCACACTATGATCATGTCTAGCTCTCAGGTCAGTCTTGTAACTTTCTTTTTTAGTAAAGGGCCTTATCTGAGTGAGCATCAATGAAACCTCTGCACAGAAGTGCAGCCCAGACAGGCGGATGTGTCAATACCCCAAAGTCACCTCTCAACCAACACAAAGTAGAAGAAATGTCACACAGAAATGTCCTGTTTCCTGTCCTGTGGGCAAAAGTTCCAGGAAGGCAATGGCTCTTCAGAGGATTCAGTAGAACCAAGCTCCTGTGGCCTAGATCAGCATCACCCTCCTATTGACCTTCTCCCCTTCCCAGTCTCAGTTTCCCACCCAACCTCACCCTGGCATCACCTCCTACGTGAACACCTGCTCTGCTCTGCTCTTTGAAGACTGAAGTATTGTATCCATCTATGACAGGCCACAAAAATATCAGCAAGTTCCCACAGACAACAAGGATCTTCACGAATTCATTATTAACTTTGGGGACAGTTGCTCTTGTTTTCTTAACAGTTACTTGATTGTTTTTCCACATCCCTGGATCAAGTTCTGCTTTTGAGGAAACCCAAACTAAGACAGTGTCTGATAGGGACAAAAATTTTAAGGGCCAGAAACCAGACAGAGCCTATAACACAGAAATTTTGAATACAAGGATGGACCAGGAAGGGTAGTTCATTTGAGTTCTCAATCAGTTGCCACCTACTATTTTTGGTTGTTGTTGTTGTTGTTAAACTAAGCATTGCCTCCTCCTAGAGGTGAAAATCAAGATTTAAGACTTTTCAATGCCTGCCATCCTCCTCTTTTACCACCCATATCTCATGGCCCAGCTTATATTATGGTGCTTAAATCAGAATTCTTCTGTTTCAATCTTCTACAGTATCTTCCTTCAAAAAGATGTATAGAACACTTAGAATTCAGAATAAGTACTCATAGAATTACTCTTAGATTCATGTGTGCACATGTCTTACCTTCCTAAAAAATAGAAACTGACATCAAGAGAGCTTCTTCAGACCATAGCTTTAATTTTATCAGCTAGACCTGTGTGCAATGGATGTTCCTTGCTGCAAGGGTGGCAAGAGATATTATTATTATTATTATTATAGAATGGAGAAAAGCAAGCTAAAGGGGATAAAGAATGAGCACTTAACCAGTGAAAAATTTCTTCTATACCTGTACTATCAGTTGCAGATATTTTTATGAGATATTGGCTCACATGATTAATTATGGACACTGAGAATTCCCACTTCTTGAATCTCCAAGCCAGTGACCCAGTGAACCTGGTAGTACAGTTTAAAATCCTGAGACCTGGTGAGCTGAAGGTACAAATTCCAATCAAGGTCTGAGGGCTTGGAACCCAGTAGCACTGACAGTGGAAGATCAATATTCCAGTTTGATTAGTCAGGTGGAGAGAATTCTATTGTTTTCTCACGTTTTTGTCTGTCCAGGCCCTCAACAGATTTGAGGGTGCCCACCCACGTTAGAAAGGGCCATCTGCTTTTCTTAGTTCAACAATTGAAATACTAACTTTTTCTGGAAACATCTTCACAGATATACCCAGACTAATGTTTATCTGGATATCTGGACACCACCTATTCCAGTAAAGTTGGCATTTAAGTTTAAGCATCATAATAACATTCCTTATCAGAATAAAGACTTAATCTCATATTCAAGGAGTCATTGAGATTAATTCAAGAGAATCATCACATTAGAGGTAATTTAAAACTCCCATGAACATACAGGTGCAGAAATAACAATCACCATAGGCCTCCTAAATCCTGCTGGTACTAAGGACGTCACAAATAGAGAGAGCATCTGCCCCTGTGGACCTCTCAGCATATTAGATGCATAAGGACCTCTCTCACCGTCAGGAATATGCACAGATCTTTTCAGTGTGGTGAGAAGAGCACAACAAGTGTGAGGCACAAAGAGTATTATGGGAACACAGGCCAGGAAATGGGATCGGGACCTCATCCAGATCCCGTGCTCATGTTCAGAGAGGGCTTCCTGGAGGGGCTGAGCAGCAGCCTAACAGGTAAGTTTGGGTTACATATTTGTGTTTAATTTTATTAGAGTGAAAAGGAACCATTGTCATCATAAGGAAGAGAGCAAGGATTCTACTTACTCCTTAAAAAGGGATCTGACAGTTATGTGGAGAAAGGACTGGTGGAGAGAGGTTCTGGGTAGATTACTTACCACGATCCTGCTGGTGAAGGAGAGACAGAAGGGTGGCCTGCCCTGTGGTCTGTGGTTATGAGTTTGGAGAGGTGAAGGAGTGATTAAAATGACAATATGTTTCGGAACTATTTTATGTTATTGAGTTAAATGCAACATACATATTATGTATGTATGATTATTATACATAATTACATTATATACAATTATATGTATATATAATATAAATAATTACACATATATGTATATTTATTACATATATATGTATAATTATTGTCCTGAGCAACTGAAAAGATGTAGCTTTTGTTTACTAAGATGGAGAATACTGGAGGATGCATTCATTGGAGAGGGAGAGTCTTTTCCAAGCATAAGTTTGAGTTGCCTGTTGTGACTGAAGTAGAGATGTCCAGAGGATAGTCTGGTGTTCGCAAGCCCACAGCAAAGCCCTGTCACTTCCTGCATGAGATCTTTTATGCTGTCTTGGTTCCTGAAACTAGTGCTTTAAAGTCTGCTCACTGGACTCCCTCAGAACCTCTCTGAGTTCCTCTGGAGCTAGCTCCTCCTTGGATCTCTGGCTGCCTTTCTCACCTGTCTGTGAACTTGCAGGTCTCACGTTCTGCATTCTATTTACCTTTGCTTTCCCTTCACAAGTTCCAGCATATAATAGGAGTGTCACATATTTATTGGCAGCAAAAATGTTTTATTTAAGAAAATGAGAATTCTTATTAAGTAGGAAAAGCATAAGACTATGATTATCCTCTTTCGCATTGATATTATACAGAGGTGAAATGTGACAGGCCCAGAGACTATCTTCTAATTTTAAACTCACTTATTCTTGCCACTGCATCACGCAGAATCAGATCCATTGACATGCTCTCATGGAGGCTGAAAAGAATTAGATCATAGATTTTTAATAGGTCTTAGATTTGGAAGTGGAATGCCAGTCCTTGGTTGTCAAAGCCAGGGGCTTACAGATGTTATTAGATAAGTTTTATTAATATTTGATTAGATAGAAGTATTGAAGAAAAGGATGTCCGTGTTGGGGAATTATACTGGTGATAGTGCATATATATTTCCATGTCAATTGTCATTCTTGTTCCCTTAAGTATTTGGAATAAAAGGACCACTCAGTTGGATTAAATTTTTTTCTGCAAAAATTAAAAATGAAACTGGATCTTGGGACACAAAATTTGATATACTTTTTCCCCATAATGTAAAGAATCTCTATGTTTAAAACACTTTGAAGGATATCATTGAGCTCAACAAACTTATTAAATACAAAGTATTATGTCCAGACATAGGATTTCAATGTATACATTAGATGTTTATCTGGTTTTCCTTTATTTCAAATCTTATGTACTCTCAAGGACTTAGTAGTTGTGAGTGTGTTTGATTATCACCAATATATTATGTCATTTGCTTGATATTTTCCCAGTTGCAACTTTTCATTCAACCTCAGTCTGTCACCTATTGCAGTTACATTCATCTGCAGTGATTAATTAACCTTGTAGAAAAGTTGACACTGCTACTGGGAATAGCTTTTTGTTATTTTTTACCCTGCCTTTTTTTTCTGTATCAAACTACTTATGTTTATATCTCCTGTGGCCATATAATTTAATACTCGGTGATTTCAGATAAACTTAACATAAGGAAAACCTTTACATTATTGGTAACACAAGAGGAAGGCTAAGGAAAAGCCCAACATCATGCCACCCAACAACGTAGAGAAAGTAAAATTTACTTAGGTTCACAGTACCAGAAGTCTCAGTCCATAGACAACTGACATTATTGTTCTGGGACCAAGATGAGGCAGAACATCATGATGTAAGGGCATGGTGGAGAGAACATGCTCCCTCATTACAGGCAAGAAGCGGGGAGCGGGAGCGGGGGGAGAGAGAGATCTCATCATCTTAATCCAGAATTGCCAAAAAGTCCAAGCCAAAGTCTCTGAGACTCAGGGTAAATGCTTGCTGGGAGCCCCTGTAAAAATCAAAAGCAAGTTATACACATCCAATATACAATGGCAGAAAATAAATATCTCCATTCCAAAAAGGAGAGATAAGGGCATAGAAAGAAGGGATGGAACCAAAACAAGACCAACACCCAGCCAGGCAGACATTAGGCCTATAGGTTCATGTCTGATATTGGGATACATGGTGGTGGGATGTGATCTCCAAAGGCCTTGGACAGCCCCACCCTTACGACCTTGCTGGTTGAAGCCCACCATGCACGGCATCTCTCTTAGGCTGTTTCTTGACTCAGCAGACATTCCACATGGCTGGCCTCTCTTAATCCCTGGGGTCTCCATTCCATCTTTGGGTTCTTTCTCACAGCTACATGCATTACCCTCTAGAGGCATCCCACAGAGAATCTGACTTTGCTACACTTTGCCTGGCCTCCTAGGTCTTCCTTTGATATCTTGATGGAAACCGCCATGAACCCTTTAATTCCAGCATCCTGCATTCCTGCAGAACCAGCACCATGTGGACAACACCAAGATCTGCTGCCAGCTCAAGCAATAGTTGGGTAATCTGTGCCTTTTATAGATAAAGAAATTCGAGAGTTCAGAAAAACTGATCAAAATCAATTATGCAAATCTCTCTAATACCTACCGAGAGCCTCAATGTGTGTGTTTGAGCACTGATTCATCACTTTTTTCTCACAGAAGAGGTACCTAGTATGTGGGTCACATAAGGGTTGACCCACTTGTGAGGAAAGGAGACTTATGGAAACTTCTGTAGGTTTCAACAGCATGATCTTATGGCTATTGAAGCTAATAAAAAACCAGTCTTGTATTTTGTAAGCCTTTCTTGTCTAGTAACTTAGCCTTCACTATAGCTAATTTAAGCAACACTGGGCTAAAGTGGTTATCCATCGATAACCACTTTGGGCTTTAGCTTATTCATATTTAAAACCTGAAAACAAAGTCACTCTGTCTCATAGGAATGATAAAAAAAATTAAAAAGTGATATTAATATAAAACTAACATTTATGTAGGACCTTAAAGTAGTGATTTTAAAAAGACACTCAGGAGAAGCCTCCCCAAAATCTACAGAACTTCAGCTGGCAGAGGTGGGGCCAGGTGAGAGATTTCAGCTTCAGTTTCCAGGCCCCTCCTCACTGCCTCTTCCAAGGAAACGGGTTTGCATTCATTTCCTTTAAATATTAGGTTTTTGCTTGAAAGATGCCGTTGAAGAAAGGTAACTTTTAAACGATTTTCTAGGTTATCTTTAGAATGTAAAAGTATTTTTCACACCATTAACTCAGCTAATCTTCATAACAGGGATGTGATATCAGAATATTATTTTTCAGATGAAAAAAAATGACCAACTTGCACAGAGGTGAGGAGCCAGCTGCTTAGTGATGGAGCCTGACACCAGCCCAGGTCCTGGGGTTCTTCACCCTCCTCTCTTCTTGGCAGCCTGGCAAGTCTGAGAAAAAGCCTACGATTTCTTACACGTTTTCTTTTCACTCTTATTTTCTTGTAAAGAATTAACTCATAAAATCAGCCCTCAAAAAATAGTTCACTTAGAAATTGGTTCTTTCTCATTTCTATTTAGAATTACATTGGAAGTCCTAGATAGTAAAATAAGACACTAAAGTCAGATATACAGATACTGAGAATAAGGAAATAAAATTGTCTCTCTTGTTAGATGTGAAAAAAAAATCAAAGTATTGTCAAAAAATAACTGTTAATAATTAAGTATAACAAAATCACAGGATATAAGGTTAAGGCCCCAAAGTCAATCACTTTGCTTAATACTAATGATGTAGATTAGAAATTTAAATTTTAAAAAGCATAGCATTTCCAATAGCACTGTTCTGATATGTTTAGCAGAGTGAAGGAGAGATAGTACCCTGATTCATGCAGATCACATGTTGATAGCAGAACTGATAATCCAATCCATCTTTATCTGATCCCTAAGCAAGCATTTCCCAAAAGCATGCACTGCAAAGCCCATCCCATGTCATTAGACTCAGGTGGGCCCTAAATTCACTGAGAAACAGCCTTCCAACAGAAACTCATAGGAGGGAGGCCATGTGAGGACAGAGGTGGAGACTTGAACACCATAGGCACAAGCAAAGGAATTCCTAGAGCCACAAGAAGCTAGGAGAGGCCAGAAAGGATTTGCCCCCAGAGCCACAGTGAGAGTGCAGCATGCCAACCCCTTGACTTCACTTCTGGCCTCCAGAACTGTGAGAGGAAAACGAATTCTGTTGTTGTAAGCCACCAGATTGTGGAACTGATTATGGCAACTCTAGAAAATAACACACTACCTGTTGTTCCTTTCTGAATAATATTTTCCCCTGAGTTTATCTTCCAATTCCTCTGTCAACATTTAACTTTCTGCTATTCAGTTTTTAATATCCATGGTATTATTATCCCCTCTTTGACAATTTTATACAGCACCTGGCTTATTTTGCTTACCTTATTTTTGAAGTTACATTCTATTCTCTCCAATGACTATTTTCATTTTTTTCTTCTTGTTTTCATGTTTTTAATAGTTTTCTTATTAAAAGCTTTACTCAAAGAAAAAAATAGTTCAAAAATCTCAAAAAGTATATATTGTACTCAGGAAAATCAAATTTATACTTTCTAAATGGTAAACTTTAGAAATATTTCCCTACTGAGACAAGTCTGTGTGAGTGTATATTATGGGGTGAATCCGGCTTCTCCCCAAATTCATACATTGAAGTACTAACACACAGTACCTTAGAATGTAGCTGTAAGAGGAGAATGGGTCTTTAAAGAGATAACCAAATTAAGATCCCATCATTAAGACAGGCCCTAATCCAACCAATATAACTGATGTCCTCAGAAGAAAAGGAAAACTAGACACAGACCCACAGAGAGGAAACTTCATGTGAACACACGGGGAGAAGGTGGCCAAGACAGAGGCCTGGAGCCAACCATATTCTGCCAGCCTTCAGAACAAACCGACCTGCTGACACCTTGATCTGACCCTTCTAACATCCAGAACCAAGAGAAAAGAAATTCCAGTTGGTTCAGGCTCCTGATCTGTGACACTTGTTATGGAATTCCTATCAAACTAATCCAGTAAGTGTGTTGCATTTATAACAGTAGATGGAACCACATGAGCAACTTGGTAAGACCTGGGTAACCCAAATGCCATCTTATTGTTTCCCCATAGATTCAGGAAATGTTCTCCTGGTATTTCAAAATAGTGAATCACAATTTGCTGCCTTTTTTCTTTTCAAATTCTGCATTTTTATAAAAGTGCTGAAACTTCATATTTAAAAAATTCTCATGATCTGGACATGGTGGTGCATTCCCATAATCCCAGTGACATGGGAGGCTGAGGCAGGAGGATCACAAGTTCAAGGCCAACCTCAGAAAGTTAGCAAGGCCCCAAGCAACTTAGAGAGACACTATCTCAAAATAAAAAATAAAAATGGCTGAGGATGTGACTTAGTGGTTAAGCACCCCTTACTCCAATCAATCAATCAATCAATTGTGCACAAACAGATATTTGGCTAATTCGGCTAACAGAAGTTGAACATTCCTTCTAATCTTCGCTCATGGTTTGTAAACTGACTCTCCATCTCTGGGAACATTGGGAAGGCATTCATTCTCTGTAGATTTTATATTTCATCTCTGAGGGGAAGGTTTGGAAGGGATGATCTCTCGGATGGTGTCACATGGCTCAAAAAGAACTGGATGTGAAGAAAAAAAAATCTGTACCCAACTCAACTCAACTCTGTCACTTTGTAGACATGTGTCAGCTGGGCTCTTTTGCCCTGTTTAGCTGTTGTCTACTCTTCTGAAAATGTGGATGATTATAGTTAAATCACAGTGCACCTATGAAATCATAGTGAGATAATGAATGTGAAATACACAACACATTGAAGAATCCAAATAAAAACTGTCCCTCTTCATTTCAGCTCCAAAAGGCTGTGTCTGTAAGCCCTTGGACTAGATCAGAGGATTTCTCAAAACATAATTGCAACTAAGTTCTAAAGGGCAAGTGAGATTGTCAAAAGAGTGTTTTCTTTCTTCCCACTTGCTTAGGCGCAAGCATGTAGAAAAAAATCACTTCCATCATCTTGCATTTTTATTTCTTACCAAAATGTTTTAAAAGGCGAGCATGAGGTCTTTGGACCATGACCATGACACGCCAAAACATGATGTCACCTTGTGTTGAAAATACCCATCATCTCCTCCAGCATCACATCTGCTGGCTGGGATGTCTTAGATATGTCAGAAGTGATTTTGTTGAATCCAGCTTGCTAGTAATGAGTGTCCCCTAATTCTGGGCCAATAACAATCCACTCTTAAGAAGTTTAAAAAACTTCTTTGGTTGATGATAATATAAATTCAAAAATTATTCCCAAATTGTTCGCGACTAGATTTGAAGATAGATGAGTTCAATTTTATTTGAGCCTGGTTGAATTTGCTACAGATTTTCAATATACTTTGAAGATCCAAGTGTATTCTTGTTACTCACAGCCAAAACGTTGGGACTGTCTGGTAAAGTCTAAAGAGTGTGTTTGCAGGGACTCAAATTCTCAGAGCAGATTGGTCCCTGATGCAGGGAGGAAAGTGGAATTGAGTTAGCAAGTCAGGAGTGAGAAGTTCCTGATTAATGTGTCTGTCACTCCACAGATACATTAAGCATCTGTTATCTGCCCATCATGAGGCTCCCAAGAGGGCAAAAGTAACTTCATGCTTCTCTCTCAAGAAAATTCAAACTAGTTGTTGGCCAAGTGTGAATCTATAGAAATAAAGGTGAATGTAACTTTCAAGAATGGATAGAAGAGATATTTTAAAAATCATTTATTATACACATGGGGTCAACAGAACAAGGGATGTTAAACTACTATTCTATTAAAACTGCAACGAGGAAGCTCATCACAGAGCCTGGGGGAAGATTCTTCAGATGCCTGCCCCTAGAGCTCAAGGCCAAAGCCAGACCTCCTTCACCCAGGTTGGTTCCGTCCAGAGCTGGGATCTTCCCTCTTCGGCCTGCAGCAAAGGGAGCAGAACATGTGGCAGAAGCTCCAGGGTTCCTTTTCTCCATTTCAGATAAGCAAAGAGAAAGGGCATGAGGCAGAAAGACGAGCAGTGGTGCAGCGAGGGAGGCAAGAGGTAGACCAGGAAGCCGAAGAGAGAGCTTGGATCAGCTTGGCAAGTCGGATGAAGAATCCCTCCTCCCTTACTTGAGAATTAAAGGAGGGTGTCAGAGATGGGAAAGGCATCGGGGGCCTGCCAGCAACAAAAAGAACCTTCAAAAGACATCAATTTTTTGAAGCCTTGTCACGTGAGGCAATGACTATGAATTTATTTAACTAACATTTTTTGAGCACCAGCTATATATATTCACTACACAGGTTTTGTTGATTCATAGGTATAGACACGAAAACCTAAAAAAATAAATAAAATCCACATCCCACCTCCGGCCAGGCTATCTCCACCAACCCGTGACTTGAACACAGGATGGGAACCGCTGTGATGGCTGAACAAACCCAGAATCATGCAAAGCCATGTGGAACAGGGAAGGGAAGTAAAGCGTGTAAGGGAGGCTGCACTAGCAGAGCACAGGAGCTCAGCTCTGAGGCAGGAGATGAGGTGGAGAGAGACCTTGATCCACGCAAAGGAAAAGCAGCTCTGCACAACGCGCCGTGTCCTGGGAACCACAGATTCATGTGCCTGTTGAGCTCCCATCATGGACTTGGTTGCAAAAGTGAATAATAGAGAAATGTCTCTGGTTTCATGAAGGTTCGCTGTGGTTGTGGGGACAGGGCAGCATGGCCAGCAAGCCAAGGCCCCTGTGATAATGGGATCTTTAGAAACCAACACATGCAGCATAGAAAATAAAATGGACCAAGGAGAGGCTTCCAGGAGACTTGTTTCATTTGGAGAGAGGGAACATAATTGTGGAAAGTGTCATTGAAACCATGAGCATTGAGCCCAAGTGTTAAGAAGGATTCAGCCATGTGAGGACCAGGAGGGTGAACAACCCAGGCACAGGGAGCGGCAAGAGTAACCACAAGCCGACTTAGAAGGTTCAGGAAATAGGTAGAAAGCCCGCTGGGGCTTATGAGCAGGGGCAAGGTGGAAGGAGAGAGGATCAGAGAGACAGCAAGCGGCAAGGCCATCTTGATACCACCAGGGAGTAGAGAATTTGGAGGAGTGGCCAGCATGGCAGAACACAAAGGTGAGACCCTGCCCCGCCATGGAATTGGCTTTCCTGTGTTAACTCGGTTAGTCTTTATGTGTCCACCTAAGTGGGCCACAGGAGGCCCGCACCGCCGGTTGAACATCACTGCTGGGTGTGTGGGTGAACATTTTCAGGACAAGCTTAGCATCTGCATTGGGATGACCCTGCCCAATACAGGTAGGTACCACTTGAGTCACGGAGGACATAAAAAGGACAAAAAGTGAGGGGATGGTTCTACTTGTCTGACCCCCTCCTGCCACCTGCCAGCTTGAGTGAGGACGTTGACCTTCCCCTGCCCTGGCTGCTGCTGGCTCCTGGGCCCTGGGACTTGGACAGGGATCCCCATCACCAGCTCTCCAGCTCTCAGGCCTCTGCACTGCTCCCCTGGTTTCCTGGGTCTCCAACTGTGAAATGGCAGA
The DNA here is from genome assembly GCF_047511675.1 of Marmota flaviventris. NCBI lineage: Eukaryota > Metazoa > Chordata > Mammalia > Rodentia > Sciuridae > Marmota > Marmota flaviventris. The sequence goes on from NC_092504.1 coordinate 9,071,475, forward strand.
ACCTAGGCCTTCTCAGCCTCCATAACCCTGTGAGTTGTACCTTGTGATCAATCTCCTTATACAGACTTCACGGGACAGGGTGACCTATAAGAGGATCTAGATAGTGGTCGGGCTCCTTTGAGAAACCCTGACTGCAGCTGGATGGTGGCGGTGTGGTGCGGACACTGCAGTCAGACCTGCTGCTGAGGTAGAAGACCGTGGGAGAGCTCTGGCCTCCATTGCTTTAACCAGTCGGGCAGTCGAAGCACTGCCGCTCAGAGATGACCCAGTCTCCCAATAGCTTTAACATGCCCTAAAAGGGATAGCAGAAAATATTTGGATTAAGTATCCATAAATTGCCCATTTGAGTCTAAAATCCAAACTCAACAGGTAACCCAAAAGAGGCAAATTTACAGGTTCTATTTTTTTTTTTTTTCCTTCCTAAGTCCCCTGGATACAGAATACCCTCTGTGAACCAGCCAGGAGAAAGAAACCCGGCTTTGCAGCGCATGTCATCTGGAGAGCAAGGAAAGAAACATTTAAGCTGTTATTCAAACAAGTCTCATTCCAATTACTACTTTCCTCTCTGTCAACATCAATTATTCTCACTGTTGACAAGGGTTACTCGCAGAGGCGATTGGAAGATCTGCCTCCATATTTTTCTCCTGATGTCTTCTGTCTTGGTTGCTCTCGGCGGTGGGTTGCTCTGTAGCATTGTTGATCTTCCCACTGCAGCCAGCGCCACAGAGTTGCTTTTACATGGCCATAAAATAAAACGAATGTACACAGGAAAAGGAGCCCTGCTCCAAGTGCAGCCCTGGACAGCTTTGCTTAACATGTACTCAGTTTCACAAGCAGAGACCTGTGTGAGGGACCTGTTTACCCTCATTATTTAAAGACACAGCAACCGTTTGCCCAGTGACATCCCCCACACGGACCCTGGGCTCCGGCCAGACAGAGACTGACAGCTCATTTTTGCCTTGTGGCACAGGGAGAAGGGCTGTTCCCCAGATGACTTGGATGGGCTAATTGCAGCAGCACATTGAGTTAATCATGCCGTACCACAGTTGGGTGCCTGTCAGCACCTCCACAAGGCTATCAGCTGGGGCTCTTGAGTCTTCATGAAATACAGAAATGAGAAGTGCAGGGAGAGAGCCTAGGAATTTCCTAGTATCTAGCTCGTAGGGTGCCTCGGACCAGTGTTCATGGGAGAGGGCCAGATCCCTCTTGGTTCAGTCCTCCTCGGTTGTCCTCTGCTACTCTCTGTTATGCTCTGTGTCTTCAAAGTCAAGTTTCAATATGATGGACAACATGATTAGATTTTTTAAAAAATGTGTTCAGCTGATGCTTAAAAAAAAAAAAAGATTCATAAATTATATGTTCTCTTCTGTCCATCCCCTGATAGACTCCAATAAATGTAGGTTAAAACTCAGCAGGGTGATCGTGCAGGAGGTGTGGGAAGAGTCAAGGTCACTAAAAAATTAAAGCCAATGAATTTATTTTTATCCTTTGTTTATTTCCTAATTTTTATCATACTGAACACTTTGCTCATAAAGTTCTGACACATTAAAATGCCTTTTTCTTGCCAGCCCAACAACTCACAAATGTTTGGATTTTATTTATTCAAAATACCACCTCTTCCTCAAAGATGAATCTTTCCACTATAAGCATTTCTCTTGGAGGTTAAAATCATTCATTTCTGTTTAAAAATCATTCTTTTTGTTTCTTTAAAACAGTCAAGATCAGGAATAGACAATTGTGTTGCCTTCAAGATTTATCTCTAGCATGTAGTAGGCACTCAGTAAATCTCTATTTAAACAAATATCAAATGGTACACCCTTGAGATTCAGCACAGCACATCTTGTGACAACAGATCACAAAGGACTGTTTTCACTATATACACAAACTTTGTGCCAATTGAACTTAATTCATCAAATATTTATGAGTCATGCACTTAAGGAATGGACGTCAAGGATGATTGTGAAGTCTGGATGTCTGAGATGATGGTGTTATGATTCACTTACTCATAAATTTACTGGTGTTGATTGGATGTCTTCTTTAGGCACCTTGTGACTTTGCCACAGTGCACACAAGAAAAACTATAATTAGTGCCATATCAGAAACCTTCTCCCAGAGCTTTTGCTAAAAATAAATATATGACTATTTTCTAGAGGAGAGAGGAAAAGGAGATTCATTCTAAATGGAGACTGGGATAATCTCAAAAGGGGGTCACAAAGCAGAGTAGAAAAGAACAGCACTCATGACAGAAGGTAGGAAAGATGGAAGGATGAATATCTCCACCTGGATATGTAGTCTTCAATTCTCAGTACCAATCACATACCTCAGAAACTTGACACTTTCCTGTGTTCATTTAATGTTCTAAAAGCATTTTAAAGGAAGAGATAGTGCCTCTAGTGCCACATTTATTTTTCTCATGATAGTAACAGATGTCTAATGTATGTGTATATTGTAAATATCAAGCTCTGCTGCCTACCTGGGGAAAATCCAATCATCGCATGCAGAGATGTTCAGTAGCCAAGTCTTTATATCTTCTTACATGTTCTCCACTTCTTAGCATCTTACTAAGCATTTTATTCCATATCCCTGTCTATTGCTCATTACTCTGGCATAACCAAATAGTTCATTAATATATTTCTTCAACAAATACATATGTACGGTATAACAGTGATCTGCAAGCTATGCTCAGAGTAGTTAGACAGAAGAGATATAGCTCCTGGAGTCCAAAAACTTACAATCCAATGGTCTTAAACATTTTCTTAAGATGATATTGAATACCTTCCTTCTTAACCTTGGTTTAATTGATTTCTCTCAGTTCTGGAGACTTGGAACTCAAGTCAAGGTATTTGAAGATTCAGAGTTCAGTGAGGACTCTCTTTCTGCAGGGCAGACATTTGTTTTCTTGCCATTTCCACAGAAGGCAAAGAGAGAGATCATCTCTTTTGCACTATTTTTTTTTCACAAGGGCATTAATTTCTTGATAAAGGCTCCCCCTTCATTACCTATTGCCTCCCTAAGGCTTCACCTCCTAATACAATCACACCAGGAATTAGATCTTCATCATATGAATTCCAGAGGGACATATTCAATCTATGGCATTCTTTCCAAGGTCCCCCAAATTCATGCCCTTCTCACATGCAAAGCATAGTCATCCCATCACAATAGTCCCCCAAATCTTCATTTATTTGATTATGAACTCTAAAATCTAAAGTTCACAATCTCATCTAAATATCATCTTATCCAGATATGGGTGATAATCAAGATACGATTCACCCTGAGACAAATCCTTCTCCATTTGTAAACCTGTGACACCAAACAAGCTGTGTGCTTCCAAAATACATCAGTGATGCAGGTATAGAAGAGACATCTCCACCCAAAGAGGTAAATAGGAAAGAAGGAAGCAGTGATTGTCCTCAAACAGGTAAAGAAAAAAAAAAAAAAAAAACAAGGCAAACTCCATTATCTTAAGGCTGAAAATAGTGCCCCCTGGATCAGCCACTGCCCAGCAGGGCTGAGATCCTGGCCCAGTGTATCGTCAAGTAGGGGTTTGTGATTCCCATCTCAATGGCTCTCTGTGGCTTTACCCCAGTGATTGAGGTGGGAGCCATTTCTCTGTTGAAATGAAGGCAGTGGTTTCCCATTTTCCCCATTTTGAGATCAAGGAAGGAACTCTGATGATCTCTGAGTGACCTCTGACAGCCATTCGTCCCTTGCCTTGATGAACGGTGCACATTCACCTGCTTACAGCTGCACCCTCCTCTTATGGGACAGAATGGAGGAAGAGTGTCAGACTTCTCCTGTTTTATTTCAGGTCCTTCAGTATCCCCACTGGTATGGCTGACTAGGTCCCTGGGTCAGTCACACATGTTTCCTCATCGAGTGGCTGCCCACCGTGTCCTTAGTGTTCACTTCCAAACATGCCTTCCTCATTCTTATAATACGGAAAGATTTAGAATTTTCTATATCTCTTTAAAGCTTTCCATTTTACACTTTCACTGCCAACTCATTCTGTTGTCTCACATTTTCTTATAAAGCATCAGGAGGAAACAAGCCCTCAGCCCTTCCCTTGGAAACACCCACACTCAGATGTCCACTTTCATTGCTTATGAGCTCTACCGTCCTCAAACACAGGAACACTCAAACCAGCCAAGTTCTTCTCCAGATACAACAGGATCACCTTTCTTCTTTGCTTAATAAGACGTGCCTCATTTCTATCTGAGCCTCATCAGAACGGCCTTTATCATCCACATAGCCACCAAATGCTTTACAGGATCATTTATGTATCTTCTGAGACAACAGAACTTTCTCTACAGCTCTCCTCTCCTTCTTGAGCTCTCGCTCAATCTACCTGTAAAAGCCCCTTAACAGAAATATCAGCCTTTTCTAGAATGCCTTGCAAAACCCCTCCAGCCTCCACCTGTGACCCAGTTCCTAAGCCACCTTCACACTTTTAAGGGTTTGTGACAGCACCCCACCTGCTTCCGTCCTATACTCTTTCCTGCTGTACCTTCACATAGATGAGAAAGACCATTCCTCTTATGTCTCTTCTTAAAAAGGCACTGATCCCATTCATGAGGACTTCATCCCCATGTCCTAATTACCTCTCAAATGTCCCCCCTCCAAATATATCAAGGATGATGGCTCTAACATATGAATTTGGAGGGAACACCAACATTCAGTCTAGAGCAGAAGAAATTAAAAGAGATGATTGATGTCCAGAGTCTACTTGAGTTTTATTGTTCCTCAAAGAGGTTTCTTCCTACACACACACCCCCACACCCACACACACACACAAACATATTTATATATACATTTTTCTATGTAATTATTTATTAACTTGTTTATTCTTTTTTGGTAATGTCATAGTTGGCACTTTGAGCTACAGTAGCAACAGCAAACTGGGAGATCTATGGAAAACTAAGTACTTATCTCACATGAACTTCAAGATTTCATATATCATTAAACTATTTCTGAAACTCTTCACTAGCACATTCATGAGTAGACCATATTCAAAGTAGCTACCTGCTGGGAGCCATTAGCCAAGTAGGTATGACAATTTCCTTGCCAGTGTACCCCATGTTGCTGACATGTTGCAGCGACATTGAATGTAGGTGACCTTGCTCAAGGACCAAGGCAGATTATGGTGTTCCCGGTTTTAAGATAATCGTGTTTAGGGCGTTCCCAGTTTAGGTTCCAGGTTTAAGGTTTAAGATTATTCCTGCTGGGAATAGGGCGTATCCTGCTGCCTGAGTTCCCCTTGAGTTCTCACGGGATTTAGACAATATATTTTGGAGATAGAAGCCCAGTGGAGGTGGAGTTGGGCAGAGAACGTGGATCTGGGCAGAGAACGTGGATCTGGGCAGAGAACGTGGATCTCCCCAGAACGTGTTTGTAGACGGCTGGTGTGAGTTCGGGAATAAAGAGTTGCTGTTTGAATCTACAAGCTGTGTGGTGGCTCGTGATTGTGTGCCCAGCCAGACTGCGGCATTTGTGCCCAGCCAGACTGTGGCATTTGGCGTCCCGTGCGGGGAACTTCTGAAGCTTAGAGGTAAGTGAAATTTCTCACCCTTGAGGAAGAGAGAAAGAATGGGTCACCAATTCAAAAAACAATGTGTTATTGTTTTGATTTATTTTGTTTTTATTTCAAGTTGCCTGTTCCTAGAACTTTCTCAGGCAAACTGGGGGAAATGGTTGACTCAAGGTTTGAAGTTGTTTGCCTCCGAGGAAGAGAAATTGTTAGAGAAAGGAGGCACCCCAGTAAGACCAAGAACAGTTAGGACATATGTTGATACAATACAAAAATGTAGCCCATGGCTTTTTAAAGACGAGTTATTAAGTATATCAATGGGACCATCATGGTATCCTGTAGAAGGATTTTTCTTCAAGAAAAAGATGGCTAGTTCTGTTTACTACATTTGTCTAAGATCTTGGTTTTTACAGACATCTGATTAATTTACAAGGCTAAAGTGTTAAAATATCAACCACTAAATATGAAATCAAGTACTCTTTACTTATTAAGTTCCATAAGGTAATATATTTAAACATTATGTGTGTTTTCATAAATTGGTAAATGGAAAAAGGTTTAATATTGCTTTGTGTCTGTGTCTTTGCTAAAACAAGGTTACTAAGTGTTAAGATTCTATCATGTGTAATTTATATACAAAGAGTAGAAAAATTTTCAGTTGGGTTTCAATTATAGTATCATAGTATCATAAAAAACATGAAAGTCTTTCATCTTATTAAAGTGGAGTAATTTGTCTAAATCAGAAATTTTATAAGAGTTGTTTCAAAATGTGAATTTATAAAAAGGGTTAACGGTTAAAAAAGAGAGAAAAAGATTCAAGATGTGGAAATATATTTTAATATAAAAGGTTAAAGGAAAAAGAAATGTTTCTAGATGAGATAATCTTTGTGTGGTAAAGTAAAAAGTTGTAAAATGCCATTTAAAAAGATTTTGAGGAAACTAGACTTACTTTATAAGCTTGAGAAAGGAAGAAAGAAGAAAAAGGTATTTGTACATGGCAGATTGAGACAAAGCTTCTCAATGAAAAAAAAAAGGCCTTTGGTTGAAGGGCAGCCATGTAAACTAACATTGAAGCGATTTAAACAGAATCTAAGCCTCGTTTAAAAGAGTGAAGTTGTAGGTGGTGAAAAAGTACATTTAAAAGTACAGTATAGATGATAATTAAAAGGCTTTAAAAGGTTAAATTGAAGGTGGTCGAGATACCTTCATGGCGGAAAAAAGATTGCTTTATTGCATCATTCGAAGCCTAGTTAATCTTAAAGGCATTACTTAAAAAATGGGACGATAATAGGATAAAAGATATTTAGATAAAGAAGATTAAAAATTTAAAGTGAAAAACTTTAAAGACAGAAGTATAGAAAGTTAAAAAGAAAAAAGATAAAGAGGATGTAGAAAGATAGAAAAAATGTAGGAAGACAAGAATTTTAAACCCACAAAATAGGAAAAAAAAATAGGAGGAAAAAAGGCAACTAAGGGTAAATATACAAACCTTAGGAAAAAAAAACTAGAAGATAGAAATAAGATAGAAAATGGTTGAAAATGTCAAGTAAAGGTATTTCAGATAGAAAATGCAAGAAGCTAAGACAACTATTAGATACAGACATATACTTATTAAAGCAAAAAGAGGGAATTGGAAAGGGGTATATATCCCCCAAAGATAAACTTAAAATAACGCTTTTTACTCTAAACTTTTTAAATTTGGATTCATCAGGACTTAGTGCTGTGGAAAGACATATGTATCCAAAAAATGTACATAAGCCTAAAGTACTTTGGAAAGATATTCTAACAGGACAATGGAAAGGTCCTGACCCAGTGATTGTCTGGAGTCGGGGGTCTGTTTGTGTTTTTCCACAGGGAGAACAGCAGCCGATTTGGATTCCAGAGAGATTAACTAAAACAATTTCTACAGATCGAAAAGAAGATGATTTGACTCAAATCCATAACAGCTGATATCCAGAACTCCAGCTTGGCCATTCTTACATCTGCGACAGTGATTAACCAGGATGCTTTTTTTCAATAGCTATTTTATTATTGCATTTTTCCACATCATAAGGTTCTATTTTTATTTTTTTGAGCTCATACAAACCTAGGTTAATGTTTTTCTGATCAGTTTTATTTTTTGACTGTGGAGTTTTTAAACATTGCAATGGAGGTTTCACCTAGGTAAAGCTACAAGGCCTTTACTATTTTCTTATGTGTTGTACGTTTGTGTACACTCTTGTGTTTTGTGTTGTATGTCTGTATGTGTGTATGTCCATATTTCTTATATGAGGAGCGCTCATGAAAAAGTGGATCCGAATTATTATTTTTTTTTATTCACGTGATTTAAATGGTTTAATTTAAATTAGGTAAACAGCTGTTAAGGATTGTTTTTAAAGGTGGTTAACAGATCTGTTTGTTTACTAATTTAAATTAGGTAAAAAGCTGTTAAGGATTGTTTTTAAAGTAGGTTAACAGATCTGTTTGTTTACTTTCACCTTTCCTTTTCATTATATTTAATAATTCTTTTCAGGATAATGTCTCTTTAGCATCATTGCCAGAATTCCTATCTCCATCCCAGTGCTGGTGAAGAACTCAACAAGTAATGCTCAATCAAAGAGTCAACTTACTTTGGGAGGAAACGGATTTTGGGAGGAAATGGACATATTGATAGATTCCTCTGCTTTGAACTGCTTGCAGAACTTGCCTGGACTATGTAACTATCGTTTGGTGCAGCGAATTGTGGTAATGCTGGCATATCTTTGCTGATGGTGTCACTAGTGATGCAATTTTTATTTCCTTGCCAGCGCACCCCATGTTAATTGTGGTAGTGCTGACATATCTTTGCTGATGGTGTCACCAGTGATGCAATTTTTTCCCAAGGAGCCGTCAATTGGCTTGGTGTCGTGGCATTTCTGTATCCTCCTCCCTTCTGCTAGTGATGGTCTAAAATTTGGGGGCCAATGGCTTATGCTGGACCGGTAGTCAGTGACGGGTATGATCCAATTGCAGTGGTATCAACCTAAGACAGGAGGCTGACGCCTAAAGGTCAGTTTTCCGATGACGGGTAAGAACCATATGTTGAATTGGACAACCTACCAGGCACGGTCCTTAAGCCACATTGCTTGTTGTTTAATTAATCAGAAAGGGGGAGATGCTGGGAGCCATTAGCCAAGTAGGTATGACAATTTCCTTGCCAGTGTACCCCATGTTGCTGACATGTTGCAGCGACATTGAATGTAGGTGACCTTGCTCAAGGACCAAGGCAGATTACGGTGTTCCCGGTTTTAAGATAATCGTGTTTAGGGCGTTCCCAGTTTAGGTTCCAGGTTTAAGGTTTAAGATTATTCCTGCTGGGAATAGGGCGTATCCTGCTGCCTGAGTTCCCCTTGAGTTCTCACGGGATTTAGACAATATATTTTGGAGATAAAAGCCCAGTGGAGGTGGAGTTGGGCAGAGAACGTGGATTTGGGCAGAGAACGTGGATTTGGGCAGAGAACGTGGATCTCCCCAGAACGTGTTTGTAGACGGCTGGTGTGAGTTCGGGAATAAAGAGTTGCTGTTTGAATCTACAAGCTGTGTGGTGGCTCGTGATTGTGTGCCCAGCCAGACTGCGGCATTTGTGCCCAGCCAGACTGTGGCAGCTACCAGAAATATATAATTTCTATACCTGTTTTAGTCAGTGGTTTTGCTACTGTGACTAAATAATCTGATGAGAACAATTTTAAGAGGAAAACAATCTTACTTGAGGGTTCACAGTTTCAGAGGTCTTGGTCCATAGAAAGTCAGCTCTATTCCTTGGGGCTCAAGGTGACAGAATATCATGGCAGAAGAATGTGGCAAAGGGAAGCAGCTCACATGGTGATCAGAAAGCAAAGAAAGACTCCTCTTGCCAGATACAAAATATATACCCAAAGCCATGCCCCCAATGCCCGCCTCCTCCAGCCACATGCCACCTGCCTTCAGTTACCACTCAGTTAATCCCACCCTGTGATTAATTCACTGATTAGGTTAAGGCCCCCATCACCCAATCACTTCTTCTCGGAACCTTCTTCCATTGTCTCACATGTGAACTTTTGGTGGACACCTCACATCCAAGCCATAACAATACCCCAAAATCACTACTTTAAAATTTTTCCAAAAGAACTTCTGAGATTCACAGGACATCAAGGAGATAAGATGTGGAGAACATATATATATATATATATATTAGATACTCAAAAAAATCACTTAATGATAAATTGGTTTGGAGTCTTTTGAGGCAGCTCTGTTGGCTGCCTGGTTCACCTTTCCCTCCTTCTATCTACCACTTGGTATCCTTACTGAGTCATTGATTAATAAAGGATTAAATTGCCAGTCAATTAATGCACTGCAGGAGCTGCCAATAGCAGCTCCCTCAGCCTGAAAAATCTCTGCCCAAGCACAACCATTAGTGTCCTCTGAGACACCCCCTGAGAACCCAGAAGCTAGATGTAGTCTGATCCCAGTAAGAGGCAGACCTCCACCCTAGAGGTGTTTATTTTTCCTTTAATCAACTAGTGAAGCAACACAGACATGCAGAAATGCCGTGGGCCTCCTCCCAGAGCACCGGCAGGATGAAGTTGAGATGCTGGGAGGATCCCCTGGTGAGACTCCACAGAGTTCGAGACAGACCTGTGCTTTCTCAACTCTGCGCTCCGCGCTCAACAGCTCACCACAAGCCCTTCCCAGTGAACTCTGTCCCACTGATATTGGACACTACAGGAAAAGATAATAATCAGTCCTACAGCCCCCTGTGGTCTGGGAATGATGAATCAGGGTAACAGCTGTGGGCTCCCCAAAGTTCAAGGACAATGAGTCTCCAACACTACCCATTCTCTAGACTGTCTCAGAATAGATCCTGTACACTCTTCTGTGCAAGAGAGATAGTGCAACAAATCATCTCTGGTGATTTTCTATCTCAGGCCAATGACTTCTGTGGTGGAAACTTAGCATTTTCTAAGACAGCCACTTGCTTCTTTCATGATTTAAATTTCTAGACGTACCTACTTAAATATAAGCTCAACTAACCTCACGTTGCTCATTGTTCTGTCCTGTGGAGGCGAAATAGGTGAAGATTCATCTCAGTTTCTACAAGAACTCATTGTATACTTGAAGACAGTCATAATCTATCTTTTGGGGGCTGGATAACTCCATTCCTCATTCCTTGGAAGCCTGGATTTCACCCTCCTTGAGACCATTCCACATGGCCACTGTGAACCTTCAAGCCTTGACACCTTTCTGACTGAACTCTTTGGATGCATCTGAGGTCTGTCCTTAGAAGACTTTCCCAGATTCCACTACCAGGGCATGTATTCTTCCTTGGCCTTCTTTACTGACTTTCCTATTTAAATCATCCATGAAGTTTTGACATTCCTTTGAGTTCTGATTATTACCCTCTTTCAATCTCACTTTAAGAACCTGCCCTCAGTTCATACCAAGGTCCGGTATCCCAGTGCAAAATCAGACACCCAAAGTTTATTTCCTGCTTAAGTGTCACATGACCAAATAAAACTGCACCAAGAACATAGCACAGATTCTCAAACTTGACATGCACAAGGACATAATCACCTTCGCACAATAATGAGCTCTTCCTCATATGTTCTATTTCCTTTCCCTTCTGTATTCTTCAATGGCATGGTGTAAAAAGCTAGAAGTTATCCTTAACCGAAGTAATTTATCCATAATCTTCCACAAATAAGGAAGCAAAAGTGAGTTTAAATTCACGGCTCCTAATTCCAAACCAAATAGATTTTCTCTGTGTGTATGTGTGTGTGTGTGTGTGTGTGTGTGTGTGTGTTTTGTATATTTATCTTTGGATATTTACTTAGGTAATATAGGCAAATGTAAGTTTTCAAGCACTATTAGAGAATGTTGATTATAAGTGATCATATTCATTTCAGGGGTGTGTATAAATGTAATATTCTTCACCCCACTCTATTTCATGTCATCTTTATATAAATATAGAGCTTCCATACACACTACAATTGCTTGTTAAGTCTATTTCTGTCAACTAGGCATCAAGGCAGAGTTCACAGCTGAGGCCAGGCAGGCTTTGCCAACAGTGAGCTTAAACAAGGAGAACTTTGACACTTGCAATAAGGGGGGACCTTTCCATGAATTGCTGCTTTATTGAAACCTTGCCCAGCAGATGCAGCTTAAGTGGAAAGGGAATTTCTGCTGCCGTTTATAGGACTGTGGGGGTCAGATGTCAACCAAGGCCTTCTTAAAATGGACTAGAAGAACTTGCTCTTTTATATCAGCCTCCATATTTTCACCTCTGACAAATATTTAGGCATTCAGCCACTCTGTTAAGGAAGGCAGGATGCCTTTTACAGTCTGCCGTCCTCGTCCTCGGGGTTGCCATGGATGTGAACTTCAGAGTTTCCACAGCATTTCTAAATATTTGCAGAGGACCATTTACTGCTTCGAGAATGACAAAAGTCTAACTCTGGGACTGAACGTTTCAGTATCGGTCAATTATTTCAAAAGAGTCGCACTTTGTTAAAATCCACTCTCAAATATGCTACAGCAACACTCTGGGCTTGGCAAGGTGCTCAGTCGAGGAAGTTCAAAATACAGCCTGACTACTCCATCCCCAGAGCCCTGGAGAGGGTGGGACAGCGGAGTGGGGTGCCACATAGGAGGCCATTCTCTGCAAGCAAGTGGAGGAGATCGGGCATGAAGTCCTCCATTCAGGAGAACACAACCTGGTATTATCCCAAACGATGCATGATGAGGGCCACACATTCAGAACAACATTTCCTCCCCATCCAGCCTCTTAACCTTCAGTCGCCTCGCAAATGATTTCATTATTCACATTTATAAAATTTAACTTATTTTCCTCCTCTGGCTGCCAAAACTTTGCAAACCGTCGTTGCTAGGATATGCTAGATATTCTGAAACCTAACTGTGGAGTTTTTCACCTTGGCATAAAACATCAAGCACATTTACTCTGCGGAAGGGACAGTCACCATTCATGAAAAGTCCTCCATGTGTCTTATTTTACATGAAGCTCTTTGAAGACCTTAGCTCTTTCATTCCCTTTTGTGCGGATTTGTTTTGAATTTTATATTCTCCAAGGTGTCCAAGAGGACTTAAGACAGAGAAGAAGCTATTCAACTTAGTCTCTGAAGGAGCATTTTAAGTAGTTAAACTTCTCAAGGACACAAAGTTAAGGAGTAGTGAAGCTGGGGATGTGACTCGAATAGACCCAACTCCAAAGGGCACGGTAGGCTTACCACCATCAATAGGGGCTGTAACTAGTGGCAAGGTGACCAGGGACCTGTAGTTGAACTGAGGGTAGGAGGGTAGACAATGAGATGAGGAAAAACAGTTGCAGGTGGAAAACTTAGAACCAGGAAAGAGGAAACTGGTTTTCGCTCATGTTTAGCACAGTGTATCAGATGGAAGCCCTGTGGCATTTTGGATAGGGAGCTCCTTATGCGGCAGGACCATGCCTGCATCACAAACATGTCAGTTCACACTCTTCACAGATACTTAGTGCCAGCAGCAGCCTTTGTCATGGATACAAACAAAAAGTCCAGCCAGGGTGGTGGCAGGCGGCTGTGATCCCAGAGGGCTTAGGAGGCTGAGGCAGGAGGATCACGAGTTCAAAGCCAGCCTCAGCAACAGCAAGGCACTAAGCAACTCAGTCTTTAAATAAATACAAAATAGGGCTGGGGATGAGGCTCAGTAGACAAGTATGAGACTGCAATTGAGCACTTCCCAGTGGAAGCAAAACTATAATCCTAATAATTATAAACATTATTCTTCTCATTTTATAGATGAGGAAACTCCAAGTTCAAATTTATGCCTTTGAAATGAAAGCTATCAGTGAATGATGCTAAACGATATTCTCTCACCACTGTCCTAACTCCTGTGACATTTCTCTCTTTGCTCAAATAATAATATCCTTTATACAAAGAGTTCTTTTGTAGTCACACATGAGCAGATTGTGAGTCTCCTAGAAAAGAACGTGGATCTTCTCCATCCTGCACAGAGTTTTTCTTGGTGTGGACACTTGAGCAATCTATTTTAAAATAGCACTTTTTAAATCTATTTCTTGATTAATTATGAGATCCTAAGGAAAGCAATCCCACTCCGGGTTCGTTTCCTGTTCAATTTTAAGCAGGATAAGTTTTGTGAAATAGGCAGCAATCTAGTGAATATTAAAGGAAACATTGAACTCCAGAGGGAGTGGTGAATTGGAAAAGGTATTGTGAGGAGAGCAAAGCAAAGTCTTTGACATGGAAACAATTTAGGAAGTGGTCACAGTTAGTGGGACGAAAGGGCTCAGATAATTCCAGGTGGAGGACAGTCCTGAGGTGTTTACAGAGTCCCAGAGGAACACTGAGAAGCTGAGAACATATGTCTCTGATGAGCATGGCCTTTATCTGTCTCTGCTCCTGGACAAGAATGGCAGAAAACGACCATCTCCCAGCTCCAAAGCCCCCCTGCAGCACATTTCTGGTGAGTACTCAAGAAACTCTTAGGAACACACAGTAAAAAGCAGACTCCACAGAGCTACCAGAATTTCCGTGGGCAGCAAGGGAAAAGATTGCACTTTTTCCAAGACATCAAGCCTAAGCCCAGACCATCTTGTCTCTGCTCCAACTTTAACTCTGCCCTTCATAGTCACCTGAACGCTGATTCCCAAGCTTGTTCTTTGGTCCCTCTTTGGCACAGCCCTCCTCCTGTCCCCTCTGCACAGTACAGATTCACCTACCAACACCGCCAGGCCCACGGTGCCTTCCGTGCCCCACTCTGCAGTAGAACACACTCTCCCCAGTGGCAACCTCCAGGCCTCCTACCTTCTGATGGCTAGTGGGGATTTGGCCATTGAATGGCCCAAGAAGAAAATCTGAGGACAAGTGGAGAAAGCACAGGGAGTATCTAATCCCGCTGTTCCCTCCCTGACCTGTGACGTGGTTTCCTCCGCCCTTTCCCACAGCATTTCTCTCTCCACAGTCAGGCCCTCACCAGGCTCTTCAGCAATTTCCTGACTTGCCCTTCAGACTGAGAGGTCATCATGGCTGCCTACCTTGCTGGTCTCTGGATGCCTTAGCTTCCCTCATTGGCTCCCTTAAGCCTAGATAAATGGTCCCCCTTCAGGAGAAACCTCTGAAGGGCTTCATCTGCTTGGAATGTGTTTTCGTTCCTCTTGTTGCTGCACATCAAGCCTCAGGATTACTTGTCTGTATCAGCGAGCTCATTCCATCCCTGGCTCTTTTCAGAACATTCATGCTAACCGCTTGCCTGAAAATCCACCTGACTCGTTCTGAGTTCTTTTTTCCTACATCATTTTTAAGTGGAGGATCTTTTATTTCGCAGGTCATGTGCTTTGGGGGCAGGGCAAGCTCATCAGAGCAGCCACCAGATACTTCTCCATTGAAATACCATTGAATGCCATGTTGATGATGTTAAAAGCAGCGTAGCATTATTTTACATTTGTGGACACTTGCATATCCAGCACTGATAAATCTTTTAATTTAGAGAGGCTCTTGCCCTTGAGCAACAAAGGTTGATACAAAATTGATATATGTTTAGATAGTAAACAATAAAGAAAAGAGGTAAATTACTGTCAGCAAAAATATAAGTGAAAAATTATGATATAAAAGTCTTCCTTTATTGATGAAGGATCTGTTCCAAGATCTTTGGTGGATGTCAGAAACTGTTAATAATACCAAATTCTATATGCTATGGCTTTCATATATTTATATATACATACCTGCAATAATTAAATTATAATTTAATTTGTAAGTTAGATACAGTAAGATATTAAAAATAATAATTAACAATAAAAGAGAACAATCAAAACAACATATTATAATAAAAGCTATTTGAAAATTATGAATTGTTTATTTCTGGAATTTTCCATTTAATATGTTTGGACAGTAATAGAGCATGGATAAATGATGCAGCACATGACAAAACCATGGAAAGAGGGAAGTGACTATATATAAACATTATATATGTGTGTGTTCTCTAAGTGCAATATTATATGACAGTAAAAATACTTTAAATACAAATCCCCCATGAAACAGAATTTAATCTTGAAAAACAGTGTTGAGTAAAAAAATGAAAGAGGAATATATAAAACTCAAAATAAGTTAAGCAACATACTTCACATACATATTTAATATGTATATGCATATATGTGTATATAATATAACATTAAGTTATCTTTTAAAATAGAGATAAAAGGAGGAATAAACACAGTAACTACTTGGACTAGTCAGCATAGGGCTTCATCAGGGCCAGGAACCCCAGGTGGATGCAAAGTCTTGGCTAATGCACTTGAACTGAGACTAATAGGTACTCACTGAATTATTGTTTCATTGTGTGTATGTGTGTACACACATAAATATATGTGTGTGTATATATACCTATATACACACAATTCCATATATACCTTTTTTTTCTCTATTTTAATACCCCCAGTTCTCAGATCGGCCATTGAGAATATCAGCTCTCTTAGGTAGACGTGTTTTATTCCAGACATTTAAATATTCTGAAAACAGATAACTGTACCATAACTAGTCAGATTCTTTTTTATCATCCCCTAACATTAGTTGGTCTTTCAAACTCCCTGGCATCAAATTTGAGAGACTGATGTCTCTTAGTGGTTGTTACTTCAGTACTCAATCAGATATGACATTACATATCTCATGGAGATTTTCTGAGGATAAAATTAGGTAATTTAAGAAAGTATTTACCATAAATGATTCAAAATATGGCAACACTTCTTGCCCTATTATCAATATAATAATAATCTTGTAAAACAAAAGTTAATTTTAAAGCATAGACAGGATGGTTTTCCTGAAAGTCCCAATTCTCTGAAAGACACACTCACTCATGTGATTATGGAGCTGCCATCTCAAGCAAGCCATCCACAAAGCATGAGCAGGATTCCATGTTGATCATGATGTCTGCCAAAAGATGCCCAAAGTACTCACAAGGAAATAGACTTTTGGTCAGAATTAAAGTTTAAAGAGAAATAAATTACATGCCATTAACAAAAATGAGACTCACTGAAGTTCCGCCTTTTCCTCTAACAAGCTGGGCACATAGGTCAACCTCTCTGGATCTTCCTTTCCTAACCTATATAAAAGCTTGAAAAACAGCTCTCTCTGCTATCGAACTGCCCCAGACTATGTCTTGCATCCCCTCAGAATCAACTGTATGACTTGACTGAGTAAATTCCCTAAGCTCAGGTTTCCTTGGGAGCAGGCCACTAAATGTAAGCAGGCTCTCAAGGTAAAATAAGGACAGTGACACCTTCAGAAATTGGAGGGATCATATGAAATACTGTTTACAAAGGGTTGGCCCAGGAGCAAGATCCTCTCAAGTGCTAACAAATGGTTTGGCTGCCATTGTTCCCTCATTCGTTTACTGCAAATATTTGAAACCTATGGCCACCTCTCGTTTATCTTCATCACTCTAGATCCCAACACCTCTGACTCACACACAGTGAGTGCATGTTCAAAGGACATTTGTTGACTTGCATTCTCAATGATCACAAACAACTCAATTAAGTCTTTAGTGTTCATGTGAATGATGTGTTCATGTGAATGATGTTTGGAAAAGTCTTTAGAGTTGGTTAGAGCAGTGCTCTTGGTTAAACATGGCTTCCATGGTAGCAAGAGGGGAAAAGTCTATATTTTAAAAGGTTTCATGAACTGCCAAAAGCTTTTATAAAACAATATTTTGATGAGTTATACAGTAAATGAATCAGAAACATATGAGCTTAATTTCCCTGAAAATACATGTGGGTTTGAAAATGAAAGGAAAAGAATGTTGGCATAATTTTCTATGCCAAACCCAAAATGTTAAAAAAATATTTTAAGATATTAGGATGCACAAATCTTAAATGCAGCTCAATTTGCTCATCATTCAGTGGCCTGCTCCCAATGTACCTGTTAAGTCTGGTCTTCCATAGTCAGAAAGAGGAAAAGCTAAAAAAGAAAAAAAAAAATATCTGGCCTCAGCCAAGGAGCCAGAAAGTTTCAAGTCATAGACCTGGCTCTGCCCCTGGCTAGCTGTGGGACTCTAGATTAATCACTTAGCCTTCCTGGACCTCAGCTCATGAAAACAGTCCTGGACTTGCAGACCTCACAGGATCATCGGGAGTACTGTGAGGCTGGGAATTCAGCAAACAGTGACGAGTCCAGGATGACGGGGACCAGAAGAAAGATGGTGCCCTCAGGTGGAACATGAGCATGGGTCCAGGGAAGCCAGACCTGTGTGTCAGGATGGAGCAAACAAGCACAAGATGAACCAATGACCATCAGTAGCTAATCTCCAGTAAAAAGTGACTCAGGCTGTCTGTGGTGGATTATAGAACTACTCTTGCTCAGTAGCATCCTCAGTCCCTTTCTACCCTTCTTTCTACCACTCCTGCAGTGCAAAACCCTCCTCTACATCCAGGTGCCTACACAGCTCAGAATTACCGTCTACAACCTCATATATACCCTCAGGGAGTGTTTTCTTCGCTTTCATTTTCTTTCTTTTTCCTATTATGCTAATTCCAAACTCATCCATCCACTCAAACCCTTCAACTAAAACCACTATCGTCTTACTTAGAGGAAATTTGGAGCCAGGAACATTGGTTAATCAACATTATTCTCTTCCATATTTCCTATTTTCCCCTCATACCCATCTGTATTAGTTATCTGTTACTGTACATCAGATTACACCTTCAAACTTTGAAGATTAAAACAGCAAATATTTATGTGATAGTTTCAGCAGGCGGGAACACACGAGTGGCTTAGCTGGGTAGAGCTAGCCCAGGGTCTATGATGTTTCCATCAAGGAAGCAAATGGAACTGCAGGAAAATGAAGTCTTGACAAGGGCCAGGAAGCCACATCCAAGCTCTTTCATATGGCAGGTGTTGTTGGCAGGTCTTAATTCCTTATCAGCCTGTTGGCCTCTGTTTTCATAAAGTGGACCTCTCCATAGGTTATCTGAGTGTTCTCATAGCACGGAAGCTGGATTTCCCCAAGCAAGGGTTAAAAGACTGAATTGTGTCACCACAAAATTCATGTTGCCCCTAAACCCCACCATGACTATATTTGTAGGTCAAGTCTCTAAAGATAATTAAGGTTAAATGAGAACATAAATTTGGGTCCTTAATCTAATAAGCCTGTTGCTCTCATAAGAGGAAGAAGCCCCAGGGATAGTCATCCCAACAAACAAGTAAAGCAAGTGATCAGAATGAGGTCACCATCTTTTGTAGACTGGTCATGATGATATACTATCACTCTACCTCATGCAACTGGCCACACAAATCAACACTGATTTAATTTGGGTGAGGAGCACATAGGAAGTGAATAACATGATGTGGAGGTCATTTGGGGCCATCTTGGAGACTGGCATCCTGATTGGTTGAACTTTCTTCAAGAAGTGTCTTCTGGCCACCCCACTCATGTTCAAGTTAGGCACCATGGTTTCTTTCCTTTTCTAAAGTGTTCCCTCGCTGCTTCTGAACTTGTACCGTCCTCTCTATACTTTCAGCCTTAGAACATGTGGGTACTTAACCAGCTGTAAAAGTATCCTGTGGGGCCTCCAGAGATTACCATGACTCAAACTGTCAGTTTTATTTTAAAGAGGATTGACTTAACTTATTCCAGGAATTGGAAGGCTTGCATCACTTCCTAAGGAGAACAGCTTTACCACTTGGTCCACAAGTGAAGCACTAAGTGAGTCAAGACTGGAGAAGACACATAGCAGCTCTCAAGCAGTTTGGTGCTATCTCATTTCAATAAAGAGCTCCATATTATACAGTGCCAAGCCTGCCCAGTCAAATCCATCCCTTGGCAGATGATAATGATTAACTAAATGAAGAGAAACCAGGTGACT
This sequence comes from Marmota flaviventris, assembly GCF_047511675.1. Taxonomy (NCBI): domain Eukaryota; kingdom Metazoa; phylum Chordata; class Mammalia; order Rodentia; family Sciuridae; genus Marmota; species Marmota flaviventris. The sequence continues at coordinate 9,090,854 of NC_092504.1, forward strand.
TGGTCATGGAGAGTGGATCAAATATGAATGTGTATTTCATTTCTTCGTATCTTCCATATGAAGTCTGCAAACTTGAGGCCTGGAATATCAGAAGTGCTAGAGATGATGTCCTTTATTTCTTGTACATTCTTATAATTTTTTTTTATAATTAATACCTCATTATCATGCAGGGTATTGATTGCATGATGTATGCAGAGTTAAAATGCGTGATTTCCCCATTTCAATAAATATGTTCTCTAATAAATAGTTTCACTATTCTAGCACACCAACTTCACCTTCATTACCTCCTACTTTATTCAAGCTGAAGTACAGACATTCTTGTTAGTTCTGCCTCTAGATTGAGAATGCCTTCTTCCAATACTTTTTTGTGCAAAAATGCCATGTAGTTCATCAAAGTAACAAAGTTCTATCTTCACTCATGCCTTTTGATTTTGGTTTCTTCTTTATTTACAGTGATATATCAAGATAAAGGTGGAGTGGCATTTTTTTTTTCAGAATAAAAGCTACAGTGACCTATCCCAATAAAGGTATTAATTTGGCACCCCATGATTTTGAGCTGCCTGAGTGGCTCTATTATTCTATTAGGACACAGATCTGGCAGCCTGTCTTCTTAATTGCTCTACAAGGACAGCTTTTGTTTTTATGTTGTCACACTGAGGTTGCAAAAAGGTTGAGATTGGCTACCTGGCCTGAAACATTGCATCAGTCTCCCAAATGAAAATGAGAGGCAAAAGGCAAAAATCATGTACCATCTGAGCCTGTCCTTAAAAAGTCCTCCTGGTGACATTTCATTGATGGAACTCATTGTTATTGTCACCAATGGCCATAAACATTATTGCTTAAAAAAATTCAAGATTCTCTTGGTAAAGATGAAGGAATGGATAGTGAGGATCTGCCTGCTGGTTCTCCTTCAAAAAATGCAAAACAAAAATGGGCAAAGGAACTGTATAGGCACTTCACAGAAGAAGATATACAGTCAGTCAACAAATATATGAAAAAGTGTTCAACATCTCTAGCAATGAGAAACATGCAAATTAAAACTACACTGAGATTTCATCTCACTCTAGTCAGAATGGCAATTATCAAGAATACAAGTAACAATAAACATTGGTGAGGATATGGGGAAAGAGGTACATTCATACATTGTTGGTGGGACTGCAAATTTGTGCAAGCACTCTGGAAAGCAGTATGGAGATTCCTCAGAAAACTTGGAATGGAACCATCATTTGACCCGGTTATCCCACTCCTTGGCTTAACAGACTCAAAATTAGCATACTATAGTGACACAGCCACACCAATGTTTATAGTGGCTCAATTCACAATAGCTAAACTATGGAACCAACCTAGGTGCCCTTCAACAGATGAATGGATTAAGAAAATAAAGCACATATACACAATGGAATATCACTTTACCATAAAGAAAAATGAAATGATGGCATTTTCTGGTAAATGGGTGGAACTGGAGACTATCATGCTAAGTGAAATAAGCCAATCCCCCAAAAACAGACTCTGAATATTTTCTCTGATATGCAGATACTAACACACAACAAAGAATAGTAGGAAAGAATAGAAGAACTTTTGATTAGACAAAGGGGAATGAGGGGAAGGGAGAGGGGATGGGAATTGGAGAGAGAGTAGAATGAATCATACCTAACTTTTCTATGTTCATGCATGAATACACGACAAGTATAATCATCCTCCACCACACGACTGGGAAGTTATACTCCACATATGTATAATATGTCAAAAATATACTCTACTGTCATGTATATATAAAAAGAAAAAAAAAAAACAGGAAACGAAGACTTAGAGAATGACTATCCATGAGTCACCAAGCTAGTCAGTGGCAGAAGGTAATTCAAACCCAAATCATCTGCCTACAGAACTCATGTCTTCAACACTACTCTGTGCCACTACTCTGTGGCCTCTTGCATGTAGAAATTGAAAGGCTATGTGCCAGAGGAGGTTGATGTTTTGGCCAGAATGGAGAAAGGAATTGAAAAAAAAAATCTATGGCTTCCAAAAGCATATCTTCCACATGGTATTGCTAAATTCCTGCTTTCTATTCCCATTGCTAATACCGGTGCTCAGGTCACCATTACCACTTACCGGAACTTCTTCAAAAAATGTTATTTTTGTACTAATTATATTATTATATTGTAAAATTATAGAAAATAAAGACTCTTTGAGATGACCAAAAAAAAAAGTGCAAAACAAGACAGGCGTTGTGATAGATTTGTATTGTGTCACCTTAGCTAAGCAGGAGCTGCATTTCACAGATCTCCTGACCCTGGGCTTGGTTGCAGTGTGCTGTAGAATTTTCAACTAGATTAGCAGGCCAGAGTGAAACAGCAGTCATATCCATCTTATACTCAGGTATTGGTGCCAGGTGTCAGATGCCTTATTGTCACTGATCTGCTGGTGTGGCTTGTTACCATGAGGCAATCCCTTGGCCCACAGGTCCTCCTTCCTAACTTCTCATCCTGTGAATTCAGTCCCAGCACCAGATATGTAACATGAATCGTGACTTCCCTCCAACAAGTATGGTGTGGAAGAACAGCAAAAAAGTGATGTTTTGTAGAAAAAGCTGACAAACACTACTTCCCCTGGTGGTCAAGGTTAACATCAGCACCCATTAAGTCAAGCTGACAGATGCACCCTGGATATAATGGGATGAAAGGTAAAGGGGCCCTTTACCTCTCTGTCTTCTCCATAACATGGCCCAGTCACGAGGAAAACATCAGGCAAATCCCAATGGAGGGATATTCTACCAACACTTGCCCAGTATGCCTCCCAACTGTCAAAATCACCAAAAACAAGAAACATTTGAGAAACCGACAAGACCAAGTACCGCCGAGGCGATATGACTGCTGACTGCAATGTGGCATCCTAGAGAGAGAAATGAATTAGCTGAAAACTAAGGAAATCTGAATAAGGCATTGACTTTAGGTAACAATGCTGTACTGAAATCTGTTTATTAATACTAAACAAATGTGCCAGAGTGATGTCAGATGTTGATAACAAAAGGAGAAACAGATATATGGAAACTCTCCACTATCTCTGCAATTTTTCTGTTAATCAAAAACTGTTCTAAAATTGTGAAAAAAATGTTTTAAACAATATTCATTTTCACTATAACAAGTGAATAAATTTAAAAGGCATAAACTTCCATATATTATACTGCAAAAGACTTTTTAAAAGTAGAGAAACTTGGTCTTGATTACAGAAGGAGTATCCACAATCCTGGAGGTGTCAATTCACACAGCTTTGCTAGAGAGCAGTTTGCATCTTGTAACACTTAAAGGGCCATACACTTGTGTTCAGGGATCTCATTTGGAGAATTTATTCCTATGGTGATTATCATGTAAGTGAGAATATATGCAAGAATGATTCTTTTTGCAGGTAAATGTTTACCAATCTGAGACTATATGAATAAATAGTGGTTCATCCATATTTGCAAAATGTAGTTATTAAAATTTGGACTTGGAAACATCATGCCCATATTACAGTTTTTATTAAAACTCAGCATGAACCTACTTGTATAAATGCAATATGATCTTGTTTATAAATATATGTACATATATACACACTTCTATATACAGATGTAAATATTAATGAAAACATTACCAGTAGGTAGTAGGAAAGGGTGGAATGTAAGATTATTATTACCCTTTTGTTTTTCTTTTTAATTGATGGGAAAGAGTCATTTCCCATTTTATTCTTACTTGTTTTATGCGTTAACATCATATGGCTGTGTTTATTTTTAACTTTGAGTTCCCCGTGGAACATCTTATCCTGATGCATGAGTCAGAAGTCATCAGACTTCTTCGACTTTCATGATAAAAGCCTGAGAAAGGCATTCCCAGGCCCACATTCAGGGTTCCTAGGATCGGAACAAGCTGACTGGGGAGACAATGGGTACTGTTATGGTTTGGATGTGAGGTGTCCCTCAAAACTCACGTGTGAGACAGTGCAAGAAGGTTCAGAGGAGAAATAATTGGGTTGTGAGAGTCTTAATCTAATCAGTGATTTAATCCCTGACATGATTAACTAAGAGGTAACTGGAGGCAGCTGGGGTGTGGCTAGAGGAAGTGATTAATTGGGGGCCTGGCTTTGGGATATATGTTTGCATCTGGCAAGTGGAGAACTCTCCCTCTCTTCTTCTGGATCATCATGGTGTGAGCTGCTTCACTGTGCCACACACTTCGCCATGATGTTCAACCTCATCTTGAGCCCCCCCCACCAAGAAATGGAGCTGGCCTTCTTTGAACTAAGACCTCTGAAACCGTGAGCCCTCAAATAAACCTTTTCTCCTCTACAATTGTGCTGGTCAGGTTCTCTAGCCACAGCAGGAAAAAAAAAAAAAAAAAAACTGACTAAAACAGAAGTACATGTGAACAGTAGAAACCTGAAGTCTGAAGTGGTCGAATGAGTGGCCTATGTCCCATGGTAGAGAGATACCTCGACAGGATTATACACTGGTCTGTTTCATTCCACACCTACCCCTGCAATCACACACCTTTGTTCTGGAAACAGATTGTCTGTTATTTTTCAAATCTTGACTCTGCCAAGTCCTGGCTGCGTGGATATCGAGCAGCTTAAGTAATCTCTCAGATCTTCAGTTTATCAGCTGTAAAAGCCAGGTGTGGACACCCATTTTTGCCAAAGAACACGTGCAAAAGATAATATAGGCAAAGGACATAATCCAGCATAAGTGCTTGATGAGGATTCCCTGGATGAATAGATGAATGTGAAGCCAGAATTAGACAGGCAGTCGGTATAGATAGGTAAATCAAGGCAGGTCGGATCAAGGAGGTCAATTTGAGTGGGTCCAGGAAGTTGGAGACTGCCCCATGAAGGATTGAAATGCCTTCAGAGCTCTTCCTCCACCCTATCAAGATAACCTGCCCCTGCTCCAACCTGTTGCTAAGGTAACCTGTCCCAGGAATTGCCCCTCCCTACAGAGAGTTGGAATGTTGTTAATTAATGTGTCCAGGGCTGCTCCATGGGGCCCTTCCCCATCCATCTGCTTCTCACCTTTTGGCCATCCCACCAAGCATCTCCCGGGCCTGGATAGACAAAGAGACCAGGAGAACAAAGGAGGCCTAAGACTCTAAAAAAGGCAGAACTCCCTCGCTTCTTGGGATACCAAGATACCAGCTGTGGCCCCCTTCTCCCTCCTGGGAGAAGTCTATGTTCCCCCTTTTTAAATAAACCCTGCTTTACGTGCTTGCCTCTGCGTGCCTCTCTAATGTCATACTTCAACATGTGGGGAGCAGAATTTATCAAATGGACATAGGAACAGTAAATGGCAGCTGAACAGAGCACGACACCCAGTTTTGTCAACACATGTGTAGGGTAAAACCTGCTAATAAGGACAATCTTTTGCAGGGATCATCCATCCTGAGACACAAGACTACATACATTTTTCTCATCACTAAGTGGGTCTTTATCAGTTAGATCTCCCTCAAAAATGTCCATTCTTTCTCAAATGCATATTGTAAACTATTTGAAGAGTTGAAAGTTTTTTGGTTTTTTTCTGGAGAAAAATACTATTTTTATTGTCAAATTAACAAATATATTGTATAGGTAGTTAAAGTTAAGTTTTAAAATTTTATTGTATTTTGCTGATTTTATAACAAAACTATAATATATTAATAATAAACATGTTTTCACAGAAACAATCTGTCAATATTTTATCTACAGAGGTATATAAATCTAATGGAAAATATCTAGAAAAATTTGAAAGCAAAACTACAACCTGAACACAGATGCCTCTCATCAACTTATCAAAATGGTTATATCTTAAGAAAACACCCAAAAGAGTCATTTCCTATTTTATGCCAGTATCTGCTAATTACATAAATAAATATAAAAAAGGTAGATCTTCATCTATTTAAAAAATGATAGAATGTAATTTTTAATTTAATAAGGGTTTCTAAAGATTGATCTTCTAACAACAAACACAATCTCTTTTTTTTTTTAAATCCCAAAGCTATGAAATAAGAAAATGAATTGAAATTCCTTAACATTTACACTTCTCTAACTGAAAACTATCCACCAACTTGATAGTAAAGAATGAGTCAGGGCTCAGGGTGGGAACCGGGGCTGTAGGTTTATCTGCAAAGACGATGCTTAAAATCCAAGACCTTTGTGACCTGTTCAGTGGTAAGTTTACACTGAAACTGTTATAAATTATTACAGAGGTGAGGCCAAGCCAAACAGTCCAACATAAATACATCTGCAGACACACCGGCTACTATATATTCTAAACACTGTCGGTAAATGAATAAACAGAGCTTTTCTAAATCGTTGAAGAAAATATATTTATTCATACAATCAATAATTTTTATTTTTCAGCTTGAAGCCCTCCAGAAAAAAGAGGCCTCTTATATCTATTTTTTTTTTTTTTGAAATTTGTAAATATCCTAGATTCCTCTGCTGTTCCTTTCCTGCGATAATGGCCAGAACTTCACTCTCCCCTAAGTGATGTATGGATGTTTTCCAGTTTGGATACTTGACTAATCTCTACCTGTTGAAGCTGTTCCACTGCATTACACAAGCTAAATATTTGAGCCCCACAATTTCGACAGTCTGACTGCATCTGTATAAAGGGACAAAGAAGTATAATATGATGGTCTGATTTTCCTGAGGCTCTTGGGAAAGAGCAACACCGCGGGCTTGTCCGTGTGGGTGAATCATAGCCAACCAGAGTAGACCAAATTCTGTGGTCTGCTTTTATTTGCCTAGTCATATAACTCAGGGCTTTAAGTCTGCACATTGTTGACCAAAACATTAATTGTGGCAAAATAGTTCGTGTCTGTACCAAAAGAGTAATACCAGGGTAGCCCACATGTAGAGACCATGAATTTAGTCCAACAAGAGGGGAAAGCATGAGACAGTGTTTTGTTGCTGGGGGAAGCTCCTAACATCTGAGGCTTAAGTCATGGGGAGGTCTGGTGTTGAAGACAGCTTCAGTAGAAATGAGGTTGTTGGCAGGGACAGGGGAAGGCTACGAGTTAAAGCAGTAAGGATTGGAAGTCAGAGCTTTGGGGTCGGTATTTCTTTTTCTCTTTTTGCTCTAGTATTAATCAACGTAATCGTCTTCCTCTGGTGCCTGAGCTTCCTTATCTATTAAACAAAGACAACTTGTGATAATCTGCAGCCCACTTTTCCTAAGACTAATTTGCCTTCACTTTTCCCTCTAGTGATAAGTAGTAGTATCTATGAGATTATGATATAATCGATGAATGTTGCACAGAGGGGGAAAAAACAAACCCGAAAAGGCCAAGATGTATGTCACAAAGCCCAGAAGTTTTCTGAGAAGAAAATGCTAGGAGATCCCCTGTGGCAAACGCATCTGAGTGCAGGACAAAGTTCTCAGTAGAAGTTTGTTTGTTTGTTTTTTCCTCTCTGATTAAGTATTATTCAGAATATCTACTTGAAGCTTGGCTGGAGGTAAAGCACTCCACAGCCCCAAAGCCTTGATCCTACGCGATCCAGGCAGGCACGAGGACAGCAAGGCCTGGGTTTAATTTTCTGTGTGCAAGGGAAGACTTTTCTTCCTTTAGACAGCATGCAGCCTGAAAGGCTGAGATGATTTACTAGCCTGGCAGTGCCGAGTAGCATCTGCAGGTGGAAACCTATGAAGAACAGCTGCTGTTGAAGGCCGTGTGCTTCCAGGTCCCTGATGTCTCGCTCACCTACGTTTCTTTAGGACAAGCCAATTCTCTCAGTTTCCTTGTGCTGACGTATCAAAGCACCATATACTGGGTGACTTAAAACAGCAGATATTTATTCTCTCACTGTTCTGCAGGTGGGGAGTCTGGAATCAAGGTGCCATGGGTTGGTGGGCTCCCACTAGGGCCCTGAGGGGGTCTATACCATGCCCTAGCTTCTGGTGACAGCCGGCAGTCCCTGGCATCACCCGGCTTGCAGAGGGAGTGCTCCTTCTCTGCTTCATGCCATCTTTTCCCTGCGTCACTGTCTCTTTTTTGTTCAAGAACATCAAACATAATGGAGTAGGTCCACCGTACTCCACTATGACTCCTTTTTAACAATAATATCTGCCATGGCCTTGCTTCCCAGTGGGGTCACATTCTGATACATTAGGGGTCAGTACTTCAGCTTATCTTTGGGGAGGGTAAAACTCAGCTCCTAATACTAATAAATTCATATGTCGTGCTTGTACCAGTCTATAAAAACATTTCAGCCTTAAGTTCTGGTAACACTCTCAACCAACATTTTTCCAAGTACAGAGTCAAGACCTGTAGGACTCTCAGGAGATTTGCAAAATTAAAACCTTTTGTAATGATCTTAAGAGTTGCTTGACTTTTATACTCAGTTTTCCATGACTGTAGAGCACTTTTTCAAATTCTTTTTGACATGTTAATACAATCACTCTCATTGCTAATGGAATGGTATTTGTTTACTCTATTTTCTAATGTTATAAGGTTAGAGAATAAGTTTGTGCATTTTCAGAAAGTAATTCAACTTTTCTTAGTATTCCTAGTATGCTTTTATTAGCTATCCTTGGTTATACCTTCTATAAGTCCTGTAAACACATTAATGGCAAAAAATCATTTCTTTGAAATTCCAAAATTTTCTGTATAAATACATAAAAATAAAACAGGGAATGAGTACACTTTGTTGTACCTATTTATGCTTTTTAACAACAATATCTGCCAAGGCCTTGCTTCCCAATGGGGTCACATTCTGATACATTAGGGGTCAGTAACTGCACCATCCAAATATATTGAAAAAAATGTGAGAATGACATTTCAGAGAGTTCTTTGACCAATACACGAGAGGAAACTATAGAAAATTGGAATATGAGAATATGATAGCAGAAAGACCATAAATAAAAGAGGAGACTATAACAAAAAATTAGCTGTGCTTTAAACAGCAAAGCATTCACTAATATCATGATCCCATTGAAATTGAGGTGCCATTTTGAGAACATTCTGAGTTTAAGGAAAAGAAATTGAATATCACTTTAAATGGCAGCACAATGAGATATTTAAGCTAACAATGATTTGCTATAGCTTTTCAAACTAAAAGCCACTGAAGCATTTTGTTGGGTAGGTTACATATTATTTTGGCTAAGAAGGGCACTCAATAGCTGGGGGTGTAAAGGAACCTCATAGAGTTGACCTTGATGGATGCCTGCCAAATGAAAAGTCGGGACAAGGAATTACAGCACTGCTAATACCGCCACACAGTACCCTGTCCAAGGAAAGACACAGCTGCAAACATCAAAACAATTAATATCTCAACTGCAGATTTGGACTTCAGCTGTTTTTCACTACTATGTATTTGCAGGAAATTTGTAAAGCCTAAAAGAAGACAGTTCACTTTAGAATAATGCTACAAAACACTGAAGGTTATTAATTTTATTTAATCTCAATCCTTAATTATAGGCCACACTTTCCTATTTTGTACAGAGAATGAGGAAGCATCCATAAAATATTTTGGCTACAGGACTAAGCTCAAGGGATGTCTCCAGCACTAACACTGGTGCAATTATTTGAGTCACAAACTGAACTACTTGTTTGCTTGTTTTTCATAAAACATCACTTTTATTTGCAAGAATGACTGACAGGTTATGTTTCTTCAAATTTGGGCATTTCACACTTTTTTTTTTTTGCAAGTGAATGAAATGAAGCTGCCAAGTCAAGGAAAATAAATGACAGTATTTCTTGTGAATGATAAAAATTTACTTTTTCAAGGGAAAATTAGAATTGTGGGATTTTTGTATTTTTCACTGTGTGATTGACAACTGCCTAAATACTCGTAGATTTTTCTGATGAGATTAGTGGTGAGATTAACAAATATTGCATCTCAGTGTTAATTTAGGGTATCTGGATAATTCAATGAAATAATATATTTTCCAAATGATCTTTGTGCAAAATCCATTGGTGAAATATCCATTCAAAGGTCGAAATAGATTAACAAAATTTAATGTATTAGAATATCATAAGTTTATCAATATGATTTCAGATTGCATATTGCAAGTGACCTTTTATAAACTATCCTTAACAAGTGTTGCTATAATATCAAAAAGAATATCCACAATTATTTGAAAAACTAATTTTAATGCCCCCTGATTTTTGACTACTGTACATATTTGCATGATTGGATTTTCTTTATATATTTTAGCCAAAATAACATACCATACTCACTGACTACAGAAGCAGATAGGAGAGGAACTGTTTTCTATTAAATCAAACATTTGGAATGTTTGTAAAAAATAAAAGAACAAATAAATAAAACACTTATTAGTCAATATGTTTTGTTATGGAAAATATAGTGAATTTTTATAAAAATGTTATGCACATATTTCATAATTTTTTATTCTTAAATTGATTAATAAACATTAAAAATACTCAATGGCATATAATATATACACAAAAGCAGTATCTCTTTAGGGGCCTCAGTACTCATTAAGACTGACAGAGATCTTAAGATCAAAATGCTGAGAACTGCTGATCTAAGCCATCACTGATAATCCTCAGTCTACTCCTGTCTTTGCTCTTCAAACCCAGCTGCTTTAATATAATTTCTTAGTCTTTCTTTCCAATGCATAGCTCTCAGACTCTGCTAGTACAGTTCACATGCGGGTGAATCACTCTTCAGAGTACTTGGTTAGAAGAAAGGACAGAATGTGACAAAAGAGGAGAGGAGAGAAGAGGGACAGGATGGGGGAGGTGTCCTCTTCCACAAAGCAGAAACAACAGGGTTAATGCCTGGAGAGGCTAGGAACTTCCAGAACCCAGACCCAGCACTGAGCAAACCTCTGCTCTCACCCATTGGTGTGTGCTCTACTTGCCGTTAAATATTTTTAATATCACTCTGGCACAGAGCATAACTGGAAGGATCACGTCACACAACATATGCACCAAGCCTGGTGCCTAAACACACTCAAGGAGTACGAGGCATTATTCTCATTATGATTTCCACATCTAATTCCTTGAGCCACCTCTCCTGCCAGGACTGTGTTTTACCCTATCTTTTCAAAACAGTGTATCACCAGTCCTGAATTATGCAATGAGAGCTGAAAACAACCTTAGCATATTCCAAAACAGTGGTTTGCTTTGGGATGCAAACCAACACCTTTCAAAGGAGCCCAAATAAAGTGTTCAGGGCATAGGCATACCTTCTAAGCATTGGCTTTTGTTGCCCTTTTGCCAGTTGCAAAAGGAAAAAGAGCAAACTTGCAAAAATACCCCCTAGAGACCTCTTGGTATTTGAGCCTGGCTCAAGGCAGAAGGTATGAAAAGCCCTGTGTGAAACCTGCTTTTGGTGTGAGACCTCTGGCCAGCAGAGACTGCCCCAGTGCTCTTCACAGAGCAAACACGCTCCCGAAAGCCTGGCCACTCACTCCTGAGGACATGCAAATCCCAGAACTAGGAATCTGACTTATTACTAATACAATTTCCTCCGTGAGCAGATGTTGGACACAGACAGTATCCCGGCGAGGGCAATTCAGATCCCTGTCCTTCCTATTTTACTTAAGGTGTAGGTGTATTTACACAAAAGTTTGGGCAGCATTAAACCACAGCTAGTCAGAGAGGTCCTGGGCGCTCCGGAGCAACCCATCCCTCCCCACTTGAAAGGCATCTCTCAGGCCAGGAATCAGCCAAAGGAGTTTCCGGTTCATTTGGAATCCAGGTTTTTAACACAACATGGCTTTTTGCTTTTTTCCCCTACCTGTTCAACCAAAAAGCAGTTGAGCCATTAAGTATTTTTCCACGATTCTCCACCAATGCAAAGCACTGCTTCTGCTGGCGTATGAATGAGGCCCTGCAGCTCACAGATGCTTTTACCTGTTTCCTCTTGCATCTGCACAGGATGCAAGTGAGGGGAGCTGCCAGTCGCTGTAGGGTGCAAAAAACAACTAGACTTGAAGGGCCTGGCTGACGCCTCCTGGCTGCAGTGATTCTACATCAGTCAAGATTCAGGTCAACGCTGAGACAGAAAAGTCTAAAATAATAAAGGCTCAGACAAAATCAAGGTTTATTTATCTCTGATATATCAAATCCCAGAAGTCAGCCTGCAAGGCTGGGAAGGTGCCCGCTTGATCACAAGGGATCCAGGCTGCTTCTATTACACTGTTATTTTATTTTTCCTCCACATGTAGCTTCCACCTCCTGCCTAATGGTAATGCTTGGTCTTCAGCCATTCTGCCCACATTCTGACCATCAGAAAGGAAGGGACGATGAAGAGGAAGGACAGCAGCGATGAGGAACAGCTGTCCTCTGCTCGTCTCCAGCAACACCCACCTTCTACTTACATGCCATTCATTAGGAGTCGGCCCTGCGACCACAGATCCCTGAAAGGAACCTGGGTCTTATGTCGGGCTATGGAGACAGCTAAAAACTATAAATCCATGATAAAAAATAATAACGGGGAAATGAAAATTGATAGACACCTAGAAGGTTCTGGTACAACCTGAGGTAAAGTAGATGACCTCTCTGAGTTTTTTTCTTAATATCTTTATTTTATTTACTTATTTTTATGTGGTGCTGAGGGTCGAACCCAGTGGCTCACATGTGTGAGGCAAGCACTCTATCACTGAGCTACAAACCCAGACCTTCTAAGTTTGCTTTTTACCCATGAAATACTTAAATCCTGACCTCACTGGCCAGTCTCTGACCAGGGCAGAAGCTATCCTGTCTATCTGATGACTAGCTTTGGACAGGTGGTGCCTGGATCAGGGACTTCATTTTTGATACATATGAGTTCAAGGCACAAATTCTGGCTTAAACTAAAAGCAGGCAGGAGAATAGACATCTAAATGACAAATACGGAATCAGGAAAGAAGCATTTTCTTATGGGGTGAAGATGGAGGTGGAAGTGACCACTAAGGAGTTAAAATCAAACCAAAGGAAACATGAGGAACTGGGAAGGAGGTGGATGTGGCTAAATGATTCCCTGGCACTGCAGACAGTCAAAAAAATTTAATATTAGATTTTGTTTAAAGAAATGTATTCCTGGAAGGATCTGCCAGTGTTAGAGTCTAGAGTAAGTGGAAACAAGGATAAGGATTAAGTGAGAAGATCTGCAAAGCTTTCTTGTGAACTGTATAGCCACTCAGATGTAGTAAAGTTTAATGAGATGTGAGTGATAAGAATAACAGGAAGTGGGATGAGGCTGGAGTTAGGAGGGCGGGCGTGGAGGGAGGCTGCCTTGAATCCCAGCTCTGCCATTGGTGGGGTGTAAGATATCGACCATGTCTCTGAACCTCTGTGCTGCCAATTTCTCATCCGTAAAAGGAAAATTAGATCTATTTTTATTTATTGTCCTATTAAAAATTCTACTGTCATGACAATGAGAGGGGCAATGTGGGTAAAGTGCTTATACTGGTACCTGGTAAGTGCCAAGTGTTAGAATACACTATCCATTCATATCACAAAGCTATTCTTGTCAAAAGAAAAACCCTCACCTAGTTCACCTAAGACATTAAGTATTCACCTGTGCATAGTTTTTATTTTCAACTCCACCATCCAGATCCTGCAACGGATGCCGTTGAGGGGAAACTGTTGCATGCCCAGCAGTAGATGAGGATGTGGCACCCCAGCCTTGTTTTTACAGAAAGCTCTGCAATTGCCATTGGTGCTTTTATCAGAAGAAACAGAGGTTTCATGTAAGCTCATCCTAAAGACAAGTGGTAGACCCAGGATCTGAATCAAGCTGCTGTAACTTATAAAACCTGAACCTATTTAATTTTTATATCTCCATCTGACTTTTGCTCATTAATCACTTATTTTGCCTCTGATTGGAAAATTCACCATAAAACACTACCCACTGGATAAGATCCAGGCTTTTTAGTATTGCACTCAAGTCCTCTATGGCCTGATCCATGCCTGATTCTCCAACTTTGTCTCTCTCCTTGCTCTCTATCATCACTCCATCATTGATAGACTCCCTTTTCCTCTCCAATTTTTTCGTTTTTTTGAAAGGAATCATAACTTCCCCACAACCACATCTCTCTGGTCTCTCCATCTATTCTTCCTCTCATGATCCCCTTTCTTCTGTTCGCCCTACATATAACTCAGACTTTGTCAATATTCACATGAAAAAGGAAACATCACAACTTGCAGAGGGAAAGTACAGTAAACAAAGGCTTCACTGAGACCAGTCCAACTGGGTTCCAAAGAACACTGACCACATACCTAATATGTGCAGTTGTTCCTGTTCCTCAAATGTACTGTGAGTATTTATTAAAATAATGTGCATTTGAAAGCAGGGCCTAAGTGTGACTGGAGATAGCAGTTGAAAGCACATAAATGAATGCTGCCCAAAGCCTTGTGCGTGCTAACTCCCACTTTGAGCTCAGTTTTCTCCAACTGCTCTTGAAAGCACAAGCTCAGCTGCAGTGGATCTCTTGGGGCTGAGCTGCTTGTGTGCACGTAACTATCATGTTCTCGTTCATGACACGTTCACTCCAAATAACCGCAGGTACCTGACCTCATGCCCGCTTTGGGAAAATGGGACAATCAGGTTCAGTGTATTTGCATTACGTGTCCTGGAAGTGAAACAGATGAGAGAAGGCAGTTTTGTTAGTCTTTTGGACAAAGGATGACTTTTTGAACTCTTTAAAAACAACAATTAGATCTCACATTAGGGCAATATCTTAAGAAAGCTCTACAAAAAAAACGTTTGCGAAAGAGGATTTGCCTTTTAGTTTTTGGGATTCTTGTACCAGCTAGACATAGCATAGGGCCCTGGGTAAAATATGAGCTTTATTGGTGCTGCAGAAAGAGCACAGGGAAGGAGTTAGACCTGAAGGTAAATTCCACCTCTGTTAATGCTGGGTAGTGTTGGGCAAGTACATTAAACTCCACTAAGTCTTACTTCTATCAGCTATAAAATGAGAATAGTAATAATTTCTAACATATGGAGTTACTATAATCCGTCAAAAACATTTATCTGTGCTACTTGCCTTGGAAACCAGAGCCTTACAGATAGCAGAAGACATAAATATAAGGAACCAAGACAAAGAGAAGAAAGCCTGTGCCATCAATAGTACAAACCCAGCTACGGCCAAGCAGAACCGCATCTCTTGTACGTGGAACCTTCTCTGAAAGCCCACATCTAGTCTGTGACTGTCCCAGAGCTGATCCATTTCTGTGAAACAAATCAAAATTCACAGAAGAGAGAGGAAGGCAAGAGAATGATATCATAACTGGAAATCTGAACTTGAACCATATCTTAAAACTGAATTGGGAATGGGGACACATCCAAAAATGTCTTCTTTGACTGTTATGTCAAACTTCAGTTGAATTGTGGGTAGGTGTTGAAGACAGTTTTTAATCTCTAAATAAAATGAAATAATGTTCAAGTGTGTGTGTGTATGTGTGTGTGTGTGTGTGTGTCAAGTGTGTGTGTGTGTCCAGGTTCCTAGGTAGGTAGGCCATTCTGAGAAAGGAATAGGAAATGGGCAAAGGGGTGGCAAAAGAGAACTGACTACAGAGGACAAGGAAAGCAGGAATATCAGAGTCTCAACTTAAACTTGTTTGCACTGATCTAATAATCCTTTATCTCAAACTGGAGAGATAAATTTTTATGCCTCTTCTGGCCTTGTAAAGATTGGACATTTTGAGAGGTGGTGATGCAAGAGGTTGGTTTTCTCAGACCCATGGTGGACAAGAGATAAGGAATAGTCACAAGATCCAAAGAGAGCAAAAAGTAGAAAACTAGACCCAAAGGTAACCCCATGAATGCCAGCCTGCCCCTCTACCTCAGCATGGAGCACTCCTGGAAATTCTAGGAAGCAAATTAATCTTCTCCAAAAGGCATGGAACAGAGACTGAGATGATATTATCTCAATCCTAAAAGTTGATGCCCATGTAAGAAAAGAGGTATCTCAGGAATAAGATCATGTGAACTCTCAGTGATAGAGGCCATCCTTCTGCCCCACTCTTCTTACAGTACCAAGTCTTGTTCAGAAGTTTGCTCAGGTAGATATAGACTTAGGCACTAGAACAGAGACCTTGAGCCTAACAGAAGAAACCATAGGCCCAAATCGTCATCATGTTGGCCTAGGATCTGACTTCCTTAATAAGACCCCTAAAGCACATTGAAGTAAAATCAAGAATCAAAAATTGGGATGGATTCAAACTTCTCAGCAAAGGAAATAATCAATAATGTGAGGAGAGAGGTTACAGACTGGGAGAAAATCTTTACCACATGTACTTCCAATAAGGCATTAATCTCTAGAATATACAAAGAATTTAAAAACTCAACACCAAAAAATAAATGGGCTAAGGAACTGAATAGACACTTCACAGAATAAGAAATACATTTGATCAACAAATATATGAACAAGTGTTCAACATCTCTAGCAATTAGAGAAATACAAATCAATACTACACTAGATTTCATCTCACTCCAGTCAGAATGGCAATCATCAAGAATAGAGGCAACAATAAGGGTTGGCGAGGATGTGGGGGAAAAGGTATACTCATACATTGCTGGTGGGTATATTGTTATGTGCGTTATACATTCAATGGAATATTACACAGTTTTAAAGAAGAATAAAATTATGGAATTTGCTGGTAAATGGATGGAGTTGGAGAATATCATGCTAAGTGAAATAAGCCAATCCCCAAAAAACAAAGGCCAAATGTCTTCTCTAATATGTGGATGAAAATTCACAATGCGGGGGGCAGCTAGGGAAGAATAGAGTTACCTTAGATTAGGTAGAGGGGAGTGAAAAGAGGGGAATGAAGAGAGGGGAGGGAGGGGATATGTGGATAGAAAGGATAGTAGAATGAAACATATGTCACTACTTTATGTATATGTATGACTGCATGACCAAAATTATTCTACAACATGTACACTCAGAAGAATGAGAAATTATATCCCATCTATATATCAAAGTGCATAAATGCATTCTACTGTCATGTATGACTAATAAAATCAAATTTTAAAATATATTTTAAAAAGCAATCTGTTAAAAAAAAAAAAGAATTATAAGAACATAATGATCCTGGGGAAAGTTCCCCTCTAAGATGTCCTCTGGACATTTACAAAATGGGATGACCTTGACAATTTAAGAACAACCTGTCCAACTTCCCGTGATCAAGATGCCCTATCCTCAGGCTGTCTGAAATGTATTAACCACATCTTCATCTGCATTTTCTTGGAGGTACTATCCTGACTAACTCAGCTCTACGTTTTCTTTCCATTCATATTTATTAATACCAATGTCCATGACTCAACCTTATCATGCAGGTGTGGCCCAGACTTTGTTAGGTCCCAGGCTACCTCCATTTGAAGTAACCTCTTGAGTCATTCCCACACTGTTGTTTTGGCCTGGGTTTTTTATGGCTGCTAATTTCCTCCACCATGTGCTAACTTTGTAGTTTAGCCTTCAGAGGGTAATCTTATTTTCCTTGTTCCCAAGTCCTTCGAAGACAACTCACTATAGCCTTGAGTATGGAAAACTAGTGTAATGAACTTGGCACTTATTTGAGTTCAATAAATGCTAATCCCCTCGTTTCCCTTAGGGGATAAAAGACTATGGCAATCTATTTCAGAACAAGTATTTAATAAGTGCTGGCAGAGAGTAGTGAGTTAATAACGGCGGCTGCTGTGTAAAATATATTGGCAAAGTGAGCTGAGAACTGTTATGCATTTATTGTTCACCACTAATAATGTAGACTGCAACTTACTTTCAATATTGAGATGAATGAGAAGGGTATTGATTATAATTGCATGTATCTAGACAGAAGCTTTGATTCCAAAGTTGTCTGGAAGATAACATGAGGTAGTATGAACCTATAGAAGTGATGAATTGTTAAATTTGTTGATGACACTAACATAATATATTCCTATCGTCAATTTATCTTTACACATCTGTCTGCTGTACTAATTTGTAAAATCCTTGAAGTCAGAAATACGTCTAGTTAATCCTTTATCCCTAGCATCTTGCAGTGCCTACTATGCAATGTTATTAGCGTGTACATTGGACATACAACAGATCTTTCCACTTAAGAAATCACCTTACCAGTGGAAGAACCAGATCCATGTTATTCCATTACTATGTAAATATCCATCCCTCCTGTTGTTTTTGTCCTCAGAGGCTAATATTTCTCTTCTTTCCATTTGAAACTTTTGTAAAAGAATGAGGAAGTGAGGTTTCGAGGTTTGGTGTGGATGGAGGATCTTTGTGATGTCAGTTCTTTAGTTTGTTTTATTTTAAGAGATTAACTCTGAAACATTTGCTACTGGTCCAAACAACCCTTCCAGAGGTGGAATGTGAAGAACAAAATAATAAAACTCTTTGGCCAAGACAGAATCCTAAAAAGCCAGAGAACCTCAACCACACTCACTTCACGGCCAGTGTCGATGTCGCTGCAACTCCATGTCCACCGGAGACAGTGTTCCCTGAGCGTGGAGAGCCACTCCACAGCCTGCCGCCATGGGAAGCCATCCGGCTGCTGGGATCCTGGGAGGGGAGAAGGTGAAGGGAAACGAGAGCTTGCTGTGTGTGCTCCGTGCCAGACTGTCATCTGGATGGTTCATGTGGTGTGTTCAGTCCCATGAGAAAGAGAGCCTATGCTTTCCATTGTGGAGACAGACAAGGTGATGTGCCCACAGCAGGATAGCAAGAAGTGGCTTGGGTTTTTTTATTTTGATCTGGTTCAAAAATCTCTGTTCCTCATAAACCGCTATTTCCCCATGTACTTTTTATTAAAAGAATCATCTGGAACACTTGATAAAAATGTACATTTCTAGGCCACTGGCTGGAGATCTTGAGGAGGTAAGCCTGGGAGGGGAGTTCAGCTTATGAAACTTCAGTAACTACCCCAGGTGGTTTCTACATCAAGTGAGGATGACATCCCCTCCCCACATTCTACCTTCCCAGAAACACCCAAGGCATCAAATAGTCCCAGCCAGACAGGGGCCTGAAAGGCTTGAAGTTTCCCTCCTTTAATCTACCTCATCTTCCTTGCCCTCCATTCTTTCATCTATTTATTTCATTGTGTGAACAATAAAAGCATATTCATGGTGTGTCTGTCATCTGAGCCTCAATCATCCTTCCCAACAAACTTACTCCTTTGAGACTCTCCTATACGAAAGTTCTGAAATCCACTATGAAGAGAACATAACCATGGTTAATCTCATTCTAGAAAGTCTAGGCAAAAAAAAAAAGCATTAGTCAAAAAGCATTAGTGAAAATTCTTTTTCGACTCCCTTCGCCATCTGCCTTTTCCCTCTGTGTATCTGTTTCTGCATCTCTGTTTCTCACTTTTACAGAAAACCTATGGACACCTGTATCTTGCCGCTAAACTTTGAAGTGCTTGTGAGTTTGTACTTACTGAGTTGAGGAGTTAACTCTAATCAAACCAGTATTTGTGAAATATTTCCCTTGAAGTGTCCTTGATAGTAGAGGAAATTACTTGTGCCCCCAGGAGTTGTGAAAACCATAGCTTTATCATCCTACAAAAATCATGAAATCCATTTAGTATTTCTAAAAATTTTGCCCTAAAATTTTATGTGAACTTGACTTTCTAATTTAAAATAAATCTATATTGACTTTAATATATATTTTTATTTTTTTCTCAGTGTCTTTGAATACATTTGAATATATACGTGTGTGTGTATATTTTTTCTGAAGGCATTTGCATCCCAGTGTACACATGAAAACACATTGCATTCACCCACCACATGCATTGATACCTCAGCTTAGATAAGTTTCGTAGATCAGGTAACTTTCCCAGAGACAAGGTGACCCAAGATGGGAATTCCTTATATAGGAAAGTGAAAAGAAAAGCCCCAAACAGTGTTATGATTTTGTACATCCCCCAACACTGGATGTTAAATGAAAGGGACCCAATTGTGCATTGATTGGAGTAGAAATATCACTTCAGGTCAGACTCTGCTTCTCAAATCTCTCCAGACTAAAGGACTCAGGCCTCTGTTGTTTTCCAAACTACAAGTTGCTTTCTTTTACACCATCATATTTGAGAATAATATCAACTTTGTAGGATGAGAAAAGTAGAAATGATTATCCTTTTGTCAAAATAGAAGAGAGGTCAGTAGAGTATAAGCAAGAGACCATGAGGAAAGGAAATGGGGAGGGAACGGGAAATAACTGGGGAAGGAAGTTGACCAAATTATGCCATGTGCATGTGTGAATATGTCACAATGCATTTCAGTTTTATATATAAGTACAGTGCACCAATTGAATTAATTAATTAATTAGAGGAAGATCAACAGAGTAGAGAGAGGGGATCAGGCCTCTAACATACCAGCCTCCTAACATACCAGCTTTCAGAGTATAAACATAGAACTATGTACTCACTGCCCAATCAAAAAAAAAAAAAATCCTCCTGAGTTTTCAACAATAACTGTCATATTTTTTTCAGAGTAGTCCAATCTGATACCAAGAATTCCAAGTTGGATCAGGATCTGTATTAAAGAAAACTCTCCATTTACATGAAATGTACTCTCTTTACCCAGAACGGGTAGGGTCTTGAGGGCACAATTCAGCTCAAAGAGGCCTTGACTCTTTATCGTCCATCAGGCAAGGTGAAAAGCTCACTGAAACCCCAGTGAGATTGGATTTAACATAAACTTCCTGAGCTGAATTCCATTATTGCTAAAATAACTAGAGGGGAGTCATTTAAATATTTTCCAGAATACCAGTAAGGGGTCTTATTTAGCTTTTAACTAGGAGAATTTTAAGAAGAGTTCATCCTCCCTGCAAGTGTCAAGAATAAATTAAATTTTATATCTAGAAGGAACATTAAAGGCATACTATTTCAATCTTTTTGCTGATTAAAAATTCCCTGCTAGAAGTGAAGCCAGACAGCTAATGTCCAGCAGTAGATGTCATTAGTTCCCCAAAACCTAATTTCATTGTTGGACATATGAGTGTGTTGAAAAGATACAAGCCAAGGTGATGTGGACAGCTCTGAGGGCATATTACAGCCCCCATCAGAACAAAGACATATGTGGTGAATCTCCTGTGCTTCCTACAGCTAGGTTTGATGACAGTTATGGTGAAAACTGCTAATGATCCAAACATCTAATAGAATCTCGTTCAGTTAAAATAAGCACATGCGAGACGTTGTTAACTCACCCACTGATAATTTCTGTTTTAAAGATGAGAAGTATTAACAATGCATGCACAGAATTCTTAAGAAGCCACTATTGGTTGTTCAGAAATGATTTAAACTTGAAAAATCGTAAATATGTTCAATCAAACATAATGGAGAAAATCAACATGGTGCAGAACTGATATGCAACAACTATCAAAAATTCAAAAATATTTGGGCAACTTCACTATAATCCTGTCATTCACTCACTCCATTAACTTTTCACTATTTGATATTTATTTAACATCTACTATTTGTGAGGCTCCATGAGGTGCCAGAAAATAAAGATGATAATAAAGTCTCTACCCAAAGGAGTTTGCAATCTAGCAGAAAAGACAAACCAGGCCTGTGATGGTAACCTTAATAAAGAAAGCTCATCTCTCTACCACTTGCTTCTTCGCACCACAGAAACTGGGTAAGGAATTCTCAGAGTTTTCCTCACAGCTGTAAGCCAATACTTCCTAGAGAGTTTTGGGCAGCTCTGTCATTAGCCTGAGGGTTTGTTCCACTCTTCATTTCAATCCAAAACAAACAGCTCTAAAAAACCTATTATTCATGTTGTAGGATTATGTAAGAAGGAGAAGGAGAAAAGGGAACTCATCTTTTAAGTGCCTGATATTATTAGTTATTGCTCTATTGGATGTTTTACATTCAATATCTGCTTTCATCCAATGTTTACTTTCATCAAAAGAAAAATTCCATTAAGCTAACAATTATTACATCAATTTTATATCAGAGGACACTAAAGCAGGGTGGATCATACCACATGTCTAAAACTACACACTAATTAGTAAGTACCTGAGGAAAGAGTAGACGGTTTTAAATTCCTAAAAAAAAAAAAAAAAAAATTTGTAAGGCTAAGGCCAGCCCATTCCCATGACTTTGAAAGCTTCATTTTGCATTATTGTTGGTGAGTAGTCCTCCACCTACTATCAACAGGGCACTATCCACCTGTTTAATTAAATTCAATCCAACAAAGCCCTTGACTCTCCAAACTGTACCTGGCAAGTCTTGGAGATACAAGTAAGAATCAGACTTGGTTCCCTTCTTTAAGGAGTCTAAGTCTAAGAAACGGGGGGCGGAAAGCTGAAACAGAAATGGAGAAGCACTGGTGTTTCTGTTCAGTGGTCACCACTAGCCTCTCCGTGGTCAGCCTTGACTTGCTTTTCTATCCCATGCTCTTCCCTCTTCCCACGAACTCCACCCCAACCACAATGCCATTCTCTCAATTCCTAACACGTCGCCAGGGCTTTCTTCTGACCTCACACACCTCGCTTCCTCCACCTTCACCGATCTTCCTCTTTACACTGACCTCCTCACCTAATTACTTTCCCCTCATCTTTTAGGACAGATCTCCACCCGTGACCCCTCTAGGTTGCAATATGCTCCCCTGCTTGTTTGAAACACATTACCATGGGTGAGTTCTGCTGAGGTCTTACTCAGATCAGGAAAGATGGATCAGAGACAGATTCACAACTTTATTGCTCATAGTTTCGTGAAGAGTACATGCTGTGCCACTTGGGACCACATGGGAAAGCACAGAGTTAGTTCCAAGGCAAAAGGGAGAAGGGGAGCTGTGGCCAAGCACCCTTACTGTAGTTTCCAGGGGAAGGAACAGATGGCACAGAGTAAGCAGGCTTAGGATGGACTGGCTGGAATACATTCAATGGGCTCTCAGGTGCAGGGTCTGTCCCCAGTTTTCTGCTACCTGAACCTGGGATAGTCAGGGTTGTCAGATAGTATTCAGAAGTATAGGAACTCAATTAGAGAGGTATTTAGGAATGTGGAATTAATCAGTTGTTCAAGAGAAGAAACTGGCAGACCTCTAGGTAGGGTCTCCAAGCTAGATTAAAATACCATTTTATAAAACTATGTTACACTGTTGTGTCATAGCACCCTAGATAACTCATTATAAAGTGAATTCTGTGTTGGAATTGCTTATTAAATTCTCCATCTTTCCTACTTATTAAACTTGCACTTTGAGTGCAGGAGCATCCCTGGCATCCAGACTTATGAGATATCTGATAAGTGTTTGAAAGGAAGGGAATGGCTTTGAAACCGTGTTTTGAAGGATGAATAGGAGTCCCCTAGTAGTGGTTGATTTTGGGTGGGAAGTTCGAACAAAGGAAAAAGTACACCAAACCTTTGAGACTTGCTAAAAAGCATTCCAGATCAGTCAACAGTTTTGAGTTTTTTTAGCTTAGCATTTAGGGAGAAAAAACAGCAGGCAGTGAGACTAGAAAAGATAGCTTGAGGTCAAATAACAAAAAACTTGATAGGTTAAGGAATTTGAATTTCATCTTAAATGCAATGGGGAGGTTTCAATCTTAGCACAAGAAGAGTCTGACCAATAAGTGCCATAGATTGTTTCATTAAATGGAAAAGAAACAGGAAAGATAAAAACATCCTACCACAGGATATGCCCAGTGTTGAGCAGTACAGTCCTTTTGAAGTACAAACATTCTCACCTTTATAGTCAGATTCCCTGTTCAGTCTATGATGGGACCATGACAGAGACAGAATTCTGTATATTGGTGGCCCCTGGAGTGAACCACAAAGAAATCCTTCAGCTACTATCTCCAACAGATCCCCCCCCCTTGTTTTTCATTTCTTTTCCCAGTATAGTATGAGTAGATGAAAAAGAAGCATACAGAACTATAGATAGTGCATATTTCTGAGTAATACGTAATGCCTAAGATATAATTGCTAAACTCATAAAAGATCTGGTCTCTAAGCAAGCTATATTTACTTAGTGACTGTCCAACTATCTTTAAATTACTGTTTAATAACTAGCCTGCTCTATTATTAAGGAGAAGCCATACATGGTGAGATATTGTACGACAGTTTATTATTTCTCTTCAGACACAGACATGACACCATAACATTAAGAAGTCATGTCTTTGGCCATATTCAAATAAATAAAATATACTAAAAGCCACAATCTGTGAAGGATCGCAGGGTTTCCATAAGAAAGCAAAAATGTAGATGCAGACAGCTGATTTGCTCAGTTCCTTCACAAACCCTTTTGCAGCCTGCTCCATGTGAGACACAAAGAGCTTTTGTGACGCACATGCTGTGTATCACAAATGGAGAGTCCTGGCCAAAGAAAATATACAGTTACCAGAAGAGTAAACCCAGGATGAAAAGCGCAAAGGTAGCATCAATAGTCGGCCAATTCGCCGTTGGTCCCATCTGGTTAGAATCACATCATCAGAATGAGAGCCAGAGTAGACCTTCCAGGTCATCCCATCCATCGGCTTGCCAACACAACAGTCATCTTTTGGAGGACCAAGTCCAGTTCAATTTCATGTGTCCCGAGAGACGAGAATTCCACAGATTCTGTGGGCAAGATATTTACAGTATTTAAAGAGGAAAATGTAATTGTGGTAGCAATCTCGGCCAGTGGGAAAAAAAAAAAAAAAAGAAATTGGGTTCAGCCTTTGAAAACATAAGGGATAGGTGTTTCCAAGCAGCCACTCTCTCAGTACAAGGCAAGCTTGAAGCACGGTGTGGCTTATGATTTAGGGGGAAAGAAGAGTGGCTGTGATGAGTACCAAGATTTAAAGGAAGCTCAGCACTCTGTCATTTGAGCTTCTAGAATAAGAAAAACTGTATCTCAGTGGTTAAAACATTCTTCTATCCACAGAAGACACTGGGACAGCTGTGACGAGGAACCAGATAGGATGTTGGCAAAAGAGGAGACCTATGAATCAGAGCTACAGGGTCTCACCTTATACACTAGAGGACATCCATCTGTTCCTCATTTGAGAGATGGTGAGAGATAGGAAGACACTTGGCATTCAAGAGAAAGTCTCCATAAAGTGTCAAGATACAGAATCAGGTCATTTGCCAAATTTTCAAAGGGTTGAAGGTAAGATCAAAGCTGATGAAGTCAAGAGTTTGGGAGTAGGGAGATCTAGTACAAACAGACTTAAGTTGAGAGGAATGAGGGGTTCTAAATGATTGCCTTAAAGGGTCATTTTTATTGTTCTCCCAAAGATAAATTGAATTTTGAAAAGTCACTGTCTTTAAAAGTCATTTTTTTTCCCTTTGGGTCAAAAGAAGTGTTGTGTGGTGGTCAAATTATAAAGTAGAAGTATTCTGGGTCCCCAGGAGACAGGACTGGGAAGTGGGGAAGTAGTGCCCTCCTGCTCCCAGCCCACTTTTCCTATGAAGGCCCCTCTTGCACTTTAGTGGAACCCCTGGTTTTGATTTGCAATGCCAGGTCTCAACTGCATAACCAACATTCTACCATGTTGATCATTCTGTGGTGGATACGTAAAAATGAAAACGCATAGCTCTTGAATGGGAAACTTAACACACAGAATTGAGAGAACCAAACACAAAGCCAGATTTGTTTGTGACATCAAGAACTCCAGATGTCTGTCGAAGTGGTCACACAAAATATTCCCTCAGAGGATAGGAAAGGCAGCAGAATACAACAGACACTAGTATGGCAATATGTAAATCAATGGATGTGTAACTGATGTGATTCTGCAATCTGTATATGGGGTAAAAATGGGAGCTCATAACCCACTTGAATCAAATTGTGAAATATGATATATCAAGAACTATGTAATGTTTTGAACAGCCAACAATAAAAAAAAAAAAAAAAAGATCACAAGATGACTTCTGACGTTCTAGGTGTCCAGATATGATACCCAGGAAAAGGAGGAGGACCCCGTCCTTCACTATCTATGCCATTGTATGAACAGGAAGATGCTTCACAGAAGCTCCCATTAGACCTACCCTTTGGTGACGACCATCTTAGTCTATTTTTTTAATCAGTGTTGGCAGAAGAAATGAAATTCATATGACAGTCTAGTTAAACACAAATCTGGATAAGGGAGAGAGTAGGAAACAAACAAAACCATATTTCCATTAGCAAGAAAGAAGGATGGTGTACCCATTGAGTTTAGGGAAAAAAAAAAAACACTGTTGACTACACTATCAAGATCTAGTTTCTTCTTTGATTGTCCTGATACTTAGTCCTTAAAATGCTCTATTTTGGAGGTTTGTCTTTGAGGAAATATCAGTTTTTTCCTCACTACTTAAGTGAGTTGACATAGGGGTTTCTGTTAGCTAAGTACCATAAGCCTTCTGTATCCGTGGCTTCTACATCTGCAGATTCAACCAAAGGCAGATGAAAAATATTTGAAAGAAAAAATGGTGCATCTGTCCTAGACATGTATAGATTATTATGCCCTCAGCTCTACATGATAACACATATTTACATAGCATTTCATTGTATTAAGTATTTTAAGCCATTTAGCAATGATTTAAAGTGACAGGAGAATCTAAGCAGGGTATATGCAAATGCTAAGCCATTTTACATGAGGAACATGAGCATTCTCAGATTTTGGTGTCTGCAGGGAGGCCTGAACCAGTCGCCCAGGCACACTGGGGAGTGACTATGTCCCAACTGATAGTGGAGGTTGGAAAGCATTTTTGCAACCAGCTCACAAATTGTACTCCCTAGGCTTTTCTTCAACACTCCCTTTCTTGCCTGTCACTAAATTTAAACGTTTTGTTAAAGCAGCTGATTTTCATTGAGAAGAATCAAGAAATATGGTAGAAGAAAAACATGGGCTGCCTTTGTAAGATGAAGTCGCATTTTCCTCTCCAAGTTTAAATGAATTTATCCATAGTGAACTGACACACCAAGTGGGAGAAGAAAGGTGTTTTTCCTTGGAGTAACCAAGGAAAATAAAACAATGCCCATGAACTCCTCAAGAGGTGTACTGTTACCATGTTTTGCCCATTGTTGGGTATCTAATACTTAGCAATATGCCCGGAACATGGCAAGTGCTGCACAAATGAATGGCGAATAAATTGAAGGAGACCAGATATTACGGTTTGGAGGTGAGGTTTCCTCCAAAAGCTCACGTGTGAGACAATGCAAGAAGGTTCAGAGGAGAAATGATTGGGTTGTAAAGATCTTAATTCAATCAGTGATTTAATCCCTTGATAGGGGTTAGCTGAGTGGTAACTGAAATGGTAAGGTGTGGCTGGAGGAGGTGGGAATTGAGGTGTGGCTTTGGAGTATTTCCATCTGGCCAGTGGAGTCTCTGTCTTTCTCTGTTTCCTGGTCATCATCTTATGAGCTACTTCCCTCCACATACTCTTCAGCCTTGATGGTCAGCCTCACCTAGAGCCTTGAGAAATAGAGCCAGCCTTCTATGGACTAAGACCTCTGAAACCATGAGCCCTAAAATAAACCTTTTTCCCCTGCAGCTGCTCTGGTTGGGCCCTTTTAGTAACAGCAGCAAAAAAGCTGACTAAAACTCCAGAGATCTATAAATTAATTTTTATTGTCAGTATCATTAGGTATGTCCTGGTTGTTTATAAGCATATTTAAGTATGAGACTGAGCTGTGTTAGTACCTTGAAAGAAGCCAAACACTAAACATGGTTCTACAGTAGCTGGACTGATAGTGTAGATGTGAGAATTTTGAGGCAGAGGTTGTTAACTGTTTATTAAAATAAAATCTATGTTCAACTGTCTAGGATGGCAGGAATAATCACAATGTATAAATCTAAAACCTGTGTGCATAGGTATCACAGTTCACAGTGACTGACTGTCCTGCTTCCTGTCATTCTTCCAAGAGTCCTGGAGGCACACTAGGTCATAGTACTTAGCTTCCCTTCCAGATTAGGCAAGGTGACTAAGTTCCAGCCAATAGACATCAGTAAACTTGATGGTTTTATTTCTGGGTATGTTTTTTTTTTTTAATATTTTTAGTTGTCAATGGGTATTTATTTTACTTATTTTTTTATTTTTTTTTTAAAGCGAGAGAGAGAGAGAGAATTTTTTAATATGTATTTTTTAGTTTTCGGCGGACACAACATCTTTGTTTGTATGTGGTGCTGAGGATCGAACCCGGGCCACACGCATGCAAGGCGAGCACACTACCACTTGATCCACATCCCCAGCCCTTATTTTACTTATTTATATGCTGTTCTGAGAATTGAACCCACTTCTTCACACAGGCTAGGCAAGTGCTCTACCACTGAGCCACAACCCCAACCCCTCTGGGTGTGGTTTTTAAGCAGCAAGTATGACATCTCCATGTCCCTTTTCTAGTGTCCCACAAGCTGGCTGAGGATGACAGTAAAATTCCAGGGAGTACCAGAGCAACAAGCTGGAAGGTACCTATATTTATGAGTTGCTGTGATAAGTGATAAATGCCAAGAAGAGATATCTGTAATCAGAATTTATCTGTTATATATCATGCCAATTTGGGGTGCCACAGTGCAACCTAATTAAAAATGTTAGAACTTGTATAGACCTATTTGGCTTATGGGCACAATGCTAGATTTGTCAACAACTTAGGGTGATAGGGTGAATGGTAGTAAAGAAAAACATCTGCAATAAGCCTGACTGTACTCTGCAGTTCACGATTTTTTGACATACACTAGCTTCTGTGAACCTCCCGTTGACCCCAAAGAATAGGTCCAACATGATCATCCTCATTTCAGAGGTGAGAAAAGCAATGATCAGCAAGGTTAAACAATTGTCCAAGTCTGATGAGAGCTAGACTTTGACTAAAGCTTAAGTCTTTATCCCAGAGCCTTTGATTTTCTCATTGTAAAATTCTGAATGTCTGCCTCTGTCTAAAATATTTTCTTGATGGATGAGTTTACTGCAGAAATTCACCCAATGGATTAGGGGGGCTCTTTAGAAGATTCAATCACTTGAGTTCTAAATATAGAACCTAAATGTGGAAGGATTTACAAATCCAGAGGATTTAGCAATGTGGTTGGATCTACCACAGACTATTTTTCTTTGTAATTTCTCTCAACGTCTTGGATTTGGATAGCTCCTCCTAATGCTATTGAGCTCACTCTCCTTCTCCTAAAACAAAACCTCCTCTGGCACATCCCTGAGACTTTTCTGGTCATCCTCCACTTGAACACCTTTAGTGATAGAGTACTTACACTTCAAATGCTTCTTCAGCCTGTTTTAGGTTAGAGAACCCTTCCTGGTGTACCAAGAACCTTTCCAGTTCTAAATCAGAAAGTCCCTGTGTTGGTCAACTTTTCATCACTTTGACCAAAGACCTGACAAGAAAAATTTAGAAAAAGAAACATTTATTGTGGCTCACAGTTTTAGAGTTCTCAATCCATAGATGGTTAACTCCACTTCTCTGGGCCCAATATGAGACAGAACATCATGGTGGAAGAATATGGTGGAGGAAAGCTGCTCAGGACAAGAAAGGAGAGAGAGAGAGAGAGAGAGAGAGAGAGAGAGAGAGAGAGAGAGAGAGAGAGAGAGCTCTGCTCATCTGCTCACCAGGGACAAAATATAAACACCTAAAGACATATCCCAAGTGACCTACCTTATCTCTCTATGGTTACCAGTTAACCCACATCCGTGGATTAACACATTGATTAGTTTAAGGTTCTCATAACCCAATCCTTTCACTTAAGATTTTTGCATTTTCTCATACATGAACTTTTGGAGGACACCTCAGATCTAATCCATAATGGTCTCACATTCTGGGAATGACCCAAGTGTTAAGCAAACTGAAGTGGTTAGTCAACTACCACTGATGAACAATGGAAATTATTAAAACCCTCAAGTGAAATGGAGAATAACTTGCTATAATAAAAATTAGCCTGTTGCTATGGTTTAGATATTAGATGTCCTCCAAAAGCTCATGTGTGAGACAGGCAAGAAAGTTTAGAGGTGAAATGATTGAGTCGTGAGAATCTTAACCTAATCAGTGCATTAACCCCCTGATAAGGATTAATTGGGTAGTAATTAGGCAAGCAGGGTGTTACTGGAGGAGGTGGATTATTGGGAGTGTGCCTATTTATATTTTGTCCTCGTTGAGCAGAGCTCTCTCTCCACTTACTGGGGCTATGTTCCGAGGCACATTCCTTGGTCACCTTCTTCTGCCTCACTCAGACCCTGAAGAGTGGAGTCAGTTATCTATAGACTGAGACCTCTGAAATGTGAGTGATAAATAAACTTTTCCTACTTTAAATTTGTTTTTGTCAGGCCTTTTGGTCACAACAACAACAACAAAAGCTAAAACATCTGCATTGCCTTTGTTAGTGTCTATTTTCAACTTTTTTTTTTTTTTTTTGCTGATATCTGGATTATTTCTGGTTTTCTCTACTTAGTGTAAACCAAAGATTCAATCCAAATTTCAAATTTTTGGTTCCAAAAGATAGCACCTGCTGATATTCTAGCAAACATCAACATAACTTACATAAATTATTCTCCCTATAAGCCTAGAGTATAACCCTATTGAGATTGTTTTTCTTGGTTCCCCAGGCTGACTTTTATAATGGAATTAATGGCAATAAAAATAAATGCATTCCTCTTATAATCTATCATGTATTTGTTAAAAGTAACTAATTTTTAAACATGAATTATTTTCTCACTACATGCTCTTCAGAAAAACAATATTATATCTTCTAAGGTTTCACCACTGAACTTAGTGTTCCTCTGAGACTTGAACATTTTTTTCTTTCTCTTTCTTCTCTCTCTCTCTCGTTAATATGAGTGTACCACATAGTCTTTGGGGAAAGGAACCGTTTCTACATTATTAAGTGCAGAGGGACTAGCAAAGTCAAGAAATTCATGGTTTATGGGCTTTCACAAACAGAGCAACAGGGTCATGGTCAACATCATCCTTTCATTCCCACTCGGTACTTTCAGGGAGGTGTTTTTGGGGGGCAAAACAACTTTCTTTAGTGACAGGCACATCCACTTCATTGCTTTGTTTCCTGTTGAATCAAGACTGAAATGCTAAGAGACCATTTGGTTTCTGCACCCAGCCAGAGAGAGTTCTATGCTGTTTTGATTTTTTGGTCACTTATGTCATCTACCAGATAAATTTGAATAGTGAAAAGAGGGAATGAAATTGGGTTATCATAATGAGTCTGAGAATATTGAGAAGGAAATATTTCTAGAGAAGGCTTAGGTTGGCATTATCTTTGGAAAGGTTAATAATGCTGTCTTGTAAATGGACTGAGACTTGAGGTCTGAACTTTGAAATGACAACGTGTTAGAGCTGGGATAGTACTTCAGAGATCATTCAGTTCATTCACCCTATTTCACAGATGGGAATATTGAAGTGCAAAGAGTACATATCTTCCCACTGGTGACTAATGGCAGAGCTCTGAAGGTCACCAAGATGACCTCTCCCTATAAAACAACAAGTCAAAGCAGTGACTTCTCACCTTTAGAAGGCTGATAGCATCATTATGTACCAGATACATGCCATGGAACCTGGTGTGATCTCTTGCAATTTCAGGAGGTTCACACACCTCATACAAGTAGTCATCCTTTGATTTCCTTCCATTTTCACCTGGGGTTATGGGCTAAATCCTGAGTGGGCTCTCCATATAATGGATAAGCTACATTAAAATTTAATATTTGAAATATACTAATTTTAAATAAATTATTAATTTTGGTATTTATGTACTCATATTAATGCTTTAGGAAAGTTTTTTATGGACAATTTTTTTGGATATTAGGCTTAAAGATCAGAAATTTGCCTCAGGTATTGGTAAGAGCTTAGTGGTATGACTCAAATCAATACACTAGAATATCTAGATTGGATTTTTCTGTATTTGCCTGTGACTGAAACTTCCCATACAATGACAATCTCTTCCCTTCAGTTTCGGAATGGCTTCTCTTGCCCAGCTGGCTTATCTCTGATAAGTGTGCAATATTATTAACTAATATATTTTGTGCTCTTATCCTACACCAAGTATATGCCAATGGACTTGGGTACTATATCTCTTCACAGTAGCATAAGTTGCTATATATTGTATACATTTTCCAACTAAAAGAATCAACTCCCAAAACATTTAAATATTTCCAAGATCATCAACTTAGTTTAATGGCCGTCTCACCAGGGAAATTACCCATTCTTATCCCAAATCAACCCTGACCTTCAATAACTGTTGTTAAGATTGTAGTTAGGTCACATTGTATTGAGCAAAGTGTTTGCAAAGATTGGCAGAATGTGTCTGCTCAATTTTGAATTATTTCTCCCAAGCCACCTTTCAACAATGGACCAGGATTGATATGATTATACAAGTTGCCAGTCTAGGTCTGCATCCACAATGGTGTCACCCAACTGGCATGGGCTTCAGGCAAGTCAAGGTCACCAACACCTTGCTGAGTCCTGGGCACAGAGCAAGCTGCAGCCTCCTGTTAAGGTCCACCACTTCGCTGAAGACACAGGGCATGTCTTGAGGCCCGTGGAGAGATCTCGACCTTCTGGAAGACAGAGCAGCCTTTGACTATAATACTTAACCATTGACATTACTAAAAAGAGAAAATGTTTCATTCATTAATTCACAATACAATTTGATAAACATCTGTGTGCAACATATGAAAGGAAAACATCACCAAAGAAATGAGTCCTTCCCTTAAAAAACTTAAATCGTAGTAAAAGAAGCAGACAGATGGAATGGTAAGAAAAAGGAAAGGGGGAGAAGAAGAAGCAAGACTAAGGAATGGAATTCAGATGTTAATAGAAGCACTGATTTTTTTTTTTTTACTGCTAATTATCTTAAAAAAATAGTGAGCTCTCTAATTTTCAATTTCCTCGTCCATGAAGTAGGCATAAAAGTGGGCAGAACAAAAAAAAAAGCCTTTTTAAAATGTTATAATAAGAGTATAATCATGGGTATTCATTTGCTTTCAGGTCCAGAGTTGGCCAAGCAGGATGTCCCTATTTTCTGTGCCACAACAAAGAGCCGATGAGTGGGCAAGATCCTTCCATCTCCCAACCCAACAATGCTCTTATCCAAAAGTACAGACCCTGAGACAGGGGACTAAAAGAAAATGAAAAATTGCTTTGACCCAGCCACACAGTAATCAAAAAGATAGTTACATATGGTGAGGAATAGCCTCTCTCCAAGTTCTCTGGGGTGTTCCTTAGGTGACAGCCTTTGAAAACATGTTTTGGGTTAAACAAACATTGATGGAGAGCTCTGTCTTATCTTTTCTTGTTTTGTTTTTTAACATCTTCAGTCCTGATGGTGATTCCCTATCACTTTTGGAGTTTGTTTACAAATACCAATGCCAAGCCCCTCCCCAGAAAAAACGTCTTTGAAGCCAGAGTCCCAAAAGCTGCACATTGCAGAAACGTTTCAGGTGATGCTGAAACCCAGCCATCTAGGCGAAGAATTCACTTCAGGAGAGTCTCATGGCATTTAGAGAGAGAGAGAAAAAAAATCAAAAACTAAAGTCTCCTATCTGCAAAAGTGACTCAAGATGACTAGGTCTTATACACCAGGAGATGCCTTTCTTGACTATGTGACCATTTCTTTGTTGACCTGAATGAATGTCATACACAATACCCCTCCCTATAATGCATCTCGTCCCTGTCTTTTCTTCTCCCTTGACTTCCACATCTGTTCACACATCGAATCATGTCCACCCATTTTTCTTAATATTTCTCCATCCTTCCCATGCTTTCCCTCTCCATTTACAATGCAAGGTATATGAAGATTATGAAGGCTTTTCACACATAGGAAGAATATTATCTGCATAAAAATAACAGTGTTGAATATTAAGATGAAGAAAGAAAAGAAAATTATGGGAGCTGCATGTACAGTAACTTCTAGGCGTGAACATTGTGTTAGGTCGCCATCCACTGAATGATTCTTATTCTCACAACAGCTTCATGACTTCATTTGGTTATCTCAAATCACTCTGTTGAGAAGATGAGGCAGTCCATGACTTTTCCCAATGTCACACTAGTAATAGTAATAAACGACAGGGCAAGTTTCTTAAATTCAGTGCCCTCTCTACAGCCAAAAGCATTTCCATGAGCTCCACACTCATTGCCAATCCATCCTTCCTAATGGCTGGTGCACATTCCAACAGCTCAACCTAAATCTCTTTTCATTGTTTTCTTTGCCTGAATGGACACAGGGACCAGCTGTTCTCTATCACTCATCTATTACACTTTCATGCACTTGAAGCCTGAGAACCTCCTCTAATTTTCTAATTAATCAATCCACTCTTTCATATACTGAGTTCACTTTCCATTGATGGAGCAGCCACAGATTTCAGGCACTGTTCTTGGCACCAAAGGAGTCACGAGGGAAGGAAATAACAAGTTCACCACCACTGGGGCGCTCAAGTTCAGCAGAAGCATGACAGACGACAACCAGGAAAACCTGTTAAGTGCATTCTCTGAAATAAATAAGAAGGCTGTATGGGAAATGAGGCAACAGTCCAACAGCCCTCTTACCCCACTGGGCAACCTCTTACAGAAATAAACAGCACCCTTTTAGCCATCCAGACAGGCTCAGAGTAGAGCTGATTTATCTGAATCATCTACAAACAATATTTAACTTAAGCAAAGGCAAAACAGGAGCAAAAACATTGAGGTCTGGGTCTGTAACCTCTCCTTTAGCACTGAAATGTTTATGGGAACATTTAAGGCCAAGGCAGAAGGTGGGAGTTCTTGGAAGGCATTGCCATCCTTGTTGAATGCCTGGCCTTCGTTTATTCATCCCCCATCTGCTGCAGAGGACCTGCAGGGAGCAGCCATTCCTCAGAGGGTGTTAAGTCAAGACTTTGTACTCCTGAGCTCGCTGTGCTTCCACCTAGTTGTGTGATGGAAGGAAAGCCACTCATATTTGTTCCGTCTCAGTTCAACCAAAAGTCCAAAAAGGAGAGAGAGTGAGATTTGTCTACAGGGTTCTTCCAGCTTAACAACTTTGGAATTTTGTATAAATTAATATTTGTACGAGAAATGGGATCAGAGCTTCTTATCTGGCAGATGCAGAAATAGTCTCAGCAGAAATGGCATCTTCACTCTCCTTTCACCTCTACTGTCACCTGAGTGGCGGATTGCCACGGCACACCAACACCAGCCAGGTGCTAAATGTTTCTTATAATCGGTGTGTCATACCTTTGCACTATCTGCTAGGAATCTCTCTTGTGTTTGGCACCCCAATATTCCTTGGAGTTATACTGTGTGTGAATAGAGAGGCGTGCTGTGGCGCTGCGACGAAACAGGAGCCATGGAGCCATGAAGTCTACCTCTGAGATGTGAAGGAGATTTTTAAGATGAGAGGAAAGAAACAATTTAGATTTCTCCAACTAGCCAAGAAGCCATTTTTTTGACAGATCAAGAAAAATAGTTTTAATATGACAATGATTTACTCAATAGATATTTAAAATATACATGTCATGTAAATCTTGAAAAATGACATTCAAAACAAAGTAGGGTAAAGGTGTGAATGACTATTTTTTATTATTATTTTTATTTGTTTTAACTAGTTATATATGACAGTAAAATACATTTATGCACTTTGATATATCATACATAGATGGGATCTAATTTCTCATTTTTCTGAAAGTACATGTTGCAGAATCATATTGATCGTATAGTCACATATATACATGTAATAATAATGTCTGTTTCTTTCTACTATCTTTCCTATCCCCACATTCCCTCCCTTCCCCTCCCATCACATCCCTCCACCTAATAATCTAAGGTAATGCTATTCTTCTCTAGTGCCCCCTGCCTTATTGTGAATTAGCATCCACATATTAGAAAAAAACATTCAGCCTTTAGTTTGGAGGAATGGCTTATTTCACTTAGCATTCATTTACTGGCAAATGCCATAATTTCAGTCTTCTTTAAATCTGAGTAATATTCCATTGAGTATATATACCACATTTTCTTTATCCATTTATCTACTAAGGGACACCTAGGTTGGTTCCATAGTTTAGCTACTGTGAATTGAGCTGCTCCAAACATTGATGTGGCTGCATTACTGTAATATGCTGATTTTAAGTTCTTTAGATATAAACCAAGGAGTTGGGGATAGCTGGGTCAAATGGTGGTTCCATTCCCAGTTTTCTGAGGAATCTCTATACTGCTTTCCATAGTGGTTGCACCAATTTGCAGTGCCACCAGCAATGTATGAGTGTACGTTTTTCCCCATATCCTCACCAATATTTAGTGTTATTTGTATTCTTGATAATTGCCATTCTGACAGGAGTGAAATGAAATCGTAGTGTAGTTTTGATCTGCATTTCTGTAATTGCTAGAGATGTTGAACACTTTTCATATATTTGATCAATTGAATTTCTTATTCTGTGAAGAATTTACTTAGCCCATTTATTGATTGGATATTTTATTTTTGGTGTTAAGTTTTTTGAGTTCTTTATATATCCTAGAGATTAATGCTTTATTGGAGATGTACATGGTAAAGATTTTCTTCAAATCTGTAGGCTTTCTCCTCAGTATTGATTGTTTCCTTTGCTGAGAAGAAGCTTTTTAATTTGAATCCATCCCATTTATTGATTCTTGATTTTATTTCTTGCGCTTTAGGAGTCTTGTTAAGGAAGTCTGATCCTAGGCCGACATGGTGAAGATTTGGGCCTATTTTTTTTTTCTATTAGGTACAGGGTTTCTTTTCTAGTGCCTAAGTCTTTGATCCACTTTGGGTTGATTTTTGTGCAGGGTGAGAGAGAGAGGTTTAATGCCATTTTGCTACATATGGATTTCCGGTTTTACTAGCACCATTTATTGAATAGGCTATCTTTTCTCCAGTGAATGTTTTTGGCAACTTTCATTCATTAAAAGAATAAAAAGCCAACAAATAAATGATCTAACACTACATCTCAAAGCCCTAGAAAAAAAAGAACAAATCAACACCAAAAGCAGTAGAATACAGGAAATAATTAAAATCAGAGCTGAAATCAATGAAATTGAAACAATTGAAAAAATTGACAAAACAAAAAGTTGGTTCTTTGAAAAAATAAATAAAATAGATAAACCCCCGGCCATGCTAACAAAGAGAAAACTCAAATTACTAAAATATGAAGAAGGAAATATCACAATGGACACGTCTGAAATACAGAAGATAATTAGAAACTATTTTGAAAATGTATACTCCAATGAAATAGAAAATATTGAAGACATTGACAAATATCTAGAGACACATGACCTACCAAACTGAATGAGGAGGTCATACATGATTTAAACAGATCAATTTCAAGTAATGAAATAGAAAATGCCATCAAAATCTTACCAACAAAGAAAAGTCTAGTACCAGATGGATTCTCAATGAGTTCTACAAGACTCTCAAAGAAGAATTAGCACCAATACTCCTCAAAGTATTCTATGAAATAGAAAAGGAGGGAACCCTGCCAAACTCATTCTATGAGGCTAATATCATCCTGATACCATAATCAGACAAAGACACATCAAAGAAAAGATATTTCAAACCAATATCCCTGCTGAACATAAATGCAAAATCCATTCATCTATTGAAGGGCATCTAGGTTGGTTCCACAATTTAGTTATTGTGAATTGTACTGCTATAAACATTGATGTGGCTGTGTCCCTGTAGTATGCTGTTTTTAAGTCCTTTGGGTATAGGCTGAGGAGAGGGATAGCTGGGTCAATTAGTGGTTCCATTCCAAGTTTTCTGAGAAATCTCCATACTGTTTTCCATGGAGCATGGGAGGAATAGACAAACTCTAGATAGGGCAGAAGGGT
Source organism: Marmota flaviventris (assembly GCF_047511675.1). Classification (NCBI taxonomy): domain Eukaryota; kingdom Metazoa; phylum Chordata; class Mammalia; order Rodentia; family Sciuridae; genus Marmota; species Marmota flaviventris. Next base: position 9,128,462 of record NC_092504.1, read on the forward strand.
GGGAGGGGAAGGGAGGAGGCACGGGATAATTAATTATGGTTGAATGTGGTGATCATTATTATTCAAAGTACATGCATGAAGACACAAATTGGTGTGAATATACTATGTATACAACCAGAGATATGAAAAATTGTGCTCTATATAAGAATTGTAATAAGAATTGTAATGCATTCTGTTGTTATATATAAATTAAAATAAATAAATAAATATTTTTAAAAATGCAAAAATTCTCAATAAAATTCTGGCAATCACATACAAACATGTATTCCTGGATTGGCAAAATTAAAATTGTCAAAATGGCCATACTATCAAAAGCATTATACAGATTTAATGCAATTACTATTACAATCGCAATAACATTCTTCATAGAAAAAGAAAAAACAATCAAAAAATTTATTTGGAAAATAAGTGGCCCAGAATAGCTAAAGCAATCTTTAGAAACAAAAGTGAAGATGGATGCATCACAATACCAGAACTTAAACTATACTCCAGAGCTACAGTAACAAAAACAGCATGATATTGGCACCAACATAGACTTTTAGACCAAAGGAGCCATTTTTTAAAAAAAATGTTTTAATTTTATTTTTGCCTGTACACACACTTCTTTCCTCCAGAAGCAACAGCTCAGTTTTTTCTTTGGGAACAATTTCACCTTTACACTCAACACACATAGCTTTGGAGTGAGTGGACATGGGAGCCTCCACCAACCATGCAGTCTATCCCCTGAATACAAGGACAGGCTCAGCAATGGAGATGTGACCCATCTGAGGCTGGTAAGAATTAGATCAAGGTAGAGAGAGGCTTCTCCTGTGATGAACTACAGCAAGGATGATATGAACTCTCACACAGAGCATGAAAATGGTCAATAAAAAGGAAGGGGAGCTCAGAGAGGAAGGGTGACTCTTGGTGACACAGGCAGAGTGCCACAGCTCAGCATGCTCAGAACTGTGTTAGCATTTATGCATAAAAATGAAGTCCTTTTCTGTGAAAGCCAGCTTCCACTGAGCCTCTGTTACTTGAATTATATTACTTAGTAATTAATATAATTCTTACTCATATAAGCATCGGGCCATGCATTTACTTATGAAAAAAATCACCAGCTGTTTTCTTGATCTCTACTACAGCTTATTATTCAGGAGTACTTTCTAAACTGATCTGCTCACAAAGGGCAACACTGCAAAAAAGGTTAGGAATTAAAATCAGACTGACCTTAATTTGAATCCCAACCTGACTACTACCTCTTCCCCAAGGCCTGGTTCCTTGGCCTCTATCAACTTGCATGTTTCTGTACAATGGGTGTAATAATAGGTAACTTGAAGAATTTCTTTACACAATTGAATGAAAACAGAGTGTTGTGCTTCTTGTCAGGCACATAATATGCAGCCAATCGATGACAACTCTCATTACTTAATGAGTTTATTAGTCCATGGAACCAGAATCTGCATCTTATAGTATCTGATATGAATCTAAAAATGGTCCTTCCTTACATCTATAAAGTTCAAAATAATTCAAACATTTTATGCATATTAGCTCATTCATCCTTCTCCACAGTTAACAAAAATAGTGAAATTAATATGATAACACACACTTTATGGAAGAAGAAACCCAGGTCTGAGACTCAGTAGGACTGAAGTCACGGCCATTGACCCTAGTCTCAGAATTCTAACCCCCCCCACACTATAGCCCAGCAGGCCTGATGCCCAGAAGAAACTCATCTCTCAGGCTCTCCTCCTGAGTTCTGAGTATCACAGAGTTCACAGAGGGTTAAAGTTGGGAAATGTCATTGGAAATTTTAAACTGTAGCCCAAAAAGCTTCCTTTAATACTGGGGATGGAAGTTCAGAAAGATTGGGTGTTGTAACTATAAACAAGTGAAAAATTATGCTGAGCTTCTGTTTCTGTATTATAGGGTCCTACAAGTACCTACTTTCTCTGCTTATAAAGAAAATTAAATGGGCAAACATTATAAAGCAATTAGCATAGTGCCTATAACATGGAAATCTCTGGGTGAATGACATAGATTATAAAATTACATATTGTGTGCTGACTGTTACCATAAACCCAAGATTTTGAACCACCACTGAATGTTCCATTCCTGGCTGCCCTTCCATACTATAAATTTAAAACACCTCCCCACACACACACACATACACAGCACCGAGGCCTCTGACTGAGTCTCTGTTGTCTTTACACCCCAAACCAATTCATATTTGTCCCATGTCTCAATTAATAAATAATTGCAATGCTGAGGAATTAATTTGAAGCAGTATCCTCAGAGAATAATTACCTCGAGTTCTTACGTGGGCTCTCTCCCTCTTTCCAGAATGGAGACTCCAGCAGCTGCTGAAGGGGAGGGAGGCTCAATCATACATTCCTACTCCATTAAGGGCTCATGGTGTGTGTGTGTGTGTGTGTGTGTGTGTGTGTGTCTTTCTATCATTAACCCTGTTCCTCCTTTCGCACAACTAGCCACAGCCAAAAGCCAGGGATAGTGGTGCTGGGCTTGGACCCCATTAGAGAAGATTCAGGTTTTATCCTTTGTTTGTGTTCTTTACTTGTTATTTGTGTTAAATTCACTTTAGGACACATGCGGCAAGGCACAAGAGGCTTTTTTGATTGAACAGTGAAAGGAGCCTAGTAGAAATGTGAAATCATAATTTCTGGAGATTTGGGGAATTAAAAAAAAATGTAGACAGCTGCTGGCTAAAGAACTGAGAAATGTTTAAGTCAGGAAAATATCCTAGGTAATGGAGCCAGAGAGCCTGAATCAGTGGTAAATACTGCTAAGCCATCACTGCACACTAAATGGTTATTAGTCATCTCTCTGTTTTTAACAGAAAGCTTAAGGGCCTGAAGTCCAAAGCTTAGACTCCGTTCTCTCTAACAAATCAAAAATCCCAGCCCCTCCAATAACAGAATTCTGCCAAGAGAACATTAAAGGTCAAGCTTAACCCACAAAAGCAAAGCAGCACAGATTTCAAAGAACCCCAAGTGGAAAACACAATTAAAAGTCACCAGTTCATTCTGAGCAGAAGATTGAGAGCTTTATTTAAGGTCAGGAGCCCAAGGGACAATAGCAAAGGGAAGCAGGAGCCCGGAGCCAAACCAAAAGCAAAGTGGCCTGGGAAACCTCAGGCTTGGCCTGAGCCTCTCCTTTCTGGCTCTCTCTTGGGCGAGTGGGTCCCAGTGGGGTTGGAAATTGAGTTGTTCCCTTGGGACCTGTTTAGGAACTGAACTTGAGGACCAGTGGATAGAACCTGGCCCTCACCCAACTCCACAGTGATCTTCTATATTACCCTAAGAAAATCATTCACCTGCCCTGCCCTAGTTTTGCCTAATTACAGAATAATCTCTTCTAATGAGGTCAAGTTCACCAATTACCCTCCATTTTGTGGTTGCCTAGAAGGTACCACTGGGACCTTAACGCACGGTATTCACATCTCTCTATGATACTATTTTTTTTTTTTCCCCAAGGGCTGAAGCTTGCCAATTCATGAATCTGTTTAACATACAAACGATTTTTTTGAGTAACTAGTTTATGCTAGACATTGTGCTAGCAATGAAGTACACCGGGATGAATACAAAAATATGAACCCTACATAGAATCCAGACGGAAGAAACAGACTAAATTAAATAGGTAAAGAGATGTATGCAGACATACAGATGGACAGACCTGCAAATCAAGTTCACTATAAGGTTGGTGAGCAGAGCACCCTGAGAGCGATTAGAAGTCTGAGCTTTAATTACGGTCATTAGCAAAGTCACTGTGAAGGTGGTTTTTAAGTGGAGACTAGAAATGTTACATAAAGATTCAGTAATATACTATGCAAGGCAGGGAACTCTCATGTGCCAGTCTCTGGGCTAGAAAGGCGCTTGATATATTCTAGAAATTAAAAAGGAAAGGAGCTTGCTGGGGTCAAAGCACAGCAGAGGAGGTGGAAAGGGACTGAGATGAGGGAAGGATGTAGCTAAAGAGAGGTCACATAGGGCTTGGCAGGCCGTGATAAGGAGTATGGCTGCTGGTCTACCACCAAAGAACCTAAACAAGGAGTTGAGATTGTCTCTCTGTTAAAACTGCTCTGGTTTCATAGAGATGGACAGAATGGTGGAGGTCACAAGAGGAAGCAGGAAAGCCTGTTGAACAAGCTCTGCTTTCTTCCCTGGGTTATAAACTCTGCGAGGGCAAAGCGTTGTAGTCTGTTTTGCTCATGAGCTTTCTTCTGCTTCTTGGAAGAGATGTGTCATGAAATTAGTAAATTCTAATGGAGAACAAGGACACAGCTGTGCTTAGGGTCTATAAGAAAATCCCTGTGTGTGGTACTTAAGAGGGGTATGATCGATAAATTGTTGTCAGATGTATGAAGATTACCATACTCCATACAGATTATTACAGCAGCCCAGATATACTGCTAGAGGGGACAGTGAGGAGTTGGCAGATTTGAGAAATACCTAGAAGGTTAAAAAAATGAAGGATTTTCAAATAGAATGGATGTGAGGGTGGAGATGAGGGACAAATGAAGATCAACACCTGTACCTCTGTTGGCTTAAGCCACAAGGTGAGTAGAAAAGGCACTACCTGGGACGAGAGACCTTCTGGGCAAATGGGAGGTGGGACTATTGTCATGAAGCTTGAAACAGAAGGAGTCTGGCCATATCAGACCTGTGCATGTAAAATAAGTGTATATTGTTACTCATTTTGAGAGTAGTTTGTTGTGCAAGCTGTACCATAGCCAAGGCTGATTGAGACAAGAAACAAAATTCAAAGGAAAATCATGAGTTCAATTTTTAAATGTCAACTTAAAGATAGTTGAAGTGAGGCCATCAAGTAGGTAACTAGATACACAACACCACAAATGTGCAGATGAGGTCTCTATCCGTGAGTCTCTTAGTATTGAGGAGCTCAGGTCCCAAAGACCACCCCTACTTTGCCAGTTGCAAACAAGGTCCCAAGTGACCCACACACTTCTGCCCCTCCAGCTTAAATTTGAGGGTTTCCACAATCCCCCCAGAGGCTCAGGAGTTCTTTAGAATTGTCTCAGGAAAGTGCCATAATTACTAATATAGTTTCTTATAAAGCATAAAGAAGAACAGCTAAGATAAGGAGACATATAGGGCATGGCACACAGGGGCACCACCTGCTGGAATATCTGACCCTGTGGAGTCAGGGTGGATCACCCTCCAGGTACATCAATATGTTCACCACCCAGGCAATTGCCTGAACCCTGTTGTGTGTGTGTGTGTGTGTGTGTGTGTGTGTGTGTGTGTGTAGCAAGGAGGTAATCAATATTTCTTTATAGTCAGCATGACTGACTTTGGCCATAATGATTGAACTCAACCTCCAGCCCCTGGTCCCTCAAAAGTTCAATGTGAGCCTGCTACAGATCCAACTCTCTAACCATGCAGTTGTTTTTTCTGGCAACCAGTTCCCATCCTGAAGCTATCTAGAGTCCCCTACCCTGAGCTGGCTCATTGGTATACAAAAGGCACTCCAGATTTAAGAGATCTGTGCTGAGAATTAGGAACAAAAACCAAATATATATTTTAATCATATCCAAGGTCAGGAGGCTAAGAGAAGTTGTTGAGAAAGATCTCCCTTAAATACATAATTACATGAGAAGCATTCAAGGGATCAGAGAAACAGAAAATTCATTCAACAATTTTTTAAAAACACTTAAGGGTCTCAACATTTCAGAGAAAAAAAAAAGAGCATAGAAAAGAAAGATCAGAATGGACAAAAAGAATGCTTGAAATTGGAATAAACAGAGAATCCACAGTATATGAGATCTTGAAATCACTCCACTGAGAATTATCAGACCTTTGAAAGAGCTCACATCAACAAAATAATAATAGATTCATATAAAAGATTAGGAAACAAGAAAGTAGTAATAGAAATTTAAAATATAATGACTGAAATGTTAAAATCAATAAGATTGCCTGAGAAAAAGACCTCAGAACACAAAACAAAATAAGAGACAAAAATGTAAAGTAAGTCCAAGAATGGTGGTGCACATCTACAATCCCTGTAGCTTGGGAGGCTGAGGCAAGACTTTGAGTTCAAAGACAGCCTCAGCAACTTAACAAGACCCTAAGCAACTCAGCGAGATCTTGTCTCAAAATATAAAGTAAGGCTGAGGATGTGGTTCAGTAATTAAGTGCCCCTGAGTTCAATCCCCAGTACCAAAAAAAAAAAAGTAAAAATAAAGTCTTAGTGGATCATACTAGAAGAGTCATCCTTTATCCAAATAATTCTATAAGAAGAGGAGAACAGTGAATATGAAGGAAAATAAAAACTCTAAAGAATTCTGCAAGATAGTAAGGCAATAGATAATAGATAAAAATGGTTTAAGAAAAATTTTATTTTTAAACCAGAATTCATAGCCAGTGACAATATTAAGTGTGAAAATAAAATAGATTTCCATGCATAGAAAGGATTAAGGCATTTGTCTTCATGTAGCCTTCTGTGGGGGGGGGGAGAAAATCCTTGATTATGTATTTCAAGGAAACAGAAGGACACAAAAAGAGGAACTGAAGAATATTGGTAGAGTCTGCCTTCTGCACCTCTTCCTGGACATTCTGGCATCTCTCCATCTGAAAAGGTCATGTGATTTGCTGATGGTGGAATGTGATCAGGAACACACTGGCCACTTCTACCCCAGGACATGAGGAAGCCCTGTGCCTTCTGCATTGCCTGTCTTGGCCCAGCTGGCTGACTGCAGAGGAGATCCAGGACATACCGGACCAGGAACTAGAAGAACCTGGTGGAAAGCTTTGCTTCCAGAGTGACTGGATAGAGTGCAGTTTCCTTCTGGTCCCAGGGTAAATTGCGACAGGAGTGAGAAATACACTTCTACAAAACCATGCCTCTGAAATCTGAAGATTTCAATTACAGAATTGAATCTAGCCTGAGTAATGGAGGAAATGAATAGGAAGAGTCTGGAAAAAGGGATCCATAGCAGGGTCATGAAACACTAAGCCACATGTGAACAGATTCTTAGCCCTCTGATAGTTTTATCTCTAATAACAGAGTAGACAATTAAACAAAGGTAGGACTAGAAAGCCAGAAAATTTAATGGACATGGTAAATAAAGCGTAAGGCTCTTTTGTCAGCAGGTCAAAGACAGCAATTAGAACTAGCAAGAAAATTCCAAAGGTGTATAAGAACATCCTGGTTGAAGCATACAGCAAACTAGAGTGTGGCATGACATCAAGCAATTAGAATCCAAGAAAAGCACATCAGTTTGAATGTAGCATGGAAAATGTTCTTTGTCAATTCTAAATAACCTAAGATTACTTTTTTTCTTTTCATTCTGAGTCCAAACCTACCTTCTGGTTCTACAGTATGTTTACTATTATCATATTGACATCATGGTAATACTGTGAAGATATTTCTTTGTTTTTAAATCTTTAGCATCATTTTTGAAAAAGCAAAATATAATAAAAAAACAGGATGTAAATGTTAAAGTTCTAATTCAGAATTAGTAATTGTATCACTAATATGGGAGACACATGAAAAGGAGATGTCAATGGTGGAGCCCTGATTTCCTCTTTGTAAATAATGGGGAATCAAGAAACACTATCTAAGTGGGATGTTTCAAGAATCACATTTTTAAATGTAATATTTAACAAGACCAGTAAATGTGAGCCAAAGTCCCATTTTTCATAACAGTCAATAGAAAAATCAAGAAGTACGTTATAATATACTATTTAATATTATTTTAGTAGCAATTCTTAGAAATAAGAGCATAAATAATCTTATCAATAAGAGAAGCTTAAGAAAGAGAGTAAGCAAAAAACCAAATGCCGAATGTTTTCTCTGATATAAGGAGGCTGATTCATAGTGGGGTAGGGACGACGGGGAGCATAGGAAGAATGGATGGACTCTAGATAGGGCAGAGGGGTGGGAGGGGAAGGGAGGGGGCATGGGGTTAGAAATGATGGTGGAATATGATGGACATTATTATCTAAAGTGCATGTAAGGAGACATGAATTGATGTGAGTACACCTTGTACACAACCAGAGATATGAAAAACTGTGTTTTATATGTGTAAAAAGAATTGTAATGCATTCCATTGTCATATATAAATTAAAAATTAATTTAAAAAAGAAAGAGGGTAAGAATAGAGAATGAGGAATAGTTAATTTTTCCCCTACTATGGACATCCAAAACTTTTCAAAGAAGGTACGTATATTACTTTTATGATGTCATCAACTAATACCCTAAGAAGAGGAGACAAACAGGTGTGTGAGAACAAGGGACATAAGGATTCAAATTTAAATGTGTTGAGTCACTTATTTGAAGTCTTTAGATCAAACAGAAACATTTACCATAGCCTTTTGATAGTGGGATTATAAATATACTCAATACACAATAAAACACTTTAGTGTATTCACTTTGAAATTCGCTTTTTTTATTTTGAAAACAATTTTGAACTCAAAGGTTCTATTGTTTGTTCTCAAGTGTATCCACTTCTTTGACTTAGAGTCATTATGTTTAATAAAAAACCAAAACACAAGCAATTTTTCCATTGCTCATCATAAAAAACAAAATCTCATTTTAATTCACATTTTCCAGTATCTTCTCAAGTGCTTGCATGACTGAAATATTTTTCAAAAAACAGCAGAGTTCTTGGATTGGTGAATTTCCTTAAAGTCTTTGTCATTCGCTATTTAATAGGCTCTTCTCTAAGCTCTTCTTTTAAGCCGCACAGCCCATAGTGATTCCTGGGTCTGATCCAAGGGAAGATGCACAACACGGAAAAATACAGGTCCAGACACTGGCAGAGTCAGAAAGGTCAGGATTAAAGGGCTGATAAGGTAAACCAAGCAAGTGGAATTCAGTCGCCTGAATAGAGAGCAAATGGAAAGGAGATGAGAGAGAATGGCAAAAATTCAGCCAAAGCTCACACACGAAGATTCAGACCAAAAAGAATAAAGCACCAAGACTAAAGCGTCACCCAGGAGAATAAGATGCAAACTCACTGGATTAGGAATCACTCGAAGACAGAAAATGTCATTATTGACCTTTAATTCTCTAATCTTCCACGCCCTGATCCCCTTACAGACACTTGGCAAATGGTTGGTCAGTGAGATAGAAGGAGAAGAATGAAGAAGGGATGCAGAATCATGGGGAATTCTAATAGAATTAGAGAAAATAAGTACTGAGTTAAATGGTGCCTTTAAGGCAAGACTGGCTTCTTCAGCAGCCAGCAGTTGGGAGCCTCGTCCCTGAAGTAAGCATTCAGCAGAGGTGAGAGGGAGTGACTAAGTCCCGTGAAGGTGGGAGAGCACACCCGGCGTCACTGGGACATGACTGAGGGCAATCAGGATCAAAAATAACCTAGGAGACCAGAGTTCCCATTTGTGTTGCTGGATTCAAATCCCCAATAGTGATCCTTTAATTATATGAAGGCATATGCAATAACCAAAGAGGCTCCAATAGGAGGGGCCCAATGTGCGCATACCATAGGGGTCACACTTTCTTTCAAAGTGCCCCAAGTCATCTCAAAGGCTGTATTAGACTGCATAGCCCCTGGAAAGAAACTGCTAGAAGTTCATTGGAGTCTTAAGAAAACAACCCTACATTTTGATGTTAACAGGAACAAGTAGATCTGTTCTTGAGTTAGTAAAAGGATGCAGCAAAACACAAAAGTCATTGCTCTTAGGTCACCCAATCAGGCAGTGACGGAGCATTAGCACACATACAATGATTTTACCTCTTGGATGCTAAAACAAATCAGAGAATACACAGGAAAAAACAATTCTGTAATACAGTCCAGGAGTGTGGATCAGACTATGTTCATACCAGAAAGGCAGTGGAAGATATATCCTGTAATAACTGTAAACCTACTCTGCACATTTACTTTACAGGAGAATTTGGCTGATTTCTGAGCCCAGATGAGGCCAGCAGGAAGCTGCTGGTCAGAACTCTTTGATTTCTCTTTCCAAGACAATGAGATTTCTGCCCTAAAGATAAGTGCCATTTCCAGCAAGAAAGAATATTCATTTTCTGCATCTTTCTGTGGGGTTCTGCCTCCCATTAGTTATTGGAATACACATTATATATCATATAATGTGTGTGTGTGTGTGTGTGTGTGTGTATATATATATATATATATATATTCATCCCCTCTGCATAGACGATACTCAGGTGGAGGACTTGCTTATAGGAATGGCACCAGGCTTCAACCCCAGCAACATGACTCAGTCCATGCTGTCACATCTCTGGATGCAGGACAAGTCTGCAGGTCTTTTTCTCAGCTAGTCCCACCAATCCATATGCTTTCCTAAATAAAAATCATATACCCAATTTTGAATTGGTTCAAAAATTCCCTGAGGGGGTCAGAGAGTGTGAGATCAGATTTTGTTTTAAATGACAGCCATTCCTTTCTTCTCGTCAGTACAGATGACAGCTACAATGTACAAGGCCCTGCTGCCCAGGGACCATTCTGAGACATGTGAGTCACCAGGCACTACAAAAATGTTGAGAGCTGCTGAATCTGAGATCCCCTTGGCCCCATATAGCCTGCAGAAGAGAATTTGACTCAATTAGAAGTGCACGCCAGCTCTGCACCCCATGGGCACCTCTGGGCCTTGGCAGTCATGTCTGCCCCATGAGGAAACCTCCCTGCCCAGCTCTTTCCTAGGATGACAGGAGGATACTGATGGCCCAGGGTTCCAGCTCAGGCTTCCTGGTGGATTTCAAATGGTGTGAACCTGTCTTGGCACACAGGTCTCTGCCCATAGCCTCCCAGAGGCATCCCAGGAATGGGTGTGGCTACTCCTGCCCATGCTGAGCACCTCTTCTCCACCATCTTCCATTAACCCTAAATTCCCTTCTACAAGCTCTGGGTGTGGTACAGATATGACTATCCCACACCAAAAGGAGGAATGGAACTTTCAGAGAAATCATGCAGCTGGACCAGTGAAGAGCAAAGGTTAGATTTAAGGTTAGATTGTCTGGATCGGTGACCATGCAGTGATTACGATGAGGATTTGCACTAATTCAGACAACTCCACGGAAAGACAGACTAAAAAGCCAAGGCTCAAGGAAGATCCACGACATTCCTTCCATCCTATGGCTAATAGGCAGGACATCCAGAATAGAACCCACGTGGATTGCATCTTAATCCAGCATCCTTCCTGGTGCCTTCGGATGGGTCAGGACTAGGAGTTGTGCATCTCAGGCAGGCAGCCCTGCACAGGTAGTATTCCTGAGGCCAGCTGAACTGCCCCACACATGACTGCTAAGTTCTCTGCAAACCTTAGCAGATATTCACTGACCCTCACAATGTACCAGCTATATAATGAGCAGGGGACAAAAGAGAGACAGTTTCCCAGAGAAAGGCACTGGGAAAGCTGGTAAAGGTGAGAACAGAGGGGCAAGGAGATGTGCCGATGCTGGAACAGGTTTGGAGGCCTTCTGGTGCTGCCAGGCAGGCTGGACAGTACTCAGGGGGCCAAGGATGAAAGTCAGGGGGTGGATGCCAGGCAAAGGGAGATATGGTTACAAAAGCCCAAAGGTAGGACAGCCTTCTGAACACCTGAGAAGAGTCCAGAGAGAGCAAAGAAACATAAAGAGGAGGAGGCAGAGGGCACGGGATGGATTGGAGCCATTGAATCACATTTGCAAGGCCTCTTACCTCAAAGACCCAAAGATCCAAATACAGTGGACCAGCCCACAGAGCCTCTCAGCTGCTAGGGGGTCGGTCCCTTTCGAGGGAGGAAAGAGAACTCATTAAGCACTTTAATCTCTCCCCCCTAGGTCATTTCCTCCAGCTCCGAATGAATCATACAGTTTCCTTCTCCCTGTCCACATGGCCTGGGTACCCAGGCTTGGAACAGGGGCCTGTTTTCCAGGTGCGGTCTCACCAGTGCCATATAAAGGGGGATTATTCCCTTTCCTGCAGCTTGACTCCTTGCACAGGCTGGCCCCAGCCGGGTCGGCATCCCTCATGGCTAGATCACATTACAAGCTAATATCTAATTTGTAAGCTCTATATCACACCTCCACTCCACAGCATTATGACTTCCAAAGGAACATTCACTTCTTCCTCTTTCCAAATTAGTTGGGTCCTCTTGGGTGAGAGGAGGACATTGGAATGGACAAATGGATAAATAAGCAGAGAGACCCTGTGCTGCTATCGGACCACAAGGATGCAACTCCATTCCTTAGTCAGCAATCTGAAAAATGGGGTTTTAATCTGTGTGCCAGTACAGTGCTGCATAAAGTCTAAAATAAAAATTATAGTGCGTTCGAGTTCAGCTTCTGATGTGAGCTTTCTCTATTATCCATCTATTCTGTTCTCAGTTTCCCCATTTTTAACATAAACAGGTGGAATAAATGATCTATAAGGACTTTTAAAAATACAGCATTCTTTGATTTGCTATTTGGTTAATGGCTAGAGGATTATTCTGAGAATTTTCAGGTGCTAAGAATTAATATCACAGTCCTTACATTGCCATATTTTTTAAGTGTTGAAATTATTAAAATTTTTTGGAGATGGAGTCAGAGCCTAGGTAAAAGTAAATGATCTTTTGTTGATTTTAACAACGGTCCCAATTCTCCCCCGCCTCAGATCAGTGCTGTATAACTTTATAGGTTACAAAGTGCTCTCGCTCTGGCCTTACTTTGGGCAATATACGAGCACAGCCTCAAAAATTTCTTGAATGACTTGGACTGCTTCTCTTGCACTCTGCCATAGTCATGCAGAAGACATGATCAGGATATCCCATGAGCCTCAGACAAAGATGAGGGACATGTGGAACGGAGCAGCCTACAGATACAGACAGAGCCCATCCTAAACGACATGATCCTTGTTGATAAGGTAGAAGTGCATATTTATTGCTGTCTGCCACTGAGTGGGCATGATTTGTTACACAGCCTTACTTTAGCAGCTGATACACATCTGGATCTAAGTACTTCATGATTTTTTTAATCCACACAGTAGTGTCCAAATTGTCTCTCTGCCTCATATTTCTACATTTTCATTTGTCCTTCATTTTCCTTTCTGTCATAGATAAAAATATGTTCCTCCTCTGTGCCAATGCTAACTCCCACCCTTCCAACCTCCTCCCTGACTTCACTCCATCCATCTTCATCTTCCTCAGAATGGTTAAGACACTTTTATATCTTACCTCAGGAAGGTAAGATATGAAAAGAGGGCTGTTTGGCAGTGTAAAAAAAAAATGCCAATTTTCTGGTTGTCACCAGAGGAGAGAGGACAGATATGCTTCCTAGATCAGATCTCAGTAAGTTCTACAGGAGGTGGCTCACAGCCTGGCAAATGGCCCAGGGAGGACTGAGCACAAACAGCTTCATCTTACAGGAACAAGTGGGGATGAGGGGTGCTTACATGGAATCTCCCCAGCAGGGTCAGCATGGAGGGAACCTCAAAGTCCTCGCTTAGAAACCACCATGGCCTGTGTGGAATATGTTCAGACTCACCCACTCCACCTGTCGTGCAAGATAAAAGCCTCCAATGTGCAGTGCAGGGTGGTTTAGAGACTTGAGCTTCCTGACAATGCAACGGTCATCTAGAGATTCACCTCCATGGTAGGGACTTGGCCTTTTGGTAGCTGTTTTGTGATAACAGTTATTGACTTTTAATCTGAAACAATAAATATCATTGTTTCATTGTTCATTTGGTGTACCTTTTCAAGGTGCACTGAAATATTTATGAAGTAGTTAGCAGGATAAATGGATGGATGGATAGATGGATGGATGGATGGATGGATGGATAGATGGGGTACAAATAGATGAAATAATATACTGAATACCTACTGTATGCAGATATTATTCTAAGCTGAGGGTACACAAAAGCAATCAAACAAAACCTTACTCTTAAAGAGCCTTCCATCGTTTTTTGTACCTCTGATCACATTCCAAACAATCCACAATTAGGTTGCTCTGGTTCATGGTGGTGTATGACATTTATCTTTAGGCCAAGTGTGCTCTCAAGATGAGAAAATACATCTTCTATGTCATTTCAGCCAAGTCATTTTTAGAGAGCATTCATATATCTATCACTGAGCTTCCTTTTTTAGTATAATTGTCTTTGAGTGGCTCTATCTCCCACTAAAATGGCCAACTTTGAGGACCATGTCTTATTGCCTTGTTCTCAATAAATAGTGTGTTGTGGGTGGTTAACAAATACCATTTGCATAAAATAACCAATGGATTGCTGAGTGTGCTTCCCAAGTTTAAAATTTTATTAGAATAAGAATCCTCTTTTAAATGTTTATTTTGAAAGTACAAAGATGATTAAAAATGAATAAATGGGCCAAGATTATACACCTTTTAGGCAGTTATTCAAAATTTGCACATCAACTCATTTTTCAGGGCTGTAAATCAGGAAAGGACATTTTGAGGTGAACATACTGAGACCAAAAAAGCAAAATTAGAGCAAGTGGCAGAGCAAGTTTAGGGACAGGGAAAGATGACCTTAAGGGTCCCCAGCAAATACCCAACTCAAATTTGAATATCACTCTGAATAATATAAAGGTATGAGCAGATAGAAGATAAAATAGCAATTTTAGGTGCTAGGGTTATGGCTCCATGGTTGAGTACATGCCTAGTACATGTGAGGCCCTGGGTTCGATCCTCAGCACCACATAAAAATAAATAAATAAATAAATAAATAAATAAATAAAAAGGTATTGTGTCCAACTACAGCTAAAAGATAAATATATATTTTTAATTAATTTGTTTATTTTTGTATTATAATTATAATATACCCTCATCATTATACAAAATACATGTATGAAGATGTGAATTTGGTGTCAACATACCTTATATATAATCAGAGATATGATAAATTATGGTATAATGGTGTATTAAAAATTGCAATGCAAAAATTAATTAATTAATTAAAAAGATAATTTTTTAAAAAGCAATTTATTGCTAGCAGAGGCTAGATCATGAGAAATTGAATTTCTTAACAAAAAACACTACAATTGCATAGCCTTTTGCATCCCACCTTGGCTATGTTAGACTACCTCGTGAGAAGCAAGTCCCTAAAAACATGCTGTTTAGAGCAGCAGAGAG
Organism: Marmota flaviventris; assembly: GCF_047511675.1. Lineage (NCBI taxonomy): Eukaryota > Metazoa > Chordata > Mammalia > Rodentia > Sciuridae > Marmota > Marmota flaviventris. Next base: position 9,143,504 of record NC_092504.1, read on the forward strand.
GAGTTCTCCCTGTTGAGAATCTGGTTTAAGAGAGAAATGTGAACAGCATGGGACCAGGCTAAGCATGCCTAGTTTTGCCTTCACATCCCAGTCATCGGAAAAACCCTCAGGAGGAGCTCATGGAGGCAAGGTGAGATGCGAACAATGTCACTCTGATGGGCTTCTCTCCACAGGGAAGGACACTTCAGTAGAGGGAGAAGCATCCCCATAAGTCAGTTCTTAGTCCTCAGAGCAGGTGGGGAAAGCCAGAGCATCAGACCAAGCAACTCATGTGACAGTTTCAGAGACAGGGCCAACAGGAGAGCACTGGGCCATCCAAATTTACACCCTCAAGGACTCAGGAGACTAGGAGGCTGGAAACAAGCCTGGAGCTGCGATATCTCCCGGACAACTGCAACCTTGGGCACCTCTTCTACTGTTGTCCCTTTCTTTCCCTCCAGCCTGGCCTGCCATATACCCTCTGCTCTTACCATCAATATTCTCTGAACATTGATTCTTCTCTCTACTATTTTCATGACTGATTTCTTGTCCCTACATGGTCCAGACATGCTGTTTTAGGTGGCAGAATTTCCTTCTTTTGTTTTCAGAGACGAGTGTCCAAAGCGCCTGTCAAAAAAATTCAAGATCTTCTTATTTGGTGTTGGTTCACTGCAGTTAAGGAAGGAGTCCTTAGCATCTTGCGGAGTTGAGCTCTGGAGATGCAACTGAAAGAAAAAGGCACTAACATTTCCAAAGCCACGGTGTGAACAATGCAGCAGGTTGATTGATTAAAATCCTACCCATTGTAAAATGTGTAAAAGAGGGTGAACTGGGTCCAGCAAAGTATTTTTCCCCTCAGTTGACTAAAATCTTGGATTATATGATATACACATTCTAGATCTAGTTGGAAATAATCCTAATTTGCAAAAGGTATCCATAATTTTTTAATTGGTTCTTTTTAGTGAAACAGACAGTAGAATCTATTTTGATAAAATTATATGTCTTCTTCAGTTTTTGTGCTGCTTTGTCTAAAAGATCTGACCAGAACAATGGTAGAGGAGGAAAAGTTTATTTGGGGCCCCCCCAGTTTCAGAGGTCTCAGTCCATAGACAGTGGGCTCCATTCCTCAGCTCTGGAAGTAAAATAACACTTTAGAGGTGGAAGAGTGTGGTGGAGGGAAGCAGCTCACTTGATGATCAGAAAGCAGAGAGAGACTCCACTCACCAAATAAAAATATATATGCCAAAGGCACGCCCCCAAATCCCACCTCCTTTAGCCACACCCCACCTGCTTCAGTTACCATTCAATGAATCCCCACTAGGACCCAGTCATTTCTCCTCTAAACCTTCTTGCATTGTCTCGCATATGAACTTTGGGGGGACACCTCACATCCAAACCATAACATTATACAAACATGGAATATATCTCTTCATACTGAAAATTGTCATTTGACTGTATAGTTCATGTCAGCTACAATAGATGCTATTTCTGTAAGTACTATGGATGGTTTTTTTTTATTAAATATAACTCTACAGTTCATGTGCATCATCAAGAAACCACTTGCTTTCACAGCTCTATACTGCATTAGGAAAAGAATAAGTAATTTGTTAAATACTTACTATCCACCAATCCCAATCCACCTCTCATTATAACCATAAGTCAACTGAAAGTTAGGCAAGTGGCTTCTTTCTTTTAGACACAGTACATTATTTTCGTGTATTCTTCCTTTTGAATTTCAATGAATGTCTGTACCATGAACTTCATGAAAATAGATACGTGTTTGGGGTTCTTTATGCTGAGTGCTGAGCACTGTGCCTAGTATATAGTGTGCATTTCACAAACATCTGGAGAAGTTAATGAATGAAGGAAGGAATTAAAGGTACTGTAGATTTCAATATAGCATATGAAAATATATGTTAAATATTCCCTCATTAAGATTATAATATATAAAGAAAGGTAAGTATACAAAAATATAATGACCAAAAGTAGGCAAATTTGTTGAAATTTGAGAGTTGGGCTTTTGTTGGGGTTTGAGAAAGGAGGTCTTTGTGTTGCCTTATGGGGCTGAGCATCTGATTATAGAGATGGGGGTGGGCCCAGCTGGCCTGGGAGCTCGCTTCTTTCATGTCATGTGAATTAGACGTTCCTCATAATGTCTATTTTCTCCATTGTGTCAGGCCTTTCTATTAAGCAAAATTTTACTCTCCTTGGTGAAAGGTTAAGAGAAACAAAAGTGAGATACTGCTAGAATATGAATTGCTACCTCTAATTCAACTCTCACAACTGCCTTGGTGCTAGGCAAGCTGAGGTAGCAGGTGCTAGCTGAGGTACCAGGACCAAGGCATTTCTAGGACAATCACATAGACATAAAGCCTGACCAGAGGTCCTCAGAGAGTTTTGCTCACCACCCACCCCACCCAACCATGGGACATTGGTACTTGCTCTTCTTCTAAATGATTCTCTTAATATCTGCTCCTTCTAAGGGTGTTTATTAAGAGCAAACCATCGATGGAAAAGAGAAACAAGTGCTCACTCTACTAACAAAGGCTTGGAAAGCTGCAAAATCAGGGTTCAGATCCTTCCCTCATTGCTTGCTCTTCAGGGACCTCTGGGGTCCTGTCTGTCACCTATCTGATGACACACTTGTCAGATTCGGCTAATATTTTTCCCCCTAGATCCTGGTCATACTCTACACACAGGGTGGTTTATCCATTGTGAAAACAAAGGAAGACAAGTGCCAAGAAAATCACTCAGGGCTGATGGGATAATGAGCTTTACATGTCCACCTCACTGGATATAGGGTGCCCAGCAATCTGGTTAAACACTCTGGGTGTGTCTGTGCAAGTGATTGGGAAGAGATAAGCATTTGGATCAGTAGACGGAAAAAAAGATGATCCATCCTCACTCATGTGAGTGGGCATCAGCCAATCTTTCAAGAGCCTGAAAACATCAAAAAGGTAGAGAAAAGGAGAATTTGACTCTGCCAAACAGCTGGACCATTGATCCTGCCCTTGGTGCTCCTGGTTCTCCAGGACCTCACACCCAGTTTGGAGTCTACACCATTGACTTCTGGCTCTCAGGGCTTCAAACTACATCACCAGCTGTCCTGAGTGTCCGGCTTGAAGGTGGCAGGTCATGGGACTTCTCAGTTTTCATAATGGTGTGAAACAATTCATTTTGATAAATCTCAATTTCTGTTTCTTTATCTACCAATATCTATCTATCTATCTATCTATCTATCAATCATGTCTTTACCTATCTACCTATCCTATCAGTTCTGTTTTGTTGCAGAATCCTAATATACCAAACAAAGCATGGAGATATCTACTACCTACGTATAAATACTTGCCTCCCTCACCTTTTTTCTTGACATCTTTATTGAGATGCAATTCACATACTATAAAATTCATCCTTTTAAGGAGCACAATTCAGTGATTTTCAGTCTATGTACACACTTGTGCATCTGTGGCCACAACTAAGTCTTAAACACTTTCGTCACTCCATAAGAAACTGCATATCCACTAGTAACTGTTCTCCTTCTTCCACTTTCTATTCCCAGCTCCCAGAAACCATAATATGTTGTTGTTGTTGTTGTTGTTTGTGTGTGTGTGTGTGTGTGTATGTATTCCGAACATTTCATTTAAGTGGAATCAGACAGCTGAGGCCTGTGTGACTGGCTCCCTTCACTTAGTATAACATTTTCAAGGTTCATGTAGGTGGTTTTAGAATTCATCAGCATTTCATTCCTTTGTATTGACAAATGACATTTTATATGTATTAGCATATCGTGTTTATCCATTCACCAATTATTTTACATTTAGGTTGTTTCCACATTTTAGTTACTCTGAATCCGTGTAGTGTGTTCTTGTGTGAATATGTGTTTTCATTTCTTTTCCCATGACCTAGGAGTGGAATTACTGGGTCATTGTCCTTATTTCTGAGTGAAGAGAAAATCTATAAAAGTGAGGAGGAAGAAGATGACCCACATGGTTTGCACAGACTCCTGATACAGGAGCCTTTGGGAGAATGGTCATTCCCCACGGTGCCGTCAACAAACTACTGCAAATCTAGGAGCTGAAAATAACAGATTGTTCTTTAAAACTTTGCAGTTGTTACAGATCAAAGTACAAACCAGCTGCGCTCTGCTGGGCTTCAGGGAGCCTCCTTGTCCTTATGTGTGTAGCTTTTAGAAGTCTCCTTCACTCCTTGACTTGGGGCCCTTCCTCCACCTTCAGAAGAGCTGCAGGCCATCCCAAATTTTTCTTTCTCTCCATCTCCTCGTCTCTCTTCTTTTCCCCAGCATCTGCCTCACATCCCATTCTCCTGCTCTCCTCCCTCCCTCCTGGAATAATCTTTGCCATTACATTGGGGGCCCTGGAGATCCAGAATAACCTCCCCACCTCATCATCGTCCACTTAACATCTGCAAGCACATTCTAAGATGTGAAGTAACAGACTCACCAATTCTGGAAATTAGTAGGTGGACTTCTTTGGGGTGGTGGGTCATGGCTCTGCGTACCACAGGAAGAGCATCATGAATTACGATTTTTATTTTTTGTTTTTACTAAAGACTTTAGGGGTAAGATAGCCAACACCGACATTATGCACTTTATTTTTCCAAGCATAAAAATTAGAATTAATTTTTATTTTATAAAGAAAGAGAAACATATTTGCTAACATATTTGGAAAAACTATGAATCTAAGTGCCACAGAATTAGTTAACGAGAGTGTCTATATGAGATCAGACTCCAAGGAGTCAAATCCCAGGTCTCCCATTGATCAGCTGAGTGACTTTGGCAAGTTATTTAGACTTTCCACATCTTAATTTCTTCATCTGAACAATGACGAGTGTAAGAATATTATTTCATGCACTTAAAAATTAAGTAAGATACTTCATGTAAGATGATTAAGACAATAACCAGAATGGAGTAAATGTTAATTGATATTTATTTTTATAAAATCTCAAAAAATAAATTTTTTTCAAAATTCATCCTAATTCCATCTAAAACATTGAAAATGTGGTTTTATAGCAGAGTTTGCTGGATGTACCCAAAAAATCTGCATTTTTGTTTATAGAAGACTATTTTTGAAGTTATTGGTTTTCTGGATTTCCAGGCAAGTAAATGGTGTGGTCCTGAAATGTCTGGGTATTGTTGGAGATGCTGGGCATGTACCAGAGTGGGACTAGAGGGCTTTATTCAATGCCCCATTTTGACTCATACCTGCTCTGATAGCCCAACACAATAATTATGCTGGTGGTGGACATGCATTGAAGACATGGTATGTTAAGAACTGTTCTAAGAATTGAGGAGAAATCATCATATTAAATCTTCACCTTTCCCTGTGAGGTAGATAGTATGCAATCTCCACTTCATATAGGATAAAATTAAGCCTAGACAGGTGAAGCATCTTGCTCAGTGCCACAGATTGGAAAATCAGAGTCTAAAACTTACCCAAGGTCCCACAGATCCTTCCATTTGCATGCTATGTTAACATAATGGGGGGAGGGCATCTCTGGAGCCAAGTTACTTGGGTTCACAGTTGGGCTCTGTGACATGTCCACTTTATTTCTCTCTGCCTGAATCTGAAGATGGCTGGTGGAGAACATGGAATCCAAGTGATGTCTGTGTCATGCAGTCATTCTGAGGAGTAATAAAACACCTTTTACATTTTATCAAATGGTTCAGCTCCAAGGAAAGTGTTCTAAAAGAGCTTCAAAATTGAGATCCATTTCTTCTTGAACTGATGTTGCCTTTTAAATATCTTCAAGATAATACAATGGAGCTGTGGTTGTAGCTTAGTGGTAGAGCGCTTGCCTACCATGTGTGAGGCACTGGGTTTGATCCTCAGCACCACATGAAAATAAACAAATAAATAAAATAAAGGTTAAAAAAGTAATGCAATATGAATTCTAGCAGTTACGCTCTCAGTGGTAATCCCTGATGTTTGTTTATAAACTCATGTTTAAGGATCAGCTACATTTCCTTATTAACTCACTTATTATTTATTATCTTATTCTTCAACAAAATGTGTTGAGCCTCCAGCATGAGATCAATCCTCTGTCACAAGTTCTCACAGACAATCCTCATAAATCCTCCCTTGCAAATATGCAACATCTTTCCAATGAGGAAATTGAGACTGCGAGATACTAGATAATGGGGGTTAGTAGGTGCAGTCCTAGGAGACAGAAAATTCTCCCCCTTGGTAAACACCCATCTCATTCTTTTTCATATTGGATTGTGGAATCAGAACAGATGGCAAGCAAAACTGTCAGGGCTGCTGCAGACACATGCCAGCCATTGGCCTTCAAACTTGTAGTTCATTCAAGTTTCAGTTTCCTTGCCTGTACAATAGTCCACTTCCAGTGCTGTGTGAATCTCTTCATGTATTTGTATGCCTAGAAGAGATTAGTGTCCAATTAAGTGGTTATTCGTGTGGTTATTATTTGTATCTATTAATTTCTCCATAAATCTTAACTTGATTTTTCTAATGAAACATTAATATGCTCTTTGTATATAATGCATTGGGGAAAAACCTTTCATGTAAGTTTTTTGTGTGTTTTAATTTAATACAAATGATGAAAAGGTAGCCTGTAACATTTTACACATCTGTTACAAAGCCCCTGGGAGTTGTCTGGAAGGAAGAAAAGACTTGAATCCAAAGCAGGTGGCTGGGCAGGACATATTGGTCTGTTTGAAGGGCTGGACTTCCCTCCGCAGCTCACAAAATCAGGAAAAACTCCAAGGGAACTGGAGAAAACTATAATTAATGAATACAAACTCTGTGCTTCCATTCCCTGTGATAAAGTTTCTGTGCAGAGCCATAAAAAGAGCAAGTCCAAGTTTTCAATTCCCGCCTAACCCTGAACCAACAGGAGTGAGACCCTCACAGCACAGGGGTGAGAGACATATAAGTCATGTGCATTATCTCTTTCTTTAACCACCGACAGCTGTTGTGGGTTGAATTTCCCCAAATTTTCATATGTCGAAGCCCAGTACCTCAGAATGTGACCTTGTCTGGGTAGAGTCCTTGAAGATATACTTAGTTTAAATAAGCCATTAGAGTGGGCCCTACTTTAGTAAAGCTTACAGTATTTTGAAAAGAGGAAATTTGTATACAGTCTTTCCAGCAGGGAGAAGTCATGTGAACTTGAAGGCAGACATCAAGATGATAACTCCCCAAGCCAAGGAAGGCCAAAGATCGACAGCAATGTCAACTGCTGGGATAGAGCCAATTCTCCTTGCAACTCTCAGGAGGAAGCAGCTCTGCCAACATCCGGCCTGGGACCTGTAGCTTCTGTAACTGTCAGACAGTAAGTTCCTGGTGTTTAAGCTGCTAGGCATGTGGTCTTGGGTCATGAACATTCTAGCAAATTAATAGAACAACCTACAGAGTGAGGAACTCTTTTCCCACTTTCCCAAAAAATAATGCTTAGGAAGTCTGATTTCCTTGCCTACACAACCACAGCGAGACATTGACAAAGTTGGTCGGACAGTCCTGTTCCAAAGTCCATGCTGCTGGGCTATGTGGGTTCTGTTATCACTTTCTTTATAATAATTTTAAAATGAAAGGTTGTTCTTATGACAGTATTGTACTAGGCAGCTAAACATCCTCATAAATCATGTCTCTTTTGTAGAATACTTATTTACAAACTAAACACTATAGACCATTGACTTCAGTGAAAAACATCACATTTCAATAATTATAACAAACATTAAAATAGCATTCCATAACACTTACTGATGTTCCTTCAGGTTTGACAGGAACTCCTCCGAGGGGATGTTGGCATCCCAGAGGAAGAAGACTCAGAAGAGGCTGGGAGATTTGCCAAAGCAGTGAGGTGGCCAAGCCAGAACTGGATCCAAAGTTTTCTGAACACATGTCTTCTCACCACGAACTCAAGGTTTATCTGCTTCCTTTTCACCTGATCTATCTGCTTCTCACCTGGAAAGGAAACACTGGGAAATCAGGACATCCTGTTCCAAAAAGCCTGGTCTTTGAAGTTGAATGAGTGTGAGTTCAGTTCTTGGTAACAGAATCCCTCAGACACTCAGTCTCCTTAACTGTACAGTGGGCTACTCTAAAGATTGAGATACACCATAAAAAGTGACCCACAGGAAATCCTGCCCAATGAGTTATATTGTACCATTCAAAAACAGGCCTGACTCCATTCTGGCTCCACCCTTTGCCAGGGTACCATTTTGAGCTTCCTGGGCCTTCCTATGCCTGTTGCTTAACTCATACGTGCCAAGTTGTTGGGCTGTAATAATATTTTTGAGATGACCAGTTCTCTCAAGTATAAAGAATTAGTTGCAAGACATCTGAAGAGATGTGAAGAGTGACCAGATTGTATAAGGCATTAAATAATTGTTTACTTATTAAGTAAACACTTTCGTACCTCATCTCACCCCCAAGATTCAAAAGAACTGGTTGTGATGGACATAAAGAAGATAGATCTCCTCTATACAGTGTCTGCAAGGGTAAGAAAAGGAATGAGAGAGTGCACTTGGTCTTGAAAAAATAGAAAACCATTACTTTGATCAATAAGCGCATCTCATGCCTTAGTTTTAATTTGACCTAAAATCCAAAACATTCATTGAAAAACACCTTCTGGGCAAGTTAACTGTAAACTTAATTTTAAATCCTCTGATCTCTTAATATTAAAGCATGTTTAACCCATGTTCCTATAAAATATTTTCTAGAAATACATATGTGGATTTTGTCCCAAAAATTCTACGAACGTGTCGAAAACCATGTCTAATCTCAGTTTGATATCTGATAACTGGAGATGCCCCAAAGACACATCTCAAAGCTTTCCTTTGGAAACCAACCTCAAATAATCACTCAGTGTTCAAAGTCAATACTTATTAATGCTTGTACATATGGTATTAATTCCACATTAATTCTGTCAAAAGTGATATCATAGTTAAAAGTTCCAAATGGTGACATCACTAAAACAACTTGGTTTTCATGAGCGTGGGACCGGCCAGTGCCAAAATCCAGTTCAATCTATTCATCCGTCTATTCTGACAAGTTCAGTTTAATTAGTTCATGGTCTCATAACGAACAAGAGACTGGCTTTCTGTCCAATTGCCAGAGCCGTTTCTATTCTCTTCAACTTAAGGGCCAAATGCTTACACTGCTTTGCCCAATTTATACCTTTGCCTATAATTACTGGTCCCCAAGGTGTGATTGTCCTTTTTCATAAGAGTTTGTGCAGCTGCCAACATGAAGTTGTAAATAAATTGTAATACCGTTGCTATGAGGTGTAAAAATCCCACAGCTCATATCCAGAGCCTTGTATAATGAACTCAAGTAAACATTCCATTTCCTGCAAGTGATTGTGGTCTGTGACTAGATTTGGAAAACAGGGCAGTAAGTCATCTTTCTTTAATGAGTCGTTGAAAACAAAGTCGTATCCCATGAAACCAAAACCTGTCCTTGACAAAAACAAATAGATTATTTGTAAAAGACCCTCTGAAGGGGGATATATTTTTCTGCAGCTTGTGATCTGAGAGCCATTTCTGTAGTCACACAGTGCTTCAACAATAGCAGCCCCACTTTCCCAGCAGCACCCACCACCAGAGAAGTCCAAGAAATTGGTTTTCTAATGAGGGAAGCCGTGCACTATTGGAAGAATGAGGGAATCAGAGGGAGAGAGGGCTAGCTGCTTATTTGCAACGTCTGTGCCTCAGTTTCCTCACTGTTCCTTGGGAACGATGCAGCCTACCAAACAGGATTGATGTGATCACCAAACAGGGATCAGTCAATGCAAAGCACCCAGAAAAAGTCCCATCTAATAGTCCCTTTAGGTGACACACAAAATAGGTCACTTGCTTCTCCCTGTTCTTTGCACTAAGCAGGAAACTTGCATTTTTTGATTTCCCCTGGACCAACCCTGAGTCTATTGTGCGGGTTGTGCTGCCACCAAAGAGCCAGCCACACTTTTTTCGGTGTCACTGTCCTTACAAATTCTGCGTGCTGTCTTGGAGGCCTGTGCAAAGTACCTGAGACTGTAACATGGAAACTTGAACCTCACCATCCAGCAATGCCTAAAACTTACCAAGACCACCATAATTTTTCTCATTCCTTTTTATGGAAGGGGGTTCATTGATTACTTTCCTTGCTTAATTATAATTTTATTTAAGAAAAATCACAAAAGCTTCAAACCAGAATGTTGTCTTAGGGATTCATAGAGACCATGGCTTTGGCTTTAACATGAAGCCAATTTTACTTTTGAACTAATTGGCTCAAGAAGTAATCACTGATTAATGTTATTGTGTGCCCAACCAAAGCACAGGTGTTATAGTGAAAAAAAAATTAATCAAGTATAACAATTCAAGCCTATACATGGCAAAGATTATTAATGGTGCCACACATACATGGTTTCTTCAATATTTTCCAGTCTAGTTTGCAGTTGCTGTGGGCATTTTTACCAGGTCCAAAGGTCCATAATCAAAAGTGATGTATATAACTTTTAATTAAAGCAAGTTGAGAATCATAGACACTCCACCCCTCTCGTCAACTTTAGAGAGAACCTGGAAAACATGTTACAGATGTTTTAATATAAAAAAGAGTGAATCAGTTGACCTTCATAGAATCATGTGCCACTGACACGTTAAATGGTATAAAATGATATGACAGTATTATTAATATTAAAGATAATGGGGTTGTTTGTGTTAATCACCTGGGTCTTTCTATGAAACTACAGCTCAGAGTTCATTTGCTTTGTGTTCTGAAGAAATTACCCTAGGCTTCCCAGGCTTGGCAAACCCTTGGTGCAATTGGGGCCACACTCACAGTTCTCACTTGAGAAGAGCACCTTCTCATGTCCATATTAGGCTGTGCTTGGGCTTCCAAGAAGCTTTTCCAGAATCTACCACATCATCTTTGGTGGATACCACTTTTATTTCTATAAGATTCTACCATGACAGCTACCATGTCTGTGTCATTACCACAAACTGGGGGACTTAAAACAACCAGAATCTATTTTTTCATGGTTTTAGAAGGAAGAAGTCCAAACTCAAGGTGTCCATGAGGTTCCACCTTTGGAGGTCCTGGGGAAAGTGCTTGACCCCTCTCTGCCTTGGTGTCAGCGGCTGCCCATGTCCCTTGGCTACTTTAAATTGTAGCTCTTCCTATATCTTCCCATTGCTTTCTTCTCTGTGTGTCTTTCTCAAGGTCATTTGCCATTAGAATTTGAGGCCAGAGAGGCAATTCAGGATGCTATCCTCCTTTCAAGATTCTTACTTAAATCTGTAAAAATCCCTTTTTCTGAGTAAGGTAAAATTTACAGGTTCTAGGAAATAGGGTTTGACCTTTCTGTTTTAGGGCCCATTTTCAGGCCGACCACAGTGTGTTCCAAGCTAATATGGACAACCAGAGTTCTCCTGCGTTTGTGCTGCCCTCTGACAGTAAGTAGGATCTAAAACAGTGTTATCTTGATACTCAATGTCTTGAGGTTTTGTTTTACAAAGGATAAAATGCTTGGTTTTTATTCTTTATTTTATTAGTGCATTATAGTTACCCATAATATTGGGGTTCATGTTGATATAATTATACCAGCATTTGATACATTTGCTCCCAGTACTTCCCTTCCTCCTGCCTTTCCTGTTCCTTTTCTTCTATTCTACTTATCTTTTATTTATGGATAGTCTTTTTTAAAAATAAAGTGTAGTTTTAGTTTCTTACTAATAGCTTCCATTTCCCTAAGACATAGACTGTGGACAACTGCTGAGCAGAATGTCATTAGACTCTGATTGTTGAATCTGACCTCAAACCAAAAATTTCCATGGAAGGGGCATTCCCTCAGCATGAAGACACCTCAGTGCCTCCTTCACAAAGACCCTGGCCATTCCAGCCAATGGTTCATAAGCCCCTCAGCAGAACGTTGTTTTTTAGGAATAGTCAAATATAGGCTCAAACTCAGACCCCAAGTATAGTTAATTCGCATCTTTCAGTGTAATGAACTCTGCGATCCTATAACAAGAGAACTACTCATCTATCTTTCCTTTTCTCTCAGTGTAGATGTTCTTATTGACTTTAACTAGAATGCACTTAATTCACAAACTAATAATCTGATATTTAAAAACACATATGAAATCATCACCAATATCTTCATCTTGAATAATGAGTTGGCATGCAACATTAATTATATCAGAAAAGAAGGACCTCAAATCATGCCATCTAGCCTCTCCTTTTAAAAATAGGAAAACTGCGATCCCAAGATGGTAAGTGATTTATTCAGGATCACCCAGCTTCCCAACCACGAGTCACAGCCACAGGTTAATTGTTTGAAAGTGTCCAGGATCATTTATTTCTAGATAGAAAACAGGCTTGAATCCTAATATTGGTCACCAACTGCCAGAAACTCTTCTACGGAAGTCACTAGGCCTCTTCCAGCTTCAGCTTCCCACTCTGTGAGATGGAGACAGATGCCATCCTGGGATCACTCCTATGTGTCAAGTGACAGAACGAGGACGAGTTCCTGAGGTTCAAGAGCATGCTGTATCCCTTGCCCAACTTCTCGCACATGTGACTGATACGTAAACACTATTCAGAAAAAGCTGGACCAATGCTCAAGGTACTCAATTAATTACTAACAGCAAAAAGTGTTATTACCCTCAAATAAGCAAGAATATTTAGTAATAGGTATTAAGAGTGTGGGCTTGGGAATCAGACTCCCTGGGATCAAATCCCAGCTCTGGCACTTGCTGTCTACACATCCTGGGAAAAATCACTTAACCTGTCTGCCTCAGTTTCTTTTCTCTAAAACAGGGAGAGTACAGGTGTTTACTGCACAAGGTTAAGGTAAGAATCAAATGACACTAGGCCTGGTGTAGACACAAAACCATTAGTTATTTTCATTATAACTTTGGTGTTTATACCTGTTCCTGGAATGCTTTCTAGTCTGGCCTCCTTTGTTTGTTTTCAATCCAGTTTTGGTACTCAGCCATGCCTCTGAGTTTCCATATGTTTTGTCTCATTTTGAATTATTAAAGAGTGAAGATCATAGAAATTTTTGTATTAACTTATGAATGTGCAAGTTCACAAGAGGCCCACAGATAGCCAAGGATAATACATCAAGATTACATCATGTTGCATCAAAGCGGGTCTCTGGTGCAGTCAGAAAGCTCAGCTTTGAAAGAAGATGCCAAGGTATTAGGCACATCACAAATGAGATTTTCATAAGCTCACCCAGGAGTGGTACGATTTAATCTGCGGTTGTCACTTGGCCTCCTCAGACTCCGTGAGGAATGCCATTGTCTATTTAATCTGTCCTGAAAGCCAGTAAAACCATACTTTTATTGGCAACAAATGACTACATGTTTATAACCCAGAGCTACCACCATGACTAAAGAGGCTGAGTCAGACCCCCAGGCCTCACTAGGACTTGCCCCTTTTCCTGGCCTGTGCTGCATCCACTTATTCCACCCTCTAATTTAGACTGACCTTCAAAACTCAACACATGTCCCCTGGGACTTCCAAGAATCCTTTTCAATCCACTTCTCTACACAACCTGTCAGAATGTCCCAAGAGCAAGGGCACAAGTGTCTGGTCATCTCACGGTTCTCCTAGGTTATAAGCACTCAGAAAAGTCATAGTGAATGAAATGCAAATCCATTTAAAGACCTTCCACTAATTTTGATGAGAATTTCAACAAGCAGAAGTACCAAAGGTTTTTTGAAAAACATGTGAAATAAAACTTGAAATTTAAACAACATACTCCTTTGAACAAGATGATGACACCGTAGTTGAGCTCAACTTCATCCTATCCATAAGAAAATTAGACAGTGATATATGAGCAAAAACTATTCTGAGAGATCTGTTAGGATGGCCTTAGGCCTGAGCTTAAGCAACTCCATTTTAAAAGACCTGCAGTTTCACCAGGCACATCCACAGATCCCTCCAGTATGCCTCAGACAAGGTATTTCCCCTCACCCTGATAAAAGAGAGTGAAGCCCCTGGCAGGCTGTCCTTGCCTGATAAGAAGGAAAGGCGAGAAGATCAGGGTGGAGACCACCAGGCCAGATGTTTCTGGCCTCAGGGTGAATGATGTCACTGAGAAATCCAGTGGTAACTGATAAGGATTGAAAGGGGGGGTCAAAAGCCCCCAAATTTAGTAAAAATGATAGAGCAAATGAACAGGGATTCAGCCAGCCGAAACAAGGATGCCCTCGGGCTGGAGAGCCTGATGAGGACCTGACATCCCATCACTTGTCATCGTTCCTGATCCTCTGTGTGATCCTCACCACTCTCAAACTCTACCGCCTAGTCTAGACCCTGGTGAGAGGCGCAATTCCTCCCTACAACCCTCTCCTCAACTGGTCGTCCACTCCACACCAGGAAAAGCCTGCCTTGGTTCTGGACCTGATCACCGCCGTCTGAGTGAGTGTGCATCTGCTGGACTCAAAGCCTAAGACTTAAGACCTTTGAACTGAGCATGCAGTGGGAATGTCTGTCATTAGCCTATCATGATTAAGTGTGTTTTGCAGTGCTTAGAATTAATCTAGAATTGTTTGCTATGAATTAATTAATCTAGAATTGTTTGTTGTGAATTGATTATGTCTATTGCAATGCCTAGCATTAAGGATTGCTGTTTTCTTGATTAAGAACCTATAGAGTGAAACGGTATTGAGAAATTTGAGTAAATAAAGCATCGAAAGGGGCAAAAGCGCGTGGACATTCTTTCTCTCTCCCCTCGACTGCCTACATCGCAATTTTGCCCCCTCGCGACAGTATCTCACATGTCCAGCTAAGAAACTATAGTAACCCAGTGGAGAAAAGCACCCAAGGAAGCCATAAAATATAACAGGAATTACAGTGTTCCTTTACCTGCATCATCCCATCGCCCTGGTGGCATGGGGGAGAGAACTTCCAGCCTGTGAGTAACCTTAGTGGAGAAAAAGAAGAGCAGGGAGACACAGCTTCCTTTTCCCTTGGAGCACTGCCCCAGGGTTCCACTTCAGAACACTGTAGCTGTTGTGTTCAGGGTCAGCTAGGGACAAAGAAGAGAGAGGGGGCATCAATACCAGGCACTGTTGGGAGACCATTCTGGTCTCCAGTGGCTTGAGGACCCCTGAGGCCTCTGAACCAACAGCCCTCACAGCTACCACAGACCTCCCTCCCCACCAGCACACAGTGTTCACTGCTAACAGCCCCACAGTGTGCAGTGTGGACCCCGTGGCTTGCTCCACAGGGAACCCTGCACAGAATCCCCAACACAGGTTTCACTGCTATGAAGTTGTTTGACTTCCAAGACACTAGGACCTGAAACACCATTTCCCTTCCTTCCCACCCTACCAGAACGGCACTAGCTGTCACTCTATACAGCTCAGGATAGAGTTCAAGCATGATGTTTTTGCCAGCCCAAGTCCCCCCTGCCAGGCCCAGTACCCTATGCTTCATGCATGCCTGCTCTGGACTGCAGCCATGAGTATTCAGCCAACCAAAACCCAACTGCCCGCTCCCACTGCAGAGTAACATCAAAAACATGAACTGTTGGGGTGAGGGTGGCAGAAAGTAGTTTTTTTTTATATGAGTGCCAAGTTAAGTTGTTATCAGCTTAAAATAGACTGTTAGAGCTATAAGATATTTTATGTAACCATCATGGTAACCATAAAGCATAAGCCTAAAGTGGACACAGAAGAGAGAAAGAGAAAGGAGTCCAATCACACCACTATGGCCATCATTCGATTACACCAATAGACATCAAGAGAGGAACAAAGGAACAAAGGATCTACAAAACATTAGAGAAACAACTAACAGAATGGCCACATGAGTCCTCAGTGAGCAAAAATTCCTTTAAATATAAATGGACTAAATTATACAACAAAAGACTGGCTGAATAATTTTTTCTTTTTTTAAAAGACACCAAACTCTATGCTGCCTACATGAGATTTGCTACAACTCTAAAGACATTATTAATTGAAAGTGAAGGGATAAGAGGAAATATTCCATTTAAATGGAATAAGAAAAGGAAAAGGCAGAGGTGACTATATTCATATCAGACAAAATAAACAAGATAACTTAAAATAAATAAGATAACTTTGATAACACAATGATAAAGAAACCAGTGGATAAGGGGATATAAGAGCACCAGAGCCCCTGATCTGAATATAGGGCAAATATCAAAGATGTGAAGGAAACAAGAGGTAGAGCACAACAATACCAGGGGACTTCAATACTCTGCTTTCAGAACAAAACATTCTCTAAGGTAGATCATGTGTTAGGCCACAAAAAAAGTCTCAACAAACCTTAGAACATTAAAATTATATAAAACATTGTTTCCAAACCCAATAACAAGGAACTAAAAGTCAATAAGAGAAGGAAAACTGAAAAATCCACAAATTCATGGAAAGCCAAATACATCTTCCTGAACAACCAATAGGTCGAAAAAATTAAAAAGAAAAACTTTAGATATATTGAGAAAGAGAAAATGCAAACGCAATAGGCCAAAATCTATGGGCTACCACAAAAGCAGTTCAAAGAGGAATGTTTATGGTGATAAATGTCTACATTAAAAAGAAGAAAGAAGTATGTTGACAAACAAGTTAACTTTACACCTCAAGGTATTAGAGAAGAAGAGCAAACTAAGCTATAAATAAGGTATAAGAAGAAAATAACAAAGACCATAGCAGAAAGAAAAGAAATGAAAGAAAAAGAGGAGGAAAAAAATCAATAAACTAAAATTTGCTTATTTGAAATGACAAAAAATTTGACAAAATTTTAGCTATTACAACTAAGAAAAACAGAGAAAAGACTCAAAATCAGAAAGAAAAAAAAAGAAAAGAAACATTGCAGTCAATGTCACAGAAATACAAAGGGTCATTAGCAACTACTATAGATACTTACCCACCAAGACTAGATCACGCAGAGAATCCAAATAGTGAGGAAGTTGAATCTATTATCAACAATCTACCCCACAATGAGAAGTCCAAAACTGAATGGCTTTAGTGCTGAATTATAAAAAAACATTTAGAGAAAAATTAGTACTAATCCTTCTCAAACTCTTCCCAAAAAGTTGAAGAGAAAGTACACTTCCAAACTCATTTTTCAAGGCCCAAATTACCTTTATATCCAAACCAGACAAGGATACTCCAAGAAGAGAAAATTGGTAGATCCCTGATGGACACAGAGGCAAAAGTCCTCAACAAAATGTTAGCAAATTGAAAAAAAAAAATAGCACATCAAAATAAAAATTCTCTATGATTAAATGGAATTTTTCTCTGGATGCAGAGAAAAAGGCTTTTTGCAGCTCATTCGCGACAATAAAAGCAATATAACTTATTTACATAATGAAAGATGGAAATGTTGTGATTATCTCCATTAATCAGAAAAAACATCTGACAAAATCCAACCCTATTAATGATACAAACCCTGAACCAATCAAGTATGGAAGGAATGTACCTCAACACAGTAGAGCTCATATATGACAAGTTCAGTGATCATCAGTCTCAATGGTGACAAGATGACTGCCTCTCCCTTAAGATCAGGTACAAGGCAAACATGTTCACTCTTACATTTTCCACTCAATTTAGTACTGGAAGTCCTAGCCAAAGCAGTTGGACAAGAAAAAGAAATAAAAGTCATCAAAATCAGAAAGGAAGAACTAAAATTATCTCTTTATAGATAGCTTGATCTTTTATATAGAAAACCTTAAAGAATACACCAAAAAAAATGAAGTTTAAACTGATAAATTTGGTAACATTGAGGATACAAAATGATCAACTTAATTGGTCATATCTGTACAGTTAAGCAAAAGTTAAACATGCATCCAAAATTTATTTTAGTAAAACAAATGGGATTTTAACAATGAGTATAACAAAGAAACGTAAAAAAATCATTTGTGTTTCTATAAACTAACAATAAAATATCTAAAAAGAAATTAAGATAACAGTACCATTACTATTAGCATCAAAAAGAATAAAATATATAGGAATAAATTTAACCAAGGATTTGAAATATGTGAAAAATATCCTGAAAACCAGGATACTGAAGTTAGAAATTAAATAAGACACAAATAAAAGAAAAAAATCCTACGTTCATTGATGGAAAGAATTCATCTTTTTAAAATGCCCATACTATCCAAAAACATTTACAGATTTGGTGCAGTCCCTATTGAAATTCCAATGATATATTTTAAAGAAAAAGAAAACATAATTCTAAAGGTTGCATGGATTTATGAAAGACCCCAAATTGCTAAATCAATCTTAAGCAAAAAGAACAGTGCTGGAGGCATCACACTTCCTGATGTCAGAGTATATTACAATGTGATAAAAATCAAAACAGTATTGTCCTGGCATAAAACCAGATGCAATGGAATGTGGAGTGCGATGATCTGGATCAGTGCCCCTGATTGTCTCACAGCTGTGGTGTGCCTGCAAATGCTAGGAACTTCCTGTACAAAACATATGGGTCAAGATAGCCCAGTTTGCTATGGCGATGCCCTGACCATAAAAGGCTCATTGCAAAGCCTGGAAGTTGTGTCAGATTCTGTGCAAAGCACAGAGCCTGAGTCAGTCTTGATCTAGAACTCAGATGACAGTTCCCAGAGGATAGAGGATTCTGAGCATAGCAAGATAACTATAAGACTTGACAAGTACTGTAATCTTCAAGCCTGCCCACTTAGTAGAAACTTTGAACAGCAGTGTTCCTGGGTGCCACAGGAATTCCTAAGCATTGCAACAGTGAAATAGCTACAAGAATGTTTCTAGCCCTGTAACTTTCTAATGCACAAAGAACAATGCCTCTATAGTCTTTAACATCCTGACTATGGGACTCTATATAATAAAGTTTTTTGGGCCAGGACTGTGTCACTGTCTCTCCATCAGAGTTCAGTGTTCCACCTGATTCCAGCTTTTTCTTAATATCTGTGTGTGTGTATTCTTTAATCCCCCATTGCCCTTCACAAGTTTCTCAGATTTAGTGGTACAGGTTAGAGCAATGGAATGGAGTAGAGAGTACAGAAGATAAATCATGTATATGTGGTCAACCAGTTTTCAACAAAGACAGCAGGGATACACAATGGGAAAAGGATGTTTTCTTCAATACATGGTTCAAGAAAACTATATTCACCTGCAAAAGAATGAAATTAGATACATTTTACACCACACACACACACACACATACACACACACCCACACACAATTCACAATGGATTAAAGGCTTAAGTGTAAGTACTAAAACTATGGAATTCCTAAAAGAAAACACTTAAAACACAGGCAACAAAAGTACAAATAAATAAGAGGGACTTCATCCAACTAAAGAGTTTTTTCACAGCAAAGGAAACAGTAAATGAGAATGATAGAAAATATTTGCAAACAATATAAGTATGAAGAGGTTAATATCTGAAATATGTAAAGAATTTACAACTCAATAAGAATAACAAAACTATCAAATAACCTGATTTGAAACTCGGCATAGGACCTGAATAGAATTTTACCAAAGAAGACATACAAATTGATAATAGATATATCAAAAGGCTCAATATCACTAATCATCAGGGAAATGTAAATCTAACCACATCTGTTAGGATACCTGACATCAAAAAGACAAGAGCAACAAGTGTTAGAGAAGACATGATGGAAAGAAAACCCTGTGCACTTCTGGTGGAAGTGTAAATTTGCATGACCAACAGGGAACACAGGAAGGAAGCTCCAGAAATACAATCAAAACTAGAACTACCACATGATCTGGAAATCCCAGCTCTGGGTATATATCCAAAGAAAATAAAACCAGTAGGTTGAAGAGATGTTTGAACTCCCAAATACACTATAGCATTTGTCACAATAGAAGACACAGAATATAACGTAAGTGCTCACTGGCACTTAGCTATTAAAGAAATTGTGATACACATACACACACGCACACAACATGCAATGGAATGATATTCAGACTTTAAAACTCCTAGTATGTGCAACAATATGGATGAACTTGGAGGACATTATTTTAGGGGAAATAAGTCAAATACGGCATGATCACATTCACATTGGAATCTAACAAGACAATTGATTTATAGTAATAGAGCAGAATGGCATCTGCCAGGGGCTAGGATTGGGGGAAAAGAAGCGATATTGATCCAAGGGTACATACTTTCAGTCTAATATGAACAAGTTCTGGAGACCTAATATACAGCATGATTATAGTTAATAAAAATGTATTGTATACTTAAAATTAGCTGAGAGGTCTTGAATTAATCATTTCAGATGTACACATTATAAAAGCATCATGCTTGACGAGGAGTGGTGGTGCAGACTTGTAATCCCAGTGAATTGGGAGGCTGAGACAGGAGGATCACAAGTTCAAGGACAGCTTCCTCAGCTAGTCTCAAATTTTTTTTAAAAGTGGGTGAGTTGAAGATGGAAACAGGAGGAGATGCAGGAAAGGGGAAATACCAGGGAATAAATGGTATTGACCAAATTATATGGTTATTTCCTGTGCATGTACACATACACAACAATGAATCCCATTATTATAATACACCAATAAATAAATGGAATAAAGGGAAAAAACAGCATGCTATATACCTTAAACATATACATTTTTGTTGGTAAATACTACCTTAATAAAACAAAATGACGGGGAAAAAAATCTTAAAATCTTGTTTTTTTCCCTGAGAGTTGGGAAAGATTAGTATTATTTGACATTATCAATCTCGCTTGTAGAATGCTGATATTTTTTGTAAAAACATTTATTAAAAATAACTAACTGGGACTATACAAAATTCACAAAGCAGTTAAAAGGCAAAAGGTGAATTGTAACTAACTTAACAAAAATTGAATAAACAAATATATTTTTGTTATCAGATGCCAAACACAATATGTACTGGCACCAAGGCATACAGGTGAGAAAAATAATAACTACCTGCATTGGAGGGTTCTTACGCTTCAGGATCTACAAATACATTCCTTCTACCCATCATGAAAACCTTGCACTTCAAACATTATTATTCTAACTTTAGAAATCAAAAAGAACTAAGATTTACAAACATTAAATAAATCACCCAGAGGCATGCAGTTACTGAGCAAGCAAGGTGTAAGGTGTACGCACACGCATTCAAAGAAAAATCCATGTGCTTTGTACACTCTCAGGTTGCAGCCTATAGAAAAATGTCTATGAGAAGAAGACTGCGAGAAGGAGGTGGGATGCAGATGGTTGGTGTGGTGGGAAAGCGCTGGATGGAAGTCCAGAAATTTTCACATTTGCCCCCGACTTTGCTGCTAAAGTGAGGTGTGCTACCTCAGGAAATCAATCAACTTTGTGGGGCCTTATGTCCTCTTCTCAAGGGAGACAGATTTAGATCTCTGAAACCCTCACCAGTTCTTATCTTCCATGACTTCCGAATCTCTTTGATATAGATTGCATTCTGGTTATTTCAGTTAATATGCAATAATTCCCAGCTCAATTATCAGAGGGGTGTGTATGCATGATCTTTAAATTTCAGATTATGTAAGAGGTTATTCTAAGTAATATCTAAAGCACTTGGTCTTATCATACCACAAGCAATTTATGTAGAAAAAAACAAAGTCAAAAATCATATCTTGGCCATAAAAAAACACTTCTAATGACTAGACCTCCCCTCAGCCTTGAAAATGAATGTGACGGGGATGAAGTATGCCAGAGACTCAGAACTTCCCCAAACACCCCTTCAATATCAGAGGGAAGTCTGCTGGTCAATCATGGCAAAGAGTGTGGCTGGTGCTCCCAAGAATAATAAGTACTTCTAACTGATAGGAGTGAGCAGTCTTCTCCAGTTGGCTTTGAGCATTTCCTTTTCTAAATAGTTCAAAACCTAAAGTGATATACTGTTTGTAGATTTTGGTACAACGCTCAGAGAACACTGCCTTGAATCATGGAAGTGCACCACAGTGAAAGATCCAACCTGCTTCTGCCAGAAAAGAACCACACCTAACGTTACTTTGAATGGCCTTGATTTTTAGGAAATGGTCCTGTCATTCAAGTATTAGGAGGAGGTTGAGTGACTAATTATGTTTTCCTTTGAAAAATTATTTCACCATCTATTATGCAGAAGCCTTAATGAGCTATTTCTAGAGAAAGCACATCACATAAAATCTTCTTTATGAAAGCATTCAATGAATAAATTCGAAGCAAAGATGCCAGCTCCAATACCATCTTTTCCAAAAGCATAAAATTAGTTACCCCACCCCCCATCTTTCTCTCTCTCCTCTCTCCCTCCTTTCTCTCCCTCAGTGTTACCAAGACTCTTGGAGCCAGGCACAGCGGCACACACCTGTAAACCCAGCAGCTACAGAGACTGAGGCAGGAGGATCACAAGTTCAAAGCCAGCCTCAGCAAGCTAGGGAGGCCCTAAGCAACTTAGTGAGATCCTGTCTCAAAATCAAATAAAAATCTCAAAATCAAAAGGGCTGGGAATGAGGCTTAGTGGTTACACACTCCTGGGTTCAATCCCCCGTGCCAAAAAAAAAAAGGTGTGAGGAGGGGACTGCTTGATTTTACATTTAGGTAAAATCATCTGGCAGAGGAGTGGGCTAAGACCACAGGTCAATTAGATTTCATGTGACAAGTCTTTATATTTTACATTAAGAGGAGTAAATGTTAATATTATTCCCCCACCGACAAAACAGAAACAGGATTCCTGATGCAAATTGGTAACACTGATTTCATGCACGGACAGTTCTATGAGCAGAAGACTGCTCTGCACCTTTCCAAACCCTGGAATACTGGAGTGTTGTACTGAATCTTTATAGGATACGGGCACTTTGCCAGAGAACCAGAGTTATATCCTCCTCGGTGTCACCTTTGTCCTACCTCTTCCCGATCTATTTAGGTACTGTTTTTATTCTTTCTTTCTAACACTGAGGCATATTTTACATATCATAAAATCTGCCCATTTCATGTGTACAAGTCAGTGGTTTTTAGTTAGGTTGAGCAGCTGGTACAGCCATCAACGTAAATCAGTTTTAGAACATTTTCATCCCCAATCAGATGCCTCATGTGCATGTGTAATAATAATCCACAATCCCAGCCTTAGCCCCAGGCAACAGCCTCCCTTCTCTAGACATCTCATATAAATGGAATCGTACAATATGTGATCTCTTTTGTCTGGTTTCTTTCACGCAATTTAATGTTTCTGTACTCACCCACACTCATTTTTTTTTAATTCCATGAATATACCATATTTTGTCTGTCCACTCACCAGCTGATGGGCTGGCCACTTCTAGTTTGGGAACTATTATGAAGAAAGTAGTTAGGAACATATGCATGCAGGATTGTGTGTGGACATGCTTCCATTTCTTTTTGGACACGCAGGAATGGAATGGCTATTCTGCTTAATGCTTTTATTCAGTCCTTCCACATAAATGCGTTCATTGGCTAGAAAAGGCAGCTGTTCCCTGTGGAAGGGTATTGAATGAAGCTTACCGTCTAGTGGAGGAGAATAAGAAGTGTATGTAAGAGGGAACAAAGTGTTGTCCTAGAAGGGTGAATTCTAGAGAAGGGAGGGACTGAGTGAGATAAGAAAAACAGGGAGGTTTCCTGGATGAAATAACTCCTGTCCTGGAACCCTGAGGGATACAGGAGTTCGACAGCTGGACACTCCTGATGCTAATCAGGTGATGCTAAATCTCCCAAGGGTCAGGATTGACAGTCATAGTGACGTGAGGATCAGGATTAACGGGCTCCAGGTCTGACTCAGTCTCTACATGTGTGTCGGGATTATCTGAGTCTTGGTTTTCTTCTTTGGAGTAAGAATCAACTCTTCCCTCTGAGCCTTTCCTTCACTTGCCCCCAACCTGCCTGGGGACTTGAGAAGGAGAACTTTCAGGTACTTGATGTAAGAGGCTTTCAGAAAAGCATGCTTCCTCCACATTTAGACATGATGTTTTTGTAAACATGTGTTGATCTGGAAGTACATTCGAGGAAGAAGTCTTCCACGTGTTAGTCAACACCCACGAGTTAAGCTCTATTTGAGAACACCCGAGCAGGTGCTGTGTGATTTTGAACAGGTTTATCTCCCCAGCCCTGGCATACGGCAGCACTCTCCTGTCAGTTTAATCAGAGCACACCAGCCTGCCTGCTTCATGAGTACACGGCCTACAAAGCCCCCTCGCAGCCTTCCATCTCCTATCCCCTGTGCTAACGATGTTCTTCTCCACATAGTCTGGAAAGTCGGACTTACCTCTACAGCTGCCCTCTGGTGGAGACTTTCCCTGACTAGTCTTGATAACAAAGCGACAAATGAAAGCACAGTAAAAGTTCCACCAGAAAACTTCTAGAACTAGTAAATGAATCCAGCAAAGTAGCAGGATATAAAATCAACACCCATAAATCAAAGGCATTTCTGTTTATCAGTGACAAATCCTCAGAATGGGAAACAAGGAAAACTACCCCATTTTCAATAGCTTGCAAAAAAAATAAATAAATACATACAAATATACTTGGGAATTAACAAAAGACGTGAAAGATCTATATAATGAAAATTACAGAACCCTAAAGAAAGAAGTCAAAGAAGATCTTAGAAGATGGAAAGATCTACCTTGCTCTTGGATAGGCAGAATTAATATTATCAATATGACCATACTTCCAAAAGCACTATACAGATTTAATGAAATTCCGATCAAAATCCCAATGGCATTCCTCATAGAAATAGAAAAATCAATCGTGAAATTTATCTGAAAAAATAAGAGACCCAAAATAGCTAAAGCAACCCTTAGCAGGAAGAGTGAAGCAGGTGACATGACTATATCAGACCTTAAACTATACTACAGAGCAACAGTAACAAATACAGCATGATATTGGCACCAAAACAGACTGGTAGACCAATAGTACAGAATAGAGGACACAGAGACTAACCCACAAAAGTACAATTAAAGAACATGCATTGGAGAAAAAATAGCCTCTTCAACAAATGGTGCTGGGAAAACTGGAAATTCACATGCAAAAAAAAAAAATGAAATCAAACCCCTATCTCTCACCATGCACAAACCCCAACTCAAAATGGATCAAGAACTTAGGAATAAAACCAGAGACCCTGTGTCCAATAGAAGAAAAAGTAGGCCTTAATTTCCATCATGTGGGATTAGTCCCCAACTTCCTTAATAAGACTCCTGTGGCACAAGAATTAAAATCACGAATCAATAAATGGGATGGACTCAAACTAAAAAGTTTCTTCTCAGCAAAAGAAACAATCTGTGAGGTGAATAAAGAGCCTATATCTTGGGAGCAAATCTTTACCCCTCACATATCAGATAGAGCACTAATCTCTAGGGTATATAAAGAAATCAACAAGCTGAGTGCCAAAAGAACAAATAACCCAATCAATAAATGGGCCAAGGACATAAACAGACACTTCTCAGAAGATGATATACAATCAATCAACAAATATATGAAAAAATGTTCATCATCACTAGCAATTAGAGAAATTTAAATCAAATTCAAATCAAAACCACTGTGAGATTTCATTTCTCTCCAGTCAGAATGGCAGCTATTATGAAGACAAACAACAATAAGTGTTGGCGAGGATGTGGGGAAAAGGTACACTCATACACTGCTGGTGGGACTGCAAATTGGTGCAGCCAATATGGAAAGCAGTGTGGAGATTTCTTGGAAAATTGGGAATGGAACCATCATTTGACCCAGCTATCCCACTCCTCAGTCTATAACCCAAAGGACTTAAAAACACCATACTACAGGGACACAGCCACATCAATGTTTACAGCAGCACAATTCACAATAGCTGAACTGTGGAACCAACCTAGATGCCCTTCAATAGATGAATGGATAAAAAAAGTGGCATATATACACAATGAAATATTACTCAACAATAAAAGAGAATAAAATCATGGCATTTGTAGGTAAATGGATAGAGTTAGAAAAGATAATGCTAAATGAAGTTAGCCAATCCCAAAAACCAAATGCCACATGTTTTCTTTGATATAAGGAGGCTGATTCATAGTGGGATAGGGAGGGGGGGTGTGGTAGGAATAGATGAACTCTAGATAGGGCAGAGGGGTGGGAGGGGAAGGGAGGAGGCATGGGGTTATTAATGATGGTGGAATGTGATGAACATTGTTATCCAAAGTACAGGTATAAAGACACGAATTGATGTGAATATACTTTGTATACAACCAGAGATATGAAAAATTGTGCTCTGTATGTGTAATAAAAATTGTAATGCATTCTGCTGTCATATATAATTTTTTTAAAAAAGCATACAGTGGACCTGAAACATGGTCAGCACTCAGTATGCATCAGCCCCAATTCACTGTAGCTATTCATTACTTTGCTGGTCACAGCGTGTTAGTCTGCTAATGGTGCTGTGACAAATACCACAAACTGCATGTCATAGCCATGTAGGCTTATCATCCCACAGTTCTGGAAGTCAGAGGTGCAAAATCAAGCTGTCATGGGGTTGGTTCCTGAATTCTGTGAGCGGAAGCTCTCTCCGGCCTTTCTCCTTGGTTGTAGAAGGTCATCTTCTATGTCCCTTTAGTTGATTTTCCCTCCATGTGTACTTCTGGGTCCAAATTTCCTTTTATAGGGACACAGTCATATTGTATTATCGCTCACACTAATGACCTCATCTTAACTTGATGGCTTCAGTCAAGATTCTATCTCCAAATAAGGACACACTCTGAGGTACTGAGGGGTACACTTTGGCCTATGAATTTCTGAGAGACACCATTTAACCCATAATGAACACTATTATTCAATCCGTTACTAAAAACAATTTGTTCCAAAAGGAAGTTGTTCTTACAGGAACACCCTTGTTGATTACAGTTGGATGACTCTAAGCAAAGAGCAGAAGAGTGCATTAGAAGTGTGGCCCATTGGACAGCATCTGCACCCATAAGCCGTTCAACTGACCTACAGTGCTTTTCGGTGAGGCAGGTCACTATGCTCAGTAAAGCAGGTGTTCTCCTTGTAGACAAACCAGCCAAGTGATCTGGGCACTCAGTAAGGAAACCTGGACCCCACCCAGGCCTCTCTTGCACCCTGTGCAAAGTCGGGAACACATTTAAAATCTATGTATATGGACTATTCAAACACTAAATGGATTTTAAATGAATTTTAAAAAGACAAAGGCAAAAGTTGACATTATTAACTTAGAAAAGCCAAACTAAGATATTTCTCTGTTTTGTTTTATACTCAGCATTCTTAGTTTATCTATGTTTTCATACATGAGGTTGTATATGATAATAACTGAGTTTTCTGCACAATCTAACAATTTGCTTTTTCTGAACAATGGGTAGAATACAATTAAAAGGAGATGAGCATTTTAGGTTTTGATGAGCAACAAAACCTCTGAAAACTAAATGATTATTTGCTCATACTGAGGAATAATTGGTAAAGTATAACAGACGACCTTCCCTAGGAGAGTTGGCATTTTAATGCTACATCTTATGAGACAGGTAGAATGAGAGCTACTTTGAAGTTGAGTGAGCTGATGAAATCAATTAAGACACTTGGCTAAGGTCATAGAGCACTTCAGGGGGTTACTTAAGGGCTGAGCTGGAGACTTTGTACCCTTTCCTGTAGGTTGTGCTCTGTGGTCTGAGAAAGTCTGAATGGAGATCTTTAAAGAAAGGGAAGGCACATTTTGTCTCAAATCAGTCTTTTTCAAGTCAAATATTTTTCGGCAAAGCTTCTTCTTGGGTGAGGCAGTGGGTGGGGTGATAAATATCAACTGATATGCAATAATCTATCCATGCTACTGCAGGAACCTGGACATTAAACTAGACTACTTTAACCTTTTTAGGTTCTCTGCATTTTTAAGAGAGAGAGAGAGAGAGAGAGAGAGAGAGAGAGAGAGAGAGAGAGAGAGAGAGAGAATGAGCACATGTGCACATATGCAGTGAAAGGGCACTAGTGGATGTCAAAGAACAAAAGAAGGTTATGAATCCAATGGTTGTTGCAGCACCAACCTCACAGGTAAAAATGTTAATCCACATTTTTGACTTGGACCTCTTTGGGTCCAGGATGATATGGAAAATGTGAAAAGCCCATATGGAAAAATGTAGAAGCATTTTGCAGAAAATTATACTCTAGACTCAAGAGAGATGAAGGTTGTATCAGAGGTTCTTGCCAATGCACCTCATCGAGGACACATGGAAAAAGACCAAAGAAACCTGTCAGGCCACCTCTGCCAGAGAACGTAATTTTTAAAAAATATGTTCGTCATTTATCTTGGTAATTACAATCCAAGACCATAGTACATTATGAATGTTATAAACCTAAAACATGTGGAAAATATGTGAATATCTCTTTCCCTTTTTATAAGTTATGTAACCTAAGAGTTGAGTTTCTTGATACCCAACCTGTTGTGACATCAAAGGAGGTCAGCGTGGGAGTTGTAGAATCAATCCCCAACTTGTCCCAGGCTTAGCAGCACTTGCTATGGCACGCACTTTGTTGTCTGTTCTTTCATTAGGGTTTTCTAGAAGATGTGCAGGTAAGAGGCTGAACAGCATAGGTGGCTTTTTGGTTTTGGGTTTTGGTCCTGGTTTTGGAGGGTTTTGGTTCTGGGTTGAGGGTACTTTACTTCTACATCCCCGGTCTTTGTCCCTATTTTTTTTTTGAGGCAAGGTCTCACTCAGTTGCAGAGGCTAGCCTTGAACTTGTGATCTTCCTGACTCTGCCTCTCCAGTTGCTGGGATTACAGATGTGTGTCATCACACCTGATGTTGACATTGGTATTTATAGCAGAAAAGAGAAGGTATTTTAAATTATTGTATCTCAAGGAAACCATGGCTTTTCTGACTCTCAGTGCCCTGGATAAGCAATTTAATTAGTGACTATATCACAATTGCTAGAGGTTGAGTTTTTAGTTTTAATAAAGTTTAGATGTTTAAGCTGGAACCTCAAGCATGTCCCACGACATGTGATGCTGAGCACTGATATTGGACCCAAACTGTCACGACTGACAGAGGTCATGTCAGATCTGTCCAGCCCCCAGGACTCTGTGATACAGGCAGGGACCTGGGATGACTATTACCCAGAACCTCACATCCTTTGAACAAGCCTCTGTCCACTCTATGTGAGGCTCCTCCATATCTCCATATATCAGTTTGGAGTCTCCTCAATATCTATGAAGCCCTTATATATGCCTGACACTTAGCCAAATATTCATCCTCAAGCACATATAATCCAGCCTGATGCTGAAGTTGTGACCTGTAAACATTGATGGTAATTCTCTCCTAGTCCAATTTTCCATGGTTGGAAATAACTGAATAGGATATGATGTAACACCTGACCAGTACCAGGGAGGCTCCTAGTGCTGCTCACGCTAACAGAAACTGAGAGTGCCCTGCGGAGCCATTCCTGTGGTCTACACAGGCCACACATCACACTGCAGGGAGAATCCCTGACATCAGGAGGGATCATCCACAGGGATGTAATGCACTATGAGAAAAAAAAAAAAAAAAAAAAAACCTAACCTTTCCCTGGGCCTGGGGTGGGGCATTCCGGTGCAAATTTCTCCCTGTATCTCAGTTTCCATATGAGTGAAATGGGAGCACAAACTGCACCTAATGACAAGGTCACATACAGTGAGGCTTGTATTTTAAAAAACACACATAAAGGGCCTCCCTCAGAGTGCACTTGCCATGTTCACCAGGACTGTGACATTATGCTGTCCCTGACTTACAAAATCAACTATAATTTTTTGAATCTATGATGGTGTAAATGTGCATTCCTGAGAAATCCTACTTCAAATTCAGTATGTTGATCTTATCCCAAACTAGCACTGTGCAGAACCACACTCTCTCGTGGTGCTGGGTGGGCTATGTGTGCTCCACAGTGCTCCCTATTGCCAACCTGTGATATTCAGTTGGTTAAGTGTGTGTATTAAATGGATTTTCAGTTCATGATATTTTCAATTTACAACAGCTTTACTGGACTTAACCTCCTTGTAAGTTGAGGAGCATCCATTATCACTGAAGACCAACAACAACTATTTGCCCCTGGAGAGTCAGCTCTTCCCCTAACCGTCCCTTTCCAAGGGTGACACCCCTTCCCAGCCCCTGTAACCCCTCTTCTGCTGTGCTCCACCACTTGCCTCGTGTTGTTACAATCAAAAGTTTTGTTGGAAGGAAGAAAAGGATGAAGGAAGTAAGGTTTCTCATATTTATTGGCA
Organism: Marmota flaviventris; assembly: GCF_047511675.1. Taxonomy (NCBI): domain Eukaryota; kingdom Metazoa; phylum Chordata; class Mammalia; order Rodentia; family Sciuridae; genus Marmota; species Marmota flaviventris. The sequence continues at coordinate 9,173,597 of NC_092504.1, forward strand.
GCACTTTGATCACAAGTAACAGCAAAATCAGTTTTGCAAAACTTGAGGGAAAAGAAATTCAAGAAGTTCACCAATTTGAAAGGAAAACTAAAGAAACAAGTTACAAAAAGATCAAGACCCAAGGAGACCCAGGGCCTGAGTCTTGTAGGCACAATAGGAATGATCCCCTCCTGCCTGAGGACTAGGACCTTGTGGACTCAGATTCCAAAGAGAGGGCTTCTGATGGGCCTCACCTTGGGCACATGGTCACTCCTTGACCAGGAGAGCCCAGATCAACAGGCTTACCAGGAAGACCTCCAAAATACAGAGGCAGTGCAGGTTCCAGAAGAAACTGGAATGGGTGCTGGGTGTAGTAACAGCAGGTAATGGTACGTGTGACCTTGTCTCAGGAACCCTAAGAAGTACTGTGATCTCCATCTAATGGAAGGGAAGGGCAAGGCTCAGCAAATCTGAGCCACAGTCCAAGGAATCTGAGCAGAGCACTTGCCTGAAGTTAGAGCCCAAGAATGTCACCATTACAATTATTTCCCTGGCAGTAGAGTCTAGCCTCTTTCCACCACGAAGGCTTTGAGCTGAGCCTGTAAAGGTGGGTGGGATTCCAAATGGCAGAGACATGAAGGAGAAGAAAGTGGAAATGACCAAGCCATGTGCTCTGCTGTGCTTTTGATATTTGCAGAATCCTTTGTAAATGTTACAGCAAAGGAAAAAAAAAAAAAAAAGCGTTCTGGGCTTCCTCTGAGACTCACAAACATTCTGCTACAGGGAAAGCCAACCAAGGCAACAGTTGTTTAAATTAAAATTAACAATCAAAAGAAAAAACTTGACATCTATTTCTGGCCAGAAGGTAGAACATTAAATAACATTTAAATTTGGCTTTGATAAAAACTGTATGTTGTTTTGGAGAGCTATATTTAAGTAATTTTTTGCAAGCCTCAGAGGGAACTAAAAATGCCTTAATTGCTTCCTCATTTTTACATACTACATTATATTGAACCTCAGCAGCATCTGTCACCAAATTACCAACATTACGAAAACACTGTATATTTTATACATGGAAGAACCCTCAAATACCTGAAAATACCTCCAAGTGTTTGAGGAGCCAATTGAGCATTTTAAAAAATGTGTTTAATTTCTAGTTATGCTTGGGTGTCTGGGACACACCCTAAAACCTTTGGGTTTTCACTCAAAATGTGGAATTTTCCATTGACATTCTCTCTAATCAGGTTACTCAGAAGGTAGGTATGGGTGCACCTTCTAGAAAGCCGGGACAGTCTCTTCCTTGACATTTCAAAGTAGCAGCCCTTACATCAGAGATTAAAAAACAAAAGGTGGGGAGGGAATGGAAATTGACAGCTCAGGAGCTCCTGCCTCTTGCCCAGGAGGTTCCCTGGCCTCTGCAGTCCCCATGTCCCATGTCCAAATGTCAGCACCTGGAGAGAGTGCAGTTACTACCCATTCCCTCCACCCATGTGGCCCTGCAGAGGCCAGGGCTCCAAGCTGGGAAGTAATTCTCCCCCTGGCAGAGGGCAGAATGGTGGGGCGCTGGTCAAAGGATTTATCATTACAGTTAGATAGGAGTGCTTTTAAAAACATGTCCAGAACAGGCAAATAGAGAAAGAAAGTAGACAAGTGATGGCCAGGGGCCATGGGGTGGAGGGGAGGGGATGGAGAAGGGGCAGAGAGCCCAGGAATGACTACTAGTGGTCTTGGGGTCTCCTTTCATGATAATGTTCCAAAGCTGGTTGTTGGTGAGGGTTGTAAGACCCTGTTGTCACATTAAGACCTACCGAATCGTAACTTTAAATGGGTGAATTGTGTGATACTTGTGTTATATCTCAATAAAGCTATTTTTATAATTTTTAAACACTAAAATGTAAAAATAATCGAGAGAATTTTGTTGGTTTTTAACCCCCCACACAGTAAAACACTAAAGCCCTTGTCTTTTCAAAACAGAGCAGGCATTTGTTTAGAAAAGCCGGTAGGCCTTGGGTCTCCATCCCTTTCTAAATAATCTGTAAGACGAAACAAAGAAGACAAAACAAAAAGATAAGTGATCAGGTCTTGGCCGCCTGGTTTGAATTTCAGCCTTGCCTCGGTTGTTGAAAGACCCGTGTCTGTCCTGATAGCCCACACCACCATCTTTTCAGAAGGTGGCAATCTCGAAACCGAACACTTATCCCTAATTCCTTCCTCTGTGTTAACTCCAGACTTGTCACACGTCTTACCCATCTCATGCCCACGTCTCTCTAACTGTCCTGGCCACCATCCCTGGCCAGCCCTCCTCCCCAGCTTGTTCCTGCTGTGTTGGGTGACATGCTGGGCTTTGCTCTCCCCTTTACTTCTTTCTGAGCACTGAGAGGGCTGAGCTGCCCTTGTCTCTAGGTGCCCCACACCCAGCACAGAGTTCAGTAAATGTTGGCTAAGTAAAAGAATAAATAAAGGAATACACACGCCTTGTGGAACCATGAATGAGGACTCAGAGTGGTAATAGTGGAATACACACGGGAGAGAGCGCGGACTCTGGCCTTGGGTTGACACTTAGGCACTTCTCTGTTTCCGTCTGTTCTCTTTGCTCCAATTAGACACATTTGTGGATCATCCCTGAGTTCACCTCTCCCTGTTTCCCTGGCACCTTGGCTCTCTCACTGGACCTTGAGTGCGTCCAAACTATAATTGGACATATATCATCACCTGCCCTTCCCCACCTGGCTTCAGCAACTCTACCCCATAAACACCACAGAAAAATTACCACGACTTCTCCTTAGAACCTCCTTTCCCTCTTTGTGCGGTCGATGCCTTCTGGTCTTCAGAGTCCAGTCCCTAGTCACATCTGTTCTGAAGACCGCTCTGCCTCCCACCCCTTGTCTGCTTTCTTCTATTAACACCCATGTTCCAGAGGACGTTTCAGTCTGAGTCTGGTCGGAAAAATGGGAGCCTTGCAGACAGAACAATAGAGCAGGTTTAAAACGAGGAATTTGTTACAGCAGCATTGGGAGGGCTAAAAGGGCACACGGGACATGGTGAGCCATGCAGAGGTTAACAGCAGCTGGGAACAGAGGGAGAAAGTGTGCAGGCAGGGCTCCCAGAGCTCAGGACCCACAGCAACAGGAGGCATGGCTGCAGCCAGAGAAGCTTCTCAAGGTGAAGCAGTCCGGCAGGGTGAAGGGGCTGCCCCTGGCCATGGGTAAGAAGCCACCTTACAGTTAACAGAGGCCACGACGCCACAGACACAGAGCAGATTAGGAGGTGTACAGACCAGAGTAAAACGGATCTGGGCACAAGCAAGAAGAAGCCAACACCCTCTTTAGTTTCCTCCTCGCATGGGGCATGTTTAAATAATTCATGTCATGACTGTTCCATCAGGCCATTGACTTGCGTCTGAGTTTAAGCCCCATGGCCCTAGGGAGAAGGTCATTCAGTAGCCTTGTCTAATCACTGAGATGTCCTGAGCCATCCCCCTTCACCCCTAGGTGGGGATCATAGCCACTTACATTAGAAAACAATATTAGCAGGGAATACACCTAAGATACACACAAAAATTACTCAGAAAGACAGAAGTCTTTGATTAAATGGAAATTTCTTTTATTTCATTGTGCTAACATCTGGGACAGAGAAGACTTCCAGAAGAAGAGCTGGTCACACTCCCTCACCTCTTGGTCTCCGCCCTGTGCCCTCACCCCATCTCTACCTCTCTCTGTCTCTGTCTTTGTCCTTCTCTCCTCCTTCCCCTTCTCTTTCCCTTCTTCTCCCTCCCCCTCCCCCCTCTCCTTAAACAGTGAATACACTTCATTTAGAACTTCACGCACTAGAGTCAATAGCGGCATCTCTGTCACCTTCCTTTCCTGGCCACCTCTCTGTCCTCCCCCTCTCCCGCTGAGCTCTCTCCTTCCCAGCTCTTGACTCTTTCCTTCCCATTTTCTTTCTTTCTCCCAAGACAGTAAAACTGATTTAAACTGCAGAGCACCCACAGTCCAAGGAAGATCAACCTTAGAAGTTGGTCTTCAGGGACTCTCGGCAGGAGATGGGATGCAGAATTCATTAAATAGAGATGCCCCATGTAGTAAGCAGGACTTGCAGGAGTGTACACTCTGGACATTTCTGGATCGATTCTCTAGACATCAAAGTACTAGAAAGATCCCTGAGTCCCTGCATTTTCAAATTCAGGCACTCAGATTCTCAGAGCGAGCTTGCTCTGCATCCCTGTGATCAATTATTACTAAAACGTCTCCCTGTGATTGTGAAAGTATTCATTATTCACTTCTCTTTCTTTTCTTATTATATGCAGGATAGTTTAAAAAAAATCGATGAAGGACTTCCCGTATACAAGGCAGCCTGACCATTATTTGAGAATTTTCTCAGGGCATTAAGATATTAACTTCACACCACAGAAAAATAACCAGAAAAAAAAAAAAAGAACAATTCTGCTATTTCAGCACTTGGCTTCCTAGTAAAAGGGGAATTAGGTGAAGACTGATCTGCAGGAAACCATTTCTTAGCACAGAAAACTAGAAAATACAGGCCTGTGTTTCTAAAGTTACCTGTAAACATTGTTTCCATCCCTGAAAAACACAAGGTGGTCACTTTAAGGCCACTCTCTAATCCCAGACATTCCAGCAGAACTCTGAGGATTGCACTTCTGGGGAGCCCACAACTCTCTTCTAAGACAGTGCTGAGGGTTGTGGCCAAATGAATAAGACAGCCCCTTCCCTGGAGAAGCACAACCTGACGTGACCAATGTCCCAGAGGGGTCAGAGCCAGAGCACCCCCAGGAGTGGAGACTAATCTAGACCCCTCAGGTGTCCACATTCATCATGAAGATGAGCAGGAGTCCAACAGGGGACAGAGGGCCTGAAGATACTCAAGCCAGGGACAGAGCAAGGGAAAAGTCACAGCACCAGGGTTCTCAAGCCTTCCAACCCTGGAGGTAGAAAGGAGGGTGTACCCTATTGTCCTAACAATAGAACCTCTGTCCCACCTGAGGCCATAGCAGCAGTGCCCTTTCCCCTCCCCTGAAGGGATAGATATCCCAGCCTTGATCTCGAACCTTGCAGATGAACTGGGGACCTGTGTGTCTAAGCAGAAGGTGCCAAAGCCATCTCAATGACTTCTGCAAGCTCCCTCTTGCTGGTTTCTCTCTGCCACAACAGCCAGCCTCAGAATGTCAGCTCCATCCTCTTAGATGGCAGCTGACCTGCAGAGGCTGACACAGGACATAAATGTGCATTCTTACAGTCTTTGAGATTGGAATGTGTGATTAAGGCAGAAAAACTAGATCCTACAAATCCCATTCCTTTATTCTATCTCAGAGAGAACTGTACTGAAGATCTTGCATTGCCAACCATATTATCCATGGAGCTTCTTACCAAGGGTCATCACCTCTGTTATTAGTTGCTGCTTCTGTAACAATCGATTTGATTTTCCCAGTTTCTGTTAAAAGAAAAGTGGCTCAACAACTCCCCCAATGAGTCCTGCTTTGTCTCTCATCTGTTCCTGACAGTTTTGTAGGTTTTATTAGTGTTTGTTGTACAATTAAAGATAGAAGTGGAGGCCACATAGTCTAGAGAAAAACACTTAAAACCTGGATTGCAGAGCTAGTCAGTTCTGACACTACAAACAGGACACATTCTGTGACAGGTTTAAGCCTCCCAGTCAGAACACAAATGAGTTCAAGAGCCTCTCCCCAAGTTCCCATTCTTTTATAAAATTATTGTATTTTTATTTTCCTAATCCTATAAAAACATAGCAGACCCTCAGTTCCAGGTGATCCCACTGTCTCTGGTTTTTCAAAGCTCTCTAGTGTCTGACCTAGTGCCAGGCACAGAATAGGAATTCAATAGACATTTGTTGAATCATTCGTTTATTCATTTATTCATTCATTCATTCAAACAGGTTGGACATGACTCTGTGTCAGTCTACAAATCTTAGTTCCAGTCATTAAGATCTCAAAGATGGAAATGATACAGTTCCAAACATGTAGAAGGAATTGATACCCTGAGAACTAAACTATGGTGGGACCAGTGACAGGGAAAGGCATGGGGGACACAACCTTCAGCACAGCCACCTGACCCAGCCTGGTGTCAGTCAGAAAAAGGTTTTTCACTTCTCAGAACGTTCGCACATCTATTAGAAGTATTTTCAGAGTCATATTTGAGAAGTAGCTATTTAGGGATTACAAAATATCAGTCAGGTGAGATGTGTCCCCTTAAGCACCATATAAAAATGGTTCAAGAAACTTAAGAGAAACAGGAGGATAATAAAACCCAGTCTTCCATAAATTGGAAATAATGGAGAAAACAGAACTCTTCAAACCCTTGCTCCAGGGACATCCCAAGAGATAGAAATTTAAGACAAGATTTTTTAAAGTCTGGGTGTGAGGCTTTATCACTATGTACTAAATAAGGAGTCAATAATAGAACTTTTATAAACTCTATATGCAGTTCTTTTAAAGGTGGCTGTGGAGAAGTCTTATTTTAGTCTGAGACCAACTGAGGCATTTTGAGCAGTTGAGATGAACACGTATTCGTCACTGGTCTCAAGTCCTATTTGACCATTTTTCCATTTAGAACTCATTCAGACTTATATAGCATATTACATTTAATTAATTGAGTGTTTATGCGCTAAGGAGTTATTTGCTTGTGACTATAGTGAAATTTCCAGGATTTATGACAGGAACATTTTAGAACAGCGACATGTGTTTCCCTCCGATTTGTATAGCTTCATTCATTATAATTTTTCCTGATGTTTTGCCTACCATATTATTAACTTCCCCAAAGCAATGAAATACCAGCTTGTCTTCTCATAGCAGAGAAATGAGAGGAATAATTATGAATGTGGAAATCCCAGTGAAAACATGCTTCTATTGAAAGAGGCTAGTGGTCCAAGAAGGAGTTCCCTGGATTTATGGGGACCATTAAAAAAAAAAAAAAGCAAACACATAGAAAAACAGATACATTTTTTCATACAACATCTTGGATACCCCATGTGCAGGGAAAATAAATTATATATAAATATATATTCATATTTATATTATATATATTTTAATGTCACACTGGGAAAGAATTTACATTTTACTATAAGTTATAAAGTCTCCATAAATCATCCAGGTTGCAAGTGCGTGCCGTGCATAAATATTTAATCACTGCAAAGTGTTCTTTTCAAAATGTAAGAGTTTGTAAGCACAGTGTTTGATTTGTAACTGACTCCGGGCGCGATGCAGGGATGGATGTGTTCTTCGCAACTCTTGGCTACTTAAGACCTTATGATCACGGGGGAAGGACGGAGTTAGGCAGCCTTCCATGCCTGTCAGGGACAAGATGTGGGCTGATCTGGGAAACCAATTGTAGCCGGGGCTGTAGATCAGCGGCTGTTTTACAAAGAGCTGGGGCTGACAGGACCACCACAGTCATTTGTATTTATTATTCAACCAGGTGTTTGGGGACCATCCAGGCTCAACCCGGATCATGTGAAGAAACCTGCCGAGGGGGCTGTGGGAGGGAGGGAGAGGACAGTGAAGGACCAGGGCAGGGTGAGGCCAGCTCTGAGCGGCTGCCCTCCTGAGCCAGAATCTGTTGGTGCTCTGACATCCTGCCATCTCCATTGTTTTTTCTCACAACATCATGGCCCTGTCGGGCACCCTGACCATCCGGGTGGCCCCTCATAAAGGAACAAAAGAACCCCCTGATTCACACTCCTCCTTCAGAAGCGCTGCCTGCCTTTCCACCCCGTGTCGCTGTGTTTCCTCTGCCTGCCCTGATGTTTCAGTCTCCTTTACACAACCTCCCCACTGGCCACAAGTTCCGAACTCGTGTGCATCAAGAGGAAAGTCAGGTTGGAAAATGATTCCCACACACTTCCTCCTCCCCAAACATGTGCCTCAGACCTGCTAGAGTACCTGGGAAGCTATCGTGTCTGTGGGAATGTGGGTAAAGGAGGGAAATCTGCAAAGTAAGGGTCACTAGCCCGGGGGAGGCAGCCTGGGTGATGAGGTAGGAGAAGTGGGTTTTCTCAAGGGCTGAGGCCGGGATTTCTCTCAGGGGGAAAAGGTTTATTTAGGGAAAAGATACTCATCATTTCACCTGGGGCAGAAAGATCTTGTACAGCAAGGAAGTTGCCAGACCTTAAGACACCAGAGAAAGAAGGAAATTTCTAAGTGCGAGATAAGAAATAGAGTACCCTGTACATCTAAATGGCAGAGCAGGAGGGACATCAAAGAGACCTGTGGCTATACGGGGAAGGTCCTTGTGGAAGGACTGAGAGAAAAATCTCATTCAGGGTATGGTCAAATAAGAGTTCAAGGAAAAGAGATGTTGTGTTAAATTACAAATGACGTATGTAAATCTCAGATTCCCTGGGTGACCCCCTTCTTGGACAAGGCTCCAGCTGTTCTGGTGGTGCCTCTACTTTGGACTCTTACTGCATTCCACACTGGGCCCCCTGGAGGCTGATGAGAAGAGGAAGAAGAGGAGGCAGGAGTCAGCTACCCTTTGGGATGAACCTTCATCAATAAGAGAGAAGGCAGGGGGCCTCTATTTTCCCCGTCCTTGGACTTCTGTCTAGTCTCATTTTTCCTACCAGATAAGTCCTGTATGGTGACCAAAGACAAGAAGTGTATCTACCAGAGATCTTCTGCCTCTTTTCTCCCTGATGCCTGTTGCAGAGCATGGTGGGTGTTGCAGCGGTTGGCATTACTTGGCTCCCCTTGCTCACTTCCCCTGTCCCTCACCCTCACTACCCTGAACTTGCACACAGAAATAAGGAACCGTCATCTTAAGTCTTGCCTCAGGCTTTGCTCTCTGAAGAGCCTGCAGTGGTTCCTTTCCTACTTCACCCTGCATGCACGACACCACTCCTCACTCCTCCAAACTTTTAAAAAGTTTCTACCAATGCAGAAATTTTTGAGGCAGTGATGATTTGCGGTGTCAATAAAATGAAAGCCTGAGCTTCATGTTTGGGCCACTTTGGCTTAAGGTGTAGGAATATTACAGAGATGATATAGCAGGGAGGCCTGCTTGGCCTTGGCTAACATGACCCCCAACAAGCTGCAAAGTGCTGAGAGTCATTCTTAACTTAAGCAATCCTCACAACTACTACTGTCTCATCAGATGAAGAAGGAATCAGCAGTTCAATAAAGTAAGTGACTTGCTCAGCAATGCTAGAGCTAGTTCAAGGTAAAACCACCACCTCCCAACTCTAATACCACATTCTTCCCACTTCTGCATGTCGCCTTTTCTAATAATCTCATTTGTTCGAACTTCAGGCTATTTCCTAGATGATAGAATAATGTTGTATCAGTTCTCTGAACAAAGGCTGGGGCTCAAAACACACAATTTCCAGAATAAATTTTCTTCCTTAAGCCCTTCTCTCTTAGTGTGCATTGTTTTGGTCAATGATGGATTGCCTACAAAACCAAGGTCTCGTAAGATTATAATAAGGAAGAAAAACTCCTATTGCCTAGTTCCATCAGACAATGGAGGACCGCATATGAAACAGTGGTCCCATAAAATTATAATGGAGCAGAAAAATTCCTGATGCTACTATAACATCTTGACATAGTAGCATAATACAGCACACCTGTATTATGTGACCATACTGCATTACCATTCACATAAAAGTATTGCCAATGTCACTGTGTACAAAATATGTTATTTGATAATGATAAGAAATGACTATGTGGCTTGCTTATGTATTTACTATATGTTTTGCTATCATTTCAGAGTGGACTCCTTTTACTTTTAAAGAGAATTGAAAAGCAGCCTCAGGCAAGTCTCTCAGGAGGTGTTCCAGAAAAAGCCATTGTTGTCATAGCAGAAGCCCCTCCATCCGTGTTATTGCCCCAAAGGTCTTCCAGTGTGACAGGATGTGGAGGTGGAAGACAGTGGTATTACTTTTCCTTACCCTGATAGTGTGTGTGTGTGTGCACGCGCATGCTAATTCTCATTTTTTAATAAAAAATTTTAAAAAGTAAAAAAAAGAAAGCTAATTATTTAAAAACAGGAAAAAGCTTATAGAATAGGAGTATAAAGAAAGAAAATGTTTGCACAGCTATACAATGTGTGTCTAAATCTTTTATTACAAATGGGTTTAAAAAACTACAAAAAAAATTAAATTTTGTAAGGTAAAGACATCATAATAAAGGAAGGTTAATTTATCACTGAAGAAACAAATGTTTTTGTTAACTTAACATCAGCCAGCAGGCGTGCAGTCCTGTGCATGTAGACTCTCTGGTGGTGCTGGGCCTTGTGCTTGGACTCCACGCTCACTCACCACCACCCCAAGCAGCTCTGTAAGCAGTGGACCTGTGAGCCACAGCTATGTCACAGCCTCAGTGTCTGCAGGCCACACTGTTATGGTTTGGATGTGAGGTGTCTCCCCAAAGCTCACATGTGAGACAATGCAAGAAGATTTGGAGGAGAAATGATTGGGTTATAGCCTTAACCTAATCAGGGAACTAATCCCTGATGTGATTAACTGAGTAGTAACTGAAGTGGTAGGGTGTGGCTGGAGGACTAGGAATTAGGGGGCGTGTCTTCGGAGACATTGATATCTGGTGACAGGAGTCTCTCTGCTTCCTGATAACCATGTGAGTTGCTTCCCTCTGCCACACTCTTCTGCCATGATGTTCTGCCTAACCTCAAGCCCCTAGGGATGGAGCTGTCCTTCTGTAGACTAAAACCTCTGAAACGGTGAGCCCTCAAAGAAACTTTTCGTCATCCACAATTGTTCTGATGGGTCCTTTTAGTCACAGCAGCGAAAAAAGCTGACTAATACACATGCTATCCAGGTTTGTGTGATGCCCTTCATGTTTATCTGTAGGCTGTGCTCGGTGACTAAGGTAAGGAGAAATGTCCCAGCTCTATTACTAGTTCATCTCTACAGGCTATATTACACCAACTGAATTTTGGTGGGTAGAGATAGCAACTCCTAGATGTGGTTGAATTTTGACTTTTCCATTTCCAAGGTGTGTGACATTGGAAAAGTTATCCATCTCTTTGTGGCTCAGTTTCCACAACTGTAGGATTATGATCATAGTCTCATACTTAACTCTTAAGATTACATGGAAGATAACACAGTACTTTTAAGATAAACTTCTTTGACAGTACTAGTACAAAGAAAGGCTCAGAAAAGGATTGCCATTAGAATCTTTATCATGATTGTTGATTTGCCAGAGTCTTGGTATTTCTAAATTTCTAGCTAACTTTGGCCTTGTCTCATCAGCTACCACAGCAGATTCCTCTCCCTAAACTAGTGAGGTTACCAATGTTCTGTACTGAGTTGCTGTAATAAATTATGTAACTTGCTCAGCAATATTGCTACTCCCAGAACACATCTGGAAAGAAAAGAGGATTTCAGTAAATATGTAGGTTTTACCTTCACTAAGAACTAAAAAGAAATGAGACACAGGTTTTTTTCCACTCATCTAAGACATCTTCAAATTTTAACCTTAGGTATTTAAGGCACATAGGGAAATAGTGTATTCAGCTGCTTAAAAGAAATTGGCATTTCAACTAGTTTTATAATAAAGAAAAAATGTGTGATATAATTGAAAGAAATAGGATGTAAAATGGTATATGTCTTTTCAACTGTGTGAAAGAGAAATTGTAAATTTGTGTCTAGAAAAAAATACTTGATAGAAAATAAACTAAATTTTTATGTGATGTTTCTGCTTTTCTGTAATAAGTACCCCATATGAAGCATATCTATAGTCTGAAAAAGTAAGTCAAAGACAGACATTTTTAGATATCTATGTGTTATTTCTTTAGATGCTTTGTTGAGTTAGGATAATGCAAACACTTTACTAGGAACTCAGCGACCACATGGTTTAATGAGGAAGCCTATGGTGGACTGGGAATGATACATTTAACTTAATAGTCACAATGCACTGGGATAATGGCAATAAACCAGAGGCTCAGAGCAAGCAGCTGTGATGCCCAGCCTTCACCGTGAGGGCTGAAATTCGAGAACCAAAGCCAAGATGGAAGAAGCTCAAAAAGATCTGACTCTCATCAATGAGCCTTTGTAAATCTCAAAGCAGGATTCGGGGTGTTCACAAACCCATGGTTTTAACATCTTGATTTCCAACCACTACCTTTTACTACCATTTATAAACAAGACTGCCACAGAAGTGACCCAAACTCACCTTTGTCAACCACCTGGTGACTGGAGCCAACACCACGCCTGAAGCTACAGCTCACACCAAGGTCATCACCAAAACTAAGAATTCAGGGGAGACAGTGAATGGAGCCTTCTCTGACTTCATGAAGATGCTGTTCTCACTTCAACCCTGGGATAGAAGATCCCCTGGCAGATAGCAATATTCCTCAAGAGAGAAAGAATCCACTTTTAGTCTAAACTTCGTAATCCTCTGATTTTAAGAAGCAGCACCCCACTGCAGCCCACAGTGCAGAATTTCCCAAAAGAACATAGGTGATTTTTTTAAATCCTATATCCAACAATCAACTTTGCATACTTAATGCACACAACAGCACAGATGTTTGATAATAAATACTATAGCTTAGAGATTGAAATGGATTTTCTGGGATCCAGCGTTACATGAAGAGTTTGAATTGTGGTGGTTTGCCTTGGAAATTTCAGGCAAGAATCTATCAAGTGATATGTTGGAGATCTGATATGATATCCCCACTCCTCAGAGCAATAATCTAGTGAATGCTCTAATGCACAGAATATAAAACAAGGTCCCATGTGGGAGGCAGCCTACAAAACATCCCCAGTGATTCTCGCCTCCTAGTTTTCATGTTCTTGTAAATCCTTTGTGTGTGATTGTACCTCGTCACTTTCTTCTCCTAAAGTGATGGGCTCTCCCCTCCCAGAGGCTTACAAAAGACTAACTTCCATCTTGTTCCTCTTTGTTTTTTCTCTCATCCAGGAACTGCCCTGTTGTGAGTGATTCTTACAGATAGAACGATATGGACAAGGAACTTAGGTTTCTCGTCAGTGGCCAGCAAGGACTTTCTACAGGATAGGAGTGAGTGGACATGAAAGTAGATTCCCCTGACTACAGACAACTGCAGCCCCAGACAATAGCTCAACTGCAGCCTGCAAGGAACCCTGAGCCAGAGAACCCACTCCTGACCCGAGCCCACTGTCCCGCAGAAACCATGAGATGCTAAGTCTTCCCTGAAACTGCTAAGTTTTGAGATAATTCATTATACAACCACACATAAATGACAGAGTAATGTTTTTCCTAGCTCCAAGATAATTTCTCTCTAAAGCTTTGATAAATTATACCCTAAAACTCCAGCTGAAATAAGATGATTCGAAAAGAACCAATTGGAAACTGAAGGTCATAAACAGCCTTACTATAACCCCCTGGGAAAACCTTCCCCAAAATTCATGTTATCAATGATGCCCCACATTCTTTAGGTAGCCATCTTCTAACACACACAATTTAAAATGGACTTTCCATAGAGCAGTGATTTCTTCTCCAGCCACCTCATTCATCTATCCCAAGGTCGGAGACTAGTGCTTGGCACATAGGAATTGCTTATTAAATGTTTCTTGAATAAATGAACTTGATGTATGTCAAAACTTGTTAGGGTCTGTAAACAAGTCTGGATGGCGCCTGGCATTTTGCCAGAGGGAGTAGTTTGTGAAGTAACGCCCAGCGAGCCATTAAGTGTGGAGGTTCCTTATTGGTTGACTGCTGTATCTAGTTTATGTTAATTAGATAAGCTGTGTGGAATGTATAAATACCCCTCCTGTCCTACAATAAATGGCTCCCACTCCTGCTGTATCAATGTATACAAGTTGCTCATCACCCCCTGTTATTTTGCTGCAGCCGGACTGCGGCAAAAATTGAACTCACAATTCCTACCCACAGGTCATAATCTGTGAGGCTTTCTCTTCCCCTAGTCACACCCATCCTCCTAAATTTGGGTGGCTAATTCTACCTGAACAGCCCTGTATCTTTGATGGCATTCCCCAGAAGCAAAATTGGAGGAAAGAGCTTGTATGCAAGCAACTTATTAAGGATGTGTGACCAAATGAACCAAGAAGGGTGGGGGAAGCAGGACCAAGAAAATGACTCCAGCAAGGGTGTGATTTCAGGCAAAGTCCCAGGGAGGGTACCTTCAGTGTAATCCCTCTGGGAGCTTTTAAATGTAAATTACGCCACAATGTTTGTCCTAATCTGAGGCCAGAGAGCTGAGTTTCACACTCCCATAATAATTAGTCATCAACTAAGGACTGCCCTTGCACACTTGTACCAGGTGCTTCCAGCTATCTGAAAGTGTGAACGGAGCCAACGGCAGGTGTGCAAAGAAGAGGCCCAGGTGCAGACTTTAGAAACAAAAAAGCACAGGAACTGGGAGGGAGGGAGGAGGAGCCAGAAATGGGAATCCAAGGAGATCCACACTCACTGCAAAACCAGACTTTTCCCAGTTTATTTTATGAAATTCTACCCATTCTTCAAGTAATTCTTTCTCTCTGTATCTGAGCACTAGGCTAGAAATATGTATATATAATTTTCACCTATTTCCCTCCCTCTTTTCTCTTCCTAGATCATAAAAACTACAAAAATATGTAAGTTAGATATTTGTGCCTCCCCCACTGTGTTGGAAATAGTAGCAACATCGATGAGCATCTCCAGACCGGAAGCTCCATGAAATTGAGGTTGGTGTTTCTTATCACCATTTTTCAGCAATGGCCACACACACCCTACATGATAGATACACGCTTGAGTGAGCATTTTTAGAATAAGAACAAGTGTTTTTCAGGCTACAAAGTTCTTTTTTGTCATTGTATTCATCCCTCACAGAATGCAGACAAGTACACAGTCTAGTTATGATTCCTTTATTTTTCAGAAACAAAGACTTAGCAAAGTATTTCCAAGTGATCTACTTTCTCAACAGGCACTGAGTAACACCTCAGAAATAAATGCAACTTCCAGTCCAATTTGCTTTCTCCCAGGCATTACTGATTGATGGTCAGGCTGGGATTGGAGCATATCTGGCTGTGGACAGCAGTAGGTACACAAAATGCTCCAGCCTGTTAACTAAGCTACTTCAAGGTGATTTGTTCAAAGAAAAGTCATATAAGTAGAATTATTGAGCATATAAAAGTAATCAATTAGTGTTTGGTATTCATGAATTGAATTACATGAAATGGAATGGAATAGAATGAAAATGTTTGGCTTGAATTGAATTAAACTGAGATAATTTAAATTAAACTGAACACTGTGCCACCCTTCACTCCCCAGTTCCCCTCATTTTGTTTAAAATTGTGTGTGGGAGTAAAAGTGAGAGGACAGCATTGGGAAGGCTGGTGATTGTCAATCACTTTGGTAATTCACTAAGGTGTGCCCCGCACCCTGTGAACAGGCAGACTCCCTAACACTGCTGTAAACTTGTCTCAAGCCCCATGGACTGTCATTCTTCAGGGAATCTTCTGTTTACCCAAACTCTTCACCACCAATTCCTCCCTCACCCAAAAATATGCCACTTCCCTTTCTGACCTATCAACTAGTTATCACAGAGGGAAATATTCAATCTAGTTTATGCTAAGAGGGACAACTGAAAGAGAGCAACCCTGCAGGAGAGGCCTCTGAGCCTCTTCCTACTCCATGATGTGTCCATGGAGACCTACGATGAAGGTGAGTAATGCTGCCAGAGGGCTTGGCAGGTGTGACAAACAGGAAGAACAGAGATGGGAGTAGCCCTGGGCGACCCATGGCAGGTGGTGCTTTGGGGGTAAATCCCCGCTTTCTCACTCTTCTGATGGAACAATTCTGTAATATGTTGAGCACTGTGTCTTGGAATTGCCCACATCAATTGAGCCTTGATCACTCCCAGCAGTCACCTTTCAGCAGCATAGTGTTATGGTTATAGTGTTATGGTTCAAATCTGAAATGTCCCTCAAAGGCCATGTGCTAAATGCATGGATGACAGCCTATGGCACTAGAAGGACCTGGATCCTAGTTGGATGGAGGAAATCCTTGGGGCGGTGCCCTTGGGGGCTATTCTTGCCCCTGCCTCTTCCCCCATCCCAACTTTCTCCTTTCCTCCCTCTCTCTCTCCCTTTCTCTCTCCATCTCTTTTTCTCTCCTTCCCGGATGCCATGAGGCAAACAGCTTTGCCCCACCACGCCCTCTCCCCAAGATGTTCTCACCACAGACCCAGAAATAAGAATGACCATGGACCGAAATCTCTGAATCCATGAGCCAAAATAAACCTTTTCTCCTTTTAAGTTGTTCTTTTCAGGTATTTTGTCATAGGGAAAAAAAATGACTAACACAAAAGGCTCTCTAGGCTTCAGTGTCTCCCCTGTCTCCTCCCTACTCTAGTTCTCCCCAGGATCATGTCCAAAATAAAATCCACGCAATCAAACTCTGGTTCAGAGTCTGCTCCCTGGAGAACCCAAGCCTACTCTGTGTTACTCCATTCAAGAGCATTTTCATGTTTAAAGCAAACAGACTGATAGCAGAAAGGGGAAAACAGCAAAGGGAGAAATTTAATAAATAAGGGAGCCGTGCAGAGGAAACACGTCCCAACTAGGAGCCTGTCCGGAAGCATCGACAGGGGTGGGCGTATCATCTACCTACCTAACTGGCAGACTTTCCCGTAGAAAGAGTTCTGCATAGATGTTGAAAACCCAGATTCTAATGCTGGCATTAACACCGTGCACTGTTCAGTTCATTTCTCTGCTCTGTAGGTTTTCTCTGCTGGAAACTTACAGGATTGAATTGTTTAATCCCCAGGGCCCAATTCCCATGAAGCTATGAGAGGAGATGAAACGTAGGGCATCTCTTTAGAGGTATGTTCCACAAGTAATTAATAAACAAGCACCTTTTCACACAGCACTGGCTGTGTGAAGAGGGACTGTTTAATTAGGCACACGAGATGTTCCAATCTGTCTAGACAGGCTTCTCTTTTTCCCCAGGGTGTCTTCGGCCACACTTACTCTGACACAGTGACAAGGTATCCTTTGGCTGCAGATAGCAATTTTGTTAGGTGATAATTCTAATGCCGTAGAGTAAACTGTGGAACTTTCTTTAATTTTAGTGTCATTTGTCTTTCCAAGTGGACTGGGAAGATTTACCCAAGAAATAGCCCAAAGAGGCAATTCATGCACTAGGAGTCGCCAAAAATAGCTCCTGCTGTAGCCCCCATGCCTACCTGTCTATCATCATAGTGGACTATTTAGTTCCTGCTCCCTTTTCCTGTCCCCAGATCAGGATCATAAAAAGTTTCTACAGAGAAGTACAGAGAAGTACACAGTCTAGTTATGATTCCTTTATTTTTCAGAAACAAAGACTTAGCATCCCCACACAACCAACACAATGTGCCCATCATACATCTCTGAAAGTAGCCAGACTTGGATGGTGGTACACACCTGTAATCCCAGCTACTTGGGAGGCTGAGGCAAGAGGATTTTAAGTTTGATACCCTGCCTCAAAATAAAATAAAAAGGTCTGGGGAAACAACTGACTGAAAAAGTGCCCCTGGGTTCAATCCCCAGCACCAAAAATAAAACAATAAAATAAAAATCAGAGAAAGTGATTCCCTAACATCCAGAATGGAGACTACTTGAAATCATTATTTGTGATTGAGGAGCATTTTCAAAACTCAGCCAGCTGAGTAGACAAGCACAACTCACTGGAAATTATTTTTAATAGAATTTTTTGTCTCTTATGCCCTTTCTCAAAATTATTCAAGAGATGATGAAATAGTGCCAGGAAACCCAATTTTACATGTTACCAATTACATTGTCACAAATACGATCTCTACTCAGTTACTAAAAGTTTCTGGCTAAGACACTGGTCAATGCCTCGGTGCTTGTTCAAGTGTAGATTTCTGCTCCCAGCACACCTCAGGCCAGGTGAGCATCTGTGCTTGGAGAAGGCGAGTTTGGCTTCCTTACTCCTTTGCACACATGCCTTTCCTCACTCAGTGGTTACTAATCTAGATCCCATAAGGTCCAGAGAGGGCTGCCAAGAAGAAGAGGGGGGAAAGGCTTTTTTGCTTGTGTGGGTGGCTTCATGCTCCCTGGGCTTGGGAACTGGATAGAAGTATCTCTCTCCCAGGGGTATGTTGAGGATTGCCTGGAAGCTCCCCCTGGTCCCCCCAACTACATCTCCTCTAACACAGGCTGCCCCTCTGCTTCAGCTGGCTGCTGTCCATCCGAGATTCCCCCAAAGAGGAGCTCTATACCCACTGTGTCACTTCAGTCCCAATGGGCTCCCAGGAAGTCCTGTCAGGAAACACTGAAATGCCTCTGGCCTGACTCTGTCACCAACTAATCTATGAAATACATTCTTTTATTTTTTCTTTCCCTGTGGTTACTGCCCACCCATACACCCTATTCGACTTGTCACAGGTTGCTAGAGCTTGGTTAATGTGATAGCTTGAGTTACAGTTTGGATTTGCTATGTCCCCCAAAGGAGCTCATGTGTTGAGGTCTTGGTCCCTCAATACAGCAATGTTCAGAGGTGGGACTCTTGGGAATGACCTCATCCATGCCGCAACCCACGGACAGATTAATAATCTGATGCCCTTGTGAGAGGTAGTGAAAGCTGCAGGAGGTGGAATAAGTAGGAGGTTGCATAAAGCAGGTCTCTGGGGACGAGCCCTGGAAGGGTACATCTGATCTCCAGCCTCTTCCTCCCTCTCCCTCTGCTTCCTGACTGTCATGTGGAGAGAAGCTTTCCTCCACCATGCCCTTCAACCATGATGTTCTGCCTTGAGCCAGTCGGCCAGGGACTGAAACCTCTTAAACCATGAGCCAAAATAAACCTTTCCCCCTGTAAGTTCTAGGGTATTTCTCATAGCAACAGAAAACTGACTAATATAGTCTATCTCCATTTTTGTTACCTAGCAACAGCAGGGGCTATAACTGAAGTTTTAGGAATGATCTTATGACAACTTTGGCAAACAGACTATAAAATATTAGAAAGGCATAGCAAATATCAGAGAGGTGTAGCACTCTCACCAGGAGAAAAGATTCACATTCAGGAGAAACTGTCTATGAAGAAAATCCCTCACAATCCTTCCTAGTATTTACAAAACATGACTCAAAGAAAGCCCTACCCTAGAGTCACATGATGTCACTAGTGAATTCTACAAATAAGTAAGAAATACAGTTATTCTCCCTTTATCCATGAAGTATATATTCAATGATCCCCACAGAGTACACAAAACCATGGTTAATACCAAATCCTATATATAGTATGTATTTTTCCTATGCAAACACACATATGATAAAGTTTTATTTGTAAATTATACAATACAATAATAACTTAAAATGGAACAATTATAAAAACACTATAGTAAAGGTCATGTAGATGTGCATCCAGGTGCATTGCATTATCTTTCTCTCTCTCTCTCTCTCTCTCTCTCTCTCTCTCTCTCTCTCCCTCTCTCTCCCTTTCTCTCTCTCACTCCCTGTTGCTCTCTCTCTCTGAAAACAGGTATCCAGCTGCACTTTTACCTTTTTACTTAAAGGAAGAACTAGACAGCTTTTCTTTGGCACATCTAAATTACTAGCAGCACTACTTTTGCGCCTCCAGCCATTAAAAGGAAAATCAGGAGTACTTGAACATGAGCACTGCAATACCACTTCCATTGATCTGATAAATAAGACAGCTACTAAGTGACTAACAGGCAGATAGTATATACAGCATGGATACACTGAACTGAAAAAAAAAAACCCTCCAAATCAAAAATAAAAAGTTAAGAAGGGATGAATTGAGAGGGAGAAGCAGAATACTGTCACTTCACAAATGAAGGTTTGTGAGTGGCCAGAGGCACTCACAACAGAACACTCACAACAGAACACAAAGGTGTTCCATCTTCTTTCTAGATGCAGATAGAGGAGCGAGAGCAGGGGTCAGGGCAGTGTTTGTTGCTCCTCCCCATTTCTCAAATGCTAATGGTCCCTCCCAGATATCACTTTTCAGATATCATTTTCCCCAAGATTTCTTCTGGACTGTGCATCTCAGTTCTAGCTTCTTTAAACAACCCAAAAGATGGCTTCTAGGTGAATGTTGGTGGCCTTGTTTGAAGGTAACTTGAACAATGCCTTGTTCTTTACGTCACTTCTTCCAAATTTTCATACCCAATTAACTACAACATTCCTCCAGGAGCTAGCTCGGCCAAGATCGCCATTGCCGAGCCTGCCCTGGCCAATATACACACTTAATTCCAGAGAGAGGAGACCGTCCAAGTCACCATGAACTTGAAGGCGCTGGTACCAAGATGATTCAAGCAGAGAGATTTACAACAGGCTCAACCTCATAGGGACTTTCCTGAGCTCGCACATTCAACCCGAGCAAGGTCATTCCTCATGAGTGTTGCCAGCTGAGCCTCTCACAAAATCATCACATGCTGTTCATCCCACACTGAGAGCGCATCCAGTTCTTGGCTGGAAATAAAGACTCTAGCTCCCTCAGCTGAGCTGCTGATGACTGATGTACTCTCCAATCTCACTCTTATAGCTCTGCCGAATTGAGTGACATGTTTCCACCACTGTCCCTGTGGCTATTGTAGCCAATAAGGTGGTCGGATTGATATGTATATTCATATGTAAATATATATATATGAAACATAGATATAAATATTTATATAATATATACATATATAGACATATATATATATATATATATATATATATATATATATATATATATATACATATACACACACACACACACACACACACAAACACACATATACTCTTTTTAACGAACTGAGTTTGGAAATGGAAAAAGCATTACAGTGTAACCAGATGAAATATGGTTCACAATAAAGTGAAAACTGGGAAAAAGAATCCTCTGCCTGGTCCCTAGATCTAGCTTTGCTCATTCATTTATTCACCTATTCATTCATTCACTTAATATCCCCTCATGTTGCTGTGTGCCAAACAGTATATTTAGTTCCCAGAAGATAAAAATCCTTTCTTCCAAGCAGTGCATAATGTACATGGGCTGACAAACACATAAATCAGTGAGTATATCATCAGAGAGATTAACCAAGGTCCTGACCCAGTGATTGTCTGGAGTCGGGGGTCTGTTTGTGTGTTTCCACAGGGAGAACAGCAGCCGATTTGGATTCCAGAGAGATTAACTAAAGCGATTTCTACAGACCAAAAAGAAGATGATTTGGCTCAAATCCATAACAACTGATATCCAAAACTCCAGTTTGGTTATTCTTACATCTGCAACAGAACCAGGATGCTTTTTTTCAATATCTATTTTATTATTGCCCTTTCGCACATCATGAAGTTCTATTTTGTTTTTTGAGCTCATACAGACCTAGGTTAATGTTTTGCTGATCAGTTCTATTTTTTGACTATAGAGTTTTTAACATTGCAATGGAGATTTCACCTGTAAAAAGTTATAAGGCCTTTACTATTATGTTATGTGTTATATGTATTATATTATGTGTGCACACTTGTGTTTTGTGTTATATGTTTGAATGTACGTATGTCCATATATCATATATGATGAGCGCTCATGAAAAAATGGATCCAAATAATTTTTTTTTATTCACGTGATTTAAATGGCTTAATTTAAATTGGGTAAACAGCTGTTGAGGATTGTTTTAAAATGTGAACAAAAAAGGAGGTTAACAGTTCTGTTTGTTTACTTTCACCTTTCCTTTTCATTATATTTAATAATTCTCTTCAAGATAATGTAAATTGCTAAGAAAATTGTTTTCTTTTAGTGCCTTCTGTAATGTTACATAATTTTTTCTTTAGCCATTATTGCCAGAATTCCTATCTTCATCCCAGTGCCGGTGAAGACAACGATAAAACCAATCTACAGCTTCTGCAATAGCCATCACTGAACTGCTTGCAGAACTTGCCTGGGCTATGTATCACTTGTATGCATTGTGAACTCACTTGTATGCATTGTGAACTATCTGTTGGTGCAGCGACTTGTGGTAGTGTTGGGGTATTTTTGCTGATGATGTCATCGGTGGTACAATTTTTCCAAAAGGAGCCGTCAATTGGCTTGGTGTATCTTCCTCCCTTCTGCTTGTCATGGTCGTTCAGCTAAAATTTGGGGACCAACAGAGGTGAGGCAAAGAACCTCACCCCCCCGCTGATACAAAGACCTATCTACAGGTGTGGCTGTATACTGGACCGGTAGTCAGTGACGGGTAAGATCCAATTGCAATGATACCAACCTAAGACAGGAGGCTGACGCCTTGAGGTCAGCTCATCCGATAACGGGTAAGGACCATATGTACTATTGGACAACCTAAGACAGGCACGGTCCCTAAGCCACATGCTTGTTGTTTAAACAGAGAGGGGGAGATATTGAGAGCCAGAGCCGAAGGGGCCCTAGCAAACTTTCAGACTGCCAGCTGATGATTGGCTCACAGCGGCCCCAGCAATATCTAGCTGATTGGCTCCTCTGTGGTGATGCTCATTGGGCTGTTTCCCTGCCCTTTCAGACCACGGAGCTGCTCATTGGGGGACTTTTTTGGCTCCGCCCACGTGACCCAGCCAATCGGCCTCAAGAGCAGGAGGAGTGGGGGAGGTGGAGAGGCTTGTGGGAAGCGGATGGTGGCAGTTGGGCTCTGAGGGTTTTTCCTGAGGAGCTGTTTTGTTTGGCGTGTGTGGTTCTAAAAATAAAGTTTGTTTCTTTTGACAAGTGGCTCCTGAATTGTGCCCAGCCAGACTGCGGCAGTATATGATCAATATTATTATTTACTACACCAAGCCTGGAAAAAATGATAGGTAAGAGAAGCATACCATGTTTGTGAAGGTGGCACCTAACTCAGACCTCAAGCTAATAAGGAAATGATTTGAAGTGAGAAAACTTTGAATTGAACATTTTATAATAACACCCAGGATTGACCAATCAGAGGACACAAGGGATTTTTCACTTGAAAGAATATGTGCGAGGGGACAGGGGTTTTGACTTGCAAGACCTTAAACAGTATTTCAGGAACTATAAGGGAATTTCATGACTAGAGTTTTCATTGCTTTGACCAAAGTGCCAGACAAGAACAATTTAGAGGAACAAAAGTTTATTTTGGCTCACCGTTTCAGAGCTTCAGTTTATGGTTAGCTGACTCCATAGATCTGGACCCAAGATGAGGCAGAGCATCATGACAGAAGGACATGGAAGAGGAAAACTGCACAGGACATGACCCCCAGGAAACAGAAAGAGTGCTCTTGTCCCCCAGGCCAAAACATAAACCCCAAAGGCACACCCCAGTGCCCTGCCTCCTCCAGCCTCACCCTACCACCCTACACTTACCACCCAAATAATCCATATTCGTGGCTCAATACACTGATGATATTAAGACTCTTGTGATCTAATCACTTCACCTCTGAAAATTCTTGCATTGTTTCCCTGGGCTTCTGGGGGACACCTTACATCCAAATCATAACAACTAGAGAAAATATCTATTTTGTTGAGACAGACGACTATCATCTAAAACGTAATGCTTCCTTGGAGTCCCAAAGAAATGGGAAACAGGACCATCATTCATACTAGAACTTGAGTTATCAGCTTTTGAAAATGAGATAACTTTATTTGCTAAGATTTTATCAACATTCTTGAAAAGTCCTCCTTAAAAATTGATAGAACCTCTTATCTTAAAAATGTAAAGTAGTTATAATGGTGCCTGATAAAAATAAGAATTGTCCTTAGATGCAGTGATGAGGGGGCACAGGTTCCCGAGGCTCAGTCCATGGTCCACAGAGCCCATTGATCTGGGCCAGAGGTGAGGTGGAGCACCATAGCAGAAGGGAGTGGTGGAGGAGGAGTGCTCCCCACTCATGGCAGCCAGGAAGCATAGAGACAGGAGTGAGGAGGGGCCACAGGTAAGATGAGACTTTCTAGCGCATACCCTAGCAACTTGCCTCCTCCAGCCACATCCACATCCTACCTGCCCATAGTTACCACCCAGTCAGCCCATTTAGACTAGGACAGACTGATCAGGCTTGGACTGATGGACTGAAAAGCTCTCACAATCCAATCGTTTCACCTCTCAACTTTCTTGCATCAACACAGGAGCCTTTGAAGGCTCTAAATAGAGCCCACTCCAAATAGGCCAAAAGAAACTATCCAAACTATCATATTCGAGCCATAACATTTTATTTACAAGTCTCTGGAATCCACTTGATTATCATCTCTTCCAAGATCCACTCCCAAAGTCCCTATTCCTCCACTGCAGAGGAACATCACTCACCTTTGATGCTCACAAAAAATCTTTCACATGAGAACAGTTCCTTATTTGCCATAACAGTAGAGATTTACGCCTCCTCTGAGTGTTGCCTCCATAAGACTTTAATATACGGCTTCCCCACGTGGATGTCAATGGCATTCAACAGACTACTTGGATTAGAGTAAAAATTCAATCAACTGTTGCATAGTCTCCAGGTCCTTGGTCTCTTTTTACAGAATATATGGAAAGATAAAACGTTGCTGAAATGTAATTCCAAGAATTGACTCAGAAAATAGAAGACTTACTCCTCTGAAAACATAATGAAGTGATAACCACTTACACATGGAAAACATCACATCTTAGTGTTCAGTCACACCATCCACATTACGTGAATATGCAGGTAAGGTCCAACAATGTTTGGAGTCAATATTTTTAAAGATATCAGAAATAAATTGCAAACAGAGGAAATTTCAGCTGTAATAAGCAATGTCCTGAGGATGTTGTAGGAAATGTACATCAGGATGCAGGGTCCTCCATTGCCATTCACTGAAGGATTCCAGGAGCAGGAAGGAGGGGCCAGGGTTTTCTATCCACCAACAGAACACACCCGAAACAAAGACAATGATTCCAACAAAGACAATATGGCGGCATCCCAGGGCTGTGGGAGATGGCACCTACCCGCTAGCCAGTCAGTATGTCACTAGCTGGAGTAGCAGGAAGTAGAAAGATGCCATGATGGGATTGTGGGACCTCCCTCATCCATCCTGGCAGGCACAGATAGCCACACTCTCAGACCACTAGTCTGGGATCCCAGATTCCAAGGAAGAATTTAGTGTCCAGAGAGGAAGGAATTTGGAGACATGGGAAAGTGGGATGAGGGAAACCTGAACTGCATAGCAGGCATTGCAAATTTCTTAATCACTTTTCCTCTTTCAGGTATTAGGATAGAGACATGGGAGACACATATAAATAGAACAGAGAGATACCCATTAGGTAATCCCACATTCATAGTACAACATGGAAAATTCTCTAATAAAATAATTAAAATGTGCTAAATGCTTACTACATCCCAGGAACTATCTAACAAGTTTTATGTGTATGAATTCATTGTAGTCTCATAAAACCCTTTGCCAGTGAATAAAATAAAGCCCATTCTAAATAGCCTAACA
This sequence comes from Marmota flaviventris, assembly GCF_047511675.1. NCBI lineage: Eukaryota > Metazoa > Chordata > Mammalia > Rodentia > Sciuridae > Marmota > Marmota flaviventris. Next base: position 9,198,900 of record NC_092504.1, read on the forward strand.
GGAAAAACAAATTAACACAGAAACCTTGTTACAAAGGTAATGGGAAAGTTGAAAAACCAAACAGTCTGGCCAGGCAATCCAAAGATCAGAAAAAACACAGACACCACCATACCCCTCAGGGAGGTATATTTAGGGAGGACACAGTACAAGGTGGTATAACCAGAGCCAGGAGCTAACACAACCAGAGGACACTGGAAACAAAACAGAGACTGCCCAGCAAGAGCTGGAACCATGAGAGAATGGCTCCAGGCACTTGCCTTTTCCCTTCTTGGATCCTACAGCCACCTGCCAGTTCCTCTCAAGCACTGAACATGTGATGTGGCACCATTATTAGCAATATTTAATAGATTAGGAGGCTGAGATCTAGGGGTTGGTTCACTTGTCTGAAGTCAGTCAAGAGTTGGCAGAACCAATATTCAAGCCAAGGACTTTCTAAGTGGGCCAAAGTCCTTCCTACCACTTGGCCAAGGAAGTGGGGTAGACAAAGTCAGCGGAAGGGAGGAGAAGATGCCCATTTGTCAAAAGGAAAGAGGGAGGAGAAAGGACTGCAGGCTGGCAGAAATCGAATAAGAAAAAAATGAAATTATGAGGATGCCAACAAAAATCCTTTCCCAATTCTCCTTTTGCAAAAGCAATTCCATTTGTACTCTGATCTTTGACCTGGACCCATACAATTAATTCCACATCATATTTCTGCATACTGCTCTCCAAGGAGAATTGAGTTTACACTTCCCCCGAATCCAAACCATAACAGTACTTAATTAGGTGATAATTTATGTAGTACTTAGCATGAACTTTTGGCACTTGCTGGAGAAGGCTATACAAGTGTACACGTGTTATCACCTGACTACATCAAGAAACAGGGCCTGGGCATTGGCGAGGTGTCTTGGGCTTTACAAGGTATCAAATGACTTTTATAACCCTGTAGTACCTGGCTTTCTAGTAGGCAGAACTGCCTCTAGTGTGTATTAATATACCGAATATTATGCCCACATGCACTTAAAACACTGATTCTGAGCACTTCAAAACAACAAGCAGCCTGGAAAATCCGAGAAACAGATGTTGGATGAATGGTAAGCCTTCTCTGCATCCATCATTCAATGTCAGGGCAGTGGTGCAGCAGCGGAAGGGAACCGCTCAAATCCACTCAGCGGAAAGTAAACAGAAGCTTCCCCCTGGCAGACACAGTCTGTGCTGATAACGAGGCTCCGGACACCAGGCTCTGACCCACTTTCCCAGTCTCATCACTAGAGCTGACCCAGAGTGGTTCTTTTCCAGGTACCCTGTGAGGTCTGGGAGGTCATGATTATGTGCCCCCAGACTTTGGAGATGCCCATTTAAATAACACCAGGTTGTCAAGAGAAGGAATCCTAAAGGACCCCAGGCTGCCTTCCATAGCTCCCCGCTCTCACAGTGCTCATGAACAAAAGGGAAAGAAGCACATGAGCCCTTATTTTGCCTCTTGGATACTTCATGATAATTCTAGAGAAGATATCATCGCAGGCCTCTTTTGGAGAAAGGTCCCTTGGGGAAAGGATGAGACAAGAGAATACAGCATGGTTTGGGACCTACTCTGAGCACAGCACTTCACTCCAGTCCTGTGGCCCCCAAGTCAGTAAGACAAAGTATTGACTATCAGGGAGCGCAGGGTGGAAGGAAATCCACAAAGACGACTCCTCCCATAAACCAGCCCCATCCACACCACTGACAGGTCCTCACAGAACTGCCCATCCCTACCAAGCTCAATTCCTTTTCTAATCAAGGTCCAATTGCTGCACCAGTTCTGGACCTGCCGTCTACAAGACCCTGCTCTTATTTCATGAATGGGGCCCTTGACTAGTTTCATGCAGCTTCAACCACTGCAGACCCTAAGAACTGCAGTGTGAGGTCCGTTCCTGGCTCCCTCCACTCCTGGCTGCTTTGGTGACAACACCACACCTCACATTGGCTTTGTGACTCATCTGGCTCCTGCTTACACACACACACACACACACACACACACACACAAAGAGAGGCAAATTCATTCTTAAAAATTCAGCCATGGTTAGGAAGACAGGAAGGGAAAAGGTTGATCAATGAATACCACGTCACAGTTAGACAGGAATAACTTTCCCTTCTTGGTATATTTCAGTAAAAATATAGAAGTAGTGTGTGCCTAAATACTACAGCTAGAAAGATTTTGTGTGCCTCTTAAATAGGGTTAAATCAAAGCTGTTTTAGTCAGCTTTCTCACCATTGTGACCAAAACACCTGACAAGAACAATTTTAGGGAAGAAAAGGTTTAGTTGGGGCTCACAGTTTCAGGAGTCTCAGTCCATAGACAATCGACTCCTTTTCTCTGGGCCCAAGGTGAGACAGAGCATAATGGCAGAAGGGTGTAGAAAAGAAAGCAGTTCAGGGCAGGGCAATCAGAAAGCAGAAAAAGGTCTGCTCACCAGGGACAAAACATACACCCCCAAACACGCCTCTCGTGACCTACCTCCTCCAAACACCTCCCACATGCCTGAATATCTCACCCAGTTAATCCATACAAGTGGATTAATGCACTAATTAGGTTAAGGCTCACTCATAATCCAAATAATTTCACCTCTAAAGTTAATTGCATTGTCTCACACTTGAATTGGGCGGGGTGGAATCCTCATATGTAAACCATAACAAAAGCTATAGTAATTTTACAAGTCATGCACCTATTCTTCCTCTAGAAAATTTTCTAAGTATCAAAATTAAGTATAACATTATTCTGCGTGCTGTGGAGAAAGCCAAGATCAGTGTACTGTCCTTCGTGAAGTTTATAGCCCAGCTCTCAAATGATTGTGGTGGTTCCTGTACACTCAAATCTTAGAATAGAATCTCTGGGCTGGAAGTTCCAGAAAGAAGATCATCCAGTCTTAGAGCCTGAACTTCAGCACATCTAGTGTAGATAACTTTTTATATCAAAACTTTTTATATCAGGCCATTTCATCTTGGAATAATTCTGGGTGGTGGGCATGTTTTCTATAAAATTGATATCTATGTATTTGTGGCTTCTACCAATTGGTCTACACTGGAATCTCCAAGAAAAAAATGTAAGTATTCTCTCCTAGTAATGTTAGCTATGAATTAATCAAATATTATTTATCACCCTCCCCACTCTGTAAAAGTCTTAGTTTTTCGACAGGATGCCTCTCATTCCTTGAATCATGTTTTATGCTATATAGTTGCATGTCATTATAATTACATTATAATTATTCTGTTCATTTTTCTCCTAATTCTGTTTATCTTGTCCATTCTTTGAGAAATATGGAAACCATGACAATGCTTATATATGAGATATGGTTTAACTAGAATAGAGAAAGGTGAGTTTTCTCCTTTCTCCTAACTACTACATTTATTAGCACAGCATTCACTTTTTACAGCCGCATCATATTGTCTTGGAGCCTAGCCTGGCTTAATTTGCGAGGATGCTGACTTGATGGTGTAATTTATGAACTCATCGGCTGGTTTGGGGAATGACTTCCCTGGATCCCACTGCTCTAGTCTGTCTTAATAATCAAGGATCCTTATCCTGCCGTCCAGCCTTGCAGATCACCCTGTGTCCTCCAGAAGTCCTGTGGCAAAACCGACTTCCTACTATTGGCGTAAATGTCAGTGTGGACGAGGTTCCTGACAGAGCTCTGGGGCAGCAAATTACAAGACAATTTCCTCCATTCTAAAAAAAAGTCTACCCAGAATCTGCCCCCCTCACATCACCTGCACCTCCAGCTCTCTCCTCCAAGCTATCCAACCTCTCAGTAGACTTAATTCAAGGTAATTCTGCCTGAGTCCACCCCTGTTTCTCTATTGTCCACATTCAACCCTGTCACCAGAGGGATTCTACTGAAACCAAGTCAGATCAGCCTTGCTGCCTTCTCTGGCCCTCCATTCTCCTTCCAGCACAATCCTGATAAGAGCCAAAGCCCTTTCATTGGTTGATGGACTGCACCCCAGCACCTCCTCACCTGGCTCACCCCCCCTCCGACCACTCCACCTGCAGCTCTCACTCAGGCAAACCAGATTCTCGGGGCTGCCCAGCTCACCAGGCAAGCTCTGGCCTCGGGGTGTCCGCAGGAGTCCTTCCCTCTGGCTCTTCCCCAGCTCCGTCCCTGACTGCGTCAAGTCCCTTCCATGCTGTCTGCCATCGCTGGGCCTCTTGACCACCACGTGCAGCCTCGTCCTCGTGCCATGCTGTCCCTGTGCCTGGCTTCGTTTTCTCTCCTTTGTCATAAGATAGGATTCAAGTGCCTTTCGTGGTTATTGATGGCCTTGGGGGTTTCTCTGGCTGTTCCCTTCTAACCCTAAATGAGCATTGGGTGAGGATTCTCTTTCAACTTGGGGTCTTGGGTGCCTCCTACACAAACTCTTTGCTTTCCATTGTTCTTTGGACTATTTTGATGGAACAGTCAGTGTTTTTGCGTAACCACAAAAGAGGGAACTATGACTTAGATATAGTTTACAGTACATGTTGCTGGTATTATGTAATTCTCCCTAGCCTGGTGTTTCCGATAATTCAAAATTTTCTTCTCTCTCTCTCTCTCTCTCTCTCTCTCTCTCTCTCTCTCTCTCTCCCTCTCTCTCTCTCACACACACACACACACACACACCTCTATGCATACCAACAGCACATCTGAGTATGGTCCACTCTGCCACGTAGCTCTACTGGAATCTGATTCAGTCACATATGTCACCTCAGGTGACAGGACAGCAGGAAAGACCCGAAACTGAGTTCCAGAGCACCCGTCGTGCTCCCTTCACAACAGTCCCTTGAGCCCATCGTACAGGAAAGTGAGACCAGTACCGTGTGCAACAGCTCTGTTTGCAGAAAGGCAAAGGGCAGCAGGCCCAGCCGGTTCCCACTCCGCTTCACCACACGCTAGTTTTGCAGAGACTGGACGAGAGCCTTCATCTAAGTCTCAGGGACCTCTTTGGCAAGACAGGGTTGATACTGACTTGTCCCAGACTTTGTGCTGGTGTCAGTGGCAAAAGGAACCAAATCTCCATGCCCCACCCTCCTGCCCCCATGGTCTCCCAGCCTGGAGTAGAGAAGAGCAGGTAGGTGGCACACAAATTGAGAGGCCTTCTGATCGGGCACTGAGAGGAGGCTGGGGATAGGAAGGAAGGGCACCGGCTGGGCTGCTGGGAGAAAGGCTGGGACAGATAGCCAGAGAATTGATGTGGGCACGGTGTCTCTTAGTGAGCTCCCCCCAGCAGCCCCGTGAAGGGTGGGTTTCGGTGGGGGAGGAGGGAGTCTCAGAGCAGTTCCCAGGCCCCCAAGTTGCATCTCTGTTCCCAAGAACACGGGTAGCTCCCCTCTCATTAGCTCCCTCTTCTTGGCATTTAAGACCACCCTTCACCTCCAGCCCCGGCCCATGAAACCTGGAGACACAGGCATCATTATAGGCCATCGCCTTCCCCCAGATCCCACCCACGGACTTGGAACCTCGCCTCTTCTCAATAGCCTCATTAAACAGGAAAGAATGGTTAAGGCGAAGGAAAGGCCTCAGGCAAACTCCTCCCCAACTTTCACTGAAAATTCATTTGTGTATCAATTAAATCCTAGACCTAGAACCTCCCAAGGAAACAAAGGCAGCCTTATTTTTCATGTTTTCTGAATGATTGTCAATGCAAGTCTTTGTGCGTCTCCCCAAAAGATCTCTGGAAAACTAGAGATGTTGCCATAACATTTCAGTCCCTCTTTAAGAGCTAGCAACTGATCAGGAGAGCGGTTATGAGAAGGGGGCCCATAGTTAGCCTGGGGGTTCAAGTTCCAGCTCATCACTCTCCAGGTAATGATGCAGGCAAGTAACTCACCTTCCCATATCATCACATGACGTCAGAGGGAATGAAGGACAGCACTACTTGATGGTGGCTGAAGTGGGGTGTACTGTTGCATTATGTGGGGCACATGGAGAACAATCTGTGAGCATCAGCCAGTGCTATTATTTATCAATTTGTATTTATTAGCTTCTTTTTTAAGAAAATGAATACCTACTCCATCCTGGACCCTGTGCTAGGTTTGAGAATCAAAAAAAAAAAAAAAAAAAAATGAGTTTCTCCCTGTACCTCCAAGAAGCTCAGAATCCAGATGGGTAAAACATCAGCCAGGATCATCGCAGAAAGCCAACAGCATGCTTAGGAGGAATTGTGGGTGGACTTTAAGGCAGAGGTGTGGTCAAGGCCAAAGAAACCCACAGGGGACCCTGAAACACCCAGAGATCCATGGCAACGGGAAGCCCTGACTGCATATGGACTTGCAGGGGTAAAAGAGGAAACTGACACTGGAATGGGTTAGATCAGGGCCCGTCTGAGACTTCCAGATGCACCCTGAATCAGAGAAGGAGCAGGGGAGTCTAAACCTCACCACCATCTCCTCTCTGTCCCACTCTGTTGTCCTTTGAGCAGAACCCAAAATCAAGGGACCTTGGGTGGAGCAGTCCTTAGACTCAACCTTCTGGAGCAGAGAAGAGGGAATGAGGTAGCAGTGGGTAGAGGTAAGGGGAATGCAAAGAACTGCCTAAGGAATGGGCCACCATCATTTTATGATATATCTGTGACTGGCCAACTACTTTGCATAAATCATCTTATATTCAAAACAAAACTGAGAAAAAGGTAAGTCTCAGAAGAAGAAACTGAGACTTCAGGAAGTTCTGGGGCTTGTGTACATCTATACCGTCTGGGCTCACCTTGCTTGTGATATAGGCAGGTGCACTTTCTATTCAGCCACAAAGCCCCTCGGTACAGTCAGGAAACAGTTACATAGTGCTGCAGTAGAGACAGTATATATTCAAATCTTAAGTGTCCTCCTGTATGTTCCATCCTCCCTGCAGTTTGGGTGCAGCTGTGAGGCTGGTTTGAGACAGTAAAGTATGGGTGGAAGTTACAAGGGTAGTTTCCAGGTTGAGAGGATAAAAAGGATGCACATCAATCTTCAGTCTCTTCCTCTGGCATAGCACTGAGGAGATAATGAATACCAGATCATTCTGCTAGGAGGCTCTCAAGTTCCCCGACCCTGGGTTCTTAAATGTCTCTAGAAATGTTCCCCTTATCATCCTTCATGTTAAATTAGCAAAGGTAAGAAAATGGGCTGGGGATACAGCTCAGTTGGTAGAGTGCTTGCCTTGCATGAACAAGGTCCTGGGTTCAATCCCCAGCATCACAAAAAAAAAGTAAGAAACAAATTGATACGAACACTCACAGAAATTTGAGACTGTTTGTTACCAAACACAATGCAGTCTCTCCTGACTGATATATGTGCTGTCTTTATACCAGGCTCCTTGTGAGTTCAGGAGCACATAGTAAATAACCATCCCTTTAATCTTTGAGTTTCAGTCAATACCATATAAAAACTGCATACAGTATTGGGTAAATAGGGAGGAAATTATTCTGCAAGACGTGAAAGAAATCAGATAAAATGTTTGAGCTATCTTGAAAGACAGGTATTACTTGGTCAGCAGACAAAGGGAAGAAATAACTTTTCTGGAAAAGAAGTGACATTGCAAATACATGGAAACCTGCAACTAACTGTAGGTAGTAAGAAACTGAAAGATCCCACCAATGAACAGAATCTAAATCATACCGACTTTCCTCTATGGTCTGGTATAGATTACCAGGAAGCAATCTCAATAGGAAGTGAATAGAATGGGAAGATAATAAAATGAAGAAACAATTAAAGAGATAAATCAATCTTAATAGTACAGGAAAACCAATGGCCTAAATTTTATCACATGGATACCAAGACACTGAAATAGAATTGGAGAATTTTGAACTACACGAGCTAATTCAAGCATTTGTAATTAGCAGCAGTAGAAATAATGGTAGTGGCAACGACAGATTTCCCGATAAAAGTGAAAAAAAAAAAAGAGAGACCAATAGTAATAAAGCACTAAATTGTGTGCCTGTGTGTGACAAGTGAAGTACACACGTTATTATTGTTTAGTATTCTACTTACTTAATAAGCTATATGACAAGCACCATTTTAACCACTTTATGAAATACTGTCATTCCATCTCTATAAAAATCCTGACAGGTATTTTACTGATTTTTTAAAATGACAACCCAGAAAGGTTCAATAACTTAACCAAGATCACATAGTTAGAAAGTGTCCCCAATAGTTGACTCCACATCCCATGTCCTATTGAGAATATTACTTCATACCTTCTTGATAGCCTCACTGTCAACCTGAGGTAGCCATTTTATTATCCTTGTCATTGATATTACCCTATTTTATAATGAGCAAGTGTACTCAGAGACAGTGCCTTTCCCAGCAGCCCCGGGCTGGTTTATGGCAGAACCCAGCCACAGGCTCAGATCTGCAGACTCCAGGGCCCAGGCCCTCACTGTGCCTGCCAAGTGAATTTTTTTTTTTTTTTTTTTTTTTGTCCTTGGAGACTTTTAATCAAACTATACACACTCATTTGGGTATACATCTACTTCCAAAATGTTGTGCTTACTAAAGTAATAGTTTCAATTCATGAAAATTCACAAATCAACAAATGGCTATTATGTACCTACTGTGTATATGACACAAGGCCACATGCTCTAATAATAAATAGAATAATAAACGTCAATCCCTAACTGAGAACCGTGCCCCCACCTGGAAGCAAGGCCCATCCACAAACCTGGTGAAAAGAGCCCGGTTGGATGGAGCCAAAGGTAATGGATGGAGAAGAGTCACAGAAACTTCAGAAAGGGCTCAGGAGGACCAGAAGAGGAGAGCGTGGGGTGTGTTGGGTGGGAAGGATTTGAATAGAGGGGGAGCTGAGAGTGTGATTACTTGGGCTGAGACAGGAAAAGGCCAGGCTTGGTTGAGGGAGTTGGACACAGAAAATAGAAGGGTGGAGACCAGCGTGGGGCTCTGGTCAATCCACTGAGGAGTCAGAGCCTTCATCCAATGGGCCCTGGTGCAGATACCAGTGTGAGTTCACCTCACAGTCTCTTGGAAACGCTGCCTAGATGGAGAATATCTGCAGCATGAGTCATTCAGCCACCAGAGTGGCTTTTCATGAGTCACCATCACATTGACCTTAAGGAGTGAGAGACAAACAGGGACATATAGAAGAGGGCAGGCCCCAGGGGAACACTGTGGGCAAAGAGAAGTTGCTTAGAGCTGAGACAAAGCCCAGGTTACCTTCTGCTCAAGATCAAGCCACCCAAAATTTATCCTGAAAATGAAGTTGCTCTATAAATGCGAGTCAGTATTATTGGATTGCTCCGTTACCATCAGGACTGTTTTCATTTTTAAGCACGTGTGTGGTCGCCGCCACATTGAGGAACCATTCACCGCCAGGGAAAACACCCCCCAAATCATTTTCCAGGGCATTTGTGCCCCGTGGAGGCTGCCACGATGTTTTAATTGAATTGGATTGAATTTCAATGGAAAGGGCAGAAGTAGTGCATTTTAAGAACTAATAATTCTGTAATTTTGCAGGGGGAGAGTACCTTTTTGGCACAAAATGGCAGAAGGCATCTGCATTTCTCCGTGGCAGTTGTTCTCACTTGGAGCCAGACCAGGACTAGCAAAAGTGCATGCTGTTTCCTTCTGACTCCCTTCAGAGGACCCTGCAGGAAATGTGCCTAGAGAGGGGTCCCCCTGAGGTGGCCAGGTTTGCCAGATGGGAGGTGCCATGCTTTGAATGTTTTGTCCTGCTCCAAACCCACACCGAAGTGTAACTGGCATGTAACAGTGTGACAAGGTGAGACTGTCAAGAGGAAGTTTAACCAGTGGCTCTGCCCTCATAAGTGAGTTGACACCATTATCACAGGAGTGAATCATTATTACAGAAGGGAGCCCCTTCTGAAGGAGCAAGCTTAGCCCCCATTGCCTCTCATGCCCTCTCTTGCCTTCTGCCTTCGTCCAAAGGATGACAGAGCAAGAAGGCCCTCACCTGGGTCTGTCACCTGGGTCTCTGTCACCTGAGTCTATGACTTCCAGCCCTATCTTTTCGTTATAAATTACCCAGTCTATGATACAATGTTCTAGAACAAAACCATCTAAGCAAGAGGCTTGCCCAAAACTGCCAGGGGCTGGTGGTCCAGCCACATGGAGTCCTCGATTCCCCGGTCAGCTTCTCAGTGACATCGGTGCTCTTCTCTCCCGGGTCTAAAGTCCATCACTCTCCTCTGTGTGGCGACAAGGAGAATCGAGGACAAGGGCAGTGACCAGGCATGTCAAGGCAGGAGGAGACCTGGGCCAGGAGGTCCAGCACAGCATCATAGAGCAGAAGGAGCACTGTACACAGGAGACAAGAGCTCTGACGGGGTCCTGAGCTAACTGTCTCACATTTTTGTGCCTCAGTTTCCCCCTCTGCATGAAATCTCAGGAGCTTCACCTGATGAGCCCTATTTGGGCACTCAGTCTCCCACAACAAGCCCATATCTATTCTTCCACCATAACTTCCTCCCTGCCCGATGCTCACCCCTGACTTGTTTCACTGTCTCCTTTGGCCACAAAGCCCTGCTGGACTGTCTGACCTGGAGGCAATTACCTCCGCCCTCCCTACAGCCAACTTGCCTCCAGGTCTCCACCTGCCAGATGTCAGCAGTGGGCAGCCGGCTGGGAGGGGAGCACTGCCTCACACAGGGCTGCACCTCAGGGCCATGAGGCAGGCGGGGCACAGGGCACTTGTGACACCTACAGAGGCCGACACCCTAGGCCAGTGTTCTCACACGGGCTGGAGTCTGGATGTGCTTATGAAATCTACGGAGCCTTTGCCCAGAAAGACGCACATGCCTAACTGGGGAGGCCAGCCAGGCAGGCCCAAATCATAGCATCCAATTATTATGGGATTCAGGCTATTTTAACCACCAGAAACCCAAGGATTTTAAACTGTCACTCAAAGCAAAGATAGTTGAGTGGTATCTTTATTTTTTGTTTGTTTGTTTGTTTTTATTTGATTTTTTATTTGTTTTTTGTTTGTTTTGGTCCCGGGCTTTCCTCTCCGAGGGGAACTTCCCTTCAGCAGCTTGTTATGATTCAGATAGGGCTGTCAGTCATATGACTTCACCTTCCCAATTACAAGTGGCAGGGCCATAATTGGTCAAGACTGTGAATAATTCCTAGTCCACCCAGGTCGACACAGGATGAGCCAACCAGAATAGTCTTAAGGTGCGAGAATGGATGACAGGGAAGAAAAAGCCATATTCTCTTCTCTGGGGTTACTCTTGGTAGTGGTGTTATAAGCTATGAACTATCAGAAACTATCGTTGCTGCTATGAGGAAATGAGTCAAAGCAGTAAGTTAACACAGAAGAAATAGATCAAAAAGCGGTCTATTTGCATCCTGAACGAATTTGCATCCCTTGATGCAGCCATGATGTCCCGGTTTTATGAATCTGCAACTTCCAACCATGGCAGCAGCAGTAGCGTTAAGTACTATGATCACTCTTTTCTCAAGCTAATTTGAGTGGTTTCTGTTGCCTGATATAAACACTCTAACCACATTTTTCAGGGAACCCTGTCCAGAGGTGTTGGAGTCTAGCAAAGAACACGGACAAAGAAAAACAGGCAGAAGTCTGGTTCAGCAGAATGACCCCACCAGAGTCCCAGGTGCCAGTGCTCCTGTTGCCAGACTCCTGCTCTGCCACAGCAGGTAGATGGGACAGGAGACTGAGTCTAGGGCAGCCCAGGGAAGTCCAGAGTCATAACCTAATAGTAAAAGCAAGTGTCACCTTAAGCAGGCCCTGGCCTGGGGGTGCCCACGTTATCATCTCATTCCATCAAGGCCATACAACTTTAAAGAATGCTGTTCTTTAAATGTATCTCACAGTGGATTAAGACCACACAGGGAGGCCAAGGTAGCTGAACTGTGTGGTCAGGAGGGAGGCCCTACTGTGTGTCCCGCAGAGCTTACCTTCTTCATTTGCCTCAGCCCCAGGGCCTGGGGGAGGAGAGAAGCCAAAGGTGCCCGGTAAGAAGCTGAGGCAGGACCCTGTCTTTAGTGGGGCCCATGAGAAGACTCAGCTGTGAAGGACCACAGGCTGCCACAGGCTGGGGGTGGGACACACCCAGGGACCCCGGCTCCAGTCCACTCTCTGCCAGCCAAGCCCAGAGGGACACAAGAAGAGCATGTGTTCCACCTGTAGAAAGCTTACCTCCTCTTCTCCCTGGCCGTGAAGCCAAAACAATCTTGTAAAACATGCCTTGATGTTGTGTGTCTGGGAGAGGGGATGGACGACCTGCTCCCCAGCTAACTCCATGAGCCTGCATTCTCCCCATAACCTTGCAAATTACCAATAACTAAAGATCTGGAATCCCACCCCCAGGGCACTGCAATATGTGGGAGGCAGTCAATGATATTCACTGGAAGAGTAAATACCACACAATAAGGGGCTGGTTTTCTTTTCCCCTCCCCATTGTAAAAATGAGTCAGAAGAAAAGCAGTTATTGTACTAACCTTTTTGGAGCAGTGATTTTTTTTTTTAAACTCCAAAGACATCAGCAAGCTTCTATTACTCTAGGCTTATGGCCAGGTCTTTAAAATATTTTTGTTATAGTAATATTTTTCTAACCATATTTGCCATAATAAGATTTGACCTTAATTTGTTCTTTTACCACAATTCAAGTCAACAAACTTTAGGGCTAGAAAGAACCAATCAAAAGGAACTCAAGAAATGGAGACCATGTACTGTAAAACTATGTTCCTAGGAAATGTTAATAAATGCCACACACACACACACACACACACACACACACCACACACACATAGAAATCTGGGAGAATCCTATGGACAAATGTACTGCTTGTTGCACTGAAGATTCACAATGCAACATTGCGTCTGAAAGGCTCTGAGATGTCCCAAAATAAAGCAACTGTTCTAACTTCAGAACACTCAATGTTTCACAGCTCATTGTCAAGGAACCCACCACTAATGAATCAAGTTGTTCAACAAAACATCAGAAACTCTGATCAGGCAAAGTCCCCTTGTTAGAGAGAGGAGAAGCTGGAGCCAATGCAAGAAGATAGGGCAGCACCTCGCATCTCCAAATGAACAGGACCCGACACTGATTCCTACCTAGGCGTATGATGCAAGTAAGTTCATTGACCTCTCCAGAGCAATGTCCTCTTTTGGTGAGAATTTTTTGAGCCCTACCATGTACAGGACACTATTCTAGTCACTTAGGACCTATCTGTGCATGAAGAAAGAAGAAAACCCCTGCTATAAAATTGTGGTAAAAATATCCACGTGAGCTATCATGAGGCTTAGATGGAGTGAGAGTTTGGAAGCACCTCTCGTGTTGTTAGTTAGCAACGTAAAATGAACAAAAAACTTCCCATTTGTTTCAAGGAGGTAAGGAGCTCATTCTAGAGAAGGAAGGCACTGGTGTCCCACAAGCCACAGCGTCTCCCTGGGGTATGGTCCTTTCCTCCAGGCACTTCCTACCAAAAGCATGTGAACCCAGAGATGAAGGTGAAAGGCCACACTGCATTTCCTGATGTCAAGAACACACTGCCAAAAAGAAAGGGTACTGAGGGGAGAAAAAAAAAAAACAGATTGAAAGAATAAACTTCAGCCTGGAAGACGAAGCCGAATCAGAGTGTCAGGACACAAAGGGAGCCCCTGTGACTTCAGGCTGCCAGAAGACAATGATTTTCTCCAGACTGGACTTCTTCCTGAAGTCCAATCCTGAGTTCTCAACTAGCCCTGAAAGTCTCCACCTCAAGGGCCCCAGATCCAACTATGACTCCCTCAAATCAGCATCTCACCTGCCTTCTGAAACCAGTTCTTCCTCTGAGGTCCTCCACCACATTACGAGACCCATCAGGTGAGATCTGCCCCAGCACGCTGATCAGTTTATAGTTTTTCCTCTTTTGCTCCTCAGTGGCAGCAATAATAGAAGAATTAATTAATTAATGTGTGACATGAGAGTCACTTAAGAAAACAGCTTGACATTTCCCCAAAGTGGCACATCTAGAGTTAGCACATGATCTAGCAATTTTACTTCTGAGTATTTATTTACCCAAGAGAAATAAAACCTACGTCCAAAAAAAAAAAAAAAAAAAAAAAAACCTATACACAAATGTTTATAGCAGCATTATTCATGACAGCCAAAAAAATTAAAAAATAATCAGAAAAAATAAAAGTGCCCAGTAACCAATAAATAAATTTAAAAATGAGGTATATCCACACAGAGGAATATTATTCAGCAATAAAAAGGACTGAGTTACTGACATATGCTACAATTTGGATGAACTTTGGATTAAGCTAAGAGAAAGAAGACAGAGACAAATGGCAAAATATTATGTGATTCTATTTGGTTGAATTATTCAAAATCCATAGAAATCATAGGCAAATGTATAGAAGTGGCAGATAGATTAATGGCTGTCAAGGCCTGGGAGGGGTGAAGAGAGGGAGTAACAGGTAAGGGGTTTCTTTTGAGGATGATGAAAACAGTCTGAAGTGAGATAATGGTGATGGTTGGGCAACTCTACGAACACACTAAAAACCACCCAAGTGAACACCTCAGAGGGGTGAATTTTATGGTCTGTGCTTATGTCTTAATAAAGCTGTTATTTTTAAAAATCTGTGGCGTGTGTATAGTACGCCATGGTTCCAAGGCTCTTTCATAAGTTTTGTCAAGTGTACATAAGGTAAAGCGCCTAGAACTCATAAGTCCACTTCCTTCCCTGCTCTGGCCTTGAAAGCAGACCACTTGGAGGAATTATTACCTGGATTTCAGAAACCGTATGCCTTTTTGACCACAGGACTAAAAATCACTCACATATTTAGGGTAAAGACATAGACGCATAGAAAGTCTTCTTAAAGTTAATTAACAACAACACAGGAATTTCAGAAAAGAAAGGATCTGATTATAAACTGTGAGAATTTATCAAGAATGAGGGTAAATCCTGAAATTTTTCTAAATATAAAAATGGACCCATTAGTGATTCCGAGATAAAAGGATGAGGTCAGAGGCTATGCCAACAATGTCCACGCCTGAGATTAGTTTAAAAGCAATTGTGGGCAAAATTGCTGTAAACTTGGAATTAATTCCACAGCATTAATTTCCTAGTGCCCAGAGCCACCCCAGCTTTAGGAGACAGACTTTTCTAGTATCGGAGCCAGCTGGACTCAATCACTTGTTTCATTTTTTTTTAAGCCACTGATAACTTTCTTTTAAAAGTAGGAGGATTTTTTTTTTATCTTTATCTTATTTTTATCTTTATCAGTTATCTTAAGACTCTGGACATTCTGGGGGCTTGCCCATGCCTATTCTTATTTGCAGGACAGTTCTGTCCTCACTTTGTGGCAATATTTGTCCAGGGGGGTGGGGAAGACAGGAGAAAATTTGTCTCCATATTTCAAGAAGAACAGGGAGGGGAAATTTTGGAGAATTACCACAGAAATAAAATGCAAAATCCCTTTCCTTATTGACACAACTAGCAATGGAAAAGAAGAACAAAAATGCAGAGGAGCAAAAACTAGATAGAAGATCTTTAGTGTGCTAGATAATAATAACAGCACTATGTAACAGTATATTTCATGTATTATATTTATCACTTACATACTTATAATAATCATGCATTCGACTGTCACATATAGCTAGTTAAAACAAAAAAAATTTAAAAAGATATAATACTATAGTAACAGTAACTTATATTTGCTGAGAAATTACTATGTGCTGGGCAGTGTTCTAATCACTTTCCAAATGTTGGCTACTTTAGTCTGTAAAGAAGGTATTTTATTATCCCCACTGTGCAGTCAAGGAAATTAAAGCAAAATGAATCTATGTCCCCAGCCAGGGTCATCGAGTTGGGCAGTATTTTCCTAGTGTTTGCAGCAATTACCAGAGCTCACTTCCTTGTGCCTGCCTTACCTGAGCCCCTAGCATATGGACACATGAACTGCAAAAGGACTGTGGGTCTGTAGCAAGCCTTTACAATTCAGGAGGAGCGGGTTTTAAAACTTAGGATCTTTAGTCAGAAATCTCTGAAATCTTCTAGAACTATAAAAATATTAAAAGAACCTAATCAGATCAGTAAGTCAAACACTTATCCAGTGATCTGGGGGAATATCCATCCATTCATAGGCTTATTTACTCAACTATCATGGAACTCCTACGCATGTCACCAATGGAAATAGGTGAAAAGTATTATCATGAAAATCATAGTTCAGTGGGAGAAGTGAAGTGAACCTTTAGCTAGATAATCCCCAAACAATGAGAAAATAAATACTTAGTATACATTTTGCATAAAAATCAGTTGTACATGTTATGTGTTATTGCAAATTAGATACTTTAAAATCAAGAGAAAAAAACAAATATATCTTAAAAATTTGCCTAATATATTCAAGACACCTTGGAAATTTTTAAGAGTGAAGTGTTGAATTAACACTCTGTACTGGGACCTGTTCTAAGCTCATTCTACATTTTAACTTATCCAATCGTCACAATAGTACAATTAATAGGGTTCTATGATCATTTCTAGTTCACAAGAGAAGAAAATGGGGATAGTAAAGTTAAGTAATTTGCTCAAGGTCACACAGCTAACAACAACAGAACTGTCACTCCCCGTTCAATATTATATAAAATATATTATATTTGGCATACAAAGTCATGCACTGCTTTTTGCATGAGATTCAGGAAAAAAGGTGCTCCTAAACTTTTCTGAAGTAGCCCATGTGCCTTTCCATCTTGTGTAAACAAAATTCAATTTGCTAATACACCTAAGTAATTGTTTTGTTTTGTTTCCTGTTACTTTCCAAGATAACACCAAAACCAAATTCAGGAAGCTTCCCTTCACCATATTCAAATTAAAAAAAAAAAAAAACACCTTGTGTTCCTCATGCCTTTAGACAGGCAGTGGAAGGGAGAAGGGTCGAATCCAGGCACAAGTCAGACCCTGGAACTTGCCGGCCCTGCCTTTTAATCAATCAGGTGTCTCTCCACAGCTTCACCTTAATTAGAGGAAGGTTGGGAGAAACTGCAATCTGTCGTCTCACCTGACATTTTTATCGCCTGCTTAACATTTCAAATGAAACAGTTTATTGCATTTGATGTTAGTTAAACACTTAACATGTACTCTTCACGCTTACAATTCGCAATGTGTTCTGACTATATTAAGCAAATATTTAAGGAACATTTGGGCTGTTTTTCCATTTTTAAGTATTTAATCTGTAATAAACATATAGCATGTTAAAATACATTTCATGTTCGGTATGTGTTAAGTGTTAATATATTTTTGAACTGCCTTATTTGAGCCTGTCAGACTTTCCATTACAACCCCCTAATTTAAGGGGTTTTTAAACCAGCCATAAAAGAAAAAAATCTCTGCATGCTGATATTTTGGTAAAATATCTCTCTTTCCAGAAGACTTTTTTAGTTGCTAGAGTTTTGCTTTTTAGTGTTAATATATTGAAAGAAAAATTGATTTTGTGAAATTGGGCATAAATCTAAGATTTTTATCCTACAATTTCAGTGTGATTCTCTTTCTGCTGTCTAAATGACTTACATGTTAAGGGCATCTCAGTAAAAATCATAGAGCTTACCCCAAAATTTAGAAAGAAAAAATATGAAGCATGGCTGAGATCTATATATTTCCAGATTGATTGTATTAACACTAAAATTCAAGTACATTAAATAAAGTTGTGATCACATCTCCTAACCAGAAAACTTCAAATTATGTAACAAAGTAGTCACATCAGTTATGTTAATCAGAGCACAGAGGGATTTCACATCTCCCCTCTGTCTGCCTTTCAGGAGGCTGTGAGGTTGGAGGGCTCTTATAATTACCCCATTTTACAGACAGGCAAGTAACCTTTCTGAGAGGGCAGGTGGTCTGCCCAAGATTGCATGGTCAGTTACTATGTCACTGGGATTGGTTTAGCCCATGTGGCTGAGGCCCACAGGTCGGGAGAAATTGAGCCCATGTGCCTTTCCATCTTGTGTAAACAAAATTCAATTTGCTAATACACCTAAGTAGCTGTTTTGTTTTGTTTCCTGTTACTTTCCAAGATCACACCAAAACCAAATTCAGAAGCTTCCCTTCACCATATTCAAGTCATCTCGTTAGGGCAATCAGTGAGGAGGCGTCCTTCACAGCACCCTGTAACAGCTTTGCTAACTACATCCACAATGGTCCAGGAACCCAGGTCTCCATCTTGCCCCTGGATGGCAGATTCTCTGGAAGCAAGGGCTTGCTTGTCTTTGCACCTTCCCCTCTCCTATTTTACCTGTCCAACATCTGGCATGGTGACTGGCTTCTTACAGAGATTCATCAAATGTGGCCAATGAGAGGAAACAACAAAACTTCACAGAGAGCATTAATGCCCATGTTATTGCCTATACAAGAGATGGGAGGCACTCCATCTTTCATTCCAACAGTTCTTAAAGGGATTTCCTTATGTTGCCACCTCTACAGACCCACATGACAAAGACTCCATGAACTGGTAAGTGTGGGAAATGTTCCCTCCACAGGAAACGAGTGTCCCAGGCACTCCTTGAGTGTGGTCTGGCCCGCCCTCCCTTCCCACTGTGGAACATGCTGGCTGTGGAGAGAGCTGACGGCCTCTGTTGTCCTTTGGGGACTCCTATCCTTACTGCTGGGTCAAAACCAGCCTTGTACTGCCTTAGGAATAATGGTAGAATCTGCTTGTCCTGGATACACACTCACCCTTTGGCCCACCACACTTAACTGTCTCCTCCACATTCAGCAATAATTAAAGAGAGGCTTTGGCCCGCGGGTGTCAAGTTCCTTATTTTTTATTTCTCCATTTGCTCAGAAATCCAATCAGAATGAGAAATGCTATTTATTTTTGATACTCATTAAACTCCAACAGGGAAAAATACCTCTCAAGTCCTCTGCAGTCAATTGCTTTTCTTTCAAACCCATCTTCCTTCCAAGTGTACCAAAAATATCCTCAGGCCTTCAGAGTAATTATATTTATGATCATTCATTTTTTCATTAGTCTAGAGCAAATATTGTGGGAACTCGAGAAAGATGATGTTCCAAAGTCAACCTCAACTTTGGAATTGCAAGAAAGAACCACAGATTAAAATGGAATTGGAATCAGCTGAACCCTGAACACTCTCTAATGAGAGCTCGGCACAGGAACCACAGATTATGCTGCTTAATATACAACCATAAAAGTCATGTGGGCTGGACCTAAAAATCATACCTAGAAGACTTAGCCGCAAAGGCAAGACCCAGGAAGAGAAACCAAAGTTCAACAGAGGCATAGACAAGAGTGTGGAAGGTTTGAAAGTCAATTTCTAATTCAGACATAATGTCAAATAGTAAAAATATCTTGACTTCATTTATTGACTCAACAAATATTTATTGAGTGTCGCTTATGTTCCAAGCACTGTTGGAGACAGTATGGGTATTGCAATGAGTTAAAGACAAAAATCTCCACCCTCATGAATTTTGCAATCTAATGGGAAGAGTCAGACAACATAAATTAAATGAGTCAGGTATATAGACTATTAGCAGGTTTACATGCTAGAAGAAAAATAAAGCAGGAAAATGAGGGCAGAAACACAGGAGTCAAGTATAGTAAGGGGGTTGCAGCTTAACTCATCAGCTAGGGAAGACCTCATTGAAAAATGTGGCATTGGAACATGCACTTGCAGGAGATGCAGACTGAATGAGGAGCACTCTCAGAAAAGGAGCATTAAAAAAAAATTACAGATGTCATGAGTGGGAGTGCACTCAGCAAGTGTGGTAAATAAAGAAGGGCTGTCTCTATCAGCTTGGGCACAAAATATCACAGTCCTCAAACAACAGATGTTTATTTTCTCAACTCTTCTGGAGGCTAGGAAATTCAAGATCAAGGTAGCAGCAGACTTGGTTTGGGGTAAGAGCTGTCTTCCTGGCTTCTCACTGTGTCCTTTTATGGCCTTCTCTCAGTGCAGGTAGTAAGGGGTCTACATCCACCTCTGAGGGCTCTAATCCCATCCAGAGGGCCTCACCCTCATGACCTCACTCAACTAATGACCTACAAAGACCCATCTCCAAATATCATTGCCGTAAGGATCAGGACTTCAACATCTTGTTTGGGGGCACACAGTTCAGTCCAGAGCAAAGGACTATACAGTGTAACCAAAGAGGCCCGCAAGGCATGAAAACTGCCAACTCAGAATCCCCACACCTTCTTGCTATTCTCACATCTATTGTCCTCTCTTGGCAAAGCCTCAGCCCTGTTAAATCCAGCTCACTCCCTTCTCTGGCCAGAGAAAACCAGAGAATCCTGTCCACTGAATTTATTTCACTGATAGCACCAACTCCCTGGGGACCACACTCTATTTTCCTATCTTCCATTTCTCATCCTTGAAGACAAATATTTCCTTCCATCTCTTTCCTACTTAAACCCCAACACCTTCTCCTTTCTCACTCTCTGGCTTCCTATTTCGTTGATAAAATAAAATCAGTCAGTAAAGAACTTGTATAAGTTCCCCTGTCTCCTCCCCCACATCTAGGCAATGCCCAGCACTTGTTGGTGTGGGTGACCTGACACACTGGACTCCAAGGACTGCCCCTCCTCTCTGCCCTGGACCACACCCCTCTACCTGACCTGCTCAAGGACACCACGTTAGCAATTCCTCCGTCTCTCTCCCACATTTAGCAGTCTTTCCTCTTTGTTGGATTGTTCCTGTTGCACTTTGAGTCTGAAATATCCTTCAAAGTCCCATGTATTGAAGGTGTCATCCCTGGCCTGTGACACCATGGGAAGTGGTGGGAACATGAGGCAGTGGGTCTAGTGGTAGGAGGTTAGGTCATTGGGGTATAACCTTAAATAGGGGTTTTTGGACCCCAGCCCTTCCTTCTCTGCTTCCCAGGCACCATACGCTCTATGCCATCATGTTCCGCCTCCCCACAGGCCCCAAGGGATGGGGCCGTAGTACAACAAGCTGAAGTATAAACCTTTCCTCATTTATGTTCCTCATCTCAGGATTCCATCGTGGCAATGGAAAGTCACTGGTACGGTTTCCATCACATTTCGTTTCCTCCCCAGCTTTCCTTTGTCCATTTTCTTAAAATATGAAATCACTTTCCTTTCAAGCTCTGACTGCATGTCTCTGCTCACCTTTAGAGCAAACCTGCTTAACAGAGGTATGAATTATTACTGGCTCTGGGTCTTCTACTTCCAGTATCTTTTTTAATAACTCAGAGAACCTCTTGTTAATAATTCATGTACAGTATAATTTACTCTTTTTATTATTCTTTCTGGGAGTTTTGACAAATGGCCTCAATTATGTAATCAGCATCACAATCAAGATACAGAATAGCTCCATCACCCTCAAAACTTCCCTCATACTTCTTGATAATCATCTTTTCCTGCCTCCATCCCTGGACCCTGGCAACCCAGGATTTATCTTTAAAGACATTTTCCAGAATGTCATATAAATGGATCATGCCATCTGCAGCCTTTGTGTCTGTCTCCCTTGTTTCCACTTCAATCCCTTTGATCCCTACTCTGCTAAACCACATGTCCAAGTGACAAAAGTCCTTGCTGTGGTCTGAATGTGCCCCCCTCCCAAACTCATATGTTGGAAACTTAATCTCAAAATCCATATGTTAATAGTATTTGGGGTTGACACCTTTGAGAGGTAATTAGGAGTGGAAGAGGTCATAAAGGTGGACCCCCAGGATGGATTTAGAGGCATTACAAGAAGAGGAAGAGAGACAAACCATGCTTGCTCCGTATCACCAAGTGATGCCTTTCACCAGGTTATAATGCAGCAAGAAGGCCGTCCCCAGATGTCAACCATGACTGGCATGCTGTTGGCCTTCCCAACGTTCAGAACCATGAGTGAAGTAAACTTTTGTTGTTTGTAGATGAACTGGCCTTGGGCTTTTGTTATAAAAATAGAAAATAGACCAAGATAGTTTTCCCCCATCATTGGATCTGTTATTTGAATCTCCGTCCTCAGGTCCTCGTCTTACTTGATGTACTATGGCAACAGTGGACACTGTCTTCTGGAGCCACCCCCTGTGCCTGGTTTACAGAACCCTACACATCCCTGATCTCCTTCTCCTCACCAAGGCCTGCTCCTAGGTCTCCCTTTCTGACTCTTCTTCATTTTCTATTTTTTTTTTTTTTTTTTTAATTTTGGAGAAGACCAGGACTCACCCAATTTCTTTTCTCTTCTCCCTGTATCCACTCAGAGCTTTAATTTATATTTGCTGACCCCAGACTATTTTCCTTAACTCCAGATCATTCACTGATTACTCAACTTCTCCCTTTCTTTCTTCCCCCCCCCTCCCTAACATTTCCATAATCGAGGCCCTGAGGTTAGCCCCTCCACCCTTCCCTTCTTCCTTCACAGTCGTCCTCGTCTCAATGCCAAGACCATTTTCTCCAACTTCCAAGATATGGATTCATCCATGCCATCTCTCTTTCTTTCACACACCTGCTTCAATTCTGTAGGCACTATCTTTAAAATATTTCTGTACTTTAAAATAGTTTTAATTTACAGTTGAAAATTATGTTCTGAATGTGTTGTGTCCCACTAAAAGGCAGAAGTTGACATCTTCAGCCCTAAGATGACATTAGGAGATGGGGCCTTGCTAGAGTAGTGAGATTGTGAGGGTGGGGCCCTCACAAATGGGATCAGTGCCTTATTTGACCCCACAGACTTTCCTTGCCTTTTTCACCTTGTGAGGGCACAGCAAGAAGGCATCATCCATGAACAGGAAAGCAGGTCTTACCTGACACCAAATCATAGTGCCTTGACCTTGGGCTTCTTAGCCTCCAGAACTATGAGAAATAAATCTCTGTGGTTTATAAAGCCCCAGTCTAATATCTGTCAGAACACTATGAATGGACTAAGGCATAAATCTGGCTACTAATGTTCATGGCCATTGATTTTAACACAATAGATATGGTGTCATGCAAAATCGAGGCCAGCTGAAAAGTTGTAAACTGAATACCAATAGTGGGGGGCAAGCTCGAGTGTCCAGAATCCAACCCTTTCTTAGCACCTCCACCTCTGACCCCAGGGTCTCTCCCTGGATGGTGATAATGGCCTCCATCTCTACCGTCTCCTTTGGACTCAGAGAAGGTTCTCCTCTGGGAACCCCCTGGTACCCAGACACGGCCAAAGTCCTTACAGGTAGCTGTAGAGCCTCCAGCACCCTGCCCTGTCATTTCTGTGACTTTTCTAACTCCCCCTTTTACTTTCACCACCTGGCTATGCCAGCCTTCCTCCGAGCACACGGAGTGCCCTCTGACCTCAGGCCCTTCCTGTCTGCTGTGCCTTCTGGCCCATATGCTCATTGCCTGCTGTCCACAGGGCTCATTCCCTCTCTCCTTCCAGTCCTTGAGTGAGTTCCCCTTAGGGAGGCATCGCTCGGCCCCCGCCCATGGTCAGCCGTCACCTGGGATACTCTGCCTCCCTTCCGGGCTTCATTTTCCCCATCTCTTTTCTCATTTTCCAATATCCACAGGGCATGTGTGCGCTTTGCTCCCTGCCCCTGTCTCCCACTGCACTGTGAGCTCCTAGCCTTGGTGGGTTTCATTCCCTGCCCTTGCATCCTTGTCCAACAGGGGCCTTCCCCCCAACACACCTACTTCAACTGTACTAAGAGGTCACTGGCTGGGTCTTCTCCACCAGCCTGTAGGGAAATTTGTGTCCGACTCAAAGTCCGAGGGTAATGTCTTCGCCTTCCCTCACCCATCCACGTTTCCAGCACTAAGTATACATGAATCATTCTACTTTAGATTCTACTATTTCTTTATTTTAACTTCTTTTGTGGTTTCAAGTGGGTTTCTAAGAAAGGGGGAAAAAAGAAGTACTATTTTATTTACTGATATTAACAGGTAGTCACACCATTGTTTTAAAAATAGGTGTGTAAATTTTATTTATGAGTCTTTTTTATTGTTTTTTTTTTTAGTTACACATGACAGTAAGATCTATTTAGTGCCTCTACGTAATATATCTTATTCTAAATAGGATCCCAGTCTTGTGGATGTGCTGATTCACTGTGAGATTCACTGTGGTGTATTCATATATGTACATAAGAAAGTTATATCAGATTCATTCCACTGTCTTTTCTATTCTTATCCCCCACTTCCCTTCATTCCCTTTGTCTAATCCAATGAGCTTCTATTATTTACCTCCATATCTTATCCTGTGTTAGCATCCACATATCAGAGAAAACATTTGACCTTTGATTTGGGGGGATTGGCTTATTTCACTTAGCATGATAGTCTCCAGATCCATCCATTTACCAGCAAATGCCAAAAATCTCATTCTTCTTTATGGCTGACTAATATTCTATCATGTATATGTGCCACATTTTCTTTATCCATTCATCTACTTAAGGGCACCTAGGTTGGTTCCATAGCTTAGCTATTGTGAATTTTGTTTCTATAAACATTGATGTAATGTACCACTGTAGTATGCTGATTTTAATTCCTTTGGATACATACCAAGGAATGAGATAACTGGGTCAAATAGTGGTTCCATTCCTAGATTTTGGGGTATCTCCACACTGCTTTTCAGAGTGGTTGCACAATAATTTTCAGTCCTACTAACAATGTATGAATATACCCTTTTCCCCACATCCTCACCAACATTTAATGTTGTTACTTGCATTCTTAATCACTGCTATTCTAACTGGAGTGAGATACAATTTCAGTGTAGTTTTGTTTCATTTCTCTAATTGCTGGAGATGTTGATAATTTGTATTTCTCTAAATGCTGGAGATGTTGAACATTTTTTTATATATTTATTGACAGTTCATATTTCTTTTAAGAAATCTGTTTTGTTCTTTGCCCATTTATTGATTGGGTTATTTCATTTTGTTGGTGCTAAGCTTTTTAAGTTCTTTGTATATCCTCAAAATTCATGCCCTATCTGAGGTACAGGTTGCAAAGATTTTCTCCTATTCTGTAGGCTCTCTCTTCATGCTCTTGATGGTTTCCTTTGTTGTGAAGAAGCTTTTTAGTTTGATACCTTAACAATTTATTGATTTTTTTTTTTTTAATTTCACTTCTTGTGCTTCCAGAGTCTTGTTGAGGAAGTTTATTCCTAAGCAGACATGTTGGAGGGTTGGGCCCACATTTTCTTCTAGGAGTTGCAGGGTCTCTGGTCTTAGTGCATTATAATCTGCCAGAGGGTATGTTAAACCAGATTTCTGAGATCCACCCTAGAGTTTCTGATTCAGTGACTCTGGACTGCAACTTGAGAATTCGTTTCTGACAAATTCCTGGGTTATACTGATTCAGCTGGTCAGAGGACCACACTTTGAGAACCACAGTGATAGCAATGTCTAAAATTATTCAAAAACAAAAACTGAGAGGGGGGTCAGAGAATATGATAAAACATTATCAGAATCTATAAACTATTAGCAGAACTTCCATAACCAAAATGAACACGTATGACATTTCAGATGGGACTGCTGTCATGGAAAGATGGCCAGCCCCTCCTGACTTCCTAGGGTCTGGTCTAATCTCAGCCTCCCAGTAACTCGATCTGGGACCTGGAACAATCACGTCTTCAGCTTCCATGCTGTACAATGAAGCATTTGGACCGTAAGTTCTCATTACAGAGTGTGTACTTTCGTGTGTATAAATCTTACGTCTTTCAAAAAGACAAAGATTTTTTGAGAAGCGAGTTACCTAGAAAGGACAGCCAACTGATGAATGCAGGTTGACTAGCACAGAGGTCAACTGGAATTTTCAAGGCAAGTGCTCAGGTCTTAGTGTTTCCTTCTCTTCTTATGGTTGGACACATATGGAGGAAAACTGGTGACCATATGGAAAATGCAGCAGGGCATTTTATGGGTCCCAGTAGCCTCTGGGTTAAGGGGAGTGCACCCCTCTCTATTCTGGGTCATTTTTAATTCAACTCCCTGGCCCCTGCCCTCAGAGCTTCTGCAGAGGAACTGCCCCCAGTCCCTTAGTGGTTGCTACTGGAAGCCCCGTCACCTTCCCGCCACTCGCTCCCCATCTCTGCTCTTTCTGACCTCATGGACCCCGTGACAGCCCTACATTGTTCCCCTGGCTGGGTTCTCATCTACCCTGCAGTCTCTTTACAGAGGCCATACCCCATGCTCCTTGAGCCCCTCACGTACCCCGCTTCTCACTACATTCCTTGTCCCACGCAGCTCAGCTTGGGACTTGTAGGTCCTTTCATGTCACCTGCCATCTTCAAGGAATCCTGGAGATGCCATCATGGAACCCTCTTTGACCTGAGCTGAGCCCCACTTTTACTTGATGGCTATCTATCTCTTTGCAGTGCATTTTGTGCACTCAATTATTCTTTCTGGAATTTCAAAAAGAAACTGAGGAAAACTGGGTCCCTTTGGCCTTCTCCCTCTGCCTATCAGGGATAAGCCCAGCACATTCTCCAAAGAGAGTGACCATGAGGGAGATAACACCCTGTGTTTTTCTGAAAAGCCGAGGCAGCTCTCCATCCTCACCCTGGCTGTCTCCCCACATCACATGGGTTTTCCATTCTGCTCGGCATGACCTTCCCTATCTTCTCTCCACTGTGGCTGAGGACAAACATAGCTGAGATGCTTAGCCTTGTTTTTTATATGTAAAGAGAAGTTTTGTGGATTCAAAGTAAAGGAAACAAATCTCTCTATATATAAAGTAGGCTGTCAAGACTATTATCTTTCTATGTACTTAAAATAAAAATCTAGCATGAAACTCAAAATTGAGCAATGGAGTCTTTGTTCAGGTTGGTGGCCACAATCCCCGCAAAGTGATGAATGGCACTGATTCATGGGGCAGAGGGAGCTGCTAGGCAGCAGAGCTTATGGGAAGGAAAAATACCCTGTTTTACTGTTTTTTGAAAATATTATCCCCACTGCAAACATAGGAAAATATACCTGAGAGGGGGGACAGCAAAATCTCAGGGAGGCAGCGGTAGGACATGCTCACTGTGGCTGATCCCAGGGAATAGACTGAGCATGGAGCAACAGAGTTGGGAGACGAGGGTCATGGATGAAGATTAGGGTCTGGGTCTAATCTCAGCCTCCCAGTAACAGAACAGACTCTTCTTACAAAAAAGAGAAAAAAACCTCTAAATCTCAAAAGACTCTAATGCTGAGAAGCTTATGTCACTTTTGTAAATGCAAAGGGATAGAAAAGTACAATAATGTGAAGAGTGTCCCCAAGTAACCCTCAGAAGGGCTTCAGCGACGGGTGTAATTGTGAAGAATCATTAACTAAGGAACTTCCAAGATCAGAGAGAAGTTCAGGAAGCACCTAAGCAACGTGCAAACTCTAGGGCCAGGTGGCCTGCTTTTCTCCTGCTTGAGTACAGCCAGGACAGGCAGCGCACATGAGTGGGGAAGGCCCAGGCAGCTCTTCCTCATACAGCCAGTCTGTATATTTAAGGATGATTCTGCGTTTTCTCAGCTTATGTCTGATGTTGCAGCATAAGAAGTTCCCAGTGCCTTGGGGCACAGCAGGCCTCCTCAGGAGAGCTGGCAGGGATGTTCCTAGACTCTGTACACAGCACCATTAATGTGAAAAGTGGCATCCTGTATTTGAAAGCAGGAAAGTTTTCTTACCCATCTTTAAGTCTCTAATGCATACCTTAGTGTCTAAAATAGCAGCCAGTAGGTAAACGCTGTGAAGAACTCACGTCAGTTGGAAGTATGTATGACTCACAGCCTATGACATCTAGAGGAATAAACTCACAGAATTTGAGCATTTGAAGAAATTTTAGAACTCTTCTAGAGAAACCCAGCTGGCTCATTTTAGAGACAAGAGAATCGAGGCCCAGTGAACTGCTGACACCTGCTCAAGGTCTCCCAGGAGAGCAGTGACAAAATCAGCACCGAAATCCATGTCCCTGATTCTTCTTTACATGTTCTTCTCCTCACTATTTTAAAATGGAGGTCTGCATGGGATTCAGAGAGGGCAAGGCCAGCAGAGAGGCAGACAACTGCCACTAAACAGACGGCCCTCCTGTGACCACATCCCAAGAGGAAGGCGATTCCGATGGCCCTGGGGGCCACAGGAAGGAGCTCTCAGGTAGGCTGGGCGGTACGTGGAGTGGGAGGGGACATGGGACAGATGCTTTATTGTGGTTTCTGCATGGAGGCATGGCCAGGGAGGGCTAAGCAGCCTTAGGATCGGCTAGTGTGAACAGGGTCGGGGGCATCTGGGGAACCAGGGCTGAACCCCGCTGTCTGGCACCTGGTTCCCAGGGGAACAGAACAAGAAGATAGTGGCTCTGATCGAGGAGGTGGGTGATGGGGGCTCTGGATTGTCTGGTGTGCATATAAAAAGGCATGCTGGCTCCCAGGCCAGCAGAAGACCATCCCTGGGAATGAGGCAACCCTGGGGGAGACAGTCCCTCCAGAGTTAGCAAGGCCCAGGAGTAAAAGCATCAAAATACAAAAAATAGGAAAACACGCTTAAGTACTCACCACACTGCATCTCCGACGTCTCCTCTGTATTGAAAGTTTGACTTGAATTCTGTACGTTTATCTCAGTACTGCATAATAAAATAATTTAGAAGAAAAGGTACCTCCACTGAACTCTTGAGGATTCTGGGTCATCAGAGCTATGAAAAATGCCTCTTGGATCATAATCTAGACAATCTTTTCTGATTATTTATCTAAAACTAAAAGCAGGAAATGATTCATTTGATTTCTGCCAATCCTGGAGTGTTGCCACTTTCAGCTCAGGAAGAGCTGGCTTCCCTTGGCAGGGCTCACTTGTAGGATGATGAATGAAGTTCTATGTTTGGTGCTAGCTAAAATTTTATAGAGTCTAAAAAAGCAATTTATACATGCTTCAGGAGGTGCCTATATTTTTTTCCTTTTTTTGATAGCTCTTAGTCACAGCAGGACACTCGATATACATATATCACACGGAGAGGTCATTACACAGGAAGCTTGAAGCTTTGCTCTGTGCGTTGATAAACATGTTCTTGGCTTCTTCAAGCCTGATGTCTGCTCAGAATCCAGAAAAAAAGGCATTAGCTGAATTCTGAATTTTCCCAGTTATTTTCACACCCCAGGAACGCATGACCCTCAATGGGATATTGTGAGAAAGAGAAATAGCCAGCCTAACAAAACACTTTGGTGGTTCCAAGAGTCAATGCCGGTATTCACCAATGGGAGAGGCCAGTTTTCGTCTCCTGTAAATCTCAGACGTGGGCTGAAGGCCTTGCATGCTGGCCAGGCAGTCAGCTAAGCTGTTCAGGGTCAAAGCTAACTCAAAGAACAGTGGCCACAGGCCAAACCAACCACTTACGTTAAGTGATGAGCTCTCTAAACACTTGCAACCTACCGAGCCCCATCCATATTACATTTTTGTTCCATGTTTTTGGTATATATTTTTTTCTTTTTGAAATATCTGAGCTGTGATCTGTCATAATCAATCAAGCTTGAAGATGCTCTCTAGATTCTCTTCCTCGTTTCCATCATGACCTTTGCAGTTGTGAACACATGCTGTCACAGAGCACTGTAGAAGGAGGCAGGAGAAGAAGAGGTAAGGACCAGATCGGCTGCCCATCATCTGCGGAGCCTCAGGCAAGTTGCTACATCTGTCTATAACATCAGGAACATAAGATGTATCCACCATTTAGGATTATGTAGTAATATGGGGAAAGGTTTCTGATAATTTCTAATAAAAATATAATCTATACATAATGCACATAGAGAATTCATTTAATTAGCATCAGGGCTACTAAAAGTTCATCAAACCTATATCATCTTTCTTCTTTGCTCTGAGCCATGCTAAATTGTTCAAGATTTCTTGGAATTCCTTGTGAACATATTATTAATTTTTGATTTACAGTACCTAACCTACCACCAAGTTCTAGACCATGGACAATGAGAGAAAGTGTTGTGGCTACTGCAAGGTCCAGCTATAGAATCCCTGCCAAGATAAGCCCCCTCCCCCTAAGCCAAAGATGTTGGAAGCCCTGGGTTAAAGATGGCTGAGCTGCAAGGGGTTAGAGGCTGGGTCTCTGAAATATCACTGGAGGGAGAGACACCCTCCAATCAGAAACACCCATTTGGACTTTCCATGAGAGACAGTTAGAATTTTATCATTTTAACCTACTGGTTTCCCAGAGCTTCTCTATTATACTATATCGTAATATATTAACTAAGGTACAATAGGTGTTTTTTTTAGGTACATGCATAAAAATATAGACAGAAGAACATGCTATCATTTGTTTAGCTAGGGATATTGAAAATACGGTTTTATATTCTT
Source organism: Marmota flaviventris (assembly GCF_047511675.1). NCBI lineage: Eukaryota > Metazoa > Chordata > Mammalia > Rodentia > Sciuridae > Marmota > Marmota flaviventris. The sequence goes on from NC_092504.1 coordinate 9,229,039, forward strand.
TATCTTCTCTTTATTTTGAATCTTTCAAATCTCTGAATACATGTATCGATTTTATAATCTCAAAAATTATTTAAGAGAAAAAAAATAGTCTCCCTAATCTGGTCTTTGTTGGGCAGGTGTAATTTCATTTTACATTCAATCGATAGATGCTATTTCTGTATTTTCCCTATGCCAAGTGCTGTGGTAGCTGCTGAGATACAAAAACAAATAAAAGATTATCTACTGGACCTCAAAGAATCCACAGGATACCAAGGACAGTGGCACAAAGTGATAAAGTGAGGCACCGGGGGATCCCACAGAATGGGGATTGATCTCAAACCAAAGCAATTTAGATAAGACTCGTTAGAAGCAGGGATGCTTGCACCAAGCTACAAGCAGAGAAAAATGGGGGGGGGGGGGGAAGACAGGACAAGAAGAGACTGAGCTCTGAGAACCAGCACTCTGTGCTGAGCACCAGATATAGTTTCAACCTTAAACTCCAGCCAGACTTCTAGACCCAGTGGTTTATTTATTTTTGTTTCTGCAGTGCTTAATACAATGCCTGGTATATAGTGAGTGTACAGCAAATATTTATCCAATAAATAATTAAAATGGACATTTCTGCCAAGTGGTTATCCAGGCTCTTGCTTACGCATCCCTCATAAGAGTGGCATCTGTGAGGCAGCCCACTCCATTTCTAAGCAGCCCTGGCCACAGAAAAGTCTTCCTTGTATTCAGCCAGCAAAAACCCAGTTGTACCAGCAAGAAAATTTGTATAAGGGAACAGGATCAGTTATTAGCTGAGTGATGAACTGAAAGGTGAGAAATACAGGGAGTTAGAAATGGGGGAAGGATTCAGAACAACACTCCACACACACTTCCACTTTCTTCTCATGAAGAATGATAGTTTGCTTTTTAAATGTAGCTCTGTAGGCTAAGGACTTGTGTGTGTGCCTGAGAGTGCGTGGGCCAGGCACTCTACAGGTACCTCCTAGAACTTACACCTCATCTCGTCTACTCCATTTTACTTCTCACTGTGCTCTGCTCACATCGGGGAGTCTCCATTTCATGATTAGGAAACCTAAGAGGATCAAGACCAGGCTGATCCTGCAGGTGAAATAGTCAGGATCTGGGCCTAGGTTTCTCTACTGTATTCTTGGTTCTACCAAAGAACCTCTCTCCCCTAGATAGTGTCTTAGACCTAATTAATCCACAGGGACATGTGAACGGATTGCTGCAGTACTCATGAGCTGACTGCTTCAGCAGCAGGAGTGAGCGAGAGTTGGGTTCCACGGCTGAGATGTCTTCCTCTGACTTGTTTAACAGGGGAACGCCATCTTTAACACAAATGAGAGGGATGGAACTCAGCAACAGGAACAGGAGTATATCCAAAGGGCTCTGGTATAAGAGGCCTGTTTCCTGAGAGCCCAGAGAGTGATTTTACTCCCAACAGTGGTGAGGAAGGACTCCGTGCTGGTCAGTTCAGGAAGGCTGTCTGGATGTGCACTCCTAAGCAGTTACCCTAAAGCACCCCGAATCCAACTCTCCAGAGGCCCGACTCTCCCAAAAACCAGAACCAGGAAGATGGTCAAGGGGCCCCTTTCATGAGACCAAGAGGTTAGTGGGTGTACTGGTCAGCCTGTGTCACTGTGAGCAATAGATCTGACAGGAACATCTCAGAGAAGGAAAAGCTTATTTTGACTCACAGTTTCAGAAGTTCAGTCCACTAGCCCAAGGTGAGGCAGAGAACGTCTTGGAGGCAGGGCATGAAGGAGGGAAGCAGATCAGTTCATGACAGCTAAGAAGCAGAGAGAACTCGAGTACAAGGAGCCATGGACAATGCAATCTCCAAGGGCACTCCCCCATGACCATGCACGACCTGCCTACAGTTCCCACCCATTCACCCATTGAAATCATTAATCTATCAGGTGGATTAATCCACTGATTAGGTCACAGCTCTCAGAATCTAAACACTTCACCTTGAACATTCCTGCATCTTCTCATGCATGAGCTTTCGGGGGCGCTGCGCATACAAACCGTAACGGCAGGGCAGGGAGCTCACCAGCAGGGCATTTTGTCATGGTCCCTGTTTGTCTTGGCCCCACGCTAAAGACTGGGTCCTTCCTCTTCCCTCCCCTGCTGTCCCTCCAGCATGCACTCCACTGAGCAGTAGAACTCATCCCATTTCACAACCCAGCAGTGTCTGCTGTCTGGGAAAACAAGATTAGGAAGCAGGGAGCTGCCGGGACCTTCTGGAAGAAACAAAGCCCTTGTGTGTGCGTTAGCTTCTGATCAGCAGCTTTCCCACCAGGAGGAAAGACCAGTGTCTCTGAGCAGGCTCAAGCCAGCAGTCACCAAGCCAGGAAAGGACCCTCGCTCATGATCCTCTAAACCTTCATATTTGCAAAGTGTTCCTGATCACTCCCACATTCCCCTGTTTACCTTGATCTTTCATTCTGGTAAGCAGAACAAGTATGGTTATATACACTACATAAATGAATAAACTGAACCTGGAGAAACTTAACGCTATGCATTTTTTAATCAACATGACTTCACTGTTGTACAATGAATTGTGGCTTGATTGTGTCCCTCTAAAACAAGATGGCTGGAATCCTAACATACAGTACCTTGGAATGTGACTTTATTTGGAAAAAAGTAACTACAGACGTAGCTGATCGAGATGAGATGAGATTACATTGAAATGGCATGTGTGCCTGATGCAATACAACAGATGTTCTTATAAAGAGATGGTCAAATGAAGAGACAGAGACACAGGTCAGTTCAGGAAGGCTGTCTGAAGGTTAGCCAGAGAAACATGGAGGCAGGTTGATGGTACCACGTGCCAGTGTGTGCCTGGGGCCACGGAAGCTGCAAGAGGCAAAGGATGCCTCTCATAAGCCGCAGGAGGAGCCTGACACTGCCAACTCTTTATCTCAGATGCTGGCCTCCAGAACTGTGAGAGAATATGTGTCTGTTGTTCTAAGCTACAGGGCTTTGGAACTTTGCAGTAACAGACACAGGAACTCATATGTAAGATGCCTTTATAAATAACCTCCACTTGTGATTTCATAACTATTTTGAAAAAGGAATTTTTATACGCTTATTTTCCAGGTTAAAAAGAAAATACAGAATCTCAGAGATTTAGCATTGCTAGTTAATGGCTGCCTTAGCCTGTTCAAGCTGCCTGCCTTAAACTGGATAATTTACAAACAGCAGAAACATATTGCTCACCATTCTGGAAACTGTGAAATCCAAGATCAGGGTGCCCAGTGAGGGCCTATTCCTCATTGATAATGCCTTTTTTGTGTGTCCTCACACGGGAGAAGTGACAAACAAGCTCACTTGGGCATCTTTGCAAAGGGCATTAATCCCACTCAAGAGGGCTCCACTCTCAGGTCTAATCATCGCTCAAAGGCCCCACCCACCTCTTGATACTATTGCAAAAGGGATTAGGTTTATACAAATAATTTGGGGAATGAAGGCATTAACTCACCATTGACTCACATGAGCTTTTGAGGATCACCTCATATCTAAGCCTTAATAGAGCCTAAGGGACAGAAATGCTGACTTAGCGTGGTCTAGGCACAGGGGAATGTACTGGTTCCCATAAGAAAAAGCCCCAAGAGATCTGGGGCACAGCTGGTTGTGGGGCTGAAACTGTGACAAGTTGGCATCTTTCCCTTATCATTGATTTTTCTGTCTTGCAAGTACAGTCCAGTGGGACAGTGGCCATGTGTTGGGGTCGTGGAGTTTGGCAGTCAGTCCCACCTCCCAGCTCTGTGGGACAGGCTCTCAGTTTCCTGCTAGAGTCATGAATCCTATGCTTCCCATCCTCTGCACAAGGCAGGACGTGTTGACAGAGGGAACCCCTGTTTGCCATCACCCTCTTGTTGCAGTGGGGGCCTGGGAAGGAAGACGTCCAGCATGGGTCCCAGCAATGGTCCATTCTGGTCTGGGCTGGCAATGCCCCGTCTGACAATACCAGGCTCAAGTTCCACCATGCAAATTGCAACCACTTGAGGGACACGGGATCCCTGTGGACTGAAGAGCAGGCGGTGGGGAGGAAGACTGGCTTGGCCAACGAGCATTTACATTTTGCTCTGGGCCAGGCAACATAGTCATGAGCCCTAAGTGAAGCCATCACCCTTGGGCATGAGAAAGAATTCCTTTACTACAGATTGGAAAGGGCCAGAGGATTGATGGATGCGGGTTTCCAGGATGATGAACCACCTGCCTGCCAGCCACTCTTGTCTCTGTGTTACAAAGCCAGGACAAAAACCGAAGCAGGGGCCTCGGAGGCCAGCAGCATCCCACACCTGAATGAGTAAACAAAAATGCTACTTTAGGAAGGAAAGAAAAAAAATCAGCTTAAGATGCCCCTTCACTACCCACAAGCTGCTCAGGAGCAGGTATCCAACCAGTTTTACATACTCGCTCTGCTGGTTTTTAAAGGAGCATATTTTATTCTCTGAATATTTGAAAGGATGTTTTAAAATAATGAATCATAATGTATATTGGTTTCCCCTCGCTCATGCATCAGGTGTTCAATAAATATCCCGTTGGCTTTGCTGACAGATTGATTGATCCTGGATTTCCAAGGGCTGAGACCCCTTCCATATCTATCACGCCATGCGCCTGCCTCGCAACCCGGGAGGTAGGGCACGTGGCTCTTCTCCTTCTTGCTCTAAGCACGGGGAATGCAGCCTTAGCTCGGCAATAGGTGTTCTGCAGCCAAGTTCTCCTAATCCCCTGCCCCCTGCTTTGCCCGGCGGACTCCACCGTGAGATCACCGAACTGCCTTCTGTCTGCACTTTCTGAATTATTATTCCCTCTGCAGTAATTTGCAGGAGTGGAGGACATTCATGGACACAGGGGGATTCTCACTTCAAATAAAGCATATCTTCTCTCAATTAGAAATGGAAAGGGAAAAAGGCGAGCATGTGTGTGAGGGAGCTGATGGCAGACACTCAAGTCTCAGAGTGACGGCCCCCAGCTCGGAGGATGACTCATGTTTGCTGAGGTCAGGAGCTGAACAGAATCCAACGCCTCCCCCACGGGCAGCCCCTCCATCTTAATTAAAGTCTCCTCTGCTCCTGCACTGATGGAGCAAGGGGGCCTCTCCGTGAGGATGACCAGGGCAGTGTGTGCTGGGCAAATGGCAATCCAATTACACAAATCCCTGTGCTTTGAATGTGATCTGGACCCAGGTTCTGAGGTCACACCTGCCTCGGGGCCCCTGTTTGGCCTCTGTCAGGTCTCACCCTGGCTCCCCGCTTCAGACGGAGCCAAAGCATTAAGCCTTTCCTATTACAGGCTTGGCCCTAGAGCCACCCTGACATAGTCACCTTCTACTACCTCCCAAAGACAACACTAGTGTGAAAGTTGCCTTTTGAAGAAATCATACATACTATGTTAATTCTATTGACAGGTAGCCATGAAATTGGTCAGGTTGACAGTAGTTCTTAGATTCACTCTGTTGGTAGCTCTGGCTGTGTTTCCCCATAAGTCATGGAGGCTTAGAGCCCAAATGGACCTTGGAAGAAGTGTTTTGCTTTATATTTAGAAAACTGAGGTGCAGAGAGTTTACTTGACTTGAAAAAGTCACACAGCTAGTAACTGTGAAGGTATAATTTCAATTCAGGTTCATGTGATTTTGAAAACAGCCTTTTTTTCCCAAAGACCACAGAGTCTCTGAATCTTACCTCTTTGAATATTTTCTAAAGATTCCAAAAAGTTTGATGTGAAACCCCCCTGTGTCCATTTAAAAAAAATTTCCAAAAATTCAGATACAACTAGTTCACCTCCTTTGTCTATGTGTATTTGAGATTCCTCACTGGTTTTCTTTTTCTAAAAGTTTAAACAATATTACGCTCAAATATACTTGATAAAAAATGAAAGCAAGCATTCTTTTTAAATTAGTGGGTTGACTTGCAACTGGCCACAAAATGTCAGAAGAGTGCGGTTGGTTAAGATACATGAGCTGAGATTGCTCCCACTCAGAAATTAAGAGTGCCAGGTACTCAGCAGTTGTCACCCTCAGTGGGAACCCTGAGGCTTCTCACCATCCTGGAAGAGATACCCGTGAACCAAAGTAATGTCCCTGCCTGGGGTCTGCTTTCACCCATCAGTCTGTGCCTGGGTATGGGGGCGTTAAGCAAGCAACTCCAAAGGGCCATGCCGACTCCAGGACTCCAGGGGCTGAGCTGAGACCCTCACTGCAAGTGCATCCCAGTGCAGTTCTCCTGCTCCTGAGTTCCTCCTCCCCCACTTCCTCCCACTTCCTAGGGAAAAGCAAAACCATGGAGTCCCCAGCCTCTTTCCTGGAGAAGCTGACCTAAGCCAGGTGGACGCAGCTGTATGACTTAGAATTATAGACCTGTTGGTATTATTCTTAAGTAGAATTCTTCTAAAACTAGAGCTGAGGATATAGCTCAGTAGCAGGTGCTTGCCTAACATGTGCAAAGCACTGGCTTTGGTCCCCAGAAACACACACACACACACACACACACACACACACACAAGCACTAATTTATATCAGTAAAAGCAATGCAGTCAAGTGAATTATATAATGTACAAATCTCTCCAGATGCGTTTTTATTATATATAATAGATATTCATTTTTAATTGTATCATATTATATCTTTCAAATATGTGTGCCAATATATTCTAATTTTCTATGAAAAGTTATTTTTTAATAGAAACAAACATCACTAGCTGGATTATGCTTTATGAAGATCAATAGTGACTCCTGAGAAAATATTGCCTTTGGTTCCCTATGGATCAACCTACCCCCAATTATCATTCAATACCTCTCTAATACAGAGAGAGAACTCAAGGATTCCAACGCACGCGTCCCACGCCACTGTAAAGTTTCAACATTCAGGAAAGGGAAAGGCTAGAAGAGGTGGTGACACTTCAGTTTCCTATGGAGAACAAAGGGAGGTCTCTGCAGCAAATATCACCATCCATGATCAAACCGAGTGGTAGATAATGGATGTCAGCCTTCTGTGTATGTTTGAGATATTTGATAATTAAGATGCCTTTTATGAATATTCATTCCCTTGTGGATTAGCATAGGATCAATAGCCATGAAATAGATAAAATTCGATGGTGGGTTTTGCTATCAGCATGAGGGCCATCGCCTGGTCACTTGCTATTATGGTTAGATAGGAGGTGTCCCCCCAGAGCTCCTGTGTTAATGTAGGAATATTCAGTGGTGAAATGATCAGATTATGAGAGCTGTAGCCGAAATCAGTCCATCATAATTTGAATGGACTAACTAGGTGGAAACTATATGCAGGTGGGGCTTGTCTGAAGAAGGACGGCGGGTGGGGGGGCGTGCCCTAGAAGAGTGCATCTTCCCCTCTTTTCTCTGTTTGCCAGCTGCCATGTGCTGAGCAACTTTCCTCCTCTCTCTGGACCCAGTGAGGGAGTTGGCAACCACGGACTGAACTTCTAAATCATGAGCTCAGAATGAACATTTCCTCTTCTAAGTTGCTCTTGTCAGGTATTTTGGTCACAATATAAAACCTGTCAGCAATAAAAACCTGACTAACACTTGTCAACCCCTCTTTGTCATGCCGATGGCAAAAGGTGTGGAATCTCAGCTGGATGTAGGTAATTGTCTCTGACTATCCTTTCTCTCCTAGTATTTAATGTTCTTTTCTTTCTTAGAATAGAAACTGATGGTTACTCGGTACAAGTTTACCTTACAGAGAAGCATTGTCCACCACTCCTTGTAACCATGTGTGGCCATGGCCACTGGACCCAGTTTTAACAAACAGCATGCGCCCAGCTCCCTGGAAGTCTCCCCATCGTGAAAGGCCAGCCTCCTCTTCGTGCTTTCTCTGTGGTGACGGTGGAATGAGGAAACGGTGGCCGGATCTGCTGTCATCATCTCAGACAGTGAGATAGCATCTGAAAGGCCAGGAAGAAGGCCCTGGAGCCTCATAATCACAGCATCAGAAGTCCTGGACCCCATACTTTGTGTAGACAAAAAAGTCTGGGCTATCTTGATTCAGAGACTAGCTTTGGGAAATCGGAGGTCGTCTGTCACATGTGGATGAACCTAGTCATAATAAAAATAGGCACTAAAACTCCCGTCACTTCCCTTGGGCCACACTCACTTCTGAAAGATGGCTCAGTGTTAATTTAAAGACCTCCAGAGAGGCAGCGATCCCCAAGACACACTAAGGCACCAAATAACCACAGAGTGTGCTTGCCTCTACACTGACGGCTGCCTCCGAATCTGGATAGTGGAATGTAGCCATGTAGAAATGGTTATTAAAAATAGTCATGTAAAATAACAATGTACAAATTGTTAAAACTGCCAGTGTTATTTTGCTCCATTACTTCCTGTTTTCTTTACAGACCAGTTCTCCATACGAGATCATAAAATGCTTGTGACTATAGCAAGATAACATGTAAGACAAAAGAGCTTACCCAAAGTGCATGCAAAACTATCAGCTAAAAATAAGGTTCCTTCTGTAAACTGGACTAGCAAGGTTTTGTACATGATGAATGTTTAGGAAATATTTTTGAGCTATAAAAGTTCTGATAATATTGTAGAGTTCTTTGGTGAATAAGGAGATGAAGGCAAGCTGAGTCCTCCTCACTAAAGGAGGAAATCAGCCAGTAAGGCCTGATCCGGACAAGTCCAGAAACAGAAGCATAGCAGCCTGACATCTGGAGCAAATGTCCAAAGGAGCAGCCAACAGAGAGAGTCGTTGCCCTAGAAATGAGGCCTAGCAAAGCTGCTATTTGCGTCTTCAAATGAGTTTGTCCACACATGTGTAATAAAAATAAAATTTAAGTCTCAGGTCAAAGAACAACGAAGAACAGCAGATGGAGAGGAAACCAGGAACCTTGTCAGAGATGCTATAAGGAAGCTGGGTGAGCCCTCAGGCTGGTGGATTCAAGGAGAGCAGAAGTCAGCCAGGTTAGCCTGAGAACCAGCCAGAAGATTCCACAGTCACTTGCTCCCTGTGTCCTGCAAAGTCACTCAAAAAAAAAAAAAAGTACTAAAAAGGGGCCCATATTTATACACCCACGCAGAACTTCCACCAACAAGTATAAATAGTCTGTGATCATTGAAGGAAACATCCATAGTCAATAATTAATTAAATTAAAATGAGGGGCTGGGGATGTGGCTCAAGCGGTAGCGCGCTCGCCTGGCATGCGTGCGGCCCGGGTTCGATCCTCAGCACCACATACAAACAAAGATGTTGTGTCCACCGAAAACTAAAAAATAAATATTAAAAAAGAAAAAAAAAACAAATACCTAAATTAAAATGAAAACCTGACCCAGCCTAGACCATGATGGAAAACAGTAAAGGATCAGGGAAAACAACTTGTTATTTTACAAACTGTACTTCCCTTGAAATTTTGCTTTAAATTAGTGTCCCACTTAAATATGTGGGGGTTGACATTACATTGTCTGTGCGTAGCTACTTTAATAAATGCTTTCTTTTTAAAATGTAAAAAGCACAGTGGAACTTGGAAGCAAACTTATGAATTTCCCCATTCACCACAATTCTGATACCCCCATGGGTTTGTATGTACAGAACAGTAACTATGGGCCCACATAAGACAAAAGAGCTTACCCAAAGTGCATGCAAAACTATCAGCTAAAAATAAGTTTCCTTCCGCAAACTGAACTAGCAAATAAAAACATAAGAAGAAATTAAAAGCACTATTCATGCTAAGGTGCCTCATTAGATACAACAAGTTGGTTAATTGATTTACAGGAAATATTTTCACTGGGAGAACGTTTGCACCTTGGTGAGAGCATTTTAGGTGGGACAGGAGGGCCTGAAGCCAAACTGCAGAAGCTAAAGAATACACAGGAGGAGTCTTGGAGAGTGAGTGTGGATAATTCTTAAAGAAATTTGACGATAACTGCACAAGCAAAACAATGTAGTAACAGGAAGATATGAGGTCCACACCATTTTTACTTTTTTCTGTTTTTGTTTTAAGGCGAATTTTCTTTCATATGCATTTGGGAGTTCATAAAACCATCCTAAGGGAAAGATTGTATATGTGTCTAAAAGAAAAAAAAAGAGAGAGAGAACTAAGAAAGAGAAAGAAAGGAAAGTAGAGAGAATGTAATAAAGTTCTGGATGTTTGCACCAGATGGTGGAAGTTACCCATTTACTTTCCATAACAAATTCTCTGTTTCTGATGGGGAAACAGAGGTTGAGAAAATAAGAGCCATTGCAGAAACTGAATTCCAAATCCAGTCTGTTTGGGTTGCTGGTAGGCTGTGCTCACAAAAACCAGGCCTTTGCACTTCATGGTAACAACTGTCCATGGCTGGCATTCGGTTCTTCTGGGAGGAGTGGGAAATTAGAAAAAGATCCACAACCCTTTGTCATTTAACCAACTAAGCCATTCTAAAAAGCTGTTTGGATGAAGGATGCTTAGGTTAGGACTGAGAGCAAGTGGATTCACTACTATAAAAATACAGTAGGTGTGCAGAAAAATGCTCCTGTTGGCCTTGAGCACCATGTATCTGCAGAGTGAGAATGTACACCAACATTTACTTAACATAGCGGAGCCCCCACGGTATTTGTTACATTCCTACAACACAGGGGAAGTCAGCACAGACAAAAACTATTAACACATCCGGCAGACTCATTTACCTCTGCATTTCCGAGCTGTTTCTTGGCCCCTGCTGAAGGTGCCCCTGAGACATCTCAACCAGCACAATGAAAGGTGAAACTACACACAGCAGATTTGTTAAACCAGGCTAGCACGTTCAGAAGGAAATATCACTCCCAAATAGCATTGCCATTAGCAAACAATATAATATTTATTAAGCACACTACTGCCTGCAATACCCTCTTGTAACCAGTAAAGATTAGGAGTTAAAGGCCATAGGAAACATGAATTTTCCTTTTGCAAATGCAAACAGGGAGTTCTTTATAGTTTTGCATAAGTTGAGGTAGTGCGTGCTCTCTTTGCGAGGGATCATTTTCCACATCAACTCAAAACCTTGTCATTTTTTAAGCCCCCAGGGCCCTTGAGAAGTGTCTTTTGGACACTCCTACCCTTCAGGTTTTCCTCTAGTCTATACATAGCTCTGGTTTAATGAAGTAGAAACTAGAAGTGAGTGAGGTTGAGGCTCTTCACAGATGTCCATGTGGAAGGTACCGAGACGTGCCCAGCTCTGCTTGGCACAAGTGGGTGTTCATTACTTGCTGAAATTATGAAAGAGTGACTGGATGGTTTAGTGTGTCATTAAGAATGGAGGGAGGAGAGATGGATGCAGTAAAGATCAGCAGACCTGTGTTCTATTCAAGCCAATTTAGCAAAATCAAAGAATTCGAGCTTGTCATTTTCCTTATGATTTAACTATAAAGGCAGGCCAGATGTGTGTAACACACTCCACACCTGGAAGCCTTCCGTCAATAACTATGAGAGCTGGTATGAACACACTCTAGTGCACTCACCCCTCCTGTGGGATAAATCTGAGGTGCTCCATGCACTTTTTATGGTTTTAACCAGTATCCACCTAGATGTCCAAATTCTCTCTTGAGCTTCAACTTCACATGCTCACTGTGGTGTAAGTACCCAGCACCTGCTCCTGCATGTCTCCCAGGATCTTTCAAATTAGCCTCCAAAACTAAATTCTTGTCTTCTTCTCTTTCTTAATACTTTTGATCTCAGTCACTGGGTGCACCATTCACCCATCCATTCAAGTCAGAAAATCAGGTTCATTCTTGGCCTTCCCCTTTCCTTTACCTCTGTGCTCACCTCACTCCATTCTTCAAATGTTCCTCACTTTAACTCCTGGGCTTCCTCTAAATTAGTCCCTCTTTCTCCATCTTTCCTACCAGTGACATCAGCTTGTATTATTTGCACTCCTAATTTCTTTTCCTGCTGATGACACTGCTTATTCTTATGGCCGTCCAACCCTGTCCTTCTCTCCCTGTGCCCATTATTCAACCCCTCTGTCAACTGGCCTTCAAGCCTCTTCACTAGCCACTCAATTTCACATATGCTCTGTAAATTCTGGTTGGATTGTAGCTTGGTGGCTTCTTCTTTATACTCACAAGGTATTTTAAGCAGCATATTAAAATTATCTGTTTCCTTGACCTGACTGTAAACTCTTAAGCACGAGGCACCATGATGTGCTTCTTCTGACACAGCACCTAGACCCGTACACCCGGCACATTATAGCAATAAACATTCTGAAGGAAAATAAACTGTGTCCAGCCAGGCCGTGAACATACTGCAGTGTCTGCTAGTGGCCACGGGAAGTCAATGGTACCATCCAGGCTATGCTCTAAGATGTCATTTCAATGGCAGTGTAGCAAAAGAGACTGTCTTGGAGATGCTAGCGATTCAATGTTTTCCCTTTCGTGATTCGGATCACAATGTTTAATTGTGTCTATTATTCAATTTTATTGTTTCTTAACTTCCTGTCCTCCAGATGGCCAGTATTTTCTATGTCCAGGCACAGGATAGCCAATGCCTAGCCCAACAGCAGCTCCAATCTTTCAGGGAAGGCCTTTGTGGTAAAGGAGGAGGAATCTGAATTAACTGAGGTTCTATCTTGAGAGAGGATGGAGACTTCCTGTACCATATTTTCAAATGCACCAAAAATAATAATATGGGTTGGTTAAAAGATATAGGGAGGACAGTTGGATGGACAGGCAAGCCACAGAGCAAGTAGAGCAAAGTGCTGATACAGAATCTAGGTGGTAGGACTGTTGGGGTTCACTCTGAAATTCTCTGAAATGCTTCTGTACATCTGCAAATTTTCATAATAAATGTGGAGGGGGGAAAACATTCATGAGTAATATTGACTTCCCCCAAGTGGAAATGAAGGAGAAGAAGGGACAAGACCTACAGTGATGTATGTTCTCTCCCAAGGCTCACAATAAGGCTCACTCCTGCTTCAAGGCACATCCCCAGCCACCACCCTCCAATGACAGCCATCGGGTCCCGTGTTACTCCATGGCAGATCCAAATGCTGAATGAACCAAAGCTGTTCATTCAGGAAGCAGTTAATTTGCGATCATATCAGTAGTCCAGAGTTTACTGTATGTCCAGAGCAGGACAGAGAGCTTGTCCCTGTTAGATCCTCTTGTTATTCTTGAAACAGGAAGTTGAACTTCACCTGCAAATAAAACTGAAAACCTCCTCTCTCCCACCCCCAATAAGACTGGAAAATTAGTGACTTTCTATCGGGAGAAACGTATACAAAATGCTTTTCTTCATTCTTTGCTACTTGGCAAGAGCATCAGTTTTCTCTAAAAATGCAGAAAAGTTACCTGGGAAAACTTTAGGATTGCTCATTAAGAGAAATATATCAGTTGTAAAAAGAGGTCGTTCTGTTTTGTTTTCCAATCTTCTTGATATTTTGGATTTTAAGAGTTTTCTTCCAAAAATACTCCCTAAGTCAATGTACCTATTCTCCAGGTTCTGAACCATGGGGACTTCTCGTAACTTTGCAAAGAGAAGGCAGTTGTTTGCCCGGCCCAAAGTGTACACTGACTCTTTCATGCAAATACATCTTTCTACTCCTGTGGCCAAGTACCTTGCCGTTATTGCCACATGTTTGTTCAAGTGGTGAGGAAATATTAAATATCACACATTCTCAGCAGAGACCGGACAGTAATTATCAACAGATGGCAGCAGTGGGGGACTGAGAGACCAGAAGAGTCCTCTCTGCAGGGGGCTGTGCTGATCCCAGGCCACTCATTAGCTTCCAACCTGGGCCCAGAGGAGGTGACATACCCATTTCCCTCCCCAACTCTAGGATCATCTCAGCCTTTCCTAGGTGTCAATCCTAAACAACCGACTGCAGGCTCCCTCAGAAGAGGGAGAAGACTTACCTGTATGTGGGATCACCTGGCCGTTTGGGGGAAAAAGAGGCACCATCAGGAGGTTTCTGAGCACTCTGGGAATTCACAGAATGCCTCTTCCTGTGGATGCAATTCAATTCAGCAAGCACACACTGAAGGCTGGCTCTCTTTTGCATACCATACATGTGACCCAGGAACAACTCTAGATAGGGCAAAGGGGAGGGAGGGGAAGGGAGGGGACAAGGGTGTAAAAAAGATGGTGGAATGAGATGGACATCACTACCCTAAGTACATGTATGAAGACACGAATGGTGTGAACATACTTTAAATACAACCAGAGATATGAAAAATTGTGTTCTGTATGTATAATATGAATTGTAATGCATTCTGCTATCATATATAACAAATTAGAATAAAAATTGTTTTAAAAAAAAGATTTGAACCTTTTCCTTGAGGAATCCACACCTAAAGGGGAAGACAATTACTTATAAGACAATATGCAAAAGGCAGCCATGGAAATAGTTAGACCATGTATAGTGTCCTAAAATCTGGGCTCAGAAATAAGAACACATTTGTCCCAAAAACTAACAAATGGTGGACATTCAGCAATGAAGGAGACAGACAAGATCTGCCTTTATGAAGCTTCTGGTTTACTAAGAACAGGAGAAATAAAAGGAATGGTCTCCGTAGGCTAGAATGCAAAGGTCATTTCTAGGGGCCATGCAGGAGAGTTTGGGCCCAGGCACAGAGGCATGGCAGAGTTGGGCATGGTGGACGAGTGGTTACTGGGTAAGCCTGGCAGCCCTTTCTTTAGCCCATGCACTTATTAATCCACTATCTGGGCCAAGGCACCAGCACAGGAAATGCAAGTTGGAGCAAGCCTGGTAGAGTCTCAGCCTTCAAGGAGTTTCTTGACCAGTAGAAATGGTAGATGTTGAGGACAATATTTATTATGGAAATCCTGATTTAGATGATCATAGAAGCTAAGGCCTTATTCAGAAGTTGATTGCCTCAATGAATGAAAAGAAGAATTTTGACTTTTCACTTTTACGTGACAAAGCTTTCACAGACCGGGGAATGAGGTGGAGTGGGCTAGATTAAGGATCCTGTAGAAATCCCACCATGATTCAAAATCATTGCCAGGGACCAGCAAAAACAGAGAGCCTTCTAACATGTCCCCACACCAGCGAAACACTCTGCAAGGAATATTCAAACATAAAGAAAGGGAAAAATCTAATGTTGTATCCATCTCCCAAATTTGCTTCATTGGTTATTGTAAAAAAGTAAATTCTACCATTAGAACTGAAATCCCCCTTCTATTCCTTTCTGGTCCTGTTCTCTCTCCTCCTTACAATCTATAAATTGTGTTGTTATTTTAGGGCTTACCCTGCGACTTTCATAATTTTCTAACAAGTCTCATTATTCACTATTTCCCTCTTCCTCCAAAAACGTTCAGGAGTTTATCAGGTGTTAACTACCATTTAAAGCCCAGTCTCTAGCTTCTTTTTCTTGTCATCTAGACATCGAGCTGAGTAGTTTTTTTGTTTTTTTTTCATATTTTCACCTTCATTAAATACATGAAGATAATTCTCTTAACTTCTGTGCTTGCAATTTTTTCTTGCCTCTATCTCCTTCTTTGGGACTTTCTTTTCTTCTCTCCTTCAGTAGTTCTTTCCTGAAGAGTGGCTGATTTTTTTTTCCTTTATTTTACCTTCCCTCATAAATGAATGCTTAGCTGTATTTAAAATTATGATTGATCGCTATTTTCTTTTTTTACATTGAAGATATTCTTCCACTGCACTGTGGCCTCAATCCTGATGAGGAAAAATCGCGGTCCATATATTTATAACTTCCTTAGTGGTTAATCCACGTCTCCTCTCTTCTAGCTTATGGCTGAGCTTTTAAACTTAATGTACTAGAACTCTGCTGTAATGTGTTGGTTGAGCTTTGTTCCTATTTATCTCAGTTCTCCCCTTGTTCCTCAACTCTGGGAAACTCAGATCTGTGATACCCTCAGTCTTCCTCTGCCATTTTTATTTTTATAGCTCCTTATATATGTGAGATAAAATAGCATCACCTTCCAAACTACCAATTGTTTTTCTGCTTCGTACAGACTCTGGGAAGTCTCTTCAGAACTCCTTTATTCTTCTTATTCCGTGTGTGAGGACACATCCCACCGTGGAGTTTGTGCATTGCTCTCTGTGTTCTCTTGCTGGGCCTTGTGACAAGGGCTCATTTTGAATGGAGGTATTGTTTCTGTCTCTGTGGGTGACGGTGAGCGCGTCTGTGCCTCCATTTGCTCCCATGTCCAGCTCAGCCTGCCTGCACAAGGCCCCCTATAACCCTCAGCCAGGCCTGAGTTTCATCTTGAAAACTGGGGTCTCTGCCTCCCTGGAGACTCTCACAGACACAGCCTCTCCACCTTGGAGTGGCTCATCATTGAAAGGTGCACAACTTCCTGCAGCCTGAGAAGAAGCAGTGCCTGTACCCAGAGTTGGAGAATGGCATCCTTGCCCAGATGAGCAGCATTGATCCTGGAACCAGCAGAGGGGACCCCAGTCCTCTGCCAGGGTCTGAACCCCAAGCCTCCTCTGCCTCTTTAAAATCTGGAGACCACAATGTTCTCCACTCCTTCTTTCTTTTCATCTTCTGAACCACAGAGATATTATCGTGTTCTTGAACCATTTTGTGGGGTTTCCCCTTTTGTTCTATTTTACCTCTCATTTCTGTGTCTGAGAAGGAGCAGCTTTGAGAGGCATCTGACATAAACTTACTGCCTCATCTGGACGTGTTCGCCATCGTTGGAAAATCAGATGGCTGCCCAGTCTCGCCTGTGACTTGCTTCATGATTATTGCTCTGCTCACAAGGTCCCTCCTGACTTCTTCAGGACGCAGCTCATCCACTCCTTTTTCAAGAACTTTTCCATAACCGCCTCTACCATCTAACTCCCCTCTCCTTTGTTTGCCCCTCTCCCTCAACGGAGCATGAAACTCTTTGACAGCAGAGGTTGGGTGTATTTCATTTCTCCTTCCTTCTTAAATTTCATTAAAAGAGTGCTCGATCAACATTTAGTGAACGAGCAACTAATGAATGCTTTATTTGCTCAAATTTTAGAAAGTCCAAATATACAGGACTTTATTTTCCCTTTCCTAAAATCTACCAGCAAGGCTAAAAATAAAGCCTGAAAGTAAAACAACTTTTTTTTCTTAAAGCCATCTCAAACTCCCGAAACTCTGCTCAGATGTCCCAAAAATGTGTAGATTTTGCAATGTCTTCCAGTCCTGTGAAACCCAAAGCAGTTTGTTCTCCTTGCCATTTTGAAAGATAAATAGGATTTGTGGAGAAATTATGCAAAGTTTCCCTGGAAAATAAAAAGATTTTTAAAACAACCACAGGCAAACTTTTGAAAAGCCAAAATCAACTAGCTTCATTTTACATGCAGAACTTTCTACACCTCACCATAAAATCATGTGGATGATTAAACCTCACTAAAATGTAAGAAAATCAAGGTTCCATGCTTCACCAAGGAATACTAGAGGTACACATGTGTGCGTGTCTACTGACACACACGTCAACAAAAATAGCATCTTCATGCAAACCAAATAGTAAATGGGCGAATGGAAAAATTTACCAATAATTATGTCTTAGAAAACTGGCACTTTTTTCTCCAAAAGTAGAAACAAAAGTAAAGTTCTTCTGAAACAAGCTTTGCTCCTGAGACCCCTAAATTTGCAATATTTTCCTTTACTGTGGCGTGGCGAACTGGGCCAGGCTTAGCTTAAGTTATGCCTCCTCCCAGAGGCCTGGCTCCTCCTGAAGCACACCCACTACCTTGTCCACACCTCCATCGGAGTGAGCATCAGGACTATTTCCTCACATGTCTGCCCTTCATCAAATTGCAGGCCATTTGGGACCACATGGATGAACAGACCACATATATATATTCATCTCTGAATCCCGGCAGCCCTGTGCTTGCTCCATGATAGGTAGGAGACAGATTTGGGGTGAATGAATGAATTATGAAACCCATAAGCAGGCCATTCTGCAATATATTTTCCATGACAGAATGAAGAATCAATAAAAAAAAGGCCCTATTTTATCCAATGGTGCTTTGCAGAAAGCAATCTAGATGGGCTTTTGGAAAACTGCTGGCTTTCAGGGTGAATAGCATGGTCCTCCTGAAATGAAAATAGGCGAGCAGTCCTCCCCTTAAAAAATCACCCATTTTACACCAGCAAATAAACACTCAAATGACATGTTTTTCTATTAAAAACTCATGGGCCTTAAATTTCTTTTTAATCACAGGCTTTAGTATTATTACACGTGTTCCATTAACAGGCATATCCAATGAATTCCCTTTCATAAACACTAGTAAGTTCAGTGCAAACCAGCCAGGTGATTAATTTATAATTCTTGACACATTAGGGAGGTAGGATGGAGGCAAGAAGTAGCCGGTAAACGCTAGGATGCACGGCCTGCTACACTAATGCCACGGACACACACAGAGAAGGGCACACACAAACACCTGAGCACACGTACACACACAGACGCACCCCACCCATGAACACCCACTGTGCTGAGCTGGCCTTGGATCCAAATTTGACAAACTCATGCCCGAAGGCAAATAATAGGGCCTAAACTGTTGCAGGTTCCTTTTCCCATAAAAATAATAATAATGAATAAAAATAGCTGGAGCTCTGCCAGAGCCTAATGCAACATGATTTCTAAATTCAGCACCCTCCTTCTCCCACACACATCGCTCCAACTGCTCCTTCTTGCCTTTTGAGGCAGGTTACTTACCCTATCTCAAATAAAAGTCCCTCCGTCGTTGCTTCAATCCTTGATGCCCAAGGCACTAGGCCTTCTTCCTAAACTTCAGGGACCAAGATATTCTGCAAAAGAGAAAAATTCAGACTGGAATTGAGCAGCCAGTACCTTGCTGTGTGATCTTAGGAGAACTGATCCCTCTCTCTGTGCTAAATAAGTTAAGTTCCACATAAGTCAATGAGAGAGTTGGCTGGAATGATTCCGCCTTCTAGTTTTTTAGTTAGTGGTTTAGATCATGGGCTTTGGAACCACACTAGGTTCAAATAGCAGCCCTTGACTTGGCGATGTAACATTGGGCATGGTGGTTGACTCTCTGCTTCAGTTTATCTGTTGTTAATGGTGATGATGTGCTGATGTCAATGATGCCATCTTAGGGTTGTGGTGAGGCTTGGATGTGAAAAGGACTTGGAAGAGGGTCTGGCCCATGTAAGCTCTATGTGAAGATTAGTTGTGTGACATCATGGAAATTAAGAAACGATTTCTGGAGATCACACTATCAACTCTCGCTGTCTTATTTCTATATTGTAGAATAAGGAGTGATAACCAGAAAATAAAAATGTGACACTTCCTGCTGATCACCCAGGGTGATGGCTCTTGTCATCATCGAGACCCGTGACTCTTAGACCTGCAAATCCCTTGGGCCTTGTTGACTCTTCCTGGCACTGCTGGGGAAGGCTGAGGGCAGGAACAGAAGAGCCCACGTCAGGAATCCAGCGCGCCAGCCAGCAAGCAGTGGGGAACCCACCTGTGCCGTCGTCACACACCTGTGGGCAGCACCCAAGCCTCTCCATCCCTCAATTCCATGATGGCCAAAGCTCACACATAAAAAGCCCAGAGGTTAAGTAAATGTGGAACCCCAAAGTCTTCAAACACCCCAAGACGGGGTCAGCCTGGGCCATCTTCAAGCTGGACCTCAGCATCCTCGGTAAGGGAAGGTCAGTCTTGGCCAGCTGTGGGGACTGCAAAGCAGCAGGTCAGCCTCCTGAGCAGTCCACACAAAAGCCTTCACAAGTTCTGAATCCAGGACAGGAGAGCAAACGGTGCAGATGATTCTATCTCACATCCTGGATCCTAAGCAGATCCCCTTCCAGGTGAGGCACAGAAACTACTCTTTAAAAGTCAGGCATTTATTTCCTTTCACGAAGGTTTGAGTACACTGCTTAGCAATAATAACAAGGGGAAAATAGCAGGCGTGAACTGAGGAGAGAGGACAGGAGAGCAAAAATGATTTGCCTTCATCTGTGCCTTCAACCAAGACCAGGTGACCACGCTCTGCCTTGGTTATTCCCTGTCCTCCCCAAGCACCGTCCTCAAGCCTGAGTGTCTAGGAGTTCCTCCCCAGAACAGCCAATGAAGAGCTGTGTGATCCTGAGATGTTTCCCAGCCTCTCTGTGCCTCATCATCCTGTGTTCAGTGAGAAAATCAGCTCATGCTAGTATCTACAAGGCCTGGCTTCCCTTATTTTCAAATTATGTAATGTTGACCACATCTCTTCCCCCTGCTGATTTCGTATTATTATCTGTAAAACAGTATCGATGATCAGTACTTATTTTCATAGAGTTATTTGAACCCAAAATGAACTAATGAATGTAGACAAGCTCCATGAGCAACAGCACACAGACACACTGGGTCCTCGTCATGGTAACCGCTGTTTAAAGCGGGTTTATGATGCACCTGGTAGTGTTCATATGCTAATCTAGTGTTTATTCCTAGAAGCAAAGTATGATTATTAGTTCTATATTTCTGATAAGAAATGGAATTGACTTAGCAAGCTTCCCTCAAAGAGCAGAACGTGAGACCAGGGCTTGCTTGCAGTTAGCTTATTAGGATGAGTAACCACAACCAAGGTGCCTGGACTCGTGGGGCCACAGGAGACAATGGAAATACAAGCACGTGGTGGACCTCAAGTAGCGCCCTCTGAGCTGCCCAGTAGAGTGCACATCAGCGCTCTCACCACAGACAGAAGAGGGGGTCTTGTCACCAGTTCCACCCTCCTCCATTGGTCAAAGACGTCCCCACTGAGACTGAACACCGATGCACATCAAATTTGAGCAAGTCAGCATCAGGAGGGCGGGGCAGTGCCCAGAATGCATCTCAGGCAGCAGATGGAGAAACCCCAGCACAATCAAGGTGAACTTTAAAGGGAGGATTGAGAGGACACCAGGGGGCCTGAGAGGCACCAGCTACACCAGCCTTTTAAAAACTCCCGTCCACCCTCAGAACTGTAACCACAGCAAATCCTAACCTCAGCTATGGGCTTTAGTTATTGATTACATATCAACATGGGTTTGTCAGTCATGGCGCACGTTTCGCCCTAATGCAAGATGTTTATGATAGGAACAACTACGCTCCAGGGAAGAGAGACATGTGGGAGCCCTGGACCTTCCAGGTAGTTTATCTCTAACCCTAAAACTGCCCTAAGAAATAGTCAATTAATTTTAAAAAATGACAACTCTCCGCACCTCCAGCACATCTGGCTGATCTCACACACGGTGCTGCACGCCTCCACAGGAGACAGGAGAGCTGCCGTCCCCACTGTCACAGAGACAATATCAAGAATTCAACTCACTGCTGCATTTTTCTCCAACACCCAAGGAGACCACTCTTCCCACCACCACTGTCCCCTGATTCAGAATGACACTCTATACCCGGATTCTGGGCAGCAGAGCTTGGGCAGCAGGGACGCACCTGCTTCCAGGTGGCTTCTCGGAGACCGTCCTTCACACCTTTGCATGCTCCGCTTCATCAGATGTAGTGAGAAAGAAAGTGCAAGTGTGTGATGTCACCCAGACTTGCTGCTTTATGGCAACTGATGTTGATTACCTTGGCTACTGCAACCATTTTACAGAGGGGGAAACTGAGGCAGGATGCCTTGGTTGGCATTGAAGCTGGCATCCAAACTCAGTAGTTGACCTTAGTTCTTGAAATTAACCCTCTGAGGAGTGGACTCCAAAGAGACCAAAGTCCTTCTGTGAAGCGTCATTGTCTTGAGGGTAAGGGAGCTACAAGGCCATCATTGGGAACACCACAGTCCTGAACTGAGTCTTGGATAGGCAGAGAGAATGGATTTACAGAAGCGGGTGGCCCGCTTTTTCTGTGTCTCTATACAAGCCAATACTTAATTTTGATACAGATGGTGTATATGGCATTTTCTGTTCATTAAATTCCTGAATATGAGTTTATGGTAAGAATGCTCGTCTCGCATTTCATATGGTCCCAGGAGTGCTAGGAAAGGGGATTAAGCCACCCAGCAACACTGCATGAAACTAATTAACTGGAAGAATTCATGATTCTTACAAGTATCGTGGTATTACACGTGGAGGAAAAGAAGGCGGCGGAAACAGGCATCAAAGGTGTCCACGGGAAGACGAAAGTCAGCTTCGCTCACACGAATTCCAGCGCCAGCGCGTGGTGGGGAGTGCCTATCTGTTGTCATCCACTCCATCCTTCAGATAGTGCTGGGAAGGAGACATTGTTATCCCAATTTTCTAAAGAAGAAAACTGAGGGTTAGGGAAGCAAGGAACTTTTCTAAGACTTGCCAACTCACATGGGGTATAGAAGAAAACCAAGACCACCACCAGGTGACCACAGAGGCCAAGTTCTCCAGGACAATCCATGGCACAACGATAGGACAGTTTTCAATTGAAACAAGTCCTGATGGGGGGAAAGGTGAAATGAGCTAGGCACCTCCCTTTCTAAAACAGAAATACTCCAGCAAAACTGATTCCAAAGTCATCTCTAAAGAGCAAATTCCGAGTTCCTGTTCTGTCAGCTTCCCACCATTGGAAAAAAAAAAGAAACACTTGAAATGACCAACTTATAAAGAGGAAAGGTCGATTTTAGCTCACAGCTTTGGAGGTTCCAGTCCATGACGCTCTTGCCCTGGGTCTGGGCGAGGCAGCATGTGGGCAGAGCCAGAGAGAGGAAGGGGCTGGAGGCCCACAGCACCCAGCAAGAGCACGTCCCCAGTGACCTACACTGCTCCCATGAGGCCCCACCTGAGGTTCCTCCGCCTCTCAACAGTGCTATCCTGGAGACTAAGCCTTGAACACGTGATCCGGTGGGGGACAGTCCAGATCTGGACGGCAGCACCTACTGACTCAGAATTGGAAAGCTGAGCTAAACGCTTCTATGGAACAGGGCAGAGAACCATGGTCAAAACCCGCGTGGACTGCTTACATATTATAAGAGTTATGTTTGTCCCATTCACAACCAGCCAATGGGGGGTGAAACAGTTATTCCCATGTTCCAGGTAAGGAAACTGGGAATGTCAGGGGGTAGCTTCCGCTCACATGAATTCCAGGGCCAACGCGTGGTGGGGAGTGCCTGCACATCTGTCCTAAGCAGGAACTTAAATATGGACAGTTTGATGGCAAAAAATAACCCATTAGCAATGCTTATTTAAAACTTAACTACAGCCGGGCCTTATGCTATATTAACTTGTGTAATCCTCAAAATAACTCTATTTTGATTCCCATTTTATTGAAGAGGAAACTGAGGAATGGAGAAATTAAGTAAAATGAAGTAACCCGAATGCATCTAGACAGCTTACGGATGGGAGAGCCAGCTTTCAGATGCGGGCAGTTTGGCTTCAAGATCTGTACTCAACCAATGCCAGGACCTGCCCTCCTTACCACTAACACCTCTAGAAGCAGAATTGCCCAGAGTCAGCTAGGTATAGGGGCAGCATAGTTCTCTACCAACCCAGCCCCAGCCACCTGAGATCTCCAACTCTGCATCAGCCACCTGCACTCTTTGGAGAATTTCTTCAGCACATCGTGCCTGATGACTTCATTTCTTCCAGGATCGCATCCTTGAAATCCCTAGAATTTAACTGTTCTCCTTTTTATTTGAATATCTCCAAGGGCATGATGAATGAAACAGGGCTGATGGACAGGACTAAAGTAGTCACTATTCAGGGCCCCAGCCCACTTACCCCAGTGATGTGTCTCCACTTCCAATGCACCCAGGTAAGGAAGAGATCCAGCTCAGGGTTCTGAATGGATAGAAGAAAAGAGAGTCCTCACTCTCTCCTTGTATTGATTATCTACTGCTGCATAACCATTACCCCAAAACTTAGGAGCTTAAAACAGAAACGTGCCATTTCACAGAGCTGTGGTCCCAAGTCTATGGCAGCTTTGCTGTGTCCTCTGGCTCAGGGTCTCTCAGAGACTTCAATCAACACAGCTTCCAGCAACATCACATCCTTGTCACATGGGCCTGACCATCGGGCTGTTCACAACACAGCCCAGCAGCTGTATCCTCCAGAGAGAGGGCTGTGAAAGAGAGAGACAGACAGCAGGTACCCACTGCGGCAACCACAGTGCTTTTGACAGTGACACTCATCAGTTCTACCAGATCCCAGTCACCATATTCTATCTGTTAGGAGCCAATCAGCAGACCCAGCCCCTACTTCAGGGGGGGAGGGCAACACACAAGAACTTAAACAGCAGGAAGCTGAGAACCTTGGGAGCCACCTTAGAATCTGCCTACTCGGTTGGTTCCCTCCATTCAAATGTCCTTGAAAGCACAGCTCCTAGTGGTAAGCTGACAGTTTACTTCAGCAGTTTATAATGAGTCCATTACCTATCTCATGAAAATCTCAACCTGGAGTAATAGACACCCCCCCCAAGTGGGCGTGCGCCTCACCAGTGTGGAAAAATATTTTCTCCAGAAACTGCTAAAATCCCACTGTGCCAAACGCTCTCTGATGAACACAGGTAGGCTTCGGCACTGGTGGAAAAGTGTCTCAGCCATGTCAGCCGATGTGTAGAGCTCTCCCAGCCTTCCTCTTTGCCACCCACGTCATTGATCACACCCAACCGCCAGTTTCCCTCTTGGTCAAGATGGCTGCCAGCCACCCCTGGCCCAGCGTCTTTCCTTGGAATACAAGCATGGATTATAAGCAGGGTGATCATTTGAAACAACACTTTTAGAGCAAACAGAACCACTAATTACATAAAACAGGACTTCCCAGGAAAATTAGAACACATGGTCATCTTCGACATGTGTTTCTTTTCAATGTCCCGGGGTCAGCCTAGGTCACCTCTACACCAGCTACAGGCTCCACACCTGCTTACTGCACGCTTCTCCTATCCTTAGGAACATGAGCACTGAGGAAAGGGCAGGGAACAAACAGAAGGACCCCTGCCACGTGGACTTCATGTTCTAGTCCTGAGCAGAGACAACAGACCAACAAGTCTGCTGGGGGGTGACGGGTGACACCGAGAAAGCAAGGGTTGGGACTGGGAGTAGAGGAGGGCAGAGCCACCTCACCCAGCGGGCAGGACATCTCTCTGCGGAGGTGATATCTGAACCAAGGGGAAGAAGGTGAGCCAGCCCCTCTGGATTTGTGGAAGCAGAGTATCTGGGGCAGTGGGAACATGGGGAGCCAAGGCACCTGAGTAGAATGTGCTTGGTGTGTTTTAGGAGCAGCAAACTGGACAGAGACTCGAAGGGAGGGTGCATGAGGACAAGGAGCCTCATGCTCTGAGTCAGAGTTGAAGGGACAAAGGGCGGAGGCCACAGGTGAGTTGCTGGGAGGGTCAGGAGACAGTGACAGTGGACCTGGGAGAAACGGTCAGATACTGGTACATTTAGAGAGCAGAGCCCGGGGTTGGCTGATGGATTGTATGATATGAAGCAGAGAAAGAGAGAGAGAGCTATAAACTATGACTTCAAGATGTGCTTGGTTTCCTAACTGCAATGATGGAGTTTCTACCACTACAGAGGGAAAGCCAGAGAGGGGGCTGGCTTGGGAGCAGGTGGGAAGCAGGAAGAAGATCAGGAGTCTACTTGGATATATTGCATTGAAATGCCTGTCAAAGCTGTCAGTAGCCACCGGGTATGAGAGCTTGTGGCTCGTGGGAGAAGTCTGGGCATAGATGTGAAGTTGGGATTTATCAGCATGGAAGATATTTAAGTCATCAGGACTGGAGGAGACCATCGAGGTAAAGAGATGACCAAGGAGTGAATTTATTAAATCATTCATTCATTCAGTCATAAAATCCATGGGCTAGGTACCATCAGAGATCCTAAATATTTACCTGTCTATTTATATTTATATTATTCATATGTAATATAAATAAATAAATATATATATATACATTATTTATGCTTATATTTTATATGATGACAAAATATTTTAAATGGATTTGATGTGTCTACTAGTGAATAAGACTTGCTTGGTCCTCACCTGTAGAGAGCTTCCACACTGGCAGAGAAAGCAAATAAAAACAACTAAAACTATAAACAAGGCTGCATTGAAAACAACCCAAGCCTCAGAGGCTACAAAAAGCAAGATGTGTTCCTCACCCATGTGTGAATAGGAGCTCTGACATCTCAGCTGCAAGGTGCAGTTTGGGTTTTCTTCTGTGAATCAGAATTCAGATAAGGTCCATACATGAGCATCTTGGCTCCACAGCGCCAGGTCTGACAGCGGGGAAGGCTCAGGGCTGGTGGCAACTGGACGGCTGGGCCTGGAGTCACCTGGAGGTGGCTGCACTCATGTCTGGAAACTGATGCTGGCTATTAGGACTTCAACAGGGCCTCCGCCAGCACACCAGCAAGTGGCCCCTCTCTGCAGACTCTGGCATCCACTCAGCAGAGAGGCTGGCTTCTAAGAACAAACGTCCAAGGAGAGAGATGAGGACATCTTGGGATTTTTATAACCAGCCTTGACAGTCACTTAGCATCACTACCACCATATTTGACTGTCAGAGGCTCCCCAAGTGCACCCAGGTTTAAAGGCACAGCCATAGAACACGGCCACTGGGAGGAAGGAGTGCTAGGTCATATTGTCAGAGGAGGTGTAAGATGGGAGATCATGCGGGTCCATCTCTAGAGTGGAGAAACTGCCAAACTATGGCGTGGGAACAAGAACTACGGAGACCTCAGGTCAGGAATGAACGTGCCACCAAAGTAGCTGAGAGACAGCCGGAAAGGAAGGGAGGCTACAGCATAGTAAGTGAAGGGGAAGAAAGCAAGGGAGCGATTCAAAGAAGACTGTGGCCAGAACCAGGGTACCAGGGACCGTAGACCACAGTAAGGGCTGTGGATTTAACTCAAGTGTGATGGGAAGCCACTGGTAATATTGAACAGGGAATCATCATGTCTCCACTCATTTTTAAATGACTAATTTTTAAAGACAGGGAAATGAAAAAATTTGGAAGAAAATTGAAATGTATGAATATATGTACATTGAGGACATTTGACTGCAAAAACAAACTACTCTGGGTCTCAGGTCTGCTAATACACACTAGCTGTGTCTGCAGGCAAGTTACATAAACTCTCTGAGCTCAATTCCCTTACCATATGATGAAGACAAACAGCACCTGCCTAATTATTGTCTATTGGATTATTATTATTACTATTATCAACATAAAGGAAGTTTACTAGAGTAACTGGGAAAATCAAATTATTGGACCCAACACAAATTTAAAAAGATTTCAGTGAATCTTAAAGAATAGTGGTTTGCAGAATGGGGGTGTGTGGTTCATTTATTTGCTGTGGTGGAGCAGAGGCTGGGAGAGCTGGGATTATGGGTATGAGTCTCCCTGACTCTCCCTCTGCTCTGTCCTGTTCCCCTGAGTCAAAGCCTTTGGGGGCAGCACTGAAATCTCCTGCAGCCAAGTTGCAGCATGATCCTCTTGTTCTGCCTTCCTTGCCAATGGCAAAGGGTGATGGTCAGCCAACATACCTGGTTCTTTGTTTCCTCATCTGGAAAAAAAGGAGAAAATCTCATTTTCAAATGACATTTTTCTTTTACGATCACAGTGGTAGGGAGTCCCACTTTAAACACTGGGAAACAACATCAGATTATCCTGATTTCTAAAGTTTTTCTTCTTCACTCAATTGGGGAAAATCAGGCTCATGAAGGTGAAAAATTCTGCCCTTGGTGGGACATCGGAATTCAGGATCAAGCAAAACCTGCCTCCTGGTGGGCCTCCTCTGATGGAATATCGGATTTACTCACAACATTGATTCCTCCCTTTATTTTGACTAAGAGGAAGTTGAAAGCAGAGACACTGTTGGGGCTCCTTTGTGTAATTTCTCCATTGGTGCTCAAGTGGGGTCGGAGAGGTGAGTGAAGGAGGATGTGGGACGTCCCTGACGTGCAGCTGGAGGTGCTCTGGGCTGAGAGCACTTCCTTTGGCCCTGGGACAGGGACAGTTAGAGCTAAGCACAGAGGACTCAGCCTTTCAGAGATGAAGAGTGCTTTTAAAACATCCTTAAGATTCACAGAAAAATCTAGTAGGTTAACAAAAGCCAAAAAAAAAAAAAAAAAAAAAGATTATCACTCTTTCCTCCTTAAAATGCTTCAGAGGCTCCTCATAGCCCCTGATCTCCACCCATTACATGGCATTCTGGTCCTGAGCCCCTTCACCCCACCCACTCTTGCCAACCAGGCCTTCCCCAGACAAGAGCTGCTGCCTCTTCCTCCCCAGAGCTCCTGCACCACTGCCACTTTGTCACCCTTTCTTCCCTGGTAAACAACAAGCCTTCTGAGGCGAGATGCTAAGTTTTATTCAATTTGTGCCTCCAATGCCCAGCGCGAGACCTGACACGTAGGGTATTGATACGTGAATAAATTTGGTAAAAGCGTCTCTTACGTTCAGTCTTCACTCACAGACCCTCTGGTCCCAGTGTCACCTCCCCATGGCTGCAAGGTATCCTTGTCATCCACTCAGGGCTTCAACACGCAGGACCATGTTGAAGTCAGACATCATGGCTCCCACTCGAGCAGAGTTCAACTTAGATTTTTTTAACTCTCAATGATACACATGCAGTGTGTCTTCAATGGAAATCACACTTGCAGTTTTGAATTTGGGTCTTTCCCCAGGCAGGAGATATGCAGTGCAGCCCTCTGTAGTGATGTCAGGCAGGGCCAAGGGGCCCAGCTCCCGTCAGCCACTATGAGAGTATCAGGGAGACAGCCTGTGCTCTACAGTGTGCTGTGGGGCCAGCATTGTGTGTTTTCCATTTTTGTATTCCATCACGCCTGCAAAATGCTTGTCTGTGTCTCCTGCTTCTGGTGAGAAGGGGAAGGCAATTACTGCTGAGATGAAACTAAAGATGAGGACCCAACATGAACGCAGTCAGCCATGATGGCCATAGCATGAGTTAAGACAACTGCAACCGACAGTACTGACCTTCTTAGAGGATAAAAAGGGAATCAGTGCTTCAGTAAATACACTGTTGTCATGAAGAAATGAGCTAGGCTGGTGGACGACACGGAGAAATTGCCTGCCAAAGCAGGAAGACAGGAGAGAGAAGCATGGGCCACTTATCCTACTGAGGACCCAGGGAGGCAAGAAGCCTCTCCAATGTGCTAAAAGACGCTCTGATGCCCCCACTTGTATGCAAATGCTAATAGGAAGCCACAGGTGGTTTCTGAGCTTCAAAAGTTGTCACAGTCTTGATGATGTGAAGGCCAGTGAGTGCTGACAGTGCAAGTGCCAGAGCTTTTGAGGACGAGATGCTTAGAATAAATTGGATGAGAAGTATTTTCCAGGAAAATGTTCAATGTCAGTGAAGTGAGCCTGGTGTGGAAGTGTATGCGAGAGCTACACACACTCATCAGGCTAGGATTCAAGGTATTGAAAGACCTCTTCAACGAGGGCGGTGTAATTAGCCCCCATTCAGCATACAGGGAAACTGAGCCTCAAGCCCATTAAATAGGACAGCTAAAACGAGAACCTCCAGAATTAACCTGAGAGCATCTGGTTAACCAGTCTGAGGTCTCCCAGCAGGTCCTTCTTGGTTCTGTGTTGCCAAGGGCCCCTAGGACAAGGAAGGGCAAAGGTGGGTGTGGTCAGAGAATATTTAATTACCAAATTTAGTGTCTCCGAAGGGAAGTACAAGCTCTGTAGTGGAGAGTAACAGAAACAGAGGCACAAAGTCAGAAGTAACTGCTCTAATCAGAGAGAGGGTGGACGGTGGGGGTGAAGGGAAGAATCCAAGAAGATGGATGGAGGAGGAAGCAAATGAATGGAAACTGCTTGCAGCTCAGGCTGAGGAGGGCTTCTGTCATTACGGGGACATTTTGAGCTCTTTAATGCTCAGCTCCCTCACATATACCATTGGTTAGGTGTTCACAAGAGATAAAGAAATTGTACAAGATTTGATGAATAATCAACTGATCTTAAGAAAGAAGAAAGATCTACTAAGATGCCATACGGATAGTATAAAATGAAAGTCTATTTTCTTCCTCTGGTGGTCTGAGTAGGCACATCTCACCTCTTTGGGTAGTCAGCCAACTCCAGCTGGAACCTGAGCATGGGTGGTGCACGGAGGCAGAGTTGGGGGACTGGCACCCTCGAATGCATGGATGTCAGAGCCAGGAACTAGAGTGGGTTGGCAACAAGCCAGGAAGTCAGTGTGAAGTGATGATCCAAGGAGAAGGTCAGCTTTGGGGTCATACAGACCTGGACCCATATCCTGACTCCTCCATGAACTGGCTGTGTGCCCCAGCAGGGCCTTCAGAGTGTCAGCATCTCCCCCATAGCATGTGACTGGAGACATCTCCCTTGAGCATTCCTGAGGACCCCAGGTCCTGTGTGTGAAGGGTCAGACACAGCCTAGGTGTGGTAAATGGTAGATTCTTATTCTTGTCCACTTCACCACATATGTGGGAAAATTGGAGGGGTCAGATGTTCTTAAACAAAAGGTGGCCCCTCAAATGTGTCTCTGAGTGTGTCTGTTCCTATGTCTTTGTCTTGCATGCTTGTGTGTGTGCTGAGGCACACCCAGGTCTCCTCAGTGAAGACCACCTACCTGGGTGATGGGCACTATGCAAGGAGGCCTGCGGGGGGCCAGGGCAGAGCAATTCCAGGAAACAGCAGCCTGGCTCAGGTGATGGGAGCTGCCCAAGGTCTCCAAGATGGGAAGTGTCAGAGCTAAAACAAGGCACTCTCCTGACCCATCACCTCCCCTAGGCCCTGCCTCCTAAACCATCACGTTGGGGGTTAGAGTTTCAACATGTGAACTTTAGGGGGACCCAGCATTTAGTCCATGGCACTGGCTAATGTAGCATACAGACATAAGCAAAGGGGAGAGGGGTACACAGGGGGTGCATAATAGAGCTCTGGGCCTCTCTTGACTCAGCCTACACTAGACGATCATTTCCAGGGCAAAAACTGGCATCTCCACCATCTGTTGTTCCCAGCGCTGTTTATTTTCTAAGTAAGTTTAATAAAATATATGGCAGCTATGCATTTAGAAGGGGGAGGAGAAGAAAGGAGGGAAGAGGGGGACAGTATAGGAGCAGTGGAAGAAGAAAGGAGAAAAAGGTTTCTAGGGGCCACCATGTGCCAGGTCCTGTGCTAAAGGCTGTATCTTGTCGTCTCATTCAACCCTAATAAGCTCATAAAATATGGGTCATTATCTCCGTTGTACAGAGGGGGAAAGCAGAGCTCAGAGAGGCTTCATGGTTGGCCCTAAGTGAGAGCAAGGGGTGGAAAGACCAGCTTCCCACTCAGGCAAGTTGAACTTGGAAGCCCTGTGTCTGTGTCCCTGAAACCTGTCCCAACTCCTGCTCTTCCTCATCATTGTATTTTTGTTTGTTTTTGGAGATTTTCATAGATAACATTTCTAAGCCACCCCCGGGGCTCATCAAGTATTTTTTTTCTGGAAAACCAGGAGTAAAGAACATTTTCAGGTTCAAGGGGCGTCCCAGCACTGGAAGTGTGAGAAAAGAAAGGGCTCTTTGTCGCGGTGTTGCCCTGCGGACGTAATCTCATTTTCAGCTAATCAATTCATATACAGTAAAAAGCCTAATGTGATTCCTCATTAGCCGAAGGCCATAAAGAAGTGGGTCGCGAGGCCCCTCTAAATCCCAGAATGGCTGGCACCTCCTGCTCGGCGATTATCAAATTGGCTGGCATTAATCATTTTTAATGGCCAATCTGTTTTTTTTTTTTTTATTTTAAAAATGAAAAAAAAACAAAAAACGGGGGAAGGGATTCTCATCCGATTATTGGTGTAAAGAAAACAAGAAGGTTTAGTAAAATCACTTTTTTTTTATTTTTTTAAGTGAGAGCGAAGAGTGAAAGGGGGGAGGGGGGCCAGCATCACTTTATCAGGTATTTGGCTGTGACCAGCAAAACAGACCGTCAAGAGGGGCCTTTTGGCCTGGGCCTGGCCCTGCCGTGGGGGACCGTCAATGGTCCCTTTATTTGTGCAAGATGGATTATTTTAAATAAATTACGGAGCACTTTCACTGAATAAACAGCGCCTCCGTGGCTGTGGGGCGCTGCACATGCTTAATTGCGCCACAGAAAATCCTAAATGGCTTTAGGACTGCGGCTGCCTGAAATTGTGCCGATAGGACCTGGGACTCCGGGTCTGGCCTGAAGGGTCTCAGGCCGAAGGGCCATGGCACTGCAGAGGCCAACAGCAAGCTTCATCGGAGTGTATACTTATAATATTTCGGAAAACCGCAGGCGTGGAGGACTCCCAACACTACACAAGGCTGCCTCACAAGTGAGCCATCTGTGGGTCATTTTTTATTTGCGTTTGATATGTTAAATTCCCCCAGCCTTTCTGGCCTGGAAGTCCACTCCAACATTGCAAAGATTCTTTGGCCAAAGCAAGAAGCCTTTAGCCTGCTTAACCCTGCCCCCACCCTGGGACCCTCTGCCCCATCACGCAGCCCCGCACCACCCTCGAGACCCTAGGCTGGTCCTTTTTCTTTGGCCATGAGTTCTACCCTGAGAATTAACATCCATATAGAGATTTTTTTAAATCCTTAAAAAAAAAAAAAAAATCACAGCACAATCTGACCTTGTTTTAGAAACAGGTTAAAGTGATTTATTATGTGAGGACCCAGAGTGACTACAGGCAGGAGTCGGGCTAAGGCTGGAAGCAGGAAAGGGCATATGAAACCTTCCCAAGGAGACCCGGATCGGGATGAAGAGCTCCACACACGAGCAAATCAAGTCGGGAGAACAGGTACTGCTATGTTTTGTGGGAGGCATGGGGTATTAACTTTGACAGCCGGTCTTACAGAAAGTAAAATGACTCGCACTTGCTAATATTCCCAAAATTGAATTGCAACAAGTAAGCGGCTACCAGTAGCCTTGATGAATAGCATCGAGAAAGAAAAAGAAAAACAAAACAAAGCAGAAAAAAGATGGATACAGTCAAGCCTCACAAAAATCATAGAATCTGGGTTTTCTCTTGAGATTTTTCAACACACTCCACTTTAATAAGGGACTTACCACCCTCCCCCCCAAATGAAGCTGTGAAATTCTTCCCCAAAGGTGACACAATTAATTGCACTTGCAGTTAACACAATTAAAGTGTAGCTGAAAGACTGACCTGCACCTAATAAATCCCAAATGTTCAGAGGGATAATCAAGTTGATCAATCATCAGGTCGCACCACCTGAGAAAGTATATAAACGTCCAGGATTGTGGGAAACGATGAATAATTAACAATGATTAACAAGTCAGCCCAGCAGTCTTCACTGAGATGCCGCAATGATTTTAGAGACTTCATCTTATGGTTTAGTTTTGCATAGAACTTTAAAGACAGCTTTAAAGGTTTTCATTTTGAACCTGTGGTTAGTGAGTATCCACAAAGATGAGTCACCAGCTCCTCAAACTCAGTATGGCAGCTACAGGCTCCTAATCTTTTCCATGAGCCAGTAGAATTAAGATGCGTATTATTGATGCTTAATCTCAAAGAACATAAAATAGTATGGAAAGTAAGACATATGCATAAGAAAAACTATTCTTTCCAAATAGATGAAGTTTAGGAAACATAAAATCTGTGAAATGGGCACAATCTTGGATCAGTTACTTAAATCCTTTGAGAATTCAGTTTCTCATACAAAAAGTATGAGAAAAAAAGTCCCCGTAAATTTATGGGGACGAGATGTCCTAGATCAATTAGGTTTGACATTAACAAATAACATCAACCAAAATGCACCCACTATTATGACTAGACAATGTTTTTGGAAAGGAAAAAGATTAGAAAAACAAGAACAAGGTATAGCAGCACCAATACAAATAGATCAAGGAACAGACAGACATGGGTTGGATTTTCAGAAAGGGCCACTGAGACAATAAAAATTACTTGGAAATCAGAAAGACCAGTATGGGTTCCTCAGTGGCCCCTGACTAAAGAAAAGATACAAGCAGCCCATGACCTGGTCAAACAACAATTAGCGGAAGGACATATACAACCTTCTGTATCTCCCCATAATACTCCCATTTTTGTCATCAAAAAGAAATCTGGTAAATGGAGATTATTGCAAGATTTAAGAGCCATTAATAATGAGATGGTTATTATGGGACCTGCTCAATCAGGGATTCCTCAGTTGTCTGCTTTGCCAAAAACCTGGTATGTTTTAGTTATAGATATTAAAGATTGTTTTTTTTCAATTCCAATTCATCCTGAGGATAGTCCACGTTTTGCATTTACTATCCCTGCACTGAATCATGAAGGTCCTGATCAGAGATATGAATGGAAAGTACTCCCTCAAGGGATGGCTAACAGCCCAACTATGTGTCAAATTTATGTTAACAAAGCAATCCAGCCACTTAGAAATCAAAATCCTGAACTACAAATATTTCACTATATGGATGATGTATTATTAGCACACAAAGATAAAAACACATTGCTAGAATGTTATGCCACACTTACAAACTTATTAAAAAATTATAATCTAGAGATAGCAATAGATAAAGTACAATTAAATTTTCCAATTAATTATTTAGGAGTTCTATTATCCTCAACCATGGTCCGTCCACCAAAAATTCAAATACGAGTAGATCAACTCAAATCACTTAATGACTTTCAAAAGTTATTAGGAGACATAAATTGGATAAGGCCTTATTTAGGTATACCAACAGGAGAGTTGGGACCTTTATTTGATATCCTAAAAGGTCCATCAGATCCAAACTCACCCCGAATGTTAACGCCTGAAGCAAGAAAGGCATTAAAAATCATTGAAACATATATGGAAAATATGCATTTGGATAGAATTGATATAAGTTTGCCTTTATTATTTATTGTACTACCAACAAAAAATATTCCTACAGGAGTATTTTGGCAAGAAAGTCCATTATTATGGATACATTTATCTTATTCTCCTAACACTATTCTTACTAGGTATCCTGAGGCTGTAGGACAATTAATACTCAAAGGAATAAAAGCAGCAAAGGGAGTGTTTGGAATTTCTCCCAATAAAATTATTACTCCATATACTATGAATCAAATTGATGAGTTAGCTAATGAGTTAAATACTTGGGCAATAATCATGTGCAAATCTAATGTTTCATTTGATAACCACTTACCATCTAATCCTTTATTGTCTTTTTGGGCATTGCATCCTGTAATTTTTCCAAAAATGACAAGAAAAACACCTATCATGAATGCTCCAAATATATTCACTGATGGGTCAAATAATGGTACAGCAGCAGTAGTTACCCCTGATCAAACTTTTACATTTTTAGTACCCAAACAATCAGCTCAAAAGGTAGAGCTTAATGCAGTTTTACAAGCTTTTGTGATGTTTAAAGATTCTGTATTTAATTTATTTTCTGATAGTCAGTATGTAGTTAATGCTATAGTATCTCTTGAAGATGCTGGTAGGATTTCCCCTTCTTCTACTGTTTTCTCTTTGCTTTCCACTATACAAAGTCTAATCTGGGACAGAAAAGATCCATTCTTTATAGGACATATCAGGGCACATACAGGATTGCCTGGAGCCCTTAGTTTGGGCAATGATTTAGCAGATAAAACTACACATGACATACATATTTTCTCTACACTAGAAGAAGCTATAAATTTTCATAAAAAGTTCCATGTCAATGCTAATACTTTACAAAAGCGTTTTAAAATAACTAAGGAACAAGCTAGACAAATAATAAAACAATGTCAAAATTGTGTGACCTTTTTACCACAAGTTAATCTTGGAGTCAATCCTAGAGGATTGATACCTAACCATATTTGGCAGATGGACGTCACACACTTGCCAGAATTTGGAAAATTAAAATATTTGCATGTTACAGTTGATACTTCTTCTGGATTTTTGATGGGCTCCCTTCATGCCGGAGAAAAAACTAAAGATGTTATAGCTCATTGCTTACAAAATTTTGCCACTGTGGGTGTTCCAAAACAGTTAAAAACAGATAATGCCCCTGGTTATACTTCTACCTCTTTTAAACAATTTTGCTCAACATTTGGCATTACTCATATAACAGGAATCCCATACAATCCACAGGGACAAGGCATAGTTGAAAGAGCTCATCAAACTATTAAAATGTACTTATTAAAGCAAAAAGAAGGAATTGGGAAGGGGTATATATTCCCCAAAGATAAACTTAAAATAACCCTTTTTACTCTAAACTTTTTAAATTTGGATTCATCAGGACTTAGTGCTGCGGAAAGGCATATGTGTCCAAAAAATGTACATAAGCCCAAGGTACTTTGGAAGGATATTCTAACAGGACAATGGAAAGGTCCTGACCCAGTAATTGTCTGGAGTCGGGGGTCTGTTTGTGTGTTTCCACAGGGAGAACAGCAGCCGATTTGGATTCCAGAGAGATTAACCAAAGTCCTGACCCAGTGATTGTCTGGAGTCGGGGGTCTGTTTATGTGTTTCCACAGGGAGAACAGCAGCCGATTTGGATTCCAGAAAGATTAACTAAAGCGATTTCTACAGACCAAAAAGAAGATGATTTGGCTCAAATCCATAACAACTGATATCCAAAACTCCAGTTTGGCTATTCTTACATCTGCAACAGAACCAGGATGCTTTTTTCAATATCTATTTTATTATTGCCCTTTGCCATATCATGAAGTTCTATTTTGTTTTTTGAGCTCATACAGACCTAGGTTAATGTTTTGCTGATCAGTTCTATTTTTTGACTATAGAGTTTTTAAACATTGCAATGGAGATTTCACCTGTAAAAAGTTATAAGGCCTTTACTATAATGTCATGTGTTGTATGTATTATGTTATGTGTGCACACTTGTGTTTTGTGTTATATGTTTGAATGTCCATATATCATATATGATGAGCGCTCATGATAAAATGGATCCAAATATTTTTTTTTTCACGTGATTTATATGGTTTAATTTATATTGGGTAAACAACTGTTGAGGATTGTTTTAATATGTAAACAAAAAAGAAGGTTAACAGATCTGTTTGTTTACTTTCACCTTTCCTTTTCATTATATTTAATAATTCTCTTAAAGATAATGTAAATTGTTAAGAAAATTGTTTTCTTTTAGTGCCTTCTGTAATGTTACATAATTTTTTCTTTAGCCATTATTGCCAGAATTCCTATCTTCATCCCAGTGCCGGTAAAGACAATGTAAATTGTTAAGAAAATTGTTTTCTTTTAGTGCCTTCTGTAATGTTACATAATTTTTTCTTTAGCCATTATTGCCAGAATTCCTATCTTCATCCCAGTGCTGGTGAAGTCAAAGATAAAACCAATCTACACCTTCTACAATAGCCATCACTGAACTGCTTGCAGAACTTGCCTGGACACATTGTGAGCTCACCTGTATGCATTTTGAACTATCTGTTGGTGCAGCGACTTGTGGTAGTGTTGGGGTATTTTTGCTGATGATGTCACCGGTGGTACAATTTTTCAAAGGAGCCCTCAATTGGCTTAATGTCATGACATTTTGCATCCTCCTCTACTAGTGATGGTCTAAAATTTGGGGGCCAACAGAGGTGAGGCAAAGAACCTCACCCCCCCACTGGTGCAAAGGCCTATCCACAAGTATGGCTGTATGCTGGACCGGTAGTCAGTGACG
Source organism: Marmota flaviventris (assembly GCF_047511675.1). Classification (NCBI taxonomy): domain Eukaryota; kingdom Metazoa; phylum Chordata; class Mammalia; order Rodentia; family Sciuridae; genus Marmota; species Marmota flaviventris. Next base: position 9,266,434 of record NC_092504.1, read on the forward strand.
GGTATGATCCAATTGCAGTGGTACCAACCTAAGACAGGAGGCTGACGCCTAGAGGTCAGTTCATCCGATGACGGGTAAGGACCATATGTTGAATTGGACTGCCTAACAGGCACGGTCCCTAAGCCACATGCTTGTTGTTTAAACAGAGAGGGGGAGATGTTGAGAGCCACAGCCGAAGGGGCCCCAGCAAACTTCCAGCTGCCAGCAATCCAGCTGCCGGCTGATGATTGGCTCACAGCGGCCCCAGCAACATCTAGCTGATTGGCTCCTCGGCCCCAGCAACATCTAGCTGATTGGCTCCTCTGCGGTGATGCTCATTGGACTGTTTCCCTGCCCTTTCAGACCACGGAGCTGCTCATTGGGGGACTTTTTGGCTCCGCCCACGTGACCCAGCCAATCGGCCTCAAGAGCAGGAGGATTGTGGGAGGTGGAGGGAAGCTTGTGGGGGGAGAGAGAGGCTTGTGGAAAGCCGATGGTGGCAGTTGGGCTCTGAGGGGTTTTTCCTGAGAGGCTGTTTGTTTGGCGTGTTTTGTTCTAAAAATAAAGTTAGTTTCTTTTGACAAGTGGCTTCTGATTGTGCCCAGCCAGACTGCGGCAGAAAGAATACAACCAAATTCAAAATGTTGTTTTGAGGACTAAAGAAAAAATACGCTGAAATTGCTCTAATGGTAGATGCTCAAAATATTTGGATTTTTTAAAAATGCTATAAAGGTAAAGAAAATTGTGTGTGGTAACAGATTCTTATTCAGGAGTTTTAGGGAATGAGAAGGCATCCATGTGGCCACAGCTTGCTTCCAAACCATAGAAGATTTTAAAAAAGCTGGGCTCAGGACTTTGCTCTGTGAACAGGGGAGCCATAGATGGATTTTTGAGTGTGGCAAAGAGTGATGTTATCAAAGCTGGTTTTATCACAGGAACCCACCCACTGTGCACAGAATGGAAAGGAAAATGTGAAGTGGCAGCAGAAGTATGAGCCTTTTATTTTTAATGCAACTACTTAGTAGACCTGGGCAGGGGCATTTTTAACATGATTAAAAAGGACAGGAAAAAATCAAATCTATGCCTGAAGTTTGATGCCTGGAAGACTGAGAGGAAGTATTCATTCATTTATTTATTAATCAGCTCAAAATACATTTAATGAGCACCTATTATTCCCAGACACTGTGCTTGGAGAGTATAGACAAAGAGTCACCATCTGTACCCAAGGATCATGCAGACAACATGATATGTCTTGCCATCTGTGTACACCATCACACAAAGTGAATACTACTGACAGTCAGAGTGAGTCAGGGGAATGAGAGCCAGGTAAGGTAATGCCAGAGCTGAGCCTGAAAGCTGCCCTGGGTAGAGAGGGGAGGAACAGCCGCCAGGCTGGAACAGCATGAACAAGGACATGGAGACGTGAACTTGAAGGCCATCTTTGGGAAAGTTGTTGGCGTAGTTGGATTTCAGGTTGTACTGTCAAGGAAATGAAGCCAAAGAGATAGGCAGAGACCAAATCAGGAAGTGCCTCAGGCATGTGACAGAGAGTCTATCTTCTACCCCATAAGCCAGGAAGCCAGGAAGAGGTTTTCAGTGTGCTAAGCACCGTTCATAGGAATAGGGCCCTTAGAACAGAGAATTAGTATGGTGTGTGAGTGAGTGTGTGAGCGTGTGTATGTGCACACATGTGTGTGTGTGTGTGTGTGTGAGTAGGTGTGTGTATGGAAAGAGGGAGCAAGCTCAATTTCAAGTCCTTTGAATTGGAGGAGACATGGAAGACATCCACATAAAATTGTTCAGTGGGTACAGGAGTAACTCTGTCTGTGAGCAAGGACCAGGCAGAAAGACAGATTTGCTGCCTGCGGGTGACTGGTGAAGATTTCAGAATGACTGTGACATTCTGGGGGAGATACAGAGAAGGGAAAGGTGAGGATCCTGAGCACAACTCTGTACACCTCACTCCAAGCAGAAGGGGGACAGCCAGACCACAGTTGGTAGTGGTAGGGAAGCCGGGGACAGGGGTGGTGGAAGTCACTTAGACAACCCACAGCGAGAGGCAAAGGGAGGACACGGCGGGACAGGGAGCAGAGAGAGCAGAGGAGCTCTTAAGGAGCTCAGGATATTTATCTGGAAAAGCAAGTGTTACCTTCCCTTTAAAATAGCAAATAATACAAGACGAGACGGCAGACTTGCACATCAGGAAAGGTCTCTTCTCGGCCTTGAACAACAGGAAAGAGCTGGCCGGGCTGCAAGATGACAATGAGCCATTCTAGCAGGAGGAAATGCCGGAGCGAAGACTGAGAGTCAGGAAGGAGCATGGTGTTTGGACGGGTCAGCTAGAAGCCCAAACTGTCAGGGAGAGAATGTGAATTTGGAAATAATAGGAAACAAGATAGGATAGTTTGGAACAGGCAAGAATATGAAGGGCCTTGAAAGTCAGGTCGAAAAATGTGTGTTTGGTGACCCAGCCTTAAGTGGGAGCAGACAGAGGAGCTCCTAGTTCCACCCTGTTCTGGGCCAGCGTGTGGCATCCATTCACTCACTTCCCCAGTGAATGATGAGCCAATATGAAGGCCATGAAGCCTAAGAGGTCAGGACAATCACCTCCATTCTTCCTTCCACCATGATCTGAGAGCCAGCCAGGTCAGACACTGTGCAAGGAGGCAGATCTGCAAAGCCCAGGACCAGCTGCAGTCTGCTGTCTGCAAGAGCCCATCACTGAGCTGCTTCTCAGAATGGCCCACTCATCTTGGACTGTAACTCCAATCTGGACCCCCCTGAGGACACTGCCTCTCCCACAGTCTCCCCAGTGGTGACTGTTTCTCTACTGAAACTTCTAGAACTGGAGAGGGAGCAGGTGTCCTATTTGTTCCTCGTCCCTATTTCCAACCATTGTCCACTCCTCCTCCCTACGACCCCACAGCTGCCTGGAAAGCCCTGGCTGCACATGCCACCCCATGCCCTGGACAACTCCCCATGCCATTCCTTCATGGAATCAACTCACTTCCCCGAGTCGTTCTGTCTCCAGTGATTCTTTCCAGCCTCCTCAGTGCCCTTCCTGCCTGGCTCAGATTTCATAGGCTCTGGAATCGATGCTCAGCCTCTTTGCTTCTCTGTACTCACCTAGAAAAACCCGAACCCCAGTTAGGTTGAATTCTGCTTCTGCACCTGGGTCGCTGACGGTGGCTAGGAAAAGCACACGCCGGCGATGGACCCCACTGGAAAGGCAGATGGCCACTCTGGAGGATGCTTTTGATCCTGCCCAGAAGCCTACCATGTTTTTCTCCACCATCAATTCTGCTCTCCCACAAAACCTGCTCCTCTCTACTTAAATCCCCCAACCTGGCATCCCTCTGATCAGTTTCAAGAGCTATTCTTACATCTGATATCAGTGAGAAAAATAGAGCAGAACAGGAGTCTGCGAAACCTGCTCACCCTGTCTCTGCCACTTAGGAGTGATTTGGCTCCTGAGCGACCCTGTGATTTGGGACCTGGAATGGGGGCACCAAATAATCAAAATAGATCATGAAAACAGCTCTTCCATACCTGATTATGATCATCATGTCCACCAATCTGCGGCACAGATTCTCAAATATTCTGTCTCCTCCTGCATCTGAAGCAGGAGCCCTGTTCCTAGCCAGGGTTAAGCACAACCACACAGAGCTCTTGAGCCTGGAATGTTTCCTCAGAGAGGTGGGATGGGAAGGGCACGAGGACTTTGGGGGCAGATGGGAGAGCAAGAGCAAGTGCATAGATATACTGAGATGACTTGGGAGTCAGTTTGACTGGCATATGCCTGGGTGGCTTCCAGGCCAGTGGTGGTGGAAGGTAGGTCCACATGGCTCTAGATGAAATATCCCAGGCAAAATCAGAATGCATGAACATCAGAGTCAAACTGCTTCATTTTAAGCCTCTTTTCTGCCATTTATTACCAACTGGCCCTTCAGCAGGTGATTTAATCAGCTATTTTGCTGCTATGACAACAGACCCAACCAGAACAATTTTAGGGAGAGAAAATTTATTTGAGGCCTCACGGTTTCAGAAGTTTTGATCCATAGAAGGCTGGCTCCATTCTTCTGGGGCTAGAGTGAGGCAGGACATCATGGCAGAAGAGTGTGGCAGAGGGAACCAAGGTCCTCCTTCTTGGATCTCAACCTCCCCTTTAGCTTTAGCTCACATCAGGATCAAGAAGAGGAGAGAGCTCTCCACTCTTTAGATTCAAATATATATCCCAAAGCTACATCCAGTTCCCACCTCCTCCAGCCATACCCCACCACTTCAGTTACCAGTTAATCCCTATCAGGGGATTAATTCACTGACTGGGTCAAGAATCTCCCAACCCAAGTATTTCTCCTCTGAACCTTCTTATGTTGTCTCACACACAAGCTTTTGGGGGACACCTCACATCTAAACCATGACAGCAGGGTTTGTCCTCTTTGGAGAAAAGGAGCCCAGTTAGTCTTATCCACACTGAGCCCTTTAATCCCAGCACCCAGCAGAGTACCTGGAAAGACGGAAGCAGAGTTACAGAATAAGAATGTAGATAGATACCTGACTGCGCTCCTGTGTACCTGGAGGTGAGCTGCCCATTCCCTCACCCCTAGTCCACAAGCCAGGTCAGTATTTGAATGAAGAAATTGGGTCCTGTGCGTGAGACATTAGCCCAGTATCTGATGCAGGTGTAGCTCTTGATGCTCTTATTTCAGGCTGATCGTTAGTATTTTAAACTGAATAATCACCCATGGCTTTCCTGTATCACAGCTTTCTTAAGCTCGGCCTCTGGGAGTTTTGAGGACAAATACTTTTTAAGTGGCACAGCTGAGCTCGGCACATAGTAGGTTCATTTCCATCCTGCTTTTCCTATCATGCTTTGCAACTTGGCCAAAGAGCCATGGCTTGGATCACCCACACGTGGTGGCAGGCTCTTGTTCTGACTCCTCCACTGAAAGCACATTTCTGCATTCTCCTTGACGAGGGTCCCTGCTGCTTAGGATCTGGCTTCCTTCCGTTCCTCGGCTGCCTTGTCTGAGCCCTGCACTGTGGAGGGAGGGGTCTTGCTTTCTCCTCAGGCTCTAAGATTACTGTTTTCTTTCCCCTGACTGCTCTGTGACCGTGATGTGGCCCTCGGGGTGAGGGGGCCCTGGAGAGGGTGGGACCAGCAGGGATCCCATTAAAACACAGAGCAGCCATGCAGGCAAGTCGGCTGGGCTCCTTCCCGCCTGCTCCTACCACCCCGCCCCCCAAATATGATCATAACAGCAGAGAGCTATAAAGTCCCTTTTCATTGCACACAGAGTCCAGCTCCCTAACAAGGTTCTGACTGTGGAGAAGAAAAGGAGGACATTGTAAAGTAGGATCAAAGGAAGGAGCGGCCAAGAGAGGCCACTAGTGTGGTGTAATGGAAAGACCCCACCCAGACCGCGGAGCAAGACCCAGGGATTCTTGCTGACTTGAGGCAAGGTCCTCCTTCTTGGATCTCAACCTCCCCTTTAGGAAATAAGAGCCTGAATCTAGATTGACATATCGTCCTTTGCAGCCTCTGGATCCTAGCAAATATTTTCTATCACCAGCAAAACAGAAGGATGAGAAGCCTTCTCACTCCATGATCTTGCAGCTTGGAAGTGATTCAGCTCTTAACCAACTCTGCAATTTGGGATCTGGAATGGAGACCCCAAGCTGTGGATTTTGAACCACAGACATCTGTGTCCTTTCATCCAATGCCTTCAATGACATTGCAACACTCAGCCTATTCTGTGGCTTATTCAGTACCCAGCCGCTCGAAGATGTTAGCAAACAGAGACTAGCACACAGTAGATGCCTAATAAACATTTGTGGAATTAATTAACACTTGCACAGGGTAGTCAGAAGTAGGTTCTTCATCATCTGCCATTATTCACGTATTCACTATTTATTGAATGATTATTATGTGCCAGGGCCTGGAGATACATTAGAAAACAATGCAGACCCAGAGCATTCCTTGATGGAGTTTGATTGAAAATGTAGAAAATAAATAAAAATAATTATTTGCTGCATGATAATAAATACTAAAAGAAAAATAAAGGCAAGGGAGGCCATAGCCAACAAAGAGGGCTGGGGTGACATTCCATATAGACCATGATCAAGATGAGACTCCTTAGTAAATGAGATTTGAGCAGAGACCTAAAAGAAGTGAAAGGGTAGCCAAGCAGGTGGCCTGCCAGGTGGGCAGGAGGCCATCTGTTGACTTAGGATGCATCATGGTGGTGTGTGGTTGTAACCAGGTGAGCAAGGCAGAGGCCACAAGATGCTGATGTCAGAGGTCAGTAGTGGGTGCAGATCACCAAGACGATTTGACTTGAACCCCAGCAAAGACTGGCATCTTGGGGACAGTTGGAGCAGAGAAAAGATACCGTGTGGTACATTTTAACAAAACAAATTGGCCACAATGAGGAAAGACTAGAGCAGGAGAGTATCTAGGATACCAGTGAAATAATCCAGGAAAGAATGGCATTGAGTTAGACCACCAGGATGAGGGAGAAGAAGTAAGAAATTCAGTACATAGTTCAAGATTAAGTCAGTTCACTTAGCATCCAGCCAGTGCTGCCATCTCTTATGCACTGATGACTCCTTTCTCTAACTAGATCGTAACTTCCTGTGCTATGTTCCTATGTAGCTTCCAAATCCTTAGCATATTTGCTTATGAAATTGTTGGCACTTAGTAAACCCTGTTCATTTGATGCAGCCTAGCCAGAATTTATTATATATCCAGGTCTAGCCTTACCTCCACTCCCCATCCCCAGCATCGTACAGTCAATTCATATTGAATCTCTTCCAGTTCCTCCAGCCAAGCAGTTTCTCATTTCATACCCTTGGCCAAAGAGTCTGGGGTATCAAGCAGAATTGGACATGAGTTGAGGGAGTGTTTCTTTTCTTTTTCAACAATGGGAAAAAAGATAAATAGGTTTAAACGCTGGTAGGAAGTACCAGTCATGAAAAGGAGATGGTTGAAGAACCCATCAGAGGAGAAGTAAGTGAAACAGAAGGTTTGTGAGAAAGAAAGAGGTGCTGCTTGAGATGACCTCAAAGGGGAAGTGAAAGTCAAGGATGCGTGCAAGTTTACAGGTTCTATAATAGAAAGTGGAGCGCTCTCTGGTGACTGGTTTATGTGCTAAGCATGAGCGCATAGGTGGAAGTAGAAGTTTAAGAAGAGAGGAAAATTTGACATATCTCCTCAAGAATAGACAAAAAAAAAAAAAACTTGAAAAAAATGAAGCAACATGTTCTTTCAAGGCAGCATTGAGGCCCCTGAAGTTCAAGGTCAACTGGTGGTGTCCTTGATCTGCAGGTTAGAGCTCACCTTTCCCTGATGGAATATAGCAGACCAGCTATAGGTGAAGATAAAGCAGATGATCAGAATCACCCAGGGTCAGTTCGTGGTACGTGTGTGACAGAAAGACAGTAGAGCTACACCACCAAAGTGAAGAGAACTGTTGAAGTGACCAGCAATAGAATCTGTGAGAACAGAGATGAGAGGAGAGATAGGAGCAGCAGATAGTGTCGGACAAATAAGAGGACATCTCAACCGAGGGACGAGAAAGTTAAGAGTGGGAGAGGGAGGGAATTGGAGAGAGAGGAAACTCGTGGTCAGAGAGTGGGAGGTGTGAATTTTATAACTTCGGAGATGGAGCATTTCCAGAATATGACCAAGTCCAGGGTGTGGTCACCAGAGCGGGTGAAAGAAGTGGCTTGGAGGGGAAGCCACTAGAAATGAGAAGAACAAGAAGCAGAGGGACCAGGGCTTGAGCAGCTCACACAGGGAAACACAGAAGGCACCCAGAATGGTGGCAGCATTTAGAAAGTGGGGGATGTGCAGACAGTGTCACATGCATGAGTGAAGGGGCCTGTCCAGGAAATGGGTCAACAGCAGAAAGGCCAACGAGGAACCTGCAGATCCAGATGAGCATCAGAAGAAATCGCGTTCAACTGAGTGGCAAGTGCATGACACCGAATTAGTCCACCAGGATGAGGGAGAAGTAAGCAAGGATCCAAGTGCCGAGTGCAGTCTAGGGGGAAGAGCCCTGGACCATGTGTGGAGCCACAGTGAGCCTTATAGACGTGCCCGGGCATCCTCTGATCAGGCTCAGGCCAAGGGAATAACCTACCTGACCAACTATAATCTTTTACTGGTCGGCAGACCATAAGAGTCTAGGGGGAAAGTTGAAATGTCAACTTAATGTATAAACCAGCCAGTATCTAATCTGAATTCGCCTTTTAGAGTTGGACCAAGTAGAGAGACATTGTACTCTAGATTTTATGGCTCATGAATAAAATGACCAAAAGCCAAAAACTGGTAAAGATCACTGAAGTCACTAAAATGAGAATTCAAACAAGGAAGACATAAGAGAAATGAGGGTGGCCTGGAGAAGATGGGGAGGTGGGTGTAGGGGTGGGGACTGCAAGAGCCTCAGAGGACATCAGGGCTATGGAGAGATGAAAGGGGAGAGAGAAGAGGTCCTGGGCAGAGGGACTACTCTATGTGACAAGAAGCCACTGATTGAAAAAAGTACTTCTTAGGGGACTTGGTGAAGTTCCCAGATATCCTGCTTGGCTTCCAGACATAAAAATCTCACAAGAATCTCAAGGTTGAGCTGAGAACCTATACGAGGAATTTGGACTTCATGTTGTAGGAAACGGGAAGTCAGGATTGGTGGTCGAATCAGAATTGTGCTCTGGAAAATTCCTCTGGCAGAAATGGGTGAGCTGCAGGAATACAGGGAAAGAATTGAGAAGGAGACCAAGGACACGGTGGATGTCTAAGAGAGGGGCACGGAAGCATGCTGGGGAGGGGGAAAATGAGAATGGAGAGAAAAGAGAAGGCACCAGAGATTTTTCCAGAGGGAGACAAGGTGGGACTTGAAAGCCAAAGTAAACAGGAGGCATCACTACAGAGCCCGCCTCCCACGTGATTGGTGGAGTGCAATTGAGCATCATTCAGATGCCCTGAGAGTTCAGGTTAACACAGAGACAGCCGCCTCCAGAGAAAGCCAAGGTGGCTATTTATGTCTTAAAAGAAGAAAATCAGACACCAAGAAGGGAAACTAACCTTTCCCTCACAGAAGCCATAAACAGCATCCAAATGTGGAAGAGAATGAAACCGCCAGCCATGTGTTTAAGAGAAACTTGATATCATGGGCTAGACAAGGCCGGCCGGGAAACAGGCTCCAGTATTAAAATTCTAACACATGGGGCGCTTGGAAAATTAAAAATAGACGCAGTGGGATAGAGAGACTCTATCTAAATGGATGAGGCAGGGACAGAAATGATCTATTGAGCCGCAGCCTGGAGGGCAGCTGGGAGAGAAGCGACGAAAATGGAAACAGCCACCAGAGGGAAGGGTATTGGCCACCAGAGAGCAGTGACCCGACAGAGGTCCAAACTGCTCCTGAGGATAGAAGTGGGAAAACAAGAATATGACCAGTCAGGGAGTATTGCTTCCTCTACGTGAGGCTGTGAGAAGCCAGGCTCCTCCCAGAAGCCCCCTAAACGGCGGCTGCCTGCACAGGCCTGGGTTCTCGGCTCTCCCTGAAACTCTGCTCTGCCAGAGGCAGGGGTGTGAGTGAACTCCCTGGGACTCCAGGCTCCTCCTCTGTGGCCAAAGGACAGACATTTGTACTCCATGGAACTGGACACAAAGTCAGATAAGAAATGCCAGTGACTAGGGGGCTGCTGCATCTGTCTTGATTTTCTAATTGAGCTAAACCAACTTGAATGAGAGCCATTCCCGTTTAAAATTTGCAGATTTTTATATTTCCAGGTATTACAGCTGTCAGATCACCCTTGGGACCAGCCCTTTTATAGGGAAGGACCCTCAGAGGGGGTCTTTACAGGGCTCACAAATGTGGTATACCAGGACCCCAGATCAGCTCTCAGGAAGCTGCAGGTAGTGGTGTAGCTATTGCTGCCACAAACTACTCTTCCTCTTAGCTGGGCACATGTTTCTTGAGGACAAAGATGGCTTCTCATTTCTTTATGTCTCAAACACCTGGAGGAAAACCAGACACAGAATAGACAAAATCCATCAAAGGAGTAGATAAGCACCGGCCCAACTGTTAGGGTACAGTCCACCAAGGGAGGCTCCTGTGTCCATCCTTAGCAGTGAGTACCAGGCCTAACGTGCAGTGGACACTCTACTAGTGTTCCTGAAGGACAGGAATGAACAGAGCTAGCCATTAGGTGGGACTACCTGTGTTAACACCTGAAAGGATTTTCTTATCTCTATCGCAGGGGTACAGCACTGTGTGGCTCCAATTTGGATATAGATATAGATATCTGAGCATGTCTGAGTATATCATGTATGTGTCAGCACATGCACACACATACACAGGTGCACATATATCCATTGTTGCCCAGACACAGAAGTGAGTGGCACCTTCGTCTGTTACCTTTATCGCCATTCGAGTGAAAGAAACAGCAAAGTCCCAGAGAACCAAATGATAAATGAACAGAACAATTGTTTTTCTTTGTCCTGGGCTCTGTGCTCAGTGCCACCTAGAGGATTCTAACATGTAAAATTCATAATCATCTTTTGAAGTAGACAAAATAATTGTCTCTAACTTACCTATGAAGAACATGACTCGGAGGAGTTAAGTAAGTTCTCTAGAGTCGTACACCCCAACCACTGAGCTACTTTCAGTGACATTTCTTTACCTGGAACTTAGAATAGAACTTTCCAGATTTCTCCGTCAGAGAGAGAAGCCATGGGGACATCCTGTTTCTCTCCATGCTTTCTTCTCTGATGTCCTCAGCATCTGACTCACCTGACGCGCAGTTGTCCTCACAATTCAGATTGCAGGGAGACCTGGAAACTTTTAGACAGACTGTGGAGGCGCTGGCTTTTAGCCACTCAAGGGGCAGCTATAGGTAGGGTCATGTTTCAACCATCAGTCAAGCAAACAGACAGACGCTGGCCACAGATCCCAAGTTTGCACCAGTTTCCTTAATGACTAGATAAATTCCCTCTGCATCCTCCCAGAAAGTCACAGTCTCTGGACAGCTCTGCCACTCCGGCCCAAGTCCACACTGATAGCATCAGGATAGCTGGCCTGAAGTGAAGCCCTGATGCTCAGCCCTTCAGCAGGCCTGCGTGGCTCCAGAGTAACTGAGCTACCTGAGGCAGTGTGAAGGCCTGGGCCCAATGTACAGGCAATGGCTGGGAAAAGAAGAACTTTCCTCAAATGAAATTCTAAGCAGGATTTCAATGGGGAACCAAAGTTAAGAGTGAAACTGCTCAGGCTGAGGCAGGAGATCTTTCCCACCTGCTGACCCCACATTGCTCCAAGGTACTTCCCAGAATCCCCGTAGAGTTGAAATTCTCTGATCTGGTACAGCCCAGCCCCATTCACTTCAGGGACAAGGAACAAGGGCATGGAAAAGTTAGTGTGGACAAGTGCTATGGTTTAAATGTTTGGTTTCCCCAAAATTAATGTGTTGAAACCTAACCCACAAGGTGACGGTCTTAGGAGGTGGGACTTTTTGAAAGATGATTAGATCATGAGGACTAAGTCCCCTTGTAGGGTTCAGCACCCTTATAGATGAGGCCTCAGAGAACTGCCTTTCCCCTTCTACCATGTGAGAGCACAGTGAGAGGTGCCATCTTTGAACCAGAGAGCGGACCCTCATCAGAGACCGCATCTGTTGGCACCTGGTCTTGGACTTCCCAGCCCCCTGACTGTGAGAAATTAATGTCTGTGGCTTATAGGCCACTCAGTTCACATTTTTTTTGTTACAGCAGCCCAAAAGAACTGGCACACCCAAACCTGCTCAGCTACGACATGCTGCAACCAGAACTCAGAGCTATTACCTTTAGCCCATGCTCAGAGTGCCACACAGTGCTGTTTTCACTACAAAGATGAAAAATTTCTCTTATCACTGGTTAATTTTATTTGTCCAGTTTTTAATCATGATGAGGAATAGTTATCTAAAATGAATTTTATAAAGGAAATATTATCCAACACAGGCACCAAAGAGGGGAGAAGGAAAGACATGGTGGATTGTCAGCAGAGCATCCTCCTAGCCCTCCCCATCAATAAAGAGCGGAAGGTTATGCATGGGATTGTTGTTTGCCTGGGAGGCTGCCTGTTCTCAATCCTCACCCAGCTGTGGTCTCCTGCTTCCCTCCAGACTTCCTCCAAGTGGCCTCCCTGAAGCCCCCTGAGGCCGGGTCCCCTTCCCAGCCTGCTTTCGCTTCTCCCCGCTGCACAGACACCTCCACCAGTGTGGCCCAAGAGCTTTGTGCATCCATGTAATCCTTAAAGAGTGGATTGTGGGGCTGAGGATATGGCTCAGTGGTACAGCCTAGCATGCAGGAGGCCCTGGTTCCATCCCTTGTACCACAAAAAGAAGATGTTGCACAATGAACTTGGTGAGTTTCTTTAATAATGCTCCAAGTCTCACAAATATGTTGACCACGTTGGCATCACACATTCTTTTAATCTCAAAAAATTCCAGGATCTCATCAAGTTTGAGTCCTTGTTCTGCCACCTCCTGGCCATGTGTTCTTAGCTAAGTCACATAAGCTTTATCATTCATGACAAGATTATAATAACCTCACTGCAAAGCCCAAAGATAATGTGCACTGTCTTTCTCATGGGAGCGACTGGCAAATGACAGCTAGCATGTTTTTCTACTAAATAGCGAACTCTTATTCGCCATTAAGTCACCAACAACTAGCATAGTTCTCCAGTAAATGTTATGGATAATTATGATTTTCTAACAGTGACTGAAAGAGTGCATAAGCAAGTGAACCAGTGAACACTTGTGAATGTTACAGGGATGTTCGCACATGATGTGACCTCCGTCCAGTCCAGGTGTGTCTTTTAGAACAATCCTGAAGAATGATCATCTGCCGTCCAGAGGAGCAGCTCACTTGCTCTCAAACAGACGTTAGTATGGCTCACCATCCACCCATCTCTCCTCGCTCTGACCTCCACCAGTGTGGGGCACATAGTAGGTGTTCATTCTTTCATCCCTTTAACACACATTTCTTGCAGCCAGCTATTTACACCTTTGGCAAGTGTCTCTGTCCTCTGAGCCCAGAGCCCTCCACCTGTAGCAGAAGGGTTAAAGCCACTACTCCAGAGGCTGCTGTGAAGATTCAATGCAGATACTTCTGGAGCATGAAGCACAGTTGGGGGCAGTGGCATTTGAAAATGGCATCTGTCCTAATCATCCAACAATATGAACTGCTTCCTACTCAGGTGAGAAAGCAGAAGTCACAGCAGTGAAGGACCCCACAGGGCTCACTGTTGCATCCCATCACACATCTCCCTGAGCCAAACCTCAGCACAGGACAAGATGCTATGACAAAATTTCTTTCATCTCATAATGAGAAATAAATAGTGTACATATATACCACAGCGCTTCCTACAGGCCTGGGGTGATCATGTGGGAATTCCAGAGGTAAGAGGGAAAAAATACAGCATTATTATTTTAATAATTAAATGCAGATCTTTATTGGGCAAGGCTGTGGGTCCGAGATAGTTTGGAAGCTGAGTGGATACAAGAAATAAGATAGGCCTCTCTCTTCAGGGGTCCACCGTCTCCTTGAGTTCCTGGCTTAAAGGCAGCAGCTTGGATTGCTTCAGGGTAGGAGAATGTAGACTTGGAGAGAACGTCTCCCGACATTCCCCAGATACCACAGCCTCACTATTCCTGGTCACTGCTTTACAGAAAAATCTCCACTTTTGACCAGCTACTCGCCTTAGAACTCATCCATATTCCTAAAACCCACAAAATAATTCCCACTTTGATGTGAGAAGCATTGGCAGCATTTAACCTGCAGTATTTCAGGACACTGACTGTCACAGGAAAGTATTTCCTCTCAACTTAATAATAACCTAGTAATAGAAACTAATTATAGGGAGGTCAAGAAACAGGAGTTCTGAACCAAATAAACACCTTCATGTTAGGCAGACTTCCTGAAACTATCACACACTACAATCTATCCATCAGTGTCTCAATAAACAGTTCTCAAGCACCTACTAATAATAGTGAACCTTAATGAGGGCTTAGGAAGGACAGGTCCTTATGTAAACCTCATAACATTCTTGTGTGGCGGGAACTAGGACTAGGCCCATTTGACAGATGAGGAAACTGAGTGCCAGGGACAGCCAGTCATTTCCCATGTCCAGCCAGGAAGTGGTAGCCCAGGCTTCACCAGGAAGTCTGTGCCAGAGGGCCTGCTCAGAGCCACCAATTGTACCACTTCTGAGACACAAATGTTTGCTAAAAGTTGGAAGAGACATGAATGTGGTGATCAGCAGTTATGACAGAGCCAGACACACCAAGAGAGGCCACAGGAAAGCATGGTGAGCCAGCAGTGAACGCTCACACATGCACAGAGATACCAGCTCCTGTATCCCACCATAACCATGAGGAGTATAGTCAGCTGACCATACAGGTGAGAAAGGCAGGAATTTAGACACAGGTCAACCAGCCAAGGTCAAGCATTCTGCGAGCACAGGAGCCAAGATGCAGGTAACGGTTCCCTTTGGACTCTCAGTGGCTTCCCATTGCACCTTGGGGTGCTCTTGGACACATAAGAGACAGTGGCTTGGTCTCCCTGGGGAGGACCCAGAAGGCTCCCGAATGTGGATGGATGAGGAAGAAGGAGGATTAGGACAAGGAGAGGCCCAAGAGGCCCTGTCCAGGCTGGGGATATCTACAGCTTGTTCACAAAAGCACATAGCCAAGAAAATGTTGGCATGCCCAGGAGCCAAAGCTGGTCAGAGGTGACTCAACTGTGGGTTGCAGAATAGTGGGGCAGCAGTGAGGCTGGGAAAGTTATGAGGGCTTCATCCTGGAGCCCTGAGATGGCCCCCTTGCTACTGGCCCTGCATTCAAAGCCTCTGATGTGAGATGCACATGAATATTCCACCCTCTTTTATCTACTTTACTAATTTTACACAGAAAACCTTTGCAGAGTATTTCAAGAGGGTTTTGACTAGTCTTCCACCAAGATCCTCAAGTTCAGGGATTCTGTCCCATTAGCTTTTGGTTACCCCAGTGGCCTGAGCACTCTGCCTCTACAAGGTACTTACTAAGTAAAGATGGCTTCTAAGTGGAAGGACGGCTCATGGGGTGAATGGGCGGGTACATGGATGATTCAGTCAATGATCCAGAAGCAAAGCAATACATTCCTGCTAAGAGTGGCCTTCTATGTAGACAGCATGAATGACAATCTCTATATTCAGTGTCAGCACTACACAGGTGCCTCTTCCCACAGAGCCCAATGACTGGGATTCCTGCCATGGGAGCAAGGTGTTTCCTTCTGTAGTAAACACTAGAGGTTGAAATGCAATTGTTTTGAAGAATTCTTCATTGAATTGTTTACTGGTTTTTGAAGATCACTATCAGTAGGTTTGAAATCACACGAAGATGCAAATGACCAGCGCTGGCTCAACCCTGAGAAGGTGCTAGGATAGGAAGGAGGCAGAGATGAAGGTCCAGTCTGTTACCCCCTCTTATTCCACCAGTAAGAGTTTGGGGGGCTTCTGTCTTCTTCCTGACCTTGCCTTGCCACCTACATATCACCCTCCCTGGAGCATGTTTACTTTTAAAACCAGACACCAACAAAGACCTCGAAGTCATGCCCCGCATCCACTGCTCAATAACAGAAGCACTCCTTGCTGTCGGTCAGGCCAGCCGCTGCCTTTCCTCCCAGCCACAGAGTCCTGCCTCCCTGCCCGTGCCATCCCCCCTGCCCCCAGGGCTCTCTGCTCCCATCTCCCCACTTCAGGATCCCCCAAATCCTGCCTCACCTTCTCGGCAATCTGTTCCCACTAAAATCCCCACCATAGTTGGGGCATTATTTCTCCACTTATCCTCAACTATTCGTCATGTTTTCCCTTTTTGGTCTGGGTTCAGATGTAGTAAGTCTTGCTAATAATAATAAGAAGAAGAAGAATTGTGAACCTTAAATATGCCCTTTGTGCTAAAATCTGGATCTGGGATGTCTCCAAAGACCCATGTATAAAGCCTTGGTCCTCAATTTAGTGCTATTGGGAGGTGTTGGTGGTGAAGCCTAATGGAAGGAAGTGAGGTCACTGGGGTTGTGCCCTTAAAGGGAATGTGGGATCTCAGCCCCTTCTTGTCTGTGCCCACCGCGAAATGAACAGGCACCATGCACTCTTACCACAATATACTGTGCCACCACAGGTTCAAACAACAGGGGCAAGCAACTGTGGACTGAAACCTCTGATACCCTAAGCCAAAATAAAACTTTTCCTTTATTAAATTGATTATCTCAGGTATTTTGTTACAGTAATACAAAGCTGACTAATAATGTCCCGTATTTTGTACACACTATTATCTTGTCCTAAGAAGTAAAAATTTGGGGCTGGGATCGTGGCTCAGCAGTAGAGTGCTTGCCTCACATGTATGAAGCACTGGGTTCGATCCTCAGCACTACATAAAAATAAATAAATGAAATAAAGATATTGTGTCCATCTACAAATAAAAAATAATTTTAAAAAGGAAATAAAAATTTACATGCCCATTTGATAAATGAAAACTACAGGGATCAGATCAGGAAGGGTAACATACAAACCAAACAAAAACCCTCCACTCTTTGAATTTCAGCTTTTCTCATTCAACCCTGCCTCCCTGACTCAGTAGAGCTACAAAATGATGAAAAACGTTTTGCTTTATCATTAGACATTATATGTAAAACACCAATGCAATTTTTGCAAGACCTCCAGAAAAGCTTTCTATAATGACTATATAGTATTTCACAGGGTGCATTTGTATCAGGTTTTATCTGACCCTCTCTTATTGGTATGACGTTTTCAGATTTGTTTTTACAGTGATAAAGAACAGAGCCATGGGGGAAAAAAACATACAACTGTACATTTCCTCTCTCCTTAGTTTGAACTATTTCCTTCTAATAGGTTTCCAGGAGCAGGATTATTGTGTCAAAACATATGAATGTTTTATGACTTACAATCCACATTATCCACACGCATTGGCATAGACCAGTTTATATCATCGTTACCAGCAACACACACTGATCCCAGTCCCAGCGATCTCTCAGAAAGGGCATGCTTATTTTACTTTCCTACAACTAGTCAAGTCCAATGTTGTTTTCTAATCTATCGGCTGTGAGTTAGCTCATTTTATGAAGACGGCTCTCAGTGTTCTGATTTCATTTTGATTTGTTTGTACTTGTTCTTGTGTTGTTGTTGTTAAATATTTAATTTTAGGTGAACACAATGTCATTGTCTATTTATTTATTTTTAATGTGGTGCTGAGGATTGAACCCAGAGCCTCATGCACGCTAGGCAAACACCCTACTCCTGAGCCCCAACCCCAGATCCTGTACTAGTTCTTTAAAACACCATAACAAACCCTGTATTAGACATACTGTCTGTGCTAGACCTCAGCTCATTAAGCATTAACCTCATCTTGGCATCAAATACTTGATGATAACCCAAGTGTGTGCTGTGCTGGCACTGAGGACCCGGATGAAAAAGACACGGCTTCACCAAACTCAGAAACTCAGGGTGGACGGTGTGGGATAAGCTCTGAATTCATTTATAAGATGCTTTTAGAGGAAGCAGACTCTGGGCATTTTCATGGAAGGTGCGAGGTCTGAGCTGGTGAAGGGCTGGGGGGCTGTGTGAGGCAGAGACCCCTGTGAGAGCAAGTTCAGTGCTGACAGCCGGCCACAGACGCTAGCCCAGGCAGAGGCAGCCTCTGCAGGAGGAGCCACAGACATCTGCTCCTTCACTGAGCAGTCCGGCCTCTGTCGTGGGGTCCCGAGGATAAGTCCACTCAGATGAAAGTGGAGACCTGCTTTCCAGAAGTTTCTTCTTGTGGAAGACAACTAAGCAGACCCTATCTTTAAGCTACCAGCAATGGGTTTATGAAATTTTGACCCTTAAGGTTCTCGGTGCAACAAACATTACTTTATTCTCACGACCTGGCTCTTTAGGCCCAGGGTAGGATTCTTTTTCTAAGTCAGGAAAAGGTCTTAATGACATGAAGATAAACTGCTGCCCTTGAAGTCCTTTGCAAAGTCGACCCATCAGTTCCCTACCTCTGAAGTCAGCTGAGTGCTCAGTTCAGTGGGATTATTGGATCCATTTAGTTAAATAACCCTGACTCATGTTTCCCAGTGGATTTGAGTGCTCAAATAACACCTGGGTGTTCCTTAAATCCAGCCTGAGTCTGCACTGAGTGCCAGGAGGAAGCTTGTCTTCACCATCCTTCATCCCTAATGCTCATCTGAAGAGACTTCAAACCGGGGATATGGACCAGTGTCCCTAACAACAGGTGTCAAAAGATTATCCAACAGGGATGATGACAAAGTCTCTGGAATCAAGAGGAAGAATGTCTGCAAACTCACAAAACAAGGTTTCTGTGAAGCTAAAAGACTCTTAAGACCACAGATGACCAGCAGGATACTCTCCGCTGGCCCAGTGGACTCAGAGGACCTGGAGCTAGACCGTCAGCCATCACCAGTCACCAGGCCTTAGAAGCAGGTGTTGAATGGGAACGAGAAAGGCCTTTTTAGCCTCCAGACTCTAGTCCTACTCTACACCTTTGGATACAACAGTGGGTCTGGTGGTGGAGCCCAGAGGTGCCCTGCCACCCTGCACCAGTCACACTGCCTCCTTTGCTGGGCCCCCCTCTTGCCTCCCACCCCAAGGCCTGCACCCAGGGTTGCCCCACCTGGAATGCGCTTTCCCTAGGATGCACCTGGTTCCCTCCTTCACTTCATTCCATCCTTCACTCCAGTGCTGCTCCCAAGAGAGGTCTTCTGTGGTCCCATTGTAGGAAATAGCGGCACCTTACTTCACCCCCCCCCCCCACAGCCCCGTACATGCTCGACTTTCTTTTTAGCACTTGCGACGTCCAGAACCGTTTACAGTTCATCTCCAAGACATGGGGAATGTGTTTTTTTCTCTTTGCTGCTCAGTGCTCAGAACAGATCGTGGCAGATACTAAGCATCACATGCTCATGAGCTCCAAGGCGACCCATGGAGCTCATCCTTAGGCCACATTCAGTGACACAGCCCTGGGATCCTCACAACTAATTGACCACTGCAGGTCTGGGTTCAACTTCGTCAGGACAGTGGGTCCTGCTGGGCTCCTTCTTGCTGCTCTCCCTCTCTACTCTCTCCTTCCTGGAGCCCCAAAGGAGAAGGTATCTACATTATAGATCTCAGGAGGAGACATGTCAACCCCAACCTCCCCAAGAACCGAATGTGAGAGTGTCTCTGTCCGCATCACACAGTGCCACACGGAGGCAGAACTGAGACAAAGGGGCCAGGTATTCTGACTTCCTTTTTTTTTTTTTTTCTTCCTCACAAAATACCATCCTTTCTCCCTTCACTGTCGACTTGACCAACTTCAGAAAGGGAAGTGTGTGGTCCTTCACCGGGAAGGCAACTTTTCTCAAGGAGGCAGACAAGATTAAAGAGAAAGTTCACAGATTAAAGTAGGAAGAAACACGAGGCCTTACCGTCATAACCAATTGCAGTCTGGATGCCCAAGAAACAGAGAGGTTCAGGTTGTCCCCATCTTTGTAGCTCCTGGACAGTCCGCCTAAGCACTTGCCAATCCCTGGGCGCCACAGGCAAACCACAGCCTCTTGGGCCAACCGAACCGACTGCATCCGACCCCACTGTGGATCGGAAGGGCCCATGGCAGGACTGAAAGAAAGAGCATCAGGGACATACACGGGGAGGGGAAAGAAGGGCCTCAGAGCTCCAGAGACCAATTAGGAAATTAGCCAAGAGCCTGACGGACACAGGAAAACATATAGACACGAAAACCTGGCAGGGAAAAAAAAAAAAAAAGAGCAAGTTGATGAAAAATAAACTCGCTCCAAAAACACAACAAAACATTTTTTAAAGGTTTATTTTACCTAGAATTAATGACAGGAAAACCCCATAAACGTGGTGCAAAATGTTTAATGCCCCATTGAATGCCAACATTATGCCATTCATCTGTCCTTGCAGGTGTATTATTTCTAGTCCCCAGGATGAAAAGAAAGGTTGCTTTCCACATCTTTTATAGTACTTAAAAATACATATTTCCATGGCTTTATTGCCAAAGGTCCTGCTCTCTTCCAGAACCCACAATAACTAATCATGTTACTGCCACCAAGTCTAGGAATTGGAATTAATATTTGGTGGGAGGGTTCGCTTCCATCCTATGAGTGATCTTTGCTTTAACGACCCTTGGAGTTAGTGATTTCTCCTAAATATTTATTTCTCCCTAAGGGAAAGATTTCTCTAAGAACTTTCTCTCTGCCCTAAATATCCACAACTCCTGATCTGTTTTTCTTCTATTTGTCCACTTAGAGTTTTTGCTGGAATCAATTTTATTAATTTCCTTCTGAAAATTAGCAAGTCAGAGTAAATCACAGGGAGCTTTGCGCTCTCTCCCATGTGATTCCTTCCACTCCCTTGGTTTTCCTTTCAATGCTAGGTCACCAAGGCCTAGATTTATACCAATCCTCCCTGCAAGAATCTCTCTATATATTAAAAAAAAGGAAGAAAGAGGAAGAGGAAGGAAGGAAGGCTGGAAGAAAAACTTTAAACTAAAGTTAAAAGGTATTTTGATTCAATCATTGCAGTCAACAGCTATGTCTCTCTCATTTTTCTAAACAGTGTCTCCTTTAAGATTTGTAACACTTTTTCATAATAAAAGAGATTATCCAACATCGCCTCCACGTCTGTTAGTTTCCTGTTAGAGGAAAACTTCCAGTACTGTCAGACTTTTCTTGGAAAATTCCTGTTCAACTTATTGGATTAATTAAACCACAGTCTCAAACGTGTTTCAAAGCTGCCAACGACCATCTGATCCGTGGTTCCAGGAGTTTCAGTCAATCACTTAAAACTTGTGCATCCCCCAGCAACTCCAAAGCAAAACGAAAGTGCTCGACCAGATTATCTCTAGGATCCCATAAACTTTCACATTCTGTGTGTGCACTGTTTCTCAACTCAGTGATTTTCATTTTACTTTATGAGAGCACGATATTCACCGATTATCTAGGGACCGTACCTCACAATTAAAAAGGTAATAAAATTAAATTAAATGGAAAAAAAAAAGGCTTTACTAGCCTTGGAATCTATTTCCAGAACCCCAAACCTGGAGACTCCCTCTCGGCTCTCCAGGGTTTTGAGTTTTCTCATTGGCTGCTGTAGGGGTGGCTTGTTGCTGACTTCTGTTTGTTTTCACAACAGCCATGAGACTCCTTAGAGAAAATTGCAATGGCCAAGCGTGTCACCCAATGGGCAGTTAGGAAATCCAGATCTCAGGCCCCAGAGGAAAGGCCACCGCTGCATTCCAGGCTGGAGCCAAGCAAGAAGTCATCAGGAGGTTAAGTGACTGAGGCAAGAGGTAGCAGGAACCAGTGGCCCGGGTCCTGGACACCGAGCCCACCCCTTTAGAGGGCCTTCATCTCTCCCAGCCACACTTCTTCACCAAAGGCTTTTTAATCTAGTCTGATCCACAAATGAAGGAAATCGTGGTTTTCCACATCATGATCGAGGCTATTTTTTTCCCCGCCGCAGTGAATAATGAGAGCAAGAGCGACCCATTTGTCTCCTATTCCAGCCCACGTTGTTTATTCCTTGGGCTTTCAACAGTTTTTAACATCAAGATGTCAGTTTTTAGCGCATTTGCATAATTATGCATTTCATTTCAGGATTCTCTGTCATAGCCATTCGTTTCTCCCCACCAGCTAAGTTGTTGAAAAAGAAAACTATATTTCGAGGCGAGTCCAATCCTACAATTTAAAAGCTGGCAGGGTCTGTCTTCCTTTCCCCCCTGGGAGGATTAATTTGCTTCTTTTTTATTCTCAAAGTTTTATGATTCCAAATAAAGGATATAATGGTGCCATTGAGAGTTGGGAAAATGTGGAAGATAAATAGTCTATGTGGGAACTGCTTAAAATGAGACTCAGAGTTGGGGGAAGGAGGTGGGTGGAGTGGAGACGGTTTTTTATCACGTGAGTGTGGCCTATTAATGATAAAGGAAATTTCCTCCCTCTAATGAGTCTCGCCTTTATAGACTGAAGTGAGGGCGAAGGGCTCCATTTGTGTCATAAATGGAAAGAAGCTGAAATCGTACTCCCAAGAATGTAATATGCTTAATTTTGAAGTCGGGGGAGCAGCCGTTAAAACGTACGCTGTTTCTGGGACCTACAACATGGACTCTGGGCTTTTAATCTTGATGTCATTGCCTGAATGCTGACATGTTTAAGAAACATGCTAAAATCATCTGTAGGAAACTAATTGACCTTGGGAAGCAATTTAAATAAATTCCTTTGGTCTTGTGAACCCTCAGTAGCTCCTGACTTGGTAGGAGCCACCTGTGTAATGAGCCATTCAGACCATGGCTTTAGGAGCCCAATTCGTCATCAAAGGACTTTTCTTAAGGGCCCTTTGGAATTTTACCAAACAAACTGGGCAAATGTTGTTACTGACCTCTTGAAGCTTATCATTAAGGTGAGTAATAGAAAGTCCCTGCGTGGTACTGTTCATAAAGTGCTTTAGGGAGGCAGAGCCGGGTGAGGAGCACACAGGCAGTGGGAAGAGAAAACCCTGTCCCCTCACTGCTCTACAGTCACACTGTGAGGCCAGGACCCCAGGAGTGATGATTCTGCCAGCGGATGTTCCACAGCTCATGCCACATTTGAATTGGGCTACACAGAGATCAGAGACATGGTACTGATTTAGTTCCTATCTGATCCTACCCTGCCACTGCTTAAGCCCTCTAAATGGTACCTTGAACAAACTTCCATCCCTCAGCCATGATCTTCAGAGCCCTGCACACCTTGGCTTTTCCCATTTCTTTGACCTGAACTCCTACAGGTGTACCTGACTCTTTCCTTCCCTGTCTCCCAGGCTTCTACTGTGTCTCAGCCAATCCAAACCCTCCCTCGCCTCAGCACCTGCTGCCTCTCCAGATGCAGCGTCTGCCTCCAAGCCAAGAGGTTCCTCTTCTGGGACCCATTTCTGCTCAGTGTTAACTCCCCAGCCGGCCTTCCCTCACCACCCAGTCTCAGTCAGGCCTCCTCTCTTCCCCTGCCATCTTGGGGACCCATGTCTCATTTTCTCCATAGCACTGATCACTCTCAGAAGTTATCAACTTCATTAACTTTCCTCTTATATTCTCTCTCCCCCCCCCCCCAACCAAGAATGTCAACTCCAGGAGCCAGGAATTTTCTGGAACATGCACTGCAGTATTTCCTGCATGTCCATGCATGTGGTTAATGCTAGAAAAAGGAATGAATTAATGAAAACAAGAACAAAGATGGGTCATTTTTAGCCTGGGGTTCAGCAGACAATGAATAGACACAAAGATGAGGCTAGGGTAGAAAAGCATTTGGATGCTCAGAGGGAACAAACAGAAATGCAACTTCGTGGGTAGGCTGTGGCCTTGAAGCCATGATCCTCTCTCCAGAGCTTTGGAGACTTGGCTCCTCAGAAATAAAAGCTGAAGATGGTAAGGAACTTGAGGTCTCTGCCTCACCTGCGTATCCCTCTAGTTTACACTGTTGATGAAATCCCTGCACTTATCATGTGTTTTTGTTTTGTTTTATACACTCAGTAAGTCCATGCTCCCTCCAGTTCCTGGTCTCTAATGCCAGGTTTTACCATCTTCTCACAGGAGAAAGAGGCCTTCTGCATAAATGACAGCTCTGGAAAAGCCACTCCTGCCTAAGCAGGAGCTACAGGGTACACAACTAGAGGACATGTGCTTTCCGTCCTGTGCGGGGTGGTGGACAAGCCCATCTCTGAGTGTATGCGAAAATGTCAGCTGTCACATTTGAGGGCAGCCAGCCAGTCCAGGCCAGCCCTCAAGGTGGAGGAGTTATCAGAAGACCATCGCGGAGCACTTAATGGACCTCCACTCCTAAATAAACACGGGGCGGGGGGTGTGCGGTGCAGCCCCCAACCTGGTGTTTGCACGTTCCTGTCAGACCAATCAATTTCATTGGCCTGTGAAGCTGCAGTGACTTCCTGGACCATGAGATTGCACAGATCTGCCTGCATGGGCACTGGTGGCTAAAATGGGAACAGTTTAATGAATTTCAAGTCAGATTCTGTATATAAAGTCCGCTTCACAGGGAGATGGCCAGGTCTCTGCTCAGCACAAGACGATTTATCTTCCCTGGGTTAGACCGTGACCCTCTGCTCCCTCACCCTCCTTTCACACCAGTAACAATGTTATCTCAGTCCCTAAAGGGCCCATGAGGTCTTATTTGAGGCCCTTTAAAATCCAGAGCTGAGTGTCTGAATGACATTTTAATTGCACTGGTCACAATAAGGAGCCCTGTTAACTCTTTCAGGGAAAAGTGAACAACTTCATAAAGCCAGGCTGAATGAGGAAGAGTGTGTTATCATTGTCCTTGACACCCAAGTTCAGATTTCTGTCTGGTTTGTGTTCCCTGGTACCTTAGACAGGCTAGCTTAGAGGGACATAAAGGGGATTGCTATCCAATGCACCTTCTGGCCCCCTTGGGTACCTCTACTCCTCATCACAGAACTTTCTTTGACTTAAGTCTCTATAGTTACCTAACTTCCATTGCACCTTGATGTGATAAATATGCCCAATATTTAGGCAGAATCTTCTAACAGTCTTCACCCCAGTGGCCCTGAGTCCACGAGTACCTTTATTAGTCCTCATTTCTGTTCAGTTTCTGCTGCCCTGTCCTGATCCAATCTCCCCCAAACAACTTCTTTTTTTCATGGAATATATTTAAGGTGCACATGGTATAAAAGACATACTGAAATAATGATTATAGTCAAACACTTTCACATATCCATCACAGCTTCTTGTCACAAACAGCAAACACACCGTGCACTTTCCAATCTTGCCTTGTGTCCTGCCACCCTGTCCAGAAGGAAGGAAGCCTATTCCACCATATTCAGCTACCCAATGATATGGGCCCCAATGTCCCCTCATTGCTATGGGGACTTCCGTAAGAACTGAAGTGAAGAGTGCCCACTTCTGATAGGAATCCTGATGCTTAGATGTGCAGTTGCAGGCCTTAAAAGAAAGAGGACTTTTACTTCCTTGATGAGTTTTGTTTAGGGCTCTTGTTCCTGTGCTGTTTCTCACCATAGAAAGCATGCAAATCCAATGCATCAGTGATGCTGTCCAGGGGGAAGAAAACCCAGATGTCTGCTTCCATGATTTTGAACACAGCCTGCAAGCCTGTCTCCTTATTTCCATTGCTAAGAGAGCATATTTTACCTACAGTGAGAATGAGCATACAGCACAGAAGGTGTCTGTTAGGGCCATGAAAGAGAATGTAGAGACTGGGGTGAACTGAAGGGCATTTTTCCCATTCAGACTGAGCAGATGCCATTCAGTTCCAGACAATTCGTACCCAATAGGAAAAGTTAAAGAAGCCTCCAGACCTATGTGTATGTGAAACCTCGATTTCTAGATGTTAATTTAAATCTGAAGGCAAACAAACCATTGCATGATTCCTGTACAACTGCAGTTTTACCTGGATAAGATTAGGGTACACAATTTAGAATCACATTTCTCCAAATACATTTTAGGACATCACAGACTCCTTAGGTGTTTACAGTTCCAGAGTCCAGGAAGCTCAGATAACTGATCTAAATAATATGCAACACATTTCCCTTCTCAGCCTTCCATCTGCACTGATGTGCACCGTGCATTTCTGAAAGGGAAAGCCAGGTGACCATGAAGACCCTTCCTTCGAGGACCATCTCAAGGGACTACTGAGCCTTAGAGCAAGCTTAGGAAATTCCAGCCTTGGGAAGAGGGACCTCAGAAGCAGCCCAGGCTGCTCAAATTGCTGGCCTCAGGCCAGGGCTACAAAAGAAGTCTTTGTGGTCCACATGAGGCCCTGCCCAGCTCTCCAGGAGGTACACTGAGGTGTGGGGGAAAGCCCTTTCTAGTAATGAAGAGTTCAGTTGCTGGGTCTTGCATATCTGTCATTGGCATCTCACAATGTGACACTGTGAGTTTCCTTCCCGTCACAACAAACATTAGGTGTGGGGAAAACAGGGATGTACAGACACACTCCTCTTCTTGAAAATCTCCAAGTTCATCAGGAAAACAGAGGTGCCAGCTGAAAAATCCAGAGGCACAATCTCTGCTTTAACCAAGGTGTGGACGTGCCCTAAGAATGAAGAAGAAGGAGCACCAGATTGGAGAAGCAAGAGAGCCTCCAGGTGCTCTCCAGGTAACCCAGGGCCAGAGGGTGCCGCAACTGGCTGGCTGGGCACAATAACCATAACGGGGGGTGAGTGATGAGGAACTTGTGAAAGCCGATACAGCAGGAGTGGGAGCCATTTACTGTAGGACAGTAGGGGTATATATACATAACTGAATACACAGCTTGTTTTTAATTAACATAAACTAGGTATAGCAGTCAACCAATAAGGAATCATCATCTTAATGATTACACACAGCTTCACTTAATTGACATAATCTAGACACAGCAGTCAGTCATTAAGGAATCTGTTATCTTAACGGCTTGCTGGCGTTACTTCTCAAACCACTCCCTCTGGCAAAGTGCCAGGCGCCATCTTGACTTGTTTAGGACCCTAACAAGAGGGTGCTCACACCAGGCACCGTTCTCCTTCCCCAGGGGATACACATCGACAATGTCTGGTACGTGTTTCCTTGTCGTAATGGAGGGGAGCAGATGTGCTACTGTCCTCTAGTGGATTTGGCACAGGCATCCTTACTAGAGCCCAGATTGCAACTAAACATCCTACAATGCACAGAATAGCCCCAACAATACCAATGTATCCATCTCAGATGTCCACAGTGCTGAGGTTGAGAAGCCCTGCCCCAGACATTCCGCTCTTTCCCCAACCATTTCCAGAGTGTAAACTCCTCAAAGTCACCAGTTCACCTTACTGGTGTTTATAGGCCCAGAGGTAGACTATGGTAAGCACAAAGAGAATGAATGAGACGTGTGTTGACAAGGAGCAGCGGTGATAAGAATGTGCAGAGAACACAGGCACTTGAGGTGGCGAGCCAGCCAGGACACATGGCCTTGACTGGTGGCTAAAAGCAATAAGAGTTTACTTCTCACGATTCTGGAGCCAGAAGTCTGAAATGAAGGTGTTGGCAGGGTAGTTCTTTTTGGAGTCCTTGAGGAAGAATCCTGCCGCGTCCTTCCCTGATTCCGGTGACACCAGGAGCTGTTTGTCTTATGAAAGCATCACTCCAAACTCCACCTCCATCCTCCTATGGCTGTTCACTTGCCGTTCTCCTCTGTCTTTAAGGGTTTCTCCTCTTCTGTGTCTTCTAAGAATGCATGGTCACTTGATTTAGAGCTCATTTGGTTAATTAAGGATGATTTCGTCTTAAGATCTTTAATGTAATCACATTTGCAAAAATCCCTTTTCCAAATAAGGTCATTTGAGCATAGCTTTTGTTTTTTACCCTTTGGTCCCAGGGATTGAACTTAGGGGCAGTTGACTACCAAGTCACCTCCCTAGCCCTATTTTGTATTTTATTTAGAGACAGGGTCTCACTGAGTTGCTTAGTTCCTCGCTTTTGCTGAGACTGAACTTGTAATCCTCCTGCCTCATCCTCCAAAGCTGCTAGGATTACAGGCATGAGCCACTGCACCCAACTTGAGCATAGCTTTTGAGGGCCATCATTCAAGAAACTAGAGCAGACGTCCCTGCCAAGCAGAGAAAGAGAAACCTATGTAAGTAGGAAAGAGGGCTCCCCAACCTGGGATGGAATGTCCCCGAGAGTTGGGCTTAGCGGTTCCATTTCTGATTCTCATTCAATAAGACAGCAAGATAAAATGTGAGGTCATTTCACCTTTGAACTACAAAATATTTGCCTACAGAACATATGTCCACAAACCATAAACAATGTGAAAAGAGTTTGTCAAGGTCAGAGGAGTCAACAGGAGCCTCATTTGATTCACGCAGTATCCATGATTTTTAAGTCTCTGATATCCATGCTGTTGGTGAAAAGTTTCATTTTCTTGGGAATAGAGTAAAACCTGAGAAACTCCCTAAGAAGCTCTAGAGGCCACAAAGTACCTCTAGATTCCAGTCCTCAAAATAAAGAACAGTGGGCCTCTGTGTTAAAATTGGCCCTGTCACTTTAAATTATCCCCGCTTCTGGTCTTGACACAACCTTGAAAGCTGCTGCTCAGACGTGGTTGCATCAAAGCTACATTGGTGTGAGATGGGGCATATTTTAAAGTGACAGATCTAAGAAGCAAGACTTTGGTTCTCTAAATGAATATATTATTTTTAAGATGGAAATGACTCCTGGAATATCCTGTAATCCAGCATTTCTCAATAAATCTCATGTAATAAATTCTCCCCAGGTCTGAAGATCTGGTCTCAGGGCAATCATGTACATCCTGGAGCCATATTGGAAAGAGAATTGAGACAGACCGCAGAGGGCAGGGGACCAAGGGTGCCTGTGAAAGTGACTCCAAGGTCACATCGCCAGAGTGAGCATGAGTTTAGAGGAGGGGAGACAAATGGCCAAGTTAGCCCATAGCTCCCCTGAGCTCTAGCTGCAGAGGTGGGGCTCCGCCACCTTGTACTAACCCTCTTGTTCCTCAGTCCCTGGGAAGGTTGGAGGCCAGGTGGGAAGGCGTTTTACCCCAAATGGCTTTCAATATAATAATACTTAATACTCCTTTTTGAAACGGTTTCCTCTTTTTCTGAATATTTTCTTGGGACTGTAACCCATTTGTATATAAAATTGGTTGAAATTGACATGTAGAAAAGTCCAGCACTACAGTGTGCTCTGTTTTCAAGGAATATAAAGTTGGGTTCTGTCTGACACCTTGAGTGTGCTTGCGAAAACAGAATGTCACATCTCAAAAGGTTGCTCTTCGTAGGTTTTTTTTTTTTTTTTTTTTTTTTTAATAAAATAAAATAAACAGACCTCTCCAGGCAAGCAGCCCCTTTGTGCTTCAGTTTCCATGGAAATGCTCCAGTTTCCATGGAAACTCTGGCAATTGTACTCTCTCCGTGGCATGGTCTCTGCCTTGGCTGAAGGTCTGGTTTGGGCAGCTCAACTGGAGACCCTCAGACTTCAGGAAGTCACCTTTGTCAAACCAGCATATGACAGTTGGATAGATTCTAAAGACCCCCTCCCATGCTCTTGGCCTGGGTGAGGACAGGAAGGTGCATCATTGTTATACAGATTAGAGGAAATGGACCTCATTTTGTTCTGAGCTACACTATCATGACTTTTCATTTGATGCAATATTTTGAAAGTTCCTCAATTTAAAAATTTAAACATGTATCTGGAATCTTCCTTACGAAAGAACTCCAATAATATACTCCCCTCCCCAGAAGGTGGAACTTAATTTCCCTCCCCTTGAATGTGGGCTGGTCTTAGCAACTCACTTCCAGGAATAGAGTGTGGAGAGTTGAAGGCCTGTCACAGTGGAGAGCCCCGTGGACCGTGAGCTCCCTGGTATATAAGGCGATGAGACGGGGCTCTTCACCTCTGTGGGATTTTTTCTCCAAACACAGAACCCCATCTAATCATAGGGGAGGAAGACACAGACCAAAACCCCAACTGAGGGACATTCTGCTGAGTACTTGAATCATAATCATCAAATTTGTCAAAATATTAAAAACAAAGAAAACAAGAGATACTCATAGTTCAGGGGAGATGGAGACACAGTGAGGAATAAATTTACTTCTTGAGTTTGATCTTGTAATATGGAAAGAGGCATCCTGGAAAAACTACTTCAATGAAGCCTATAGTTTGGTGAATACTTTTGTATCAATGCCAACTACTCAGTCTTTTCCAGATGAACTGTCCTCACACAATAGGGAAAGAAAACTGAGTGAGGCGTATATGGGAACTCTCTGCTATTTTTGCAGCTTTTCTATAAGCTATTTTAAATGTAAATGATTGTTCAAATCCTTTCAGGGTTGAATAAAACTCCATTATAGTCATATATACCATATTATTTCTATTCATTCATCCACCGATGGATACCCAGGCTGGTTCCACAGTCTAGCTATTGGGAATTGTCTGCTATAACAATGGATATGCATGTATCACTGTTGTATGATGTCTTTAATTCTTCAGGATAAATACCAAGGAGTAGTATAGGTTGGTCATATGATGGGTCCATGCCTAGTCTTTTGAGGAACCTCCATACTGATTTCCATAGTGGTTGTACTAATTTACAATCCCACCAACAGTGTATAAATGTTCCTTTTTCTCCACATCCTCTCCAGCATATATTAGTGTTAATATTCTTGATGGCTGCCATTCTGACGGGTGTGAGATGAAATCTCAGTGTAGTTTTGATCTATATTTCCTTAATTGTTAATGATGTTGAGTATTGTTTTTTTGTTTTGTTTTGTTTTGTTGTTGTTGTTGTTTGTTTTATTTTGTTTTGGGTACCAGGGATTGAAACCAGGAGTGATCAACCACTGAGCCACATCCCCAGCCCTTTTTATTTTTTATTTAGAACCAGGGTCTCTCTAAGTTGTTAGGACCTTGCTAAATTGCTGAGACTAGCTTTGAACTCGTGATCTTCCTGCCTCAGCCTCCCCAGCCTCTAGGACTACAGGCGTGTACCACTACTCCCAGCGAACATTCTTTTCATAGAGTTGTTGGCCATATTTATTTCTTTTTTAAATAAGTGTCTTTTTAGTTCATTTGGCCATTTATTCATTGGATCACTTTTCTTTATATCAAGTTTTTTCGGTTCTTTATATATTCTGGATATTAATCCTCTGTTAGAAGAGTAGTTAGCAAAGATTTTCTCCATTCTGCAGTTTCAGTCTTCACATTCTTGTTTCCTTTAGTTTACAGAAACTTTTAAATCTGATGTCATTACCATCTATTAACTCTCGGCATTATGCCCTGAGTTATAGAGGTCCTATTGAGAAAGTTGTTACCTGTGCCTATACACTAGAGTGTTGACCCTGTGTCTTCTTCTAAGAGTTGCATAGTTTCTTGTCTAATTCCTAGGCTTTTGGTTCATTTTGAGTTGCCTTTTGTGCTGGGTGAAAGACTAGAAACTAGTCTCATTCTTGTACATATGGATAACCAGTTTTCTCAGCAGTTTAAAAGGCTGTTTCTCCAAAGTATGTTTTTGGCACCTTTGTCTGTCAAGCATCAGAGGACTGCATCTGTGTGGGTCTATCTCTGTGTCTTCTGTGCTGCACCACTGGTGTGTGTATCGGTCTTTATGCCAGTACCATGCAATTTTTGTTACTTTAAATTCATATAATTTAAAGTCAGTTACTGTGATGTTTCTAGAATTACTTAATAAGTTTTATTCAGTCATAAAAAAGAATGAAATTCTGTGTTTTCAGAAAAAATATATGGAACTTGAGAATATTATGTTAAGTACAATAAGCCAAACTCAGAAGGTCAAGGGTTGTATGTTTTCTCTCATGTGTTGAAGCCAGAGAGAAAAAAGGAAAAGAAAAGTGAGAGTAAGAGATCTCAGAAAAATTGAAGGAAGATCAATAGAGTAGAGGAAAGGGATGGGGGGGTGGGGGGGAGAAGAGGAGGACAAAAATAAATACTGGGGAATGATATTGACTAAATTGTATTGTTACTTAGTATATATATGACTATGTGACAACAAATCCCAGTATATACATAACTATGGTGCAACAAAAAAAAATGGAAAAAAATAAAAATATATGTTTTTAAATTAAAAAAAAGAAAGAAAATTTTCAGGGTTAAAAAGAAAATGACCAAATAGGAAATAAAGAGACAGTGCCATATTTTTGTGTAATGAAATGAACTCTTGTTATGCTGACAATAATGAGTTGGTATTAGAAAAGCAGAAAATAAAGATAAGAGTGGAGATGATACAGCCAGATACAGAAATCTAACACCTGATATAACATGAGGATTAGGGAAGAATCAGAAACCAACGGGCAGCCCGTCTCCCCTTGCCCAGGCCCTGCGTTCTTGAACTATGATTGACATCATCACCCTCCAGAAAATGCAGATTCCTGGGCTCCACCTTCCTAATTCTGAACTAATAAGACAGGACCCAGAGATCCACCTACAGAGATATCATGGTCTCTGAAGGCTCTGAAGAAGTAGGGTCTCTCTCCATTTCCTTGGAATCTTGCTTGGCCAAGGACCATGACTAAGAGAATGCAGAAGTGACCCTATGAGATATCATGATTAAGGTTACATGGTGTTATGGATACAGATATACAGAGGGATACACAGACAGACACCCCCTGACTTACTCTGTTGAAATTATGATTTTTTGACATTACACTGGTGTGAAAGCATACCATAAAACCATTCTGTTTTCCACTTTGAGGACAATATTCCATAAATCACATGAGATAGTAAGCATTTTATCATAAATAGGCTGTGTAATAGATGGTTTTCCCAGATATTGGTTAATGTCTGTATTTTGAACACATTTAAGGAAAGTTAGGCTATTATGTTTGGTAGGTTTTATGTGTTAAATTCATTTTTTTCCTTGAAAGGTTTTCCATTTATGACACAATTATCATGATATAACTTCATCATAAAGGAGCATCTGTATTCACACACTCACACACACACACACACACACACACACTCACATCCTACTGCTTCTTTTGCTCTGACTACTTTAATAACTTATATGAGGCTAAGTAGTAAGAAACCTACAACACCTTTGTTCATTACTTGGGGAGCCCCTTCTTGGTACTGCACCACTAGGATGCAAGGAGGTCCAAGCAGTTTCTTGGAGAGGCTCACAGAGAAGGCCAGAGGCCTTGCTAACAGGTGCAGCTGAGTTCACAGCCAACCATCAGCCCAACAGCCAGCGAGAGAGTGAGCTGCCCTAGAGGTCCCAGGTCCATGATGGCCCCAGGCAATGCCAGGGGAAGCAGAAGACCTGCCCAAGTGAGACCAAATGATTGTCATAATCCTGATAAATAGTAAGTAGGTACTGGGCATCATGGTGCACACCTGTAATCCCAGCAGCTTGGGAGGATTGCGAGTTCAAAAACCAGTCTCAGCAAAAGCAAGGGACTAAGCAACTCAGTGATACTCTGTCTCTAAATAAAATACAAAAAAAAGGGCTGGGGATGTGATTCAGTGGTTAAGTGTCCCTGAGTCCAATCCCTGGTACCAAAAATAAAAGAAGAAGAAGAAGGAGAAGGAGAAGAAGGAAGAAGGAAGAGGAAGAGGAAGAGGAAGAAGAAGAAGAAGAAGAAGAAGAAGAAGAAGAAGAAGAAGAAGAAGAAGAAGAAGAAGAAGAAAGATTGGACTTGAAATCTAGAATCTTTTGAAGGACTTGAAAAGGAGGCCCAGTGGAGGAGGAAGTCAAGAGAGAAGTGACCATACAGACAGCACATGTGCTGGAAGAATCTTTTTAGAAAAATAGCTTATTTGAGTTTTTATTTAAAATATATTACCAGATCATTGCAGAGATAATACCTCATACATTAAAAACATAAAGAAAAACACAAAGAATAAAATGTAACCTTTCAAAACTAGATGACTTAAGAATTTTTTTTTTCCTAAACAAATAATAGCTCTCATCCCTAAGGAATGTTGCCACTTGCTTTTAAAGAAAACAACAACAACAACAAAAATACACTTTTCTTCCTAACTGCTATGCTTATTATCCTTTTAGATTTATTGGGAGAGAGATTTTGTTCCATTAATCCTTTATATATTCCCTGCTAAGGGGACACTACTAACCAGCATTATTAACTCTTCATTAAAAACATCAAAACTTTGCAATTGTTTATTTGCACTTAAATATAGCATGCATTTTTGATGTGTAGAAATTTTAAAATATTAATAAGTTAGTGTTTTATTTTGCATTTGCAATTACTTTGGTTTTATTTTTTTTTACTTAGAAAAATATTGCATATCTAGAGATTATAAAATTACCTGAAGTTTTTCTAGTTTCTCCAGGGCTTCATAAATTGATGACCCAGCCCATCTGGAATTTAGTATGATATGTGACCTCCTTGGAACACCCCTCTTTTGTCCTGAGCAGAGAGAGGTTGGCATGGTCTTAAAGCCTTGATTCTTTGAATGTGGTATGCTGCAAAAAAAAAATTTAATGAATGTTAATATAATGCTAAAAAATAAAATGATACACTGCACACCAACAGCAGCCTGCTGTGTTCTACAGAGACAGTTTAAAAGTAGAATGGCCTCACCAAAATCAGTAAGTATCTGCTAGAAATATTTGCAAGCTCAAATACTTAAAAATAAAAAATGTGAAAGGAACCTCCAAAGTACTCTTCACCAACCATGTCATTTTGGAGACTGGCTTAACATCTCAGCTTCGGTTTCACTTCTGCAAAATGGCCATAATCATACATTTCGTGAAAGACCATCATTGATATGGGCTACAAAGTGTACAGAGAGGTCACCATGGGGATTCACAGGGATTCAGATAGAGCTATGGTATGTTCAAAGGCATAGGCTCCCTCTTGGTACTTCTGAAGTGCACATATTTACACTTTCACATTTACTGTGCTACATTCTACATTTCATTTTTGTTTCTTCTCTGTGGCTCCCTTTGGATTGACAATCCTTAATGGCTGAGCTCCCACTGTGGTACCCAAGTACAGAAGGCCCTCAGATAATTTGTGATGAATGATAAATGACTTTACAAAGAATAGCAAAGAAAAATATCAATAAGAGAATACATTTGAAGCAAATACCAAAAAAAAAAAATATTAAAAATCAAAACTATGGAAGAAACAGCCTGCTGATACTTATTTAAAAACACAAATACATTAACTACATATCAATTTATGTAACATTCATCGTATTGTTCTCTTTGTGCCACACATAATAAAAACTAATGGATTTGCAAAAAAGGAAAAGATCTGCAGAGTGATTAAGTGAAGCTTACAAATTTCAGTGGTAAGAGAGAAAATCATTAACATGAGATGCTTGTGGACCTCCCCTTATCTGCCACAGATAAAGGCCAACCGTGCTCTGAGTTTGCCTTCTCTCCCAGTGCCCTCCGGAGAAGGTGTGTGCTCCATTTGGCTTGCTCCATGGATTTGAAGCATGAAATACAAGATGGAGCAAAGAAGAAACTGGACCAGAAAGTAGAAAAGGATTAAGTGGGGCAGACCCTGAGTGTTAAGAGTTGGGTCACTCTGCAGAGTAAAGCTGGAGGTGGGTCGGCAGGCAGGCCGTCCTACTTTTTAACATACTCAGGAGTAGAAAGAAATCACGAATCCCCCACATAGCTATGATTATTTACACTTTTATGAATCTCATTTGAGGTAATTCCTAGGAATTTCAGGTAATTTCTGGCACCACCGCCTTTTTGGTATGAGCATGGATGAGGAAATCCCAGCTCTCATGCCATTTTACCTGCAGATCATTGGATGTGCATCTCCAGTGATAAGGACATGATGTAACCTCCACGTTATCAACCTAACAAAGTTGACAAGTACTTACATCATGTCCAGTCCCCTGCGGTTTCCATAGTCTATCTCCATATCCAAAGTCCCTACTATCCCTAAAATGGACAGAAAAGGACTATTTGATGGGGGTGGAGTATTTTTGGAGAACAAGACACTTTGAGGGATATGGGATTTGAGGATACGAAAAGCACATAGAAATGGAATTCAAAACATTTATGAGTATTAACATTGGGTCTTCTTTAAGAACTCTAAGGCACACATAAGAATTTGGATTCCTCTTCGTAATTTTGGGCACTGTAATGTACCCCCAAATAATCTAGTCAGTCATGAATTCTACAGAATTACACATCAATACAACCTAAGGGAATTAAGACACCAACTAACCAAAAATATTCTGTATCGAGTATGAAAAAAAGGTAATAAACCATCACAGAAAACAAAATAAGCCATTAAACTTCACAAGAAAAATGTCAAATCCTTCAGGGAGTTGAACGGTGCCCTTCTCCTACCCCCTAAAAAAGATTTGTTCACATCCTGATCCCCAGAACCATAGATATTGCCTTAGTAAAAGGATTCTTTGGAAATGTAATTAAGAGAAAGATTTGTGATTAGAAGATTGTCCTGAATTATCCATGTGGACACATCCTTATAAAACAGAACTACAAAGGAAAAAACACACAGAGGAGAAGGCAACGTGAAGATAGAGCAGAGATGTGGTCACAAGTCAAGGGATGCCAATATCACTAGAATCAGGACAAGACTCCAGAGGGAATATGATCCAGAGGAGACCTTATTCCTGACCTCTGACCTCCAGAACCATGAGAGAGTAAGTCTCTGTTATTCTGAACCTCCAAGTGTGAGGCAATTTGTTACAGCAGCCATAGGAAACTAATACAAACTCAAAGAGAACCATGGAAAAATAGAGGAAGAAGGGATAGAATGCAGTCAGTGCCTTTCATTGGAGAAATGAAGATGCTCAGTGGTGGCCAGAATAGGGAGAAATGGAAGAATCTAGATGAAGAGCAAGATCCCAAGGCAGGAAAGGTCTCCAGAGCCACATGAAGACTGAGCACTCCTAAAGCCATGTAAGTGGCCCTTGAGCAGATAATACATAAGAAAGAGCAAGAATAGATGCCTTCAGAGGGGAAAGAAAGAATAAATGACCACCACGAGTGCTCATCCCACTTGGAGTTAAACAGGTGTGCTATGCTCCCTGCATGAAAATCTTACAAACTGTGGGGGAAGACAGATGGTAATGAATGACATCACATCCATGAACACACAACCTTAGGCTGAAATGGAGCCCCTGCAAGAGAGGAGCCGGTGTTCTGCATGCTCTAAACCAGGGACATGGCAGGGCTTCCTGAGGAGCTACGGCTAGATGAGCTGAAAAGCCAAGAACAAGGTGGCTCTCAGGCAGTTCACCATTTATCAGGACCTGGGGCCACTTATTTTCCCTTCTAACCAAAACATAATGAAGGAGGTGGTAGGCGATTGCTGTATATCTAGAGATAAATGCTTATACAACCAGTTTTCTATTTTTTAAACCACACTCTTGGCCACTTCAATATATTAAGCTCCAAGGGAATGCTGTTGTTATTAAAGAGTACCATAGGATTTTTTTTTCCTATAAATTGGAGTATTCGAGGTCTAAGTTCAGTGAAAAACCTTATTTTCCCATGATCAACTAGCAAGTCTGAGACCTGCCAGTCTATACAAAGTCTGGTTACAATTCAATGAATTCAGCCCTGAAAACAGGTGAAATAGGGAAAGCCTCATGTCCCAAAATAATCTGGCATTGCTGTTCTCATGATCTGAAGGACCAGGTAATTTTCTGTTTAGATTTGGCCTGAAAATATAAAGGGAAAGTTCACATGGGGACACAGGTTCTCTTTGGCCTGACCCTGTAGGGATGTTTGCCTTAACCATACATTTTTATTGTCTAGTTAAATTTTGAGTAATTCTGTTGATGGGACTTTCAGCCCTGCCCATGGACTGTGATTCATTCCACCATCAAATTAACAGCTCTTGTGGAAAATATGTTTTCATGACTTGGCCAAAAATTTCCATGGCTTAATTTCATCCCTTTTTTTCCCAGAGAAACTCTTTGAACAAGTCCAATGATTGTGCAAATGAGAAAAGTCTTTATTTCCAGCTGTGGCAAATGTCTAACCAACGTATCCCTTTCCACATTCCCCAGCACCACTCCTGGGAGCCTTCACTTTCTCTCTGTGTCAGCTATCAACTTTTCCTCCAATGCTAAAGCTAGTTTTACAGTATCTTGAAACATCCAATTCCTACAATTAAAAGCCATTTGGCAAAAGGAAAAAATGCCTGGATTTTCCCTGCTCATCTAAGAACAGAGAGGTTTTACCAAGTTGCTTTCTCTCTTGCCTTTTTTTTTTTCTGTATGACAATAAAGTTAAGATAAATGACTTCATTATATCATCTACCTGAAAATCAAAAGAGCTCACTCTATTGAAATAAAATGGAACTATAAAAGAGTATACCCACAAGAGCACCAGGCATGAATTATATAGGTTTAAATGAGAATAGTGGAATATAGAATCAGGAAAGATACATCCACAGTATGTTAATAAATTATTTGCTCAATACTGTTGTACAATAAGCCATCCATAAAGTAAGTGGCCAGCACCAATAAATCTGTATTCTCATGTACATTGGTCCATAGGGCAACTCTACTTTGTGCCTGGAATGAGCCTGACTTGACTTTGGGACACAGATAAGACTCAGGCCTCCCCGACATGTCTCCCCTTTCATGGGGCCTGGTCTTCTCATGGTGATCACTAGAGCAAGAGCCAAGCCAATCACACAGGCATACTTCATCCTCTCCTCTCACAGGCTGTTGGATGTGACACCACATGGTCAATCTCTGCATCAAAGGAGCTAAGAAGTATACTCTGCCCACAATGGGAGGAGAGAATACTGCTGAACAATCATTCTAACCTTCCCATGTGGCCCTTCTTCCTCATTTCTTTACACAGCCCTTTAATATACATATTTAGTTGACTTAAAGATCAAAGATTCCAATTTCTGGAATATAAATTTTGTGGGGAAAAATATCTTAAAGAGGCAACTTACCAGTCTTATTCTGTTCAGAAAAATAAAAGGTCAAGGTTCCAGAAGATTCTGTGCCTGTGAGGGCTGGCTCTCTGCCTCCAAAATGGCGCCTTCTTACTGCATCCTCACATGGCAGAATGGGTGAACACTGTCCCCACATGACAGACAAAATGACTCCCTTCCACTCCTTTAATAAGGCACTGATCTAATTCATAAGGTTTGAACACTTGTGACTGAGCCATGTCCCAAAAGGTCTCACCTTTTCATTCTAGCACATTGGGTATTTAGGTTCAAATACATGGATTTGGGGAACACGGACATTTAGACTCATCTTGCAATTTTCTTATATCAACAGCAAACTATTTCACAACTATGGATAATAATGTCATAAAAGAATTTTATGAGCACTGACTGCATAGTAGGTACATTTCAGATTATTTGCATTCATTATATTTTATCTGAATTATTATTTAAATAGCCCTGCTTAGTGTCTTGCTACACATAGAATATTCTGTACAGAATTAATTCTGAAAAAAAAATGTCTTTCCAATTCACACCATTCAAAAAAAAAATGTTAGTCTAAAAATATTTTGTCATTATTTAATCAATTTAATTAGCAGTCATTAAATATCTCCAAGGCTCAGTTTTTCCAACAAAGCCTAAAATAAAGTACTATTCCCCTTTGGATAGTTTTCAGGAAAGTAAAGATTAGAAAAGATTAAGGGACAACTCAGAGCGAAGCTGATATGAACCTAGAAACGCCTAATGCTAACGTCAAGGACTTCTCACTGTATCATGTATCCTTGGGTAACACTGAACCTGGGCACAGTCGATCCTTCATTATGGTCTGTATCTTAAAGAAGAGAAGAAAGAAAAACTAAAAGGAGAGAACAAATGATAAAAGAAGAAAGTAAATGATAAACTTCCGGACTAGGAACACTGAACACACATGAAATGAATCTATACAAAGCAAACCAATTTCACCCTCTAAGCCTAGGAAAACAAATTTTATGCTCCCACAGTTGAAGAATCGGTTGGTACATTCTTTCATTCATTGAACAAACAGCACTATGTATTCACACAGATCCCTAGGAGGGAGGGCAGCTTCTGCCTGAGCACTATCTAGAAGTCCAAAAGGGAAAGGTGCTAGGGACACATAATGCCCACAGCTGGCTCTCAGGTTTATCAGGCCACCATTTTGTACAGATGGCCCCAAGCCCCTTTCCCAAGCATAGCTGTCCCCTTTCTGCACAGGTTCGGCCCTAACCTGCTTTCCATGCACATCCGTTACTGTCCCCACAACCCACCAGCACTCGGCTGCTAGGGTCCTTGAGCATGCACCCCCACCCACCTCTCCACCTGCTGTTTCCTCCTTCCCTCTCTCCCCAGCAGACTTCTTCTCATCCTTTAATGTCCAATCTGATTACCAGTTCTGACATGGTTTGGATCTTAAATGTTCCCCAAATGCCATGTGCCAAAGGGTTAGTTGTCAACCTGGGACAATGACGGAAGGTGGTGGAACTTCTAGGAGGTAGGTCTAATGGAAGGAGGTTGGGCCCTTGAGGATCATATTGTGACTTTGCCCCCCTCTACCCCCCACCCCCACTTCATAGCCACCGTAAAGTGAACAGTTTCCTCCTCCACCACACACTGCCATCATGATGTTCTACCTCAGCACAGGCCCAAAGACATCGATACCAAGTGCCCATGGACTGACCTCTGAAACATGAGCCAAAATAAACCTTTCCTCCTTTTAAGTTGCTTCTCGGGTATTTTGTTACAGCAATAGAAAGCTGACGAACACAGCTGCCCTCTGGCATTTTCCTAGAATACTCATGCCTTCACTCTACTGTCACTGCAGATAGGAGTGATAGTTGATTTTATGTGTCAACTTGACTGGGCTAAGGGATGTCCAGCTAGCAGGTCAAGTATCATTTCTGGGTATCTCTGTAGTGTTTCCAGAAGAGATTAGCATTTGAATCAGTAGACTGAGTAGGTCCACCCTCACCTATGTGAGAGGACTTTATCCAATCCACGGAGGACTGAAAAGAAGAAAAAAGGCAGCAGAAAGGCACGTTTCCTCTCTTGTTGAATTGGGATGTCCATTTTCTCCTTTCCTCTGACATCAGAGCCCCGGGTTCTCAGGCCTTTGGACACCATGACTTACACCAGTGCCTCCCTACCCTACCACCACCCCTTCCCCTGCTCCTTACTCTCCAACCTTGGAACTGAGAACGAATTATACCACTGGTTCCCCTGGGTCCTCAGCTTACAGACTGCTTCCTGGGACTGGTGAGCCTCCGTAATCATGTGACCAAATCCCTCCCGTAATGGAGCTCCTCGTTTATATTTATATGAAGGTGAGGTTCTGTTTCTCTGGAGAACAATGGAAAAACCAGGCACCATGAAACACTTCTAGTATGGCAGGTCACAGGACCAACAACCAACAGGACCATTCCCACCACTGAATGTTGACCTCCTCACAAACAGGAAACCTCTTATGAACCGTTCTTATCACCTTATTGTACTTGCCCCAAATTTAGTAAATTAGACCATTGTACCTTCTTATAACTCTGATTGGTTTTTCCCTTGCTGGCAACTTGTTGAGGAGAAAGAGGACACGTGTTTGCTACACACAGAGGGGGAAACAGGTAGTGATGAGGACTTTTGCTTGTTTGCCTGACTTATTCCCACCCTCCTACATACACGCTGCCCCACACTCAGGAAGAACGTGTGTATGCTCTGACCATCAGGTGAGGCTAATTGGGGGCCACTAATAGGACCGTGTACTTGAAGGTGGAACCAGACCTCAGACTCAGCTGGCTGCTACTATGAAGCTAATAAGCTGAAACCATGGCCAGGAAGAGAGCCAGCATCTCATCCAGGAAGAGAGCCAGCATCCCAATCCAGGAAATATAAAGTGTATGTATAACCAAAGAATCAATGACCAGCTGCCAGGCTAAAGTCTGAGCACTGCAAGGGCGGAATAAGGACTTGGGTGCAAAAGAGAGAGCTCAGACAACTCAAGAAACATCACCTCTTCCGTGTGGTCCCTTTGAGATGTCAGAGTGCTGGAGTTTCTTGCCTTTGGAAGGAAATGCCAATTGGACCGGCCTCTATGAGACCACTTTCAGCACCCCACGACCATCTGTGGATCTGCTGCCCCCTTCATTTCTGAGTTACTTGGGAGTGCAATTCAAGTCTGCCACTACTGTCTCTCTATCACTAGCACCTGATGTGGGGAGTGGGCTGTCAGAGAAGAGAAGGAAGAAGAGAAAAAGGAGACAGGTTAGGGAGGGAGGGTGGGGGGAAGGGAAGGGACATGTTCCTCAAAGTGAACATGGTTATAGAATTCCTGATCTCCACCACCACCCCAGCAACAAAGCAGTTTTTCTTCCAGGGTTCTGCATATTTTCTAAGAATACCATTGACTACCTTGCTCCATGGACCAAAACCTAGCCATGACCTCTTCTTTCTCTCACCACTCACTTCCAACTCACATGCCTACTTCTCCAAAGTAGAACACAAATCTAATGGCTTCCCATCGTTGTCAGCACCCACCCTTACGCCAGGTCCCTACTCAAGTCCTGCAGTCAGAGGGATGTTTTCTCTCCATAAGTCAGACTGCAGCATTTCTCTGCTAAAAACCCACAAATTGTGTCCCATGAGGCTTAGTCCGAATCAGAATCTGTAAAGTGATCCTATATGACAGAGCCTGCCTGCCCTCTGACATCGTCTTCTTCTACCCCACCAGGAACACTGCCTTCTGACCACACTGTCCTTCACCGTGTCCCTTTTACATGACACACTTGTTTCCAGATCAAGGGATTTGAAGTTGAAAACCGTTTCTATACATGGCTGTCTCTGTTCAAAGTGTCAGCTTCTCAGAAAGGGCTCCCTGATGGCTCTACTGAAAGAAATGTACATATGCACACATGAGCACATACACACATATTCTCACACAGACACACTCAGTCACTCTACAGACACTCTCATACACACACACACACACACACACACACACACACACATGCACAGAGAGGTGCATACACACAGGTTTAAACCATCACAAAGTTAAGAATCAGTTAATTCCAGGCTGGTTCCTCCTAAACATGTGATGTTCTATTTGTCTTCCAAAAATGCAGTATCTACTATAATTTCTCAAGTCCCATGCATCCATGGAAATCTTTGCTTTAATTTAAGAGCTAGGAGAACCTCAGAAACAACAGTCATTTTTCATGTTTTCAAAGCAATCTATGGAGTAGTAGTTTAAGCTCAATATTCTCAGTCCCTCCCAGAAACTACAGCATGATACTCATTTTGACAGCCCGAATCCTACCACACTGAGAAATGCAGGCATAAGTAGAGGCACCTGAGAATTAACTGTGCAATTCTTAGAAACATGACAGGTCTTCTGGAGCCTATGAATCGCCTCCATTTAAACTCAAAAGCCCCATGACATGGTTCCCGGGGCCTGTAAACCCTGTGATACCAACCATAATAACTCCCCTGGCAAGAGCTAAGCTTCACTTCCTGCAGCCTGTAAAGGACCTTGCCTGACCTTTAATATCAATCAGAGCTAACATGTGCCTGTGAAACCAGCCCAGGCCTGCAGCCCAGAAAGCCCCAGCTCTGCCTGGTGACCTGGCGAATGCCACAGCCACACTCTCCCCAGGATGGGAGCCCCTGCAAGCCCTCGCTTTCTCCATCTCAGGGAGGAGGTAGGACCATGACCTACCCACAGGACCACGTGGAGACCAAGAGGGTTCAGCTCATGCTGACTGAGGAACTGTCTTCTGCCAAGTATGGCCCAGAGTGTGGTAAGGCCCAGCTCGGAGGGGCACAGACACCAATGAAAAATGAAACCCCAAATGGGTCATTTTTTTTTTTTACCAAGGTAATTCAGGTCTTATGTCAAAGCATTCATATCATAAATATCTATAATTTGATAAAGTTGTATTATGCTGCATTCAATATACCTAAGCTAATAAAAATGGAAAATAGGTATGAAAGAGAGACCTTAAGCACTTATAATAAGAACTAGTGGGTTTTAGGTTTCATCTTATCTCACAAATGTTCTGGGAAAATCCTTTGCAGGTTTTGTCTCATTCTTTCCCTTTCAATTCATCTCCAAAAATTGTCTTGAAATACTACAATCCTGTTTTTCCTAACTATTAAAATTCATCCTTATTAAAATTTTTGATTACACGTATTAATTGTGCATACTAATGGGGTACAGTGTGGTATCGGAACACATGCATACAGTGTGCACTGATCGAATCAGAATTATTAACATTTCTATCTCCTTATTTCTTTATATTTGAAGACTTCAAACTCCCGTCTTTCAGATAGTTCTTCATAAAGCATGTACTAGCTTCTTGGGTCCTGCAGAACTGTGTCTGTGTCTTGGTACCCATTGTCCAACCTCCCTTTTCTCCTCCCCCACACCCTTTCTAGCCTCTAGTAATAACTATTCTATGGTCAGGTTGATGTTTTAGACCCCACACATGAGAAAGAACATGCCATATTTTTGTCTTTTGCATGTGGCTTATTTTACTTAACACAGGGTTCTTTAGTTTCATTCATTTTGCTGTAAATGAAAGGATTTCATTCTCCTCTATGGTTGAATAATACTCCATTTCCAATGATAATTTCAATAAGTTGTGAGCATGTAAATTAAATGACAAGAGAGGGGACTGGCATACAGAAGGTGCTTGGTAATTGTTCATCTTCCCAGAGATTTATGAATTGTAGAACTAAGCCAGTGCTGGGGTGACCACAGGACCATTGGGTCTGGACAGAGCCAGTTAGAATTATTGTTCTGGAGTCTGATTAATAGTGTCATTTCTTTGTGGGTAAGGGGGTACTGGGAATTTAATCCAGGGGTGCTCAACCTCTGAGCCACATCCAAAACCCTTTTTATTTTATTTATTTTGAGACAAGGTGTCACTAAATTGCTTAGGACCTCAGTTGCTTGGCTGGTCTCCCACCTCAGCCTCCCAAATTACTGGGATCACAGGTATGTACACTGTGCCAGAAAACAGTATCTTCTTTACCACCAAAATTGTACCAGGTAGAAGAGCAAACTACATGGTCACCTCAGCCCATGCT
Organism: Marmota flaviventris; assembly: GCF_047511675.1. Lineage (NCBI taxonomy): Eukaryota > Metazoa > Chordata > Mammalia > Rodentia > Sciuridae > Marmota > Marmota flaviventris. The sequence continues at coordinate 9,310,983 of NC_092504.1, forward strand.
CCCATTTTTGTGAAAGACAAAATGACAGCCCACAGAGAAAAGCAGATGACCATATCTAGTAGTCATGCCCTGACTCTCTTGCTCATTTTTAAAGCCCCAGAGAGATTCTGGAATCCATAGCCTCCTTTCCTCTCTTGGCTCTTTGGTCCTGGCCTGAGCCTCCTCCTGGACATTCTGTCTGTGCAGGACCATCAGAAACACCAGCTTCTATTTTCTGAAGTAACTTTAATCATTGATAATGTGATCTACGCATTTAAGCAGCAATTCATGTCAGTAACGTAATCAAGCTGTGGTGAGATTTATCAGTTATTTAGATTTAGAGCAACCTCAGGCCTACACAGGCTGAATAATACAAAATTTTTGGATATTAGTAAACAGCACACTCGGCCTTTTCAGCACAGATGTAAATTCCACTGCTTTCATTATAAAAAGTCTAGTACTGGGGGTGGCAGGACATATCACGAAAATTCAAGAATCAAGTACAAGTACGTAGGGAGCTTTGTCTTGGCAACAAAGCTTTGAAGAAAAGCAAGAAGAAACAGAAGGAGTGAGGGAAAAAAAGGACATTACCTCAATTAGTCCTTGGTAACAGCACAAAATAGATATGATCATTTCCACTTTCACAGGTAAAGAACCAGAGGCCCTCACCTTTGCCCAGAGTGACGGTCTTTTGACGTGATAGTCTTTGATGTGTCAACATGTCTAGGGTTACAGACCCAATTTATCCCATCAAACACCGACATAGGTATTTATGGGATGATATATCATAGACATCATTAAGGTCTGTGATGGGTTGGCTCTTTATGTAAGGCAGAATGTCATAGCCAACCTGAGTGAGCCTGATTCAATGAATTGGAACATCGTAAGAGCCGAGCTGGGACTCCCCTGAAGAAGAAGATGTTCCACTGTGGTCAGCAGCACTGGCTCCTGCCTGAGGGGTCCAACATGGCTTCCTGACATCCCGCCCTACAGATTTCAGATTTGCCTCAGCAGCCCTGACAAGCACAGGAGTTCGTTACAATAAATGAACTATATCTCTCCTACTGGTTCTCCTTCTGTAGCTGAATGTGTCTAACTCACCACGCTAAAACATAATATAGCCAGAGTTCACGTTTAGCCCCGAAACACCATATTCTTGTTCCCTAAGGTGATTCTCTAAACGTCTAGAAGGTGTTTCTTTCAATGTGGGGAGTGTTTCTCAATCTAACAATAATGGCATACTTGTATCAACTGCTGAGATAGCACTGCGTTTACTGATCAGATCAATTGTGTGCAAAAGACTAAGCTGAGATGGGGAAGAGGTGAGAGAAAGAACAGGAGAAGAAGAAAAGGAAAAAGAGCACAGAGTCGTGTTTATTATTTACCATGTACCCGACATTGTTAAGAGTTTTCACATGCCTTGTGTGATTTATTAGTAGTAAATTATTCTAACAGTCCACAGATCATCACTCTCTCCCTGAAGTATACATGGGAATATATTTTCCCACCTATAACTCTGGACTTAGACACATGAATTTCTTTGATATTGAGAGGTGAACAAATGTGGCCCAAGCAAGCACTTACCGCCCTGTGGTGTGCTCCGCAGACCTCCATCACCTCGCTGGGAAATACACTGTGACTGTCCAGTGATCCAAGGAAGAGGAGGGGCCCATGGAGCTGACCTTATCTTAACCTGTACCTTCTCACCAACTAGCCAAGAAAATCTAGGTGAAATAACCCTAGCTCACCTGCAGACATGCAAGTTTTATACGCCACTGAGATTCTATGTTGCTTGTCATCTGCCAATCAATACCTGACCAATACACTAAAATAATGAAAAGAGAATAATTTCTACCCATCAACACTACATAAAGAGTTTAATAGTCTTTATTCAAACGGTGAATCCAAGATCTACAGATAAAGTTGATAGGGTAATCTACATGCTTATAAATCTACTTTTCAGGAAACCATGGTCTCCTTCAGGCTACATAACTAATAGACGGATGACAGATTAGTCCACTTTCCACTGCTATGGAAAATGCCTTAGGCTGATCTTGTAAAGAAGAGTTTCATCCAGATTTCAGTGTGGGAGGCTGAAATTTTGAGCAGCACAGTTCCTGCTCTTGCAAAATCCCACTGACCACTTCACATGGTGGTCAATGGCGTCACAATGGAAAGACGTATGGAAGAGGTCATGTGGTCAGACAGCAAGAGAGAGAGACATGGGGCCAGGTTTGCTCTTTTATAACAACTTCCCATTGAGGGAACTAACTTTGATCCAACAGGAACTCCCTAAATCCCTTCAGAGGACAATGCCCCCAGTGACCTAACTCCCTGCCACTAGGCCTTACCTCTCAGAGGTCCCTCCTCTTCAGAACGCCACTCTGAGGACCAAGCTTCCCCAGGCTTGAGGGACAATCCACATCCAAAGCATAGCAGATGGAGCCAGAGTCACACACGTGAGCCTTACTTACCACGCGGCTCTATGTAGAGAAGGGGTCTGTTTGGTACCACAGAGGTTCTCACCCCTTACACACAACACAGATCTAATGAATCTCCAGTACCCTCCTTGCTGATATATTATTTAAAATATGTACGCATTTTTGTCCCATGTTAACTAATGAAAGGATTTATGCAGTAGCCAAAATCCCAAGTTAGTACATTCAAACCCCAAACCAATAGGATACTAAGGAGTTGCTGCCAAGGTAAGGGGGATCTCAGCAGGCTTTACACCCACATGTCCCCATCCTAGAGTCAACCACAGCAACTTCACTTTTAATGATTTTTACACCTAGGGACTCTACATAAAATTCCACTGGGCTAGGAGAGAGCTCCTGGGCAGCCAGCCCTGCAGCAACCTCATAATGAAAATCTCTAAAACATATCATTGAAACTAAAACTACTGCTTTTATCCTGCACTTCCTAACCTCCCCAGCCCCATCCCCAGAGGCCCCCACCACCATTCATCCCCAGTTGAGTAAGGCAGCAACCTGGGAGCCACCTTGATCCCTGTTTCACATTCCCATCACACCTGTTTCCTAAATAGGTGACAGATCGCGCCTTTCCATGTGGACTGCCGCCACCCTTGTTCTGACTGCCAGCTTCAGTCTCTATCTCTCCTCCACGCATTCAGTGAAAGACAGACACTGAGATGGTTCCCAGGTATCTCTACCTCCTGGTCACATCCCCTCCCTCGTGTCATCTCATCTCCTTGAGAGGCTTGCTCCTAACCATCAGAATGCAGCAAATGTGTAGGCTGTCCCTTCCATGAATAGGGAACATGAGATTCTGATCTCCATCCTGCTGGGAGACCCTCTCCTTTGCTGGTTCACATGAAGCAAACCAAATGTTCAAGCCAATCTATGAAAAAGCCAGGGCAGCAAGGACCCAAGAGTGCCTCCCAGCTGAAGCCAGCAGGAAGCTGGTGTCCTACATGCAACAACTTGTGCCGAGTTGAATCTTTCCAAAAACAACATGAAGCTGGAAGCAGACCCCTCCCCAGCTGAGCTTCCAGATCAGAACTCATCCCTGGTCGGCACTGATCACCACCTGGTGAGAAACCCTGAGAAGGTGGCAAAGCCATGCCTGGATTCCTGACCCACACAACCTGTAAGACTATAAATGTAACTTGTTTCAAATCACTTCATGGTGATTTGTTACAAAGCAACAATGGCTAAAATGGCTCTCCAAGGTGCACATGACACCATAGCCCAATGACAGCTACATACAGATCCGACCATGTCTTCCTCTGGTTCAACTCTTCCTTCAATGTCATAGAAATAAAAGAGCGGCATCCACTGAGTGCTCAGTAGGTGTTGATCTTTCCATGGGCTATCATGTAACCTACACAGGGACCCAGCAAAGTGGGGCTGTTAATGCCCTTTTGTAGATAAGAAAAGTGGGGATCAGGAACTTAGTCAAAACAGCAAAGCTACGAAATGACTAAGTCAAAACCAAAATCACCTGTCTTCAAAATTCTTCCTGCTGCACCATGGTCCATAAACCCTAAAGCACCCCCATGCCCATTGGAGAGATGCCAAGGCCAGGAAATCTGGAGCAGGTGAACCTTGAGACTTAAGAGAAGGAAAAATTCAGTGAAATGAGGGAAAGGAAAAAATTGGGATATTTCTATACAATATCTGATTCAGGGCTCTATGGATTCCTTGTTTGGGGGCTGCACTGTTGTAGAGGTAATTGCCTGAAAGAGATCCTCTCAAAACACAGGTCCAGGCCCTTACCCTACCCCATCTCAGTTAAAGAACCCCTGGTAGCGAAGTATGCTCCACTCTTATCTCACCATCCAATACACACACACCCCTCCTGAAGTATCCCATTAGCCTCACAAATCCCCTCTATTCCAGAAGCTGCATCAGCCTTTACAGACCAAAAGGGCAGAGGAGAAAAGCTCAGAGAAACCTAACCAGGACATTGAGGTGTTACAGGCGTGTTCTTAGAGAGGAGCTCTGTGATAAATGGAGCATGATTCTCTAAGAGAGAAAAGAGCCAAGAAGTCAACCTCTTCCTCCCTTCAGATTTATGAATTTTCCAGCCAGAGGCAAAAGCATCACTCCATCAAGATCAAAGCTCAGAAAGGTGAGAAGAAAAGCAAGAGGACCAGAGATTCCCTGGGGATGGAAGTATGTCTGTTTTATGTAACATACATGGTCTGTGTTCTAGAGAGCACATTGCATAGGAAACCCATTTAATAGTCCTCATAAAATAAATACTTCCTTTACATTAAAAATACAAAAAGATGGATATGCTCCTTGCCTGGACCGTGTGAAACAAAGGTTAAAAGTTCCACTGTGTTTTTTGCTAGTGGAAAATAACTTTTGATTCTTCAACCCAGAGCCCAGATTTTTCCTGGAAGAACCAAACATGGAGACTTTGAGTATTTTCAATATTTGAGCTGCCACAGGCTATTGCATTAAGGTACTTAGTGTACAAGAGTGTTTCTAGTCGTTCAAGGCAAATTAGGCTACAAAGACAGACTTTAAGGATAATAACTGTACCATAGAGCCTTAATAGTTTGCAGAACTCTGTGATATGTGTTCTGGAAGACTCTGCATAGATAGCACATGATTCACAAACTTACTAAATCTCCCTTTTTAATATTTGCTATTTGGTGTGATGGTCATTAAAGGAAAGCTATTAGGCAATGCTGTGATTCTGGAAAAAGAACAAAGTCTGGAAGAAACCAACATCTCAGTTCTAAGAAAAGAAACACAGAAAAAGAAATGGAAATACCAAAGGGCTGTGCGTCTCATGATGTACGTTTCAGCCAAAAGCCGACATGTGCAAAGGTCTGTTCAGTCTGAGACACACCTCATTCCTCAGCATTTGCAGAATTTCAAAGGCTGAACAAAGACAAAATAGAGCTTCAAATTCCAGGAGATAAGGCACTGAACTAGGGGTTGAAAGGTATTGCTTCTGACATAGATGCTTCTTACTTGTTTGTAAAATGGGACTGACTATATTGGCAAAATCACCTGTTTGTATGTCTAATCATTCACTTTGATCATTTTGATATGCCAGGAGTTGGGTACAAAGTTGAATGGATGAAGGGCCCCTCCCACCATGGGTTCCAAGTCGTGAAGGGAAGATGAGACACACAAGGAAGACAACATTGTCGAAGAGGGTGCTCAGAGTCATACTGAGGAACCAAGCAGAGGACACAGTAGGATTGGCTGCCAAAACTTTAGAACCAAATCTGTGACTTTCTTTCTCACAAAGCATAGAATGTTATGCCAACCCCATTCCTGGTACCGTCTGCCATTCTTAACCTCTGTTTTCTGTTTGCCTGAATTTCCCTTTTCTTTTTTTTAATTGTAGCTAGTAATTTTTCCTACTCTTTGTAAATCCTTTCTTAAACAAAAAAGATTGTAAGTAAAGGAACACATGGAGGCCTTAGAGAAGCTTTCATAAATATGTGCTTAACTATTAATATCTGGGGTACACTAAGAAAGGTGTAAATTATTAACTGCTATACCATGCAAAGAATGTATTATTCTTGTGGTGGTGATGATTATTATCTTAAGTAAAATATTTTTATTCATATCAACACGAAATGTAAATTTACATAAATCTGTTGTCACAAAAGACATAACAGTGGTTCTAAGCTATAATAAATGATCTATATATGGCCAGGACTCAGTAAATTGGTAGCATGCACTGGCCATATGGCTCAGCCCCGCAACTGGGGCCCAGAATCCTCCTGTGGCTGACCTGAACACTTAACAGGGGAGCCTGCTTAACTGGCACCTATGTCTCCTCAGGACATAGTCCCAGACCCCAAGCTCTGACCTGTCTCTGTTCTGATCAAGGACCTTCAGAAACCTCTCCCTGAGAAAGAAGTAAGCGATAGTGGAATAGAGACTCACAGCCCCTGACCACCCAAGGATGAGCCCTTACCTCACCTGTCAGGAACCCTTGTGCAGTGACCAGCATGGGCTCAGAATTCACTCTGTGAGTGCTTACCAAATCACCTCATCTGCCCCCTACCCAAATCTTCCTTCTTTTGTATAGCTACTTGTGTAACAAATTACAAGGATGAAATCTTCAAAGAGAAGAACCAAGCCTGGGGATACAGCTCCATGGTAGAGCTTGTCTAGCTACTCAAGGCCAAGGCCATAGATTCAATACCCAGTACTGCAAAAAAAAAAAAAAAAAAAAGGAGCACGGAAATCCAGTATTATGTGGAGAACAATAGACAGAAACAGCGCCATCCAGTTCAGAGAGAGAAGAAAGGCCAGAGGGCCACATTTCATTGCTCAGCCCTCTGAGAAAGAAACAGCATGGGGTGTCAACCAATGAGTTTGAATTCAAATCCTGACTCCATAACCTAAAATTCTTGTGATACTTTGTGTCTGGGTAACTTTGGGGCTACTGTTACAAAATACCCGAGAATGAATGGCTTATAAACAACAGATACATGTTGCTCAGTCTGGAGGCTGCCAAGTACAGATGAAGGTGCTGGCAGATTATCTGAAGAGGACCTGCTCCTCACAGAGGGTAAAAGGTCAAAGAAATCTGAGGCCTCTCTTATAAGGGCTCTAATCCCATGGATGAGGGCTTTCTTTCTTGACTTAGTCATCCCCAAAAGCACCACCTCCTAACGCCTTTAGTTAGATTTCAACATAAGGAGACACAAACATTCATATCATAGCATTTCAAAAGTCTCTGGACCTCTGTGACCCTATTTTACCACTAAAACTGCGACCGTTAAGACCCAGCTCCCAGGACTGCAAGAAAAGTCAATGATAGTGTTTGTGGACCACCCTGCCCAGGCCTAGAACACAGCAGTCACTCAGTAGTGGCGGCTTCCTTCCTTCTCCCAAACGAGGAAACCAAACTAATCCCATCCTTCTGTAAGAGAGGGGAAAAGTCGTATATGAAACAAGCAATGTCAGGAAAGAGTGAGTGGGTTTGTATAGAGCCCCGTGACTGCTCGTTGAGGTATAAAAAAAAATTCATGTTTGCACCCAAGGCAATTAAGTGGCCAATCCCCACAGACATCCATCTGTGCTTTAGACATGGGAATTTATATTAAAATTTTAGTATGCTTGGGATATATAATTCTAAGGCAAAACAAGATTGAACCATGATGAAAAGCATGTCATTTTCTAAAAGTCAAACTTGAATGTATTTCCTAGCAGAGCATTAGTATATACCCCCATTCCCTCTCTTCTCCCTCTCTCTCTCTCTCTCTCTCTCTCTCTCTCTCTCTCTCTCTCTCTCTATATATATATATATATATATATATATATATATGACTTGAACCATCTGCTCTATTAAAAAAAAAGATATAATGAAAAGAAGTCCAATCGTAATTGGCAGTAAGAAAAATTGCATTCCTCCTGCCCTTTGCCCAGGCATACGGCCATCAAAATGTTATGCCATAAAATTTAATTTTTGAATTTTGAATGATTTACAGTGAAGCAGAACTTATAAATCAGAACAGTAACTATTGCTATGAACAGAGATGTATGTTTTTCCAAAATGTCTAGATGAAATACTTTGAAACATACTAAAATACCTGCACAGTTCTCCAGAGGCAGCCATAATTGAAGTTAATCATGCTTATTTGGACAGAGGGAAATTTACTGACACCTATGTACCCCCCCCTCCTTAAAATGGAGTAATCAAATCGTCATCATCTCTTCTGAAGGCAGTTAATCACGTCAATCTATCATGCCATTGCAACTGGCTTTGCAGTTGCTTTGCACCTGGTCACCCACCTCTTCTTTCAGGTCACAATCCCCAACCCAACAGCAAGCTCTCCACACCTGCCCACTTCTGTCCACCTCTCGTTTCTGTGCCTGCCTCCCCTCTCATCAGGACCCCTGTGGTACCCTCTAGTGAGGTGCCTCCATTGTAGGGTGTTTCAGTCACCACTTTTGTTGTTGGGATTCAAAGATTTGACAAGAACAATGTAGAGGAGGAAAAAATTATTTTTCCTCACAGTTTCAGAGATTCGGTCCATGGTCAGCCAACTCCATCGGTCTGAGCCCACGGTGAGGCAGAACATCATGGCGGAAGGGCGTGGCAGAGGAAAAGGGCTCAGGACAGGGCAATAGGGAAGCAGAGAGAGAGAGTTCTATTCACCAAGGACAAAATATAAACCCCAAAGGCACACCTCCCCAGGGACCTACCTTATCTAGCCACACTCTACCTGCCTACCTACCGCCCTGCTACTCCATATCAGTGGATTAGCCCACCCATTAGGTCAGAACTCTCATAATGTAATCATTTCACTTCTGAATGTTTTTGCATTGTCTCACACATGAGCGTTTGGGAGACACCTCATATCCAAACCATAACAGGGGACAGTAAAATAGCAGTGTCCAAAACACAAATTGCATCATGGGACAACCTTGCTTTGAATCTTCCAGTGCCTTCCCATTGTACCCACCTTCTCGTCCTAGGTTTTAGAGTCCTGCAGGAGTCTGGCCTGCCCACTCTGGGACCTTATCCCCTTCCAGTCTCTCCACACTGATTCTTTCTATTCTCAGATACATCATTTTGTACACAGCCCCTGCACCAAAATTTGAAAAATTCTAGATGAACCAAAAGAGATAGATGGATTTATACCTGTCCATCGATCATACAGGAAGTATAAACACCAGCACATTAATAGCCTTTATCTCTCTGGTGGATGGAGTTATAGATAACTTTATATTCTTCTTTGTACACAGCTATGTTTTAAATAATTAACTCAAATAACTCGTTTTCATTCAAAGATCCTATAGAGAATAGACATCATCCATATTCCACAAGCCTCCAAGGTTCAGGACTAGGACGTCAAGGTGTAATCTTACAAAAGACATCAAGGTTTGAGTCCTCAACTTCCCATAGAACAGGAAGGACAGAAGTCTTCATTCTAATTATCAACCCCATTTTGGCCAATCAAAAAAATTGTTGAATAGCTGTGCTTTCATCTCCCTCTCCTGAAATGTGCAAACAAGCCCTTGGAACAGAGACCAATGGAGATAAAGTGCAGCACAGCTTCCAAAACAGAAGTCAGAAGTACAGAGAGCCAGAAATTACATGAATCATTAAGCATCTGGTAATATTAACAAATACTTGAATTTTTAATCTCTCCAACTAGATCCCAAGCCCTATAAAGGCAAGGATCACATCTATCCATCTTATTTATTGGACAAATCTCCTCTGAGTGCCTGCTCCATGCATGCACTGTTAAGTGCTGGAGGCACAGCAGGGAAGAGAAAGTCAGCCCCAGCCTCACGCAATTGCACTATAAGGGAAAAGAAATGAATCAAAATGGTTCTAGAGAATAACAGTGATGCCAGAGAATTAAACCAGAGTAATGCAAACAACGAGGTGCTTTGAGTAGGGTGCCAAGAAACACTTCCAGAGAAGTCTGCACAACAGCTGAGACAGGAATGAGAAGGAGACACAGGCCAGGACAAGGGCATGGCTGGGGCCAAGGCTCTTAAGCATGGCTGACCTTGTGGTATGAGAAGAACAAAAGTAAAGTTGCAGGGACGGGCCACAGGGAGCAGCAGATGATGCAAGGTCCTGACCACCATGGTGAGGAGTTTGCCATTTTCCTAAATACAGTGAAAAGCATTGGGAGAGTTGGAGCAGGGCAGCAAAGGGGTCTGTGTGGAAAGCAGAGAGTGGGAGAGCAGTGTCCGAGACTGGGATCTCTGATGACTTCATGGCTGTGGCATGCTTGTTGCCTGGGAAAGTTTCTGTGTAAAGGTGCATTGGTAATGCCCTCCACCCAAAGGCTCTGTGCTAGAGTCGCATCAGCCTGAAACCTGATCTCAGGCACAAAGCTCCTAGGAATGAAGGAACTTTTTTTGCTAAGCAACCACAATGTTTCACCAGCTCCACAGCTCCTGAACCTGCCCAAGTAACAGTGACTTTAAACAGTGGACTTTCTTGAGAACTACACAAAACTCCTAACATTGCACATTGCAACTGTAGAATGTCACTGAGGAATAAGCTACATAATGTTGCTAACTCTGTAATGTGCATGAATATAAAGAACAATGCTGGCATAGTCTTTAATCTGGTTATTGAGACATATATAAATAAAGATGGCTGGTGTGATTCTTTAATTTTCCATCAGAGAGATCCCAACTGTTATCTCCTAATCTGCATAAGGTGAGTCTTTATTTTTCTAATCCCCCATCACCCCTCACTGGAACCTGCTAGTTTGGCCACACTGGTCGTGGCAAGTCTGATCTAGATTCTTACAAACACTTGGGCTGCCTTGTGGGGAGTGGATTAATGGACACAGAGAAAAACCATGAGGTGGGTTTGGCTAAGATGGTGAGGTCTTGGGATTGGATGGCAGCCTTGGAGAGCAGAGAAGGGAATGACTTCCAGATGACAGGTGGAATTGGCAGGATCTGCAATGGACTGGATGTGGAGGAAGTGAGAATAAGGAAAAACAGGAACTGAGGGTACTGGCAGGTTTGCAGCTCAGTCACATGTGTGTCCCCAGCTCCCAGCACAGTCCTAACACAGTGAGCACCTACTGATTGCTGAGGGAATAAATGGAGTACAGGATGCATGGACACCTGGGTAGAGTGCTCATGAGACATAGACCCGAGAGCAATTCTGGGGGGAAAGTGAATTAGGAATGGAGACAGCAACTGTCTTCCCTACTTCCTGAGTCCTCACTAGGCATCTTCCAAGGACAGCAGTACAGAGGACAGGATTCACAGGATTCAGGTAGTCTAAGTGCCAGTGTGAGATCAGACAGGACATTCACTTGCTGTTTGTCCTTGCATTATTATCTAAGCCTCTCTGGGACTCAGTTTCTCTACCTATAAATTAAAGTTATAACTATATCAACCTCATACTCCTGCCTCTGCTCCATACTATAAATGTGGCTGCTGGCAAGCCACTCAAACACTCTGAGCCTAGATTTCCTCCTCTGTAAGAATAGAACAGTGATTGGGTTATTTGTTTTTTGTTTGTTTATTTGTTTTGGTGCTTAGCTTTTTGAGTTCTTTAGATACCCTAGAGATTAGAGCTCCAATCAATAAATGGGCCAAGGAACTGAACAGACACTTCTCAGAAGATGATATACAAACAATCAACAAATATATGAAAAAATGTTCATCATCACTAGCAATTAGAGAAATGCAAATCAAAGCCACTCTAAGATTTCATCTTACTCCAGTCAGAATGGCAGTATTATGAAAATAAACAACAATAAGTGTTGGAGAGGATGTGGAGGGAAAGGTACACTCATATACACTTCTAGTGGGACTACAAATTGGTGCAGCCAATATGGAAAGCAGTATGGAGATTTCTTAGAAAATTGGGAATGGAACCACCATGTGACTCAGCTATCCCTCTCCTCGGTCTATACCCAAAGGACTTAAAAACAGCATACTACAAAGACACAGCCACATCAATGTTTATAGCAGCACAATTCACAATAGCTAAACTGTGGAACCAAACTAGATGCCCTTCAGTGGATGAATGGATTAAAAAGCGTGGTATATATACACAATGGAATATTACTCAGCAATAAAAGATAATAAAATCATGGCATTTGCAGGTAAATGGATAGAGTTGGAGAAGATAATGCTAAGTGAAGTTAGCCAATCCCAAAATGCCAAATGTTTTCTTTGAGATAAGGAGGCTGATTCATATTGGAATAGGGAGAGGGAGCATGGGAGGAATAGATGAACTTTAGATAGGGCAGAGGGGTGGGAAGGGAAGGGAGGGGGCATTGGGTTATAAATGATGGTGGAATGTGATGGACATTATTATCCAAAGTAATGTATGAAGACATGAATTGATGTGAATATACTGTGTAAACAACCAGAGATATGAAAAATTGTGCTCTATATGTGTAATAAGCATTGTAATGCATTCCGTTGTAATATATAAAATTTTTAAAAAAGAGCAATTATGTAGGTCTTGGTCCTCTTAGGTATTAAAATCTACTGTAAAGTTGCAATAAAATAGTGAGATGGAGATACTGGTATAAGAAGAAGCAAGTGGATAAATGGTTCATAGTGATGACCCAAGAAATAAACATACTCTATGTGTGTGTGAAAATAATAATAATAATAATAATAATGGAACAGTGACTACTACTACTTCTGTCACAGAATGATTGGAAATTAAAAATAAATAAATAAAACACACATGAGTACAAAAATAGTTTGTCCCCCTTCAAGATAACACAGAGTAGAGGACAGTGCCCCTGTGGACATCTGAGTCAGCAAAGCTGGGTGAGAAAAGGCTCTGCTAGGGACCAAACCAACCTCTATGGTGGCCTGAGACATAGGTCACCTTGCACATCCTCTCTGTCATAGCTCCCACAGGAGCAGGGCCATATCCCGCAGATGTCTGTCAGAATATAAAGAGAATAGATTTTAAAACTCCAACAAGGAGAAGCTAGAGAGCCCTGTGTGGTCTCTGGTGCAGCCTGTATGAAGAGCATTGCATTCTGGGCACTCCAGCACTAATTGAGGATGACGGGTTGGATAAATGTATTTATAGCTGCAAAACCCAGAGCTTTCTGGCTGGTGCCCCATCCTGCTCTCAATGCCCTGCACCTGAGGCCCACTGGGCAGGCTGGCGGGCAGGGAAGGAGGTACTAGAGAGCATGGAGGGCCAGAGGACCTGATATAAATCCCATCCAGACTTCCTTTACTAAACCCAGGAAATACCAGCCAATTTATATCTCATCATCTTAACCCTGCAGGTCTGGTTAATGGTTTGACCCATGTATTCTTTCCTTTTCCAAAATCTTGTCCCATTCCCTCTTAACTTGATTTACTCCCTCACTCCAGCTGCTGACTTTGGCAGCCTTTCCCACCCTCCACCGACCACTGCATGTGGGCACCATCCTGAAGGACTTCCACTGCAGCCGCGGGGCGATTGCTCCCACGACAAGTCCGAGAAAGTGCCCACTCTCACAACTCGGGCTGGAAAAACAGCCCGGCCCGGCCCCGCCTCTTCTCACTTTCAACACTCAGGCACACTTTGGGGCGCAGCATGAAAGGGCGGGCTAAAAGGGACTTGTATTTTTACACCGTATTTGAGTTAGCTGTTTTATCTGGACGTGGACCTGAACAGGGAAACGAGGGGGAGAGAGAGAGAGGGGCTTTATGAACTCAAAACCAAAATAGACCATTGAAGCAGAGCTGAGTGAAGTCACTGAATGTGCCGTGGAAAGCACTTTCAAGGCATTTTATAAATTTTGCACCCAGAAAACTGCCTCAGCCAAATTGGACTAGCAGCTTTCAGATACTCAAACTCTCCAGTTTTCTGTGATTTTCCTTACGGCTTAGGGACTTAAGAAAACAATGAGAACATGTCCTGAAAAGTGGCACACGCAGGTCACACAAGCTCCCTTTCCTACCAATGAGCCACAGAAACTATAGGCTCTGCAGAGGTGGCCTTCTCAGAGCTCTCCCAGCTGTGGCTTCCTGGTCTTCTTCCTCTTTTCGCTGTGGCCATTCACACTGACGGGCCCCATCACCATGGGCCTCTGCCTCCTGCATCTACGTGTGCTTCCCATGTGGCCTCATCATTAACCCAGACACCAAACAGCTCCTGGGGTGTTTTCCTGAGAAATCAACTCCACACAAAAGCGTCGTGAGTTTGGCAGGTTCCACAGATTCTGCTTGGTCCTTCTGTCTTGTCTCATAGCTCGGCCCCCTTGATGGAGTCAGGTGGCACTGGAGCCCATGCCTCTCACATCCGGGTACTCTTCATTCTCACTTCTACCTGCCCAAGTCCTCCCCCAGTGACGAGGGTGACTGTTCCCATCCCTGACACTCCTGAGTACTTACTTCATCTGCGTCCCTCCCACCAAGCTTAGCTCTCTCCGTCTTGGCTGAGACTGCTGATGTGTGCCAGGTGAACATCCTGGCCCTGGAACTCATCAGCCCACCATCTTCGACAAATAACTTAAACTTCCTGTACCTTGGTTTCCTGCACTGCAAATATAAATGAGAATATTAGTCTGATAGAGTCATATGGAAATTAACTGTAAAAATGTATGGAAAGCTCTTAACAGTGACTGGGACATTCTGAGTTTCTGAAAATAGAAGCTGTTGGCTTATTTATTGCCTAGTCATATAAGTACCTGAGTCGCACTGCATCTTTTCAACTATCTCACAAGCTTCTTAAAAGAAAGATTAATATATAATCTGCTCTCCTAACTCTCACCACCTCAGCCAGAATTGACCTGCACATACATGGGCCACGCACTATGCTGCTTACTTTGTATGTTTGTGATGGTCAGTCTCATATGTCAACGTGGCTAGGATATGGTACCTAAGAGTCAATCAACCCTCATTTAGGTATTTCTGTGAAAGTATTTTGTAAATGTGATTTATTTCTGTAATTGGTTATTTTGTTTTTGTTTTTTTTTTAAACGGTTATCCTAAATAATAGTCAAGTGGGCCTGATTCACCTGATTCAGCCAGTTGAAAAGTCTCCAGAGCAAAGATGATATCTCAGGAAAAGAAATCCCCCCAGCAGCCTGTAGTGCCTACTCTTGTTGAGAATTCCAGCAACCCTGCCCGGTGGCCACCCTATGCACTTCAGAGTTAGCCGGCCGGACCCCACAATACTATAGGCCAATTCTTTTCTTTGCAACAAATCTCTCTCTCAACTTATATGTGTGTTTCTAAGTATATACACAAATGTGCATGTGTATATGCCTACATCCCCTACGGATTTTTTCTGTGGTAGAATCTGACTGATACAATCTTAATATGCTTTTTTTTAATATCAGCATTGGTATCAGTGTGCGATGGGTAATTTTAGGTGTAAAGTTGGCTGGGTCATCTGACAGGATGTTTTATATGAACTTAACAATTGAAATCAGTAGCCCTGAGTAAAGAAGGCCACTTTTTTAATGTGAGTGAAAGAAAGTTGAAGGTCTGAATAGCACAAAAGACTGACCTCTTTCCAATAAAAGGGAATTTTGCCAGCCAATGGCTTTTGGACTGAACTGAAAGATCACCTCTTCCCCCAGTCACCAGCCTGACCACCTTTGGACATGACCTGCAGGATTAGCCCTTCCTTCAGTCGCCAGCCTACCAGCCCACCATAAAGATTTTATACTTTCCAGTTTATTATTTGCATGAGCCATTTCCTTAAAATAAATCTTTTTCTCTATATACATATAACCAATTGGCTCTGATTTTCTGGAGAACACTGCCTAGTACACAGTGTTAAAATGGGTATTGTTATTGGAATTGCTATGACCACTGGCAAGGGCATTAGTACTGGTACAGGCCATGGTATCAGTCCTAGCTTAGTGTTCACAATTGCATGCATAGGATCCGGATTAGTTGACACCCTGAAACTAGCTAGTGTTGAAGTGAGATGTCTTTGAAACCTGATTTCTAATTGTGATCTGTGAAATACAAAAGCCCACACCCTTTCTATCTCCCCATTCTGTAGCCCAAGCCCAGGGCCTTACAGCTGGAAGGCATTTGATAAATATTTATTCAGTTTAGCAAACTAGGAGATGTGCAACTCCAATTTCCTTGGAGTATGGAAAATTTAAGAAGACAGACACTTCACAGACTTTCGCTCCAACTGAGCATTTTCAGGAGTCCAAAGCAAGTCCATTAAAATAGTTTCCACTGGAGCAGGACAAATTCATGAAGCGGGAACGTGTTACAGACGAGAATCATCACACATACAAGCTATAGGTCAGGTACTAAAAGGATAAATGTTCTATGCAGGAAGCAACTGGAACGTGTTTGTTATGGATGAGCTTCCTGGTAGCCGGATGGTCGGCCAGCCTGAAGATGGCTGTTTTTACCCATCAGTAATAAATAGCCCCAGGAAACCGGCCTGTGATAACAGAGAGACACCCTGTTCATCTTAAGTCTCATTTTCTCAGTTTGAAGTGTTTTGAGGTAAAAACTTCCCCTTTATGTCAACAAGGTTTATAAGAATATTTAATTTATTATACACCATCTGAGGACCGAAGAGAAAACATCAGGATGATTTTTTTTCATGAAATAACTATATCCCAACCATCAAATTAAATTGAAAATGAGGTGTACAGACAGATGTTAGCCCTAGTCGTTGACAGATGCATCTTTCTCCTAGATGCAGAGAAGGCAAGAAAGGAGAAACCCAATGGCTCTGAATCACCTTTGCTGCCTTATCCAGGGGATCGCCTTGATCTCACCAAAGTGGGCCAGGCTACTCCAAGTGCTGCCATCTTTGAATATGATTCCTCCGGCATGGACACCATCTCCTCAGCCCTCCTGACTGTATCTAGAGGAAGCATATTTTTGAGAAATCAGGCTATGGTTTCAGCCACGATGAACATTCAAAAATCCTTCAAGATAGAGTTCCAAGATGGAGCAAATAAAAATGCAAATGATCTGTTTTATTCCCCATTGAACAAATTACACTGTTTGTATGCATGAATATGTAACAATGAATCCCACATTTATATATAACCATAAGGCACCAATAAAAATTATTAGAAAATAGTGAACTGATAAAGTTGAATATTACTTATTAGAAACACATATTTGAATTTCAAAAGGAATAGTTTTAGTTCATGTCCTATGGAACATTTTAGTCATTTTCTTATTGTAAATTATTTGTTGCTTATTTGAAATGCAAATTTAGCTGGATATTCTCTTTTTTGCCTGGCAATGCTCTCTGAAGTATGTTACCCTTGTCTCTGCCTGCCCTCCAGGAGTGCTACCTTAATTGCCACAAGAAGCTCCCCTGACACACTCACACATGCACACACACACACACACACACACACACTCTCATGCTGCTTCTCCTTCCTTCTCTGTCAGGTACCCTAGACTTACCTTTAGCACCTGTCTCCCCTCACCATCTGTGGGGAAGGGGATCTATTGAGATGATCAGAGTTTTGTTGCTGCAGCTTGAAATTTTCAGAAAGGAGGAGCTGGGTGATTAGGGCCGTGAACTTTTCTTCTCCCTCCAAGGTGAGTGGAGCCTGTGCATCCCTGGATCTCAGGAGTCAGAAGGTGCTTGAAGGTGCAGAGGTCCCTTGTGGCTTCGGTGAAAGTTTTCCCTGCAGACAGGGCAGACAGCTTTGCCTGGGATTTCAGGGAATGTCTTTGGAGGGAGGGAATGGTGCCCAAACTGTGGGACAGAGTGTGGAAGTGCCCCCATACTGAGAAGAAATTACTGAAGACACCTCCTAAGTGGTCTGCCTGCCTCAGCTCCTGCCCCCTGCACCCTCCCCCAACTTTAAAATGAAAATCAGATCACAGCACAGCACACCCCAGTCCAGAGTCATTTCCTGGCTTGCACCACATCTCACGCCATGCCGGGTCCCTGGCTCCTCCCAGCACACACACAGCACCTGCCTCATCATCTCAGCCTCTGCGTGGCCATTTCCCTTTGCCTGGGAATCTCTTCTTTCAGATACTCCCTGGATGCTTTATCCTGCCTTTGGGCAAAAGTTGAGTCCCACCCTGACCTCCTGCCAAAACTCTGTCCCACTTCCTCATTTTGCTTTCTCTGTGGCACCAAACTCTTCTAAACTTTGACGCAATTCACTTGTTATGTGTCTCCCTGGATCCTTGCCATTGTGCATGCTGGATTTCTAGGATTTTTCTTTTCTGTCAACACAAAGGTGGTGCCTGGCTTATAGCTGGCATTCAGTAAGTATGGCGCCATGGAGGAACCCAGAGATCTGAAGAGTAATGAGAATGTAAAGCCCCCTCTTTTCCAGTCCTGGGGGAGGTGGCAGAGCCTTTGAGACATGCAGACATCGGGACACGGGTATACTCAGGAGTTAACTGATTCCTATGCCTAACTGGGCACTAAATCAGGAACATTCCAAGGGGCCCACAAGTGATGTGACCCATTAGGGGCAATCAGTAAATCCACTGGGTTTCTGAAAACCATGCCATTCTAGAGGTGACACCTGAATGTCCTTAAAAATTCGAGAAAAGAAAACTGAGACCTAACAAAGATTGAGTAAAAGTGAATTTCTTACCAACATATGAGATAGTATCTTGGAGGACACTATCAGATTAAAATTGTCTGAGAGAAAATAAAAATATATGATAGGTCTTACAAAATCAATTAATAAATTCTGTACCATCTACATTATGTATCTATTAAAAGTACTGTGATGTGTAAGTAGTAAAAGGAGACTGTTCCTAGTGTCCTACTTACAATCAAAGTGACCCTCAGCAAGTTATCTCATTGAGCATAAATTCAATCAGGATGCACTGGGTTGTGCTGCAGGAACAAAGAGTTCCCAACCTCCATGTCCTGAAATCACAAAGGAGTGTTTCTTAATTACATTAATGTCCATCATGGGCAAGCAAGAGGCTTCTACTCACATCATCAGGAGCCCAGATGACCTGGCAGCCTCCTCATGCATTTCTGATGGCCATGCCTTGAGGGTACATGAGCTCTGAGTGGTTTTTGGTGGCACTCAAGTGCTTTGCCCCAGAGATGACACATGCCACTTTGGCTCATAGTTTATGGCCAGAAAAAGTCACAAAGTCCCACGCAAAACTAATAAAATCAGGAAGTGGGAAGATACCATGTACTTAGGAGACAGAAATCCAGGAAGTATTTGAAAACAATCCTAAGAGTTCCATAGGTAGGCAAGGGTGAAATGGGGCAATATAAAAGTTCTGGTGGTGCCTGGCATCTAAAATACACAGGATAAATGAAGACATGGTCAGATCCTGAGAGACTGTGGGGCAGGTGAGACTCATTCTGTGCTTAGTCTTTAGCTCAGTACCTACCAGACAATCCCTTAATGGATATCATCAGTTGAACTCTGGACACTTATTATGAGCCCATGACCTCAAAGACCTTTGGGGGACAGGAACATAAGCATAGATGACTTCAGCACAGCTCAACTCCCATGCCTACCCAAGCCTGTATCTCCAATATCAATAATGCCTTCTATGTTTGAGGAAAGGGCTCTTCCAGACCTTGGTGATACGAAGTGAAACCAACGGAGTCCACACCCACAGTGAACTTACTTCCCAAGGGAAGATGAAGAGGCAGACAGGAAGCACTTACACAAATATTTAAGACGACTTCCTCTCTTAGTGTTGATAAGTGTCGGTGCTGTGAAGACAGGGAATGACCCTCTGGGGTGTGGGAGGAGGCAATGTGTCTGCCAGTGCCTCAGGGGGACTGGACTGACATGGAAAGACATGGAAAGATCCGGAAAGTGAGGATGGCCAGACACTGGAATGAGATGTCCGGACTGAGAATCAGAAGGAAAACCAGAGTGACTGGATCCTAGTACAGAAGAGAAAGATCGAGGACAAGCGAGCCAAAGAAGCAGGCATGGTCTTAATGGCCAGGGTAAGGAACTGAGATTTCACTTGAAGCATAACAGAAAGAAAGTGCAGAGAAGGTGTAATAAGACTTAGGAAATAATCAATAGTGCTTTAGCCAAGATAAATTTGAAATGGCTATATTACATCTAAGCAAAGTCATCAAATAGTGATTGATAGCAAATCTGCAGTCCAAGGAAGAATTCAAACCTGAAATACAAAGATGAGCGTCATTAACACATGAAGTCAGAATGCATTTTCAGGAAACAACAAATGGCCTCCCTGGAACACCGGCTAGCCAAAAACATGTCAGTGTTGTTTAGATCAAATAATTAAGGAGATGTTCCGGTTGAGAAGACTTCTCTTGGGCATATCACTGCCAAATCAGACATGCTACTGTTCCAAATAGCAAATGAAGAACTTGTGAGAAGAAATATGAGAGATCAGTCTTACCATGAAAATGTAGAAACTCCAAAAGAGGGAGATTCAGTATTCTCATGTTAAACTGCATTAGTCAGGGTAAGCTGCATTTTGCTACAATAACAACCAACATTAAAATATCAATACTGGGCTGGGGTTGTGACTCAGTGGTAGAGCACCTGCCTTGCACATGTGAGACACTGGGTTCAATCCTAAGCACCAAATAAATAAATAAATAAATAGATTGTTATAGATGGCTATAACTTTAAAAAATTAAAAATCAATAGTTTAATGAAAAATATATATGCATGTATTTACTATATTGTCCATCAAGGGTTAGGAGAGGCTCCACTCATCAGAGAGAGACACTCTGGGCCAGGCAAATCAGAATCTCTCTGGTATGAGTCACTATCTCAAAGGCAGCCAGTTGCAGGGAAGAGAACTCAGAAGGGTTTTACATAACAGTAGAATATTTCCAGCCCAGAGGGTATACACACCCCTTCCAACCCACCTAGTCCTCCCTAGGCACAAAAGAATCAGAAAATATAATCTTAGTGGGTGCATTTCCCCCCTTTCTGCCTCTTACCCCTCTTGCCATTGTGTTTTTACCATAGGCAGCCCTCAAAACTTTCAGGATTAGAGCAATAGGGATAAGTAGTTCATGCTTACATAATCCATGATGCCATTAAATTCTTACTACAAACCTACCAACTCATTTTTATCCTTCCCACTGTTCACAGGTAGATATGGAGGCATAGAGACTGGGAGATGCCACATCTAGTCCACACAAGAGCCAAGATTTTAGGCAGGGCACAGCTCCAAAACCATTCTCATTCCTTCCACAACACCACGTGGCCATTCCTGGCCACCTATTTTCCCTTTAAAATGAGTGGGCATTTCCATCCTGGCCAAGTCAAAGAGGAGGGGAACATTTTATTTGAGTCAGAGAGAAAGAGTAAGTGTAGAAAGTGTTGAACTAGCTCAGTTTTCTTTGGTCACCTTTGCCTTCTGTCTGGGGACAGAAAGGGGATAAAATGCAGCATAGATAAGAGACCCTTGACATCGCTGGGGAGTTTGTGCTTATTTTTAAAGACCCTACAGGGATTCAGACATGTGTAGCCTGCCCAGTCTGAAACTCAGGTTTCATAGGGTCGATTCCTTTTGAACCATAAAAGTTTTCACTTGTCTGTCCCTAGTGCTATTTGTGGAAATATGATGTATCAGAGAGATCAGATCAGAAAATGATTATATATTCTTTTTTCAAATGGCCCAAATAAGCAGTCTGTTCTATTTCTTGGTTAGGGCTTGTGTTTGGTTATGTTTCAAGTTCCTGCCATCTGAGACTGAGTTCATGCAAAGCTTTGCACAAAGTTAGCTTTTGACCAGAACAAAGGAGCTTCCATGTTGCTCCAGGGATCTAACAGACTCTATATCAGTGTGCTGAGTTCAGTGTGTCCTATTTACTTGTGAAACATTTTCTGGTGCCTTATTGCAATTAGTCTTCACTCCCAATTACAATCTGAATCCTAAGAGATAAATTTGAATTTTTTATCTTGTAAAAGAGCATACTCAGCTTTCATTTAAAAAACCACTTCTGAAGCCCTAGAGGTACTGAATTATAAAACAAAAGTTTCCAATTAAACAAGACCCCAACTGAAAAGGACAGAATATAGCAAAAAGAAGCATTCAGTTATAAAACAATAGCTCAGAAAGAGTTGGAGCTACTTCTCTTTTCTTTCTTTGACCTGTAAGTGGGTCTTTTTAATTCCAATTTATACCTAATGCAGCAGAGCTAGAAACATGACCAGACTGGATGGCAACCTTCACCAAAGGCCATGATATTTCCTTTATGAGAAAGGACTCCACAGATGTTTGAGAAAAGAGAAATTATCTAAATACTATTACATCCCAGAGACTTAGCTTACAAAAGGGGGAACTGAGGCCCCCGGAGGTGAAGTGAAAAGCTTGTGCTATCTTGCTTGCTAGTTGCAGAGCCAAGACTGAACCCAAGTCCTTCATGAGAGTTGAGTAGACCCACCTCAGGGAAGGGCTTCACGTGAAAGATTAGCTCCCAGTTGTGACTAATCAGCATGTGGCTATGGGTAGTTCCCAGCTCTCTCAGCCTAGGTTTCCTCATCTGTCAAATGGGCATAGTATTAGTCACTCTAGGGACCTGGTGGGAACCTGAGAGGAGATTGTATTTCCCTAATTCACCCTCATGTTTCTGACATTCCAGTGAAAGCTAAGTGCACTTACAGGCAGCTGACTACATGTGCATTTCTCTGTCTCACTGGACTGAGATGGTCTCAGAGACGGGCCTCCACATTTTTCTTCTTGTATCCCTGAACCTGCATAAGTCCTATATGAGGCAAATATTTGGTGAATGAACCAATCGATTAAATGACACATACAAGTTGCCCAGGACAGATTCTGATACTTACAGACCACTTTACATATCTTCCCAGTTTTCTTTCAATTTTAACTTCAGACCCACTGCCATTCGCATTCTATAATTCTTTTCCAGATGTACAGCTATAAAATTCCATGTGCATAATTGATCAGAGGCTCTCTTACATCCTCTCTTAAGAGTGTAAGAGCATGTTTTTATTGAGGCAACAATTACATAAGCATTTAAAATAGATGAATCTAGCATATTCTTTTCATTTAGTAGTGCTCAAAATAGGTCAACCTAACATATGCATTTTTGAATTAACTAACATTTTTTTCTTAACAGTAATAAGTGACCTTTGCCAACCTCACATCTTCCACCCCCCACCAATTCTTCTACAGCTCTTCTGACCTGCAAGGTCATCTCTGTCCCTCCCTTCAATCCACTTCAGTACCACATGAAAGACTCTGGTTAAAGTGACATCCTCCAAGACAGATGGACTTTCTCTGAATTTCCATGGGGATCTCCATCTCCTCCTCACGATCTCCTAAATCTTTATACATTCTTTATGTATTTCTTTGTGTCCTACTCAGGTCATTTCACATGGGTCTCACCTATCAAACTAGCTTCTAAGTTTCTCCTGGTCAAGGAAATTTCCTTCTTCTCCTGTTTGTGTCCACTGCACTAAAAATAGTCAACGGGTTCCATCTTATGAAAGAACTTGATTATTGGTAAGGGATGGCTGGAGTTCCAGATAGCAAGAATTAGGCTAAGTAGGAAAGTGCAGCAATTGATTGGCAATGTCTGCAATGGAAACAGGACAGGACAGAAGGGAAAGTATCCTGACTTCCTAGAGGATGACTTGCCAAAAGCTGCACACAGAGCTGGTGAACCAAGCAATATGTAAGCTTATTATCACCTCCAACTCTGAGAGATGGTGCACATGCATGTGTGCGTATGCGCGCGCGCACACACACACACACACATGCCTTGAATTGCCTCATCCTAGAAAAGAATGGTCCAAAACTAATCTCCTAATTTATAGATTAAGAAATAGAGATAGAAAACCAATGCATTTATGGTCAAAAGACATTCAGATGGAAGTAAAGTTCAAGAATATAACTCAATGACTGCATTATCCCTTAGAACAAGAATAAAGCAAAGAGGGGAGGAGAGGAGGATGGAATCAGCAGTACCTGGTCTT
The DNA here is from genome assembly GCF_047511675.1 of Marmota flaviventris. Classification (NCBI taxonomy): domain Eukaryota; kingdom Metazoa; phylum Chordata; class Mammalia; order Rodentia; family Sciuridae; genus Marmota; species Marmota flaviventris. The sequence goes on from NC_092504.1 coordinate 9,334,753, forward strand.
TATGTAATTAACTGAATTTTTTTTAAAATGAGGGTTTAAAAAAACCTTGAAGCTTTTTCTTTTCTTTTCTTTTCTCTTCAGAGCAACATGGCAAGAATATTAATTGAGAGAACCAGGCCTCTCAGAGCGACTCCTCTTACCACACCAGTATTCTAACAGTTCCCTCTACATCCCCAGGATGCCCTGGTCAGCTTCTCACAAGGAATAAAAAAACAAGCAATGGAGAGGGGGAGCAGGAAAAAGTGAGGGCTGTTGGGGTAGAAATTTCAGCTGTTGGGAGCTGTGCTAAGTGAGCGATCACAGAGACGGGGCTGGGTGGATTGGAGCTGGCCCTGCCCAGCGGCTCCATCCCAGACTGCAGTGAACAGGCGCTTGACACGTCCAGCCAGAACGACGGGGTCCCTCACTCTCTGGGTGAGACATTCGGTCTCCTGGTCTCCTGAAAATGAAGTGCTTGTTCTCCAGGGGCCTCAGGCGCTGCCCTGCCTGTAACTCTACACCCCAGGGTTTCATTCCTGGTTTTGCCAGTGCAGCACTTTATACTTGAACTGTGAGAGGATGAAATTTGTACAACTAGATTAAAATAAGTTATTTCCTAAAGAAGAAATAACTCAAAGAGTAAAAAAAAAAAAAATCTCCTAAATAAAGTCACTTCTAGATATTTCTCAACCCCCTCCTCCCCACAAAGACAAAGGGGATTAACCAAGATGCCCACTAATGGATTCATTAAAATTAATCATACCCACCATTTATTGGTCACAGTCCCAGTCAGAATGTCAAAAAATTTATAAACACTCATTTATTTCAGCTTCATGGCAATCCCTTGAGATGGATCTAGTTACCAGCATCTTACAGATGAGAGCGCACACTCAGCGAGGTGGATGACTCGTCCACAGTCAGGGCCGGGCTGGAGCAAGGAAAATGAGACACGTGAGTGGGAAATTTAAGGAGTCACTTACCCTCAATGTGTGCAAGGGCAGAGTTGGCACCTGAGTGTGAGTACCACCTTAAAATTCCCTTTCCTTGGATCTCCCTGGCCTTATTCTAGCCTGTCCCAGGCAGCACAGAAGTAGTAAAGCTGAGATTCACACACAGAGCTACCTGGTGCCAAAGCTCTTGCTCATGCCACCTGTGGTCTTAGAGAAGTAACTCTGCCCCTGATACTTTGCTCCCAAAGATAAGTCTCTGCACCTGTTCTTGAAGTCTAAGATCACTGAAGGGGTTAGTCAGTCATGAGAGCCCAGGGAAGCAGCCTGGGAGGTACAGTACATCCACATCTTCACATGTCTACACACACACACACACACACACACACTCACACACCAATGTCACAAAAGACCCTCCTCCATCAGTCGTGTAGGATATCACAGCATATACCAATATCCTAAAAGGGAAAAACATTGTTGTAACATTGTAACAATAATGTTGTAACATTTCCCCAATATGAAACAAATGAGTAAAAGAAATCTGCTCTATTTTAAACCTACATTACTGATCAATTTGTCCTGGGAGGGAGAACATACAGCACATTTTACATTCATGTAGGAACCAAATCAAAATTATGATTGGGTACCATGCCCGCTCCCCAGACCCAGCCCTACCCTGCTGCTGGATTCAGTTGTCAAACTTCTAACTGTTCACGGGGAGGTAGAACGAAACACTGCTTGAGAGTAGTGAACTTGACTTCCATGAAGCTCGGCATCTTTTCTGTGGGCCAGAGAGGGGAGACAGCTCAGGCTCCTGCCTTGCTAGGAGCACTCTTCCTGACCTGCTGAGGGTAGGCATGTGGGAATTCTACAATGCCTGCGTTTGTCAAAATTACTCCAATTATCAGAGATATTACCCCAAATGGCTCTTTTCCCTTGCCAGCCACAATTTCCCATTGTAATTTTCATTTTCATCTGAAAAGCATTTTTACCAAAAAGAAAATGAAATATTTGCTCTGAAAATGGGTATCAGCCAGATGTCAGACACGATGCCAAGCCCCCACGTCCCGACGGAACTGGTCTAGCACACGTCTCTCAGCAGCCGCTGAGCTCTCCTGAAGATGGTAAAGAGCTGGGAGGAAGCAAGCAGGAGACATGGGGAGACCAAGCTGTGACACAGCACCCAGCTGAGGAACCTCCTGGAATCGAATGCCAACGGTGGGCTGGCAACACTGACAGAAAACAGCCCTTCAGTTCCTAACACTGTTTTAACTCGATCTTAAAAAAAAAAAAAAATCAAGAGATTGCAATTAGCATTTCCATCCCAAGTCTCTCATTTTCAGCTGCTGCAGCAAAGGAACAAAGGAGGTGGAACGTGCACATGGGACAGTTTTCCACTTCAGTTCGTAAAGACTTGCTGGAGCCCCCGTGTTCTCTGGTCTCGCCTGGCAGCTGGGCCGGAGTGCAGGCTGCGGGTCCCTACTCCAGACATCTGAGTCAGGGTGCTTCTTAACAGGGTCCCCCAGGTGGCTCGTGTGCCTGGTAAAGCCTGGGAAGGCTGTGTGAACTCTAAAATCGAGACTGGGAAGAGGTAGTAAATTGGTGAAGTGCTGACGGTGTGCTCAGCCCCAGGCTGGGCTCTTCCGTGAGCGTTCCCAAGCAGTCTTTACAGTGACCCTGAGGGGAATGTGGGACCATCCCTGTTTTACAGATGAGGAAGTTGACACTCAGGAAAGTTAAATAACTTATCACAATAGCTAACTATGGAACCAACCTAGGTGTCCTTCAACAGATGAATGGATAAAGAAAATGTGGTGTATACACACCATGAAATACTACTGAGCCTTAAAGAAGAATGAAATTTTGGCATTTGCTCATAAATGGACGGAGCTGGAGAATATCATGCTAAGTGAAAATAAGCCAATCCCCCAAAACCAAAGGCCGCATGTTTTCTCTGATATGCAGATGCTGACTCACATTAAGGGAGGCAGTATGGAAGAATAGAGGTATTTTGGATTAGGCAGAGGGGAGTGAAGGGAAGGGAGGGAGTTTGGGGGAAGGAAGGATAGTAGATTTAATTGGAGGTTTTACCCTATGTGCATACCTGACTAGATGACCAGTGTGGTCCTACATCATGTACAATCTAAAGAAAGAGAAGTTCTACTCAATTTATATAAAATGTGTCAAAATGCATTCTACTGTCACTAATTAGAACAATTTTTTTAAAGAGTCATTATTCAATAAATAGCAGGGCCACAGTTACCAAAATTGACATCTGACCTACTAAGTCGTGTTGCCTTTGGGTGTGCTTTGAAATGCTCTTGGGATAAAGAATCCATAAACCTAGAATTACTCAGATTCAGTGATGTGGTTCTTGGGCCACGGAATAAAATACCACATCTTTCTGTAATTCTGAAATCTTTCCTGTGTGAGTAAAATACTCTTCAAAATTTCAGTGGATGTAAATGTTCTTCATTAAAAAAAAAAAAAAAAAAAAAAAACCTGCCTTCCTGCCCCAATTAATATCATCAGAACTTAAGTTCTGATAACAAAACACCCTTGCCTTTAGCCTAGACCACAAGCTCTGGGAAGCAACCGAGTACCCATTTCATTCTGTTCCTCTAGTTTCTAAATCAAGAACATAGCACCCAGCCACAATCAGTGCCCAATAAATATTTGCTGAATAACAAAAGAATAAATGCATTTTTCAGTCACTAAGCATCATATTCCCCAAATATTTATAAAACACCAACAAACTGAGACATTATGTTAGTTAAGAGAGACATAAGCTTAAATTTATAAATATTAATGAAACACAGAAGACTACAGGCTTCAGGTCTTACATAGCAAGGGATGAATACTGAACATGGGACTATGCCAGCCCACGCAGGTCCCTTTTATGATTTACAGAATGGGGGACATACTTTTTAGGGTCATCGTTATGAGTTAAATAATGTACTTTAAATGACAATCACATGCTTTTCATGTGATATAAGCTCAATAAATAGTACACATTCTCACTGATATTATGTATTTACCATTAATGATTTTTAATATTTTAGTCTTTGGCAAAAATGTACAAAGGTCAAAGTAATTTGCAAATTCCAATGCAATCCCTGTAAAAATCTTTCACAAAAAAGTCCTAAATATTTAAAGCAAAGACAAAGTTGGAGACATCACTCTACCTGACCTCAGAATCTACTGCAAAACTAGAGTGATCAGAACAGCACAGTACTGGCTCAAAAACAGACAGATTGACCAATGGAATAGAATAAAGAATCCAGAAATAAATCTGTGCAATTATGGCCAATGGGTCTTCAACAAATACACCAAGAACACATGGTGCATAAAAAAGATAGCATCTTCAATGAATGGTGTTGTGAAAACTGCATATCTACATGCAGAAGCATAAACTGGACCTTGATTTTACCCAGTATGCAAAAATGTGCAAGTCTTTAATCCAATCAAAATGGATTAAAGACTTGCACATTTGACCTGAAACCATCAAACTATCAGGGAAAGCACAGGGAGAAGTCTTTCTTACATTTGAGCAATGATTGTTTTAGATATAAATCTAAAAGCACAAATGACAAAAGGAAAAACAGGCACATGGGATTACATCTAACTAAAAAGTTTCTGCCCAGCAAAATAAACAATCATCAGAGTGAAAAGATGATCTACAGAACAGGGGAAAACCCTTGCAGAGCATACAGTCTAGTAAGAGTGAATATCAAAAATATGTATGAAACTCAAGAGCCAGAACACAACCCAATTAAAATCTGGACAAAGGATTTTAATAGACATTTCTCAAAAGAAGACAAACAAATGACAACAGGTAGATGGAAAAATGTTCAACATCCAGAAAATGCAAATAAAAACACAAAACTTCATACCTGTTAGGAGAGCTTTTATCAAAAGGAAAAAAAAAATAACAGGTATCGGCAAGGATATAGAGAGAAGGGACCCCTTGACTACTGTTGGTGAATATAAATGGAAATGGGATGTGGGTTTCTCAAAAAATTAGAAATAGACCTACTCTGTGACCCAGAAATTCCACTTCTGGGTCTATATGCCACGAAAATGGAATCAATCTATCTAAGAGATATTCACACTCCGAAGTTTGTCATAGCACTATTCACAACAGCCAAGATATGGAATCCACCTAAGTGTCCATCAATGAATAATGGATAAAAAAAAAAAAACGTGGTTTGTATATACTACTCAGCCTCTGAAAAGAAGGAAATCCTCTCATTTACTACTATATCAACGAGCTTGGAGAGCACTATGGTAAGGGAAATAAGACAAGCACAGAAAGACAATTACCATTGATGATCTTTAAGTACTGCATGATCTCTTTTATATGTGGAATATAAAAAGTCTCACTCATAGAAGCAGAGAGCAGAATGGTGGTTGGGTAGGGAAATAGACGGCAGTCAAAGGGAATAAGTTTCAGTTAGTGTAAATAAGTTCATTTTTAAAATTTTCTTTTATTTATTTATTTATTTTCATTACAATTCTTAATACACCATTATACAATAATTTATCATATCTCTGATTATATACAAGGTATGTTGACACCAAATTCACATCCTCATACATGTATTTTGTATAATGATGAGAGTCTCCTTCTGAGTCATTTATTGTACCGAATGGTGACTGTGGTTAACAATAATGTGTTATAGAACTTGAAAATCACTACAAGAATAATTTTAAATGCTCTCACCACACACACAAAAAAATGTGAGTATGAAAGGTGATGAATATGTTCATTCACTTGAATGAATCACTACACAATTTTTATAGATACCATAGGATGCATAACGAATCATATAAAAATATATACAATTTTTGTTTTTCAGTTCCAAGTAAATAAGCAAATAAAGGTATAAGCGCACATCCTTCACAAATTCATTCTCTTTTTAAAAGATAACTTGGTTTCATAGCGGTCCTCCTTCAAGAGAACAACATATCAGGAACTCACGGGGAAGAGACAGGCTTCTCAAATGTCACCTAGAGATCCCAGCTGGACATCAGCAAGGAAGCCTGCCGAAACCCAGTGGCAGGCCAAGTGCAGGGGTGGAGCTTCTCCCCCGAGGATGTGGAGGTTCTGACACATACCCCGGTGACAGATAGGCCCTGCTCCTGTAGGCCTGCCAGCTCCCGAAGAATCGCCTCCCTCCACGGACATCGTCGTTGGGGTAAGAGGAGGGAGGTTTTTTCACAATAGCCATGTGTGACTCGGCAGTGGGACCCTGGCTAAGTCCCTTGCTAATACTCTGGTACTTGCACTCTACAGCTTCCTGGACAAAAAACAGACCAACAGAACTTATCCCCAAAGGATCAAGAGAAGCAGCCCCAGGAAGTAGCTTGAGGTGGTCCTAGGCTCCACCTTCAGACAGATGTGCCAGGCCCTGTGTGCTGTGCACCACCCCCATACAGCTGGGCGTCTCTCTGCCTGATGAACATGCACTGTTTTGGGGGGTCCCATGAAATGACTGCCAGGATAGATTACTCTAGGGGGGCTCTGAGGCTGTGGTTTTAAATCAAGTTCAAACAATTTGAGATATTTTTGTGTACTAGTGAAGAATGTGCCCTCTGGAGTCACATGAGCTGTACCTCTCATCAGGTGTGCGACCTGGAACAAACTACTAGAATCTCTGGGGCTCAGTGACACCATCTTTAAAAATGGGAATAATAATAGCATCTAACAATAGCAGAATTTTAAGGAGATGTGTGTCAAGTACAAACCTGGTGTGCATAACTGCAGTTTTATTTAACTCATTGTTTAAACCAGCTTTTTACCTGCTGTGACTAAAAGACCTGACAAACACTATTAGAGGAAGAGAGTTTATTTGGGGGCTCACGGTTCCAGAGGTCTCAGTCCACAGACAGCTGGCTCCATTCCTCGGGCCTCAAGGTGAGGCACGACTTCATGGTGGAAGACTGTGGCAGAGGGAAGCAGCTCACATGGTGACCACGAGGCAGAGAGAGACTCTAGCTCCAGATACAAAATATATGCCCTAAAGCCACACCCCCAATGCCCATGGCCTCCAGCCACACCCCACCTGCCTTCAGGTACCACTCAGTTAATCCCAACAGGGTTGAGGCTCCCATAGCTTGATCATTTCACCTCTAAACCTTCTGCACTTCTCACACATGAGCTTTTGGGGGACACCTCACATACAAGCCATAATACTCATTATGTAGGGAACCAATTGGTTGGTAAAAATGGATCAAAAAGCATTTGAGGGACTGAGAATTTATAGGCACTAGAATATGAAATTAAGATGATTAGATTATGTACAAGCGAAAATGGCCCTAAATGTACTAAATCCATAACCTATAGAGTTCTTTTTCACTACACACACACACACACACACACACACACACACACGTGCTAGACAAAAACCTACGTATCAACAGTTAACTTACAGAGTGGGCTCTATCTACAGGAAACAGCAAGTGAAACCGATAGTACCCTAAAACTCCACCATGTGGTAGCCACTGGACAGAATGGCTATTCGAATTTAATGTAAGTTAATTCAAAGTAAATAAACTGGAAAACTCAGTTTCTCAGTCACCATAGCCAGGTTTCGAGAGCTTGGGTGCCAGCTGCGGCTAGTGGGTACTCTATTGGAGGGGACAGAACAGAACATCTCTATCACAGCTGAATGTTCTTATGAACAGCACCTGCCTAGAGAATTCTTGGGTGGCAGTGTGAGCTTTTGGTTGGTTCTGAAATAAACTAATCCAAACTTAGTGACTTAATACAAATCTATTACCCCACAGCTTTGTAGGTCATGAGTCTGAGTTAGCTCAACTGGTTTCTTGATCCAGGTTTCTCAAGGCCAACACTAAAGTGTCCTTCAGCTGGCCTCCCATATATCAGGAGGCTCTGGGTAGACGCACTTCAAGCCACTCAGCATATAACTGCAGAACTTGCTCTGCGGCCTGATGACTGACAGGCGGAGTGACCTTCCTCCTAGGGACTAGCTGCATTCATGCTGCTTCCACAAGGTCCTCTCCAGGAGCACAGCTAAAGTTCCTTTCACACACTCCCCACTGCATCTCCTGAGAGCGCGGGAGGAGGCTCTCTGCTTCTAAAGACTCAGATGATTACAGAGTGCCACCCTGACCCTCCAGGGTCACATCCCTACCTTAAATTCTATGACTTCTATTAAGCCTGCAAAGTCCCTGAGGACCCCCACTGGGACTTCCAGCCCCTGGAACTCTGTCACTTCATTTTACTATTTTTGTTGCAGATACATATTCCAGGACATGAACCAGGCAATAAGAAATATGACTTTAATCCAATTCAATATACTTTCTCTTCTGAGACTCTGCTTACACCATGAGGCTCACATTAGTCAATGCAGAAATTCCCTCTTTTTCCCACCTGGTATTTTATGCACAACCTGAATTGACATGGAAGGAAATGCTATGGGGCTGAGTATAGCTGGGGGGTGGGGGTGCAGAGCAGCTGGCTTCCAACAGCCTCCTAACCCACTCCCTGGGGTGGCCTGTCTATCATCCCGGATGCCCTCAGTGGTTGGTTCCTGCAGGACATTTCTGATTCCATCACTTTTGCCCAGAGAGTGACTTTCCTCTAAGTCTGTGCTGCTCTGAGCATACAGAAGAAGTTTACAAGTTCTTAGCCACACTGGCTCTAGGTTTCCACACAGTCACCCCAGACCCATTTGCCCAGGTGCCCTGTGCAGCCATTTTTGCTAAATTCCTGAAGGTTTTGCCAGAAATGAGCTCCTGGTACAGCATCCATGCACTCAGCCTTCAACATCCCTTGCTGCTTCTCCAGTTAGGTGCAGCCAGTCCATCCCTGCTGCTCAGAGGGCAGAGCTCCTGCTGGTCACATGGATAATCACTTAAAACTAATTCCTCACTTGTGTCCGAGAGATGGCCCATCACATCTGGTTCAGATATTCCTCCCCTCCTCCCGCAGCCCAGTCTGAAACGTTCTACCAAATGTTGCAAGGAAAAAAATACAACCCCACGCAGCACCGCAGCTGGTCGGTGACCCAAGCCTCAGGCTGACACCCGGGGAACAGACCCCACCCTGCAGCCATCTCCATGATTCAAGAGTCAACTCTTCTCCCACCTCCTCCCTCTCCATCACCCCAAGAAGACAGTGTCCCTCTAAAAACAGGCTATAAACCCAGGAAGGCAGCCCCAGAGCTTTGTGATAGGACACTTTACACCCTTCTTAGGATCCCTCCAAGGCTCATACTCTAGCCATTTGCTTACTGACTGAGCAAGGCTTATTTGGGACTCCCAGGAGATGCCAGGCTGGTCCTGGGTGACAAAAAGAAAGAATTTTGGAGAAAACCTCAAAGATCACCTACTAAAACCCTCTCTTGTTGTAGATTAGTCCACAGAGGGGAGGTAATGCACCAACAGAGGCCTGCAAGTACCGGCAGGCGGGGTGGAAGCAGGGAGGGAGGAAGGTTGGTCTAGATGCCCCCTCAGAGCCCCCTTGCTCTCTTCCTTCGCCCCCACCCTCTGCCTGCATCTGGCAGCATCACCACATGCTCGTGCGTGGTTCTTTAACTTTGGGGAACTGTAGGTGAAGGTGCTGGAGCAGTATTTGCAGGGCAAGGCAGACTTTTCCCCCATATACTCCACCAAGGCCATCAATAAATTAGATTAGTGGTTTCGACGTTTTTCTGCCTACTTGCTGGCCTAAGCCTCTGCATAGAGCCTCCACAGTCCTTTCTCACACCCCATCTCAGTGTTTATAAGGTGGGAGAAGTTGTGGGACTTACCTGTCGCCGGGCCAAGGTCAGAGGGAGCAAAGCGCAGCTTTATTAGACTTTGGAAAAGTTCCCGGTAGGAGGCTCCTTCTCAAACACATACGCTGTAACTGCTCAAATACCTTCTAGCCCCACTGAAAGAGCAGGCCACGGCCAGTAACCCTCACCTAATACATCAGCGTAAATCTCATTCCTATCACCTACTCCTTCCCCGTCTCCGTAGTCAGGCAGAATGAGGTCACTCAGAAATGGTGCTGTTCCCTTCCCCAGGAGGGAGGAACACACTCCATGTGCAGTTCTTGCTGCTCAGATTCACCATCAGGCAGGGATTGGGAGTATGTGTCACCGTTACAGCAGGATCAGAGGCCCTGGAACCAGGGGTACCTTGGAAGATGGTCCATCCCCGTTTGTCCTTCCACAGTGGAGAAGGCCAGTGGTTCAGGAGAACGAGCCCTCTGCTGTCCTCAAGCAGAAGAAAACTGGTGACAGAGCCACTCTGAAAGTCACCACTCATCTGGTTTCCTCACTCTGGCACTGGGATCTCTAGTGACATGGCTCTGTTCAACTGCTCAAGTGTCTCTGCAGGACAACACCTGGAGGGTTCTTTAACTCAGGATCTTGTAACAGCAGAGTTCATTCAAAGAAGAGACCCCGTGTATTAAAATGAAAACTTGCTGTGATTTTTCTCCAATGACAACCCAAGCTCACATTCAGAGAAAAACATCAGCTCATGATTCTTGCTTGCTAAGAAGCACGTGAGGGTCCTGAGCTGGGCAAAGGAAGGAAAGACTTGCTGCTCTGGTCCACTCTGGATCCTTCATCTTCTTCTAGGCGAGGTTAACCCTCTTTGGACCCCATCAAGTTCTCCTCCCTTGTGATCTGCCACTTCCTTTTCTAAGTCAAGGTCATATTTTCAGCTTCAGTTTGTCATTTTCTCTAAGCTCCTTTGTTACAGCATAAAAGGCAGTTTTATTTTTGACAACTTCTTGCAAAATGGTCAGAGCAGGGGCCCCATGTCTACATGGATTTGCTCCATTGGCTGTAAGCAGGGTGACTTGATATTTCCTGTGTAATATTACTAAACCCTCACCCTGTGTGGAGCAGTCGGGGTTTTCCCTGCTTAACCATTTCATGCCTCTGCCCCATGGACTGCGTTAGCAGGAAGGAATGAGTCCTTGGGGAGCGATTGGACAATGGGATTTCTTTTTCAATATAACTTGATCTGGTGCAATAACTTTCCAGAAAATAATTTACCTGAATTAAATGAATGATTTCCCTGGACAGAGCTCTAAATCCCAGTCTCATGGAGTTTGGTTCCTTTGAAGAACATTTAATCTACCCAATGCTGAATATTAACTCCTCACCCTAAAGGCACTTGGATTCCAAGATCATATCATCACATTCAACAGTGCAGACACAACCTGCAGAAGGCAGCGAGGTATTTCCAACTAGAGATCTGACAAGGGGCTGATACCCAGAGTATACAAGAAATGGCAAACTCAACAGCAAACTAACAAATAACCTGCTTTAAAAATGGGCAATGGCTCTCAACAGACATACAAATGGCCAACAGGCCTATGGAAAAATGCAGAACATCTCTAATCAACAGAGAAATGCATATCAAAACCACAATGAGGTATCACTTCACCTCCAATAAGAAGGGCTATTATCAAAAAGATTGACAATAACAAGTTCCAGGAGGATATAGGTGCACAACATTGGTCGAGATGTAAATTAGCTAGTCACATGGAAAGCAGTATGGAGGTTCCTCAAAAAATTAAAAGTCAAACTAACATACAATCCAGCAATCCTGCAACTGGTTTTATATCCAAAGGAGATGGAATCAAAATGTCAGAGAGATATCTGCCTTCTGAGTTCACTGCAACTGTAGACACAAAGGCCAAGAAATAGAAAAAAAAAACAAAACTAAATGTCCATCAACTGATGAATGGATAAAAAAAAATGTGGCACAGGTACACTTTGGAAGACTTCTCAACAATAAAAAAAAAAAAAGAAATTCTTTCATTTACAATGACATGAATAGAACCAGAGACTGTGATGTTAAATGAAACGGGCCAGCCTCAGAAAAACAAATACATATAATCTCACTAGGATATAGTACCTAAAAAAGTCGATCTCCGGGCTGGGATTTGGGCTCAGCTGTTTAGCGCTCACCTAGCACATATGAGGCCCTGGATTCAATCCTCAGCACCACATAAAATAAATAAATAAATAAATAAAGATATTGTGTCCAACTACAACTAAAAAAAATAAATATTAAAAAAAAGTCGATCTCATAGAAATATTGAGATCTAAATGGTGATACAGAGAGGAGTGGGGAAGAAAGCAACGTGGAAAATTTGATGGATGGATACTGTTATACTGACCAGAGATTACAATCACATTTTGAAAGCCTAGAGAAAAGAATTTTGAAGGAATTTTTGCCATAAAGAAATGAAAAATGTTTCAAGAGATAGGAATGTTTTACCTAACTTAAACTTTACGCAAAATATATCCGTATGGAAATATCACACCCCATTAATAGTGCAATTTTATGTTTTTATGTATCAATTAAAAATAAACTTTAAAATAATAATAATAATTAAATAAATTTTTTAAATGGCATAAAAAGAGTTTGTTTACAATATTATTTTATTTAGTTCTTACAACAACTCATGAGGTAGATACCATTATTATTTTTTTTAAAAAAAAGTGAAGATTTAAAGAGTGTAAGTTATGCAATTGCACACAAATGTTCCCTGGAAGAAATGAGACCTGCCCATACACCTGGATCTAAGTCAAAGCTGAACATTAATTATTGTGCCAGAATGCTCAGGTAGGGATGACACGGATGGACAGTGAACACATGCAATGATGGAAAACCTGTGCTTTACATACAAGCCACACATAGTACCACAACCACCAGTCCAGCTGCCTTGCACTGCAGAATTGTCCCATGATCTCGTGATGTATGCTGCCATCTCTGCTACTTCTCAATCACTTTTCTTCAGTGCCCCACAGTCTCAACATTGTGGCATGCTTCTGGGAAGAGTGGAGGTGAAAGTAGAGTGTACTAATCACCAGGGTTTCCTTGTGAGAGGAAAGGAGAGAACATGACGTGGGTAGCAGGTGGAGATTACGTCCTGATGAAAGAGATTCATGTGATGATAAAATTGGACCAAGTGTCTTCAAGCTCTAAAACACAAACACATGGATGCACTTTGGGTTTTTCATATGCCTTTTTAGCTAAATCCATCCTGGCTTCTTGGTTCCCACTCATTAACTATTCCCCATTCCCACCCCTTACGTTTTTTTCTACCAGATCCCATATTTCAGACTTTATTCTGCTATTGTTGGGCACAGAGTTTTCAGAACTAGTTGATGTATAGTGTTGATCAAATATTCCATTCTCTTGTTGGTTTTCCTGCTATTTTATCCATTATTCACAAAGAGGTACTGAAATCTTCAACGTTATCATTAAATCGCCTGTATCTGCCTTTCATACTGTCAGTTTTTGTTTCAAATATTTTGAGACAAGGTCATTAGTTTTAATTATATGTTTGTAACTGTTATGTCTTCTTGGTAAATTGACCCTTTTATCAACATATAATGTTTTTATTTGTCTTCTGTAGCAAGTTTTTACTCAAATCTATTTTCTGATATTAGTTCAGCTTTCTTTTGGTTACTGTTTGCAGGCTATAACTTTTTCAGTCCTTTTACTTTTAACTTACGTGTGTCTTTGAATTTAAGTGTGTCTCTTGTGAACAACATACAGTTGGATATTTTTTATCCATTATGCAAACCTCTGCCTTTTAATTGGCATGCTTAGTACACTTACATTTAATATAATTACTGATAAGTTAAGATCATTCTGTCATTTTGCTATTTGTTTTCCAGATGTATTGCACCTTTTGTATTTCTCTATCCCTAAATTATTGTATTCTTTTGTATTAAGTAGGTATTTTCCAGCCTGCTATTTTAATCTCCTTGTTTCTTTCACTATTTTTAGTCATTTCTAAGTGATTTGCTGTTCATCACAATATACATTTTAATTAATAATACTGTAGTTCAGATTAATATCAACTTGATTTCAATAACATGCAAAACTTTTCCACCCCCTTTTTATTCTACTATTATCACACAAATTATCTCCTTATACATTGTATGATCAACACAGATTTACGATTTTTATTTTACATAGTTGCCTTTGAAATCAGGATAAAAAATAATTTAAAACTAAAACTTCATCTATACTGCCTTTATTTACCTTCACTGGTGTTTATTTCTTCATGCCGATTTGGATTACCCTCCATTGTCCTTCATTTCAGCCTAAATGATTCCTTTATTATCTGTTGCACAACAAGTCTGCTGGTGACAGATTTTCAGTTTTTGTTTGGCTTGTCTTAATTTCAAATTTATTTTCTGGAGGATGGTTATGCTGGATATAGAATTCTTGATGACTAATATTTTCTTTCATCATCTTGAATGTCATCCTATTGCCTTATGGATTCAATCATTTCTAATGAGAAATCAGCAGTTAATCTTATTGGGGATTCATTTTACACGATCTTACTTTTGCTGCTTTCAAGATTCTCTCTTTGTCTTTCATTGTAACATATCTAAGTGTGAATCTCTTTGAGTTGATTCTACTTGGAGTACATTGAGCTTCTTAGATGTGCATTTTTTTTTTATCATATTTGAGAAGTTTCCAACCCTTCTTTTTTCAAATATTCTTTTCGACCCTCCATCTCTTTTCCTCTCCTCTTCTTCCTTATGCTCTCTCTCTCCTCTTTGGGAAACACTAGTGTGTAAGGGTGTGTCTGTTTGTTTGTGTATGTGTGTTCTTATATGCTTAATGGTGTCTCACAAGTTTCTCAGACTCTGTTAGTCTTTCTTTGTTTTTCGTTTTTTTCTTCCTGTTACTCAATAATTTGCCTTCAAGCTGGCATTTTCTTCTTCCTGCCTGATAAGAGCTCTACCATGAATTTTTCACATCATTTCCTACACTTTTCAAGTCCCAGATTTCTATCTGGTTGCTCTTTCATAACTTCTACTTCTCACTGATGTTTTCAATTTTTTAAGACATTCTCATGCTTTCTTTCAGTTCTTTAGGTATGTTTTTAAGGGTTTTCTAAATGTATTTAATAGGCTTTTCTTAGTCATTTCAACATCTAATCTTCCTCAGAGAGAGTTTCTAGTGATTGAATTTTTTTCCCTAAGAGTCATCCTTTCTTTTTTATTATTTTTTTTAATGTTTTGTCTTTTGGTTTTTGTTTAGTATATCACCTTTTTCTTTTTTCAAAATTGAACATTTTAAATAATTTGACAATTCTGAATTCTCCCTCCACCACCATCAGTGTTTGTTGCCAGTGCTTTTGATGGTTGTTTTTGTTTATTTAATAACTTTACTGATCTAATTCTACAAAGTCTGCATTTTTTATAATGTGTCAACACTGAAGTTTCTGCTTTATTAACTTAGTGCTCAACTAATAATTGTTCAGAGAATTCTTTAATGCCTGGAATCAGTAAGTCTAACACTCTCTGAAAAGAATTTCATGTACATGCTGAGCATGCTTTCAACACTCATGACTCATGACTTTCAACTCTGCTGGAGAGTTAGCAGTTCTGCTTTAGCCTTTACTTCCACCCACAACCCCAAGAGGAGCCTTAAAGTTAGGTGTTGGTGAGAGCTTAGAGCCATTTCAGGTCTTTCCTGAATATTCACACCTCCCAAAGCATTTCACATAGCCTTCTAGAGTCTCAGAAATTTGTCAAAACTCTTCAGAAACCTTTATGGACATTATTCCCCAGATTTTCCTGCTAAATAGTTATTTGCCATAATTGTTGTCGAGTCTCTCAGGAAGCATGACATTAAACAATTTCCCCTATTTGTTTTCAATAAATGCCCCTAAGGAAAAAGTTGTTCACATAGTACATCTCTGAATCAGTTATAAGACAATCTAAGACCTGAATCTCCTGGGGAGCTAACAGACAAGTCAAATAATGACAACTCTTTGGTGAAAGAGTTCCAAACCTATTATGCCCCATCCAATGACTTCCAAGCTTCTGGTTGTCACTGTGATTATAGTTTGTTGGTTTCCAAGGTCACCGTGGAGAGTGGGGATAGGGATTACAAATGCACTGCCCTTACCAAATTTTCTTAGCACTATTCAATTCTTTTTCTTTAGAAAATGTTCCCTGTGTTTCTTCAAGCCTTGGATTAATTTATACAACTTTAATAGAGTTGATTCTGGCAAATTGTCCGTGCTTTTGCCTTTATGGAAGGAGAGAATACTCAGAAGTACTTATTCCACCATTTTTACTGTGGCCCAAATCAGACTCATTTTACTCCAATGTTTCCTTAGTCTGTTTGACCAATTTAAGTTTTTGACTGCCTATTGGGCTCCTTTACATTCCAGATCCCTCATTGTGCACTTCAGTGAAGACATCTTTCACTAGGTTAAGCTTCAAACATCCCTTCACTTCCATTGCCGTTGGTCTTATGTGGGGGGTTTATCTTACCTTCTGTATTTCAACAGTGTCTAAACTGGATCCTCTGCACTTCTTGTCTTATTCTTTTCTGATCTATTCACTACCTACAGCCATTTGATCATTTTGAAACATTAAATCTGATGTTTTTCTCTTGTTTAAGCCCTTGCACATCCACGTCACCTCCAGGATAAAGCCCATTCATCACATGGCAGGGCATGCAAGGCCCTCTTGATATGGTCCAAAATTTTACACTTTTCTCTTGTGACTCTTACTTCAGTCATATATTAATCTGCAATTTAATATAAATTTTGCACTCTCTCATTAGTACTCTTGTCCCTTGCTCTCCTAGAGAATCAACGAATTAATTAATGGAGTAAGAATTTTCTAAGCATAGTAGCTATTATGCATTAGGCCCTATGCAAGGCACAGGGGGAAAGAAAGTGAAAAATACAGGCCAGATTCTTCTTCCTTGGACCTTTTCATTCAGAGAAGAAAATTGACAATAATCAAGAAAATAAATATATAAACTGGATAATTAAAGGATGCTGAAATGCAATGAAGGGAGTAAATGGAACAGATCACCTTGAAAAGTCCTCTCTAATAAGCCAGCCTTTGCACTGACACCTAAAGAATGACAAGGAGCCAACAAGGTTGGAAAGAAGAGATCCTGGGTATAAAAATCCTAAAATCAAAACAAAACCATGATAGAGACCAGAATGAAACCCAGACAGAAATTAAAATAGAGAAAAAATGTCCCAGAAGCCTCCATATATTCAAATGAACACAAACAAACAGACACACACACACACACACACACACACACACACACACAAACACACACATGCCCCACTTAGCTTAGATTCCTCAAGTGAGTAGCTACTGCATGTTCCAGCTGACAGATGGGAAATCCTTGCACAGAGCCATGACAAGGGAAACTCTGTGGGAAGGTGCTGTTATTTAGCTGGCCCACCCCTGATGAGTGAGTCCAAAGTTTCCCTTGGATTCATGCCCACCTGAACTTCCACCCTTATGAGCTAAAAAGCCCTTTTACATTCACGTTTCATACAAAGAGATGAGGATTAAGTGGCAGTTGCTTAGGGCTGGGTACAGAGAAGAAACACATACACATGTAGGCTGGGTTGTAAAATGATTCTATTTTGAAAAGAAACTTAAAACCTTCCATCCATGCTTCTCAGAGTTGGGATCCAGCTAAGGAGTGTTGAGTAAGCAAAGCCTTTATGGCAGATGGCAAGAGGAACGAGAAAGTGCTCCACTAATCAAAGTGTTGACTGAGGAGGTGATAGCTCCTCACCACCGACTGAGTACCCAGCCACAGGCACAGACTCTGCTGACACTGGGCATTTCTTGTAGACGTGGAACCACAGCCCGATGGGCCTGGGAAAACTCTTCCTGAGACTGGTACACTCTGCATTCGTTTATTTAACAAACAGCTATTGAGTGCCTACAATGTCCAGTCCCTGATCTAGGTCCAAAAATATATCCATGGGCAAATATAGGTCCCTTACAGATGTATATTCCATTGAAAAGAAAGGCAGACAATAAATAAACAAATTGGTAGCACGGAGAATGTGTCAAGTATTGACAAGTGCCATGGAGAAAAACTGAAGCCAGAGGAGAATTGAGGAGCACTGAGAGGTTCTGCTTCCCACCAAGATGGAGTAACAGGAATCAGATTCGCCCTTCCACTTAAAACAACCAAAAATCTGGACAAAGTAAATGAAACAATGGTTTCCAAGTCACTGGTGATGAAGGACAGTGGTTCCTGAGGCAGGAAATGAACTGAGTGAGTGCTTGGAGAGAGGTTCTGGCTTGGGATGAAGGGGGAAGGAACACAGGCAAGATCCAGCACCCGCTCTGATGGAGAAGGTGGTGCTGAGGGCCTGGAAAACCCAAAGCAGATCAAGATCTCAGTGAAGAAGATCAGAGAGGACAGAGCTGTTCAGAGAGAGAACTCTGGAGTTCTTGGGAGTCCACCTGGAGTGTTGAAGAGAGAACTGACCTCCACCGCACAGAAGGGAACCGTCCAAGACTGAGGAAGGAATGACCTTGGGTGAAGGTACACCTGGCGGGCTCGAGAAGCCTGGTGCCGTGAGAATGATCCAGGAGAGACGAGATCAGACAGGTAATGGGTGATAGCGCAGTTTGGAAGTTGTAGGCCACTGGGAGAACGTCGGCTCTTCCTTCAAGTGAGACAGGGTGTGTGGTAGGATTCTGAGTACAAGAGTGACATGATGTGACTTGTATTTCAATTTAAAAGAATCCCTCTGGATACTTGCTGTGATTTGGATGAATGTCTCACAAAGATCCATGGGTTAAAAACTTGGATCTACAGAGTGGTACCATTGGGAAGTGGTGGAAGCTTTAAGAGGGAGAACCTATTTGGAAGTCCTTAGGTCATTAGGGCCTGTTCTAAGGGAAAGTGTGGGACCCCAGTCTCCTCCACTTAGGAGTTGCTCTTGTTTCCTGAGGAGGTAAGCAGTTTGCTTTGCCACCTGTTCCCACAATGATGTGCTACCTTTGACCCAGGTCCAAAGAATGGGGTCAAGTGGTCCTGGAATAGAATCTTCAGAACCATGAGATGAAATAAACCTTTTCTCTTTATAAGCTAATTGCCCCCAGGTATTTTATTGTAGTGATGGAAAGTCGAATAATATAATGCTGAATAGAGAATAGATTTTAGGGACAAGAACAAAAATAGTGGAGCAATTTAGAGATTGCTATTATAATTTAGAGTTCATGGTGGCCAGAACCATAATAGAGCTGTGGAGGATTAAGAATATATCAGATTCTAAAGTTTTTTAAAAAACAATAAAATTTGTTAATAAATTTATTCTAAGAAGTCAGATTGTCTTAATATTAGGAAATCTGCCTTGCATATTATTGTCTTCAATCTGCACAAAAGAAGTCATAAGCTAACCTAGGCCTCCAAGGAAGACCATCCATCATCTCTCTTATGTAATTTCTTTTCATAGTTCAGTGTGTAAAGATTGAAACCCAGGTTGGATGGTGAAAATGAAATAGAATAATTGCCCACCAAGTCTGCAGTCTAACTAACCCAAGAAAAACTGGTATGTGACCATGCATTCCCGTCCAGGATTCTTTAAGTCACTATATGATCATCTTTGCTACAACCCCTGGCACATACTTCCCTTTTACAAACCTCCTTACCAGGGTGGCAGTCATTCAAGTTAGGATTTGGGAATTCCTAGTTCTTCAGACTGATTGATTTCCAGCGTCACTTGAGGTCCACACATCACCACCAACTCATCACAGGAATGAATTCATCACATAAACAAATACACAGAATGAAGCCATCTGTCATTTCAACAAATACTCAACAATGTACAATCAAATCCATAATTCCTTATTGTTAATTTTAAATCCTAATAAAAGAAAACAAGATATTTTAACAAGACAATATTTATCTTAAAATCACTTCACAGAAGCATCCATAACTGTGGTCCACCAGATGAAGTCCTAATGAAATCAAGCATAAGACAAGAACAACTGGTACCCCTGATTTTATTTACCATTCTTAAAGAACTTTTGGACAATGTGACAAGGTTAAAGGAATAAAACAGGGGCGAAACTTTACTCGTTTATAAAGTACATCATTGGATATCTAGAAGAAACAAAAAATTGAATAAGAAGCTTTAGAACTAAAAAGTTACCTCAGTAATGTAACTCATTTCACAATATGTGTTTTAAATAATTGTTCCTATGTATCTAAAATAATAAATTGGAAGATATGCTCTTAAAAGATGGCTTTTATAATACGAAACTTATCTTAAATTTCTAAAAAATAGACCTCAACAGAAATGTGCTGGGTTTATATTGACAGCACTGATGTATTACTTACAGATTTTTGTCTTCTTGGGGACATATTACAATGTACAAAGTACACACTTTGATCATGGGGGAATCAAAGGAAAGGGACAATATTAGAGTCTGAAAGATCAGAAAACTGTGTCAACTCAGAGCTGATCAAAGTCATGACAGACTGGAGTGAAACCTCACAGCCCGAGGACATTTGGGTGAAGGAGAGTGAATCAGGATGAGGAGCAGAAATGCAAACTAGACAGGCTAGACGGTGGGTGTCAGTGCACTTAGAGGACGCTAAGAAAACGCCACCAACTGTCCTGCTTATAAACAACAGAACTTCATTGCCCACAGTTTGGAGGCTGGGAAGTCCCAGATGGAGGTGCTGGTGAATTCAAATGAGGGCCTACTTTCTGCTCCATAGATGGCACCCTCTCTCTGTGTCCTCACATGGTGAAAGGGGCAGGGCAGCTCTCTGGACCTTCCTTACATCTCAAAACTCTAATCCCACCATCACGACCCCACCACTCCCCCAGACCCTATCTGCTAAGGCCATCTGATTGGGGGTTAGGATTTAACATGTGACTCTCAAGAGGACTCGACCATCCAGACAGCAATGGAAAAGATAACGGGTCTACAGAGGATAAATAAAAGTCCATCTAGCTGAAGCTAAATCACACAGAATGGGGGAGAACTGAGGTCAAATTGGAGGTTCACCTGGTAGTTAGGTAGTTTTTGATGGTCGAGGGGAAGTCCTAGCATGTTACTAACAGGACGGCCTGAAGGGAAAGGAATGAGAGACATGGAGAGCTTCTAGAAGCCTGGCGGGTAGCTAGGCCAAGGTTAGACAAGGATCGGAGGAGGTCTCGGACAGAGAACATTAAACCGCAGAGCGATATATTCTAGGGTGCAGACTTGAAAGCTCTTGGGAATGGGCTACATGGAGAGAATGAAGAAAAAGTTTTCTAAGAATAAAAGCCTCCATTTCTTGGGCATAGCCCATGAGTCTGCCTGCTAGTGTTCCCGGAAAAAGAAGCACTGTTAATATCATAAACACTGGATGCCTCTCAGACGGTTTTCACGGTCACCAGTCATTTGATCATAATCACCATAAGAAGCAAGGAGGGGAGACTCTACCATCTCCATTTTAAACACTGGGAAACCACAGCCCAAGAGGTTATTTGGCTTCCCAAGGTCACACAGTTAGTGATGGAATTAGAGTCACCAGATCTTCTTGCTCTTGACCCAGGATTCTCTGACTACATAATAGTCCACACCTCTCTGCTGTCTTTCTCTAATAATGACCCATCGGCTTGTTGATTAAAATTATTCCAAGCATTCAATTGGCTTAATATGTTAGGGGAAAGCCCATTTTAAAGGTCACTGTGGCTTGGTGTAAGTTTATTTAATAAATATTTTTTCTTATTTGGAGGTTTTAATTTTAAGTATGTGGTCTACTCTTTTTGTATGATTATTTGCTCAAAAAAATTTTAGTCAGCAACACACCTCATAAAAATTTAATACGTTTCAGAGCTCCTTTTACTGTTTAAAAAAGCACAAATCAGGCATTCTTGCATTTTGAATGTGGTGCTCTCCATAATTGGGCTTTCTCTGAGGAAGGCCCTTCCAAGCCCTATAATGAAATTGCTCTTGTTTAATGAAAACAGCAATCAGAGGGAGGGTTGTCTTAGATTAAAACATTCACACCAAGAGTTGGAACCTCAACCACCCAGATATGTCATGACTTGCCTGTCACCTGCATATTTAGTTCTTGCATCTTGAAGACCAGCAGGTCGGAAGCACATCTTTGGCTTCCAGGTCAATAAAGCAGGAAGGTGTTGGCTTGGAAGCGGGATATCCCTGAGTTCAAATCCCAGCTCTGGTCCTCACTGGACATGTAACCTTGAGCAAATTAGCTCACATCCAAGCATTCTTACTTCTACCATAAAGTGGCTACATTTCATGTCACAGGTTAGTGTGTGGATATACGAGGGCAAAGTTGAAACCACTGAGCCTGCAATGGGTCTTCACTGAGGATTATTGCCTGAGAGTCTGAAAGACAGACTTGCCAGGAGAGCAGCCCCTGAGCTCAGAGCTGCACACACACGGAGAATAAGCCCTGGGCCTTCCAGCCATACTCCTTCACCAGGCACAGAGCATGGTGCCCATGGGCTCCTACCTGGACACACTCTGTGATTAATCAGTTTGAGCAATGATCTGGTAAAGTCTATTCAAAGTTGGAGAACTGCCCTGACTTCTTCCATTCCTTCAATCAAGAATTATCTTGGGGGCACTTCCTATTGTTCTGAGCATTGAAGGTACAGAAATAGAGAACATGAACCATATTGTTCTATCAGAACTTATTGTCTCATAGGTAATAGAGACAACGGATAAGCAGATGAACAAGGAGGATACAGATCACAATTAGCATCCTGCAGAATAGTGAAATGAATGATGATAAAGTGTGGAGGTCATTTTAATTAGGATGGTCAAAGCACCTCCTGAAAAGGTGGAGTTTAATCTGAGAATCAGCTGGTTCGAGCACCTGGCTAATGTGAAAATCAAGGATAAGAGCCCCCCAGGCAGAGGGAGCAGCTCATGCAAAGTTCCTAACACAGAAATCTGCTTCTGGTGCCCATGGAGAGGAAAGAGAAGCAGTGTGGCTGGGTGGGAATGTAGCCGGAGTCTCAGGCTTGGGGGGTAGGGGGTGGAAACAGACCATGAAGTACCTCGTAGACCAAAAGAAGTGAGATTCTGTGCTAAGAGATCCTGAGTCCATTTGAGGACATGCAGAGAAGCACGATGGCTTGAGTTTTTATCAAAGTTGACTGTCTGCCATTTGAAAGGCCATCACAGGAGCAAGACATCTCTGTGAAGGTGGTGCAGGGTCCAGGTGAGAGAAGAGGGTGAGTGGACCATAAAGATCGTGGTGGACACGGAGACAGCTGGGCACTTCACAGTACACTTGGGAAGCCGAGTTGACAAGAGCTGAGAGGTTTTCATGGTAAAGACAGAAACCCAGGGTAACCCTAGAATGTGGGTTGGTCCAGTTGGTGAATGGTGGTGCTGCCCACTGAGAGGAGGAGGGTGGGGAAGAAAGGGAAGGAGGGGAGGAGAGAGGAGGACATTTGAATGTTCTCTGTTGACTTTATTAAGAAACTGGCAGGAGTCAAGGCTACATCTACACGCACAGGAACCTTCCTGTTTGAGCAAATTAGCTCACATCCCAGGGCAGAGTCAGGCTGTTCGCATCCCAGGAGCTTCACATGGGTTCATGTGATGGAGAAAAATGCCTTGAAATTCCAGGACTGTTACTTTATCCAGGAGATTTTTTAATTCCTTGAAACTCCAGTTTCCTCTCTTAAAAGATTGGAATCGCTTCCCCAATTCCATGACATACTGTATCAAAATTAAAGATGTATGTATTAGCATATTTATCCGAATCCCATAAGCAACATAAATTCCATGAAAAGGCATCATTGTGATTCCGTGTTAGAAGGTAAGATTCACAAGGTTAAGGATTCAGTCTGTCTCGTTCAACATCTCCAGCACCTAAACTGAGTACATGTTGACTGAATGAATCAGAATTACTTGCTATGGAGTCGGGATGGTGAACACTGGAGATCCTCATAACACCATGAAAATCATTAGTCGGTGACACATCTGCCTTCTCCCTCTTCAAAGGCCCACTGCAGTCCAGCAGAGTCGGTGTGCAGTGACCACCTGGAGTTGAATTTGCTGCAAGGGGCAGCAGTAGCCAACTCACAGCACTGGCCTCACCAGACAGCCACAGGGAGGCTCTTGAACACCCCCTCTTAGGCATTCACCTTAGGGACTGCAATCTCACAATGTAAACATCCCACCGCTTTGGTCTGATCTGTTCACTATTATGCATGTAGTGCTTGGGCATAGGTAGTTATCAAAAAATATCTGTCTCGTGAATGAACAAATAAAGAGATGAATGCATATTAAAACACAGAGAAATCATAAAACAGAGTTCATTTTTTAAGACAAGTAGGATTTAAATATGAAGAAGCTCAAATTTGTAAGACTACATTCAGCTACGTCACTCCGATTCCTGTGGGTACTGAAGTCCTAAAAATTCTCTGCTCTTTGAGTGACATAATGGGTATGAGAGGAATTAAAAATACAATGCACCAAATACTGGTGCTCCCTGGAGGTGGCCTCCACTTATCCTCTCTCTGAACACCATCTCCAGTCCCTCCTAACCTGCCACTTATGGAATTTAAGCTCCAGAATTGAGCTCTTTATTCAGCACACAGAATAAAAAGTTAAATGGGCCACTCTCCAAGGCCCAAGTATACTCTGCTTGTCTCAAGCGGGATGCCTCTCTGAGCATGTCTCCTCATATGAGGAACATTCTCTTATGTGTCATTCTAGTCTTAATGATCTGATGATTATATTGAATTTTTTTTTACTGAGATGCACACTGGAATATTCAGGGGTGAGGTCTCATAATGCCTACACCTTAAAATAATTGAGCAAGAGTGTTAGCTTTCTATCATTACGGCGAATCCCTTAGAAAAGCCACTTATAAACAGAGAAGGTTCATTCTGGCTCAGTTTGAGGGCTCCAGTCCATGTCAGGGGTTCCGTTGCTTTGGGCGTGTGGTGAGGCAGTGCACCGTGGTAGGAGTGTGGTGGGATAAGACCACTCACCTCATGGCCAAGAAGCCAAAAGAGAAGAGGGCAGGGCTCCAGAATCCGTTCAAGGTCACGCCCCCAGTGTCCTCAGGACTTCCCGCGCCACACACCATCACCCCAGAGCACCACAAGCATCTAACACGCTGGACTATGGGGGGTGTTCAAGACTGAAGGTTAGCAGCAGGAAAAAAGACTCTAAAACTGGAAAACCCATCAGGGTGGATAATTTAGATGCGGGAAGCATGGGTGTTTGTTATACAATTCCTAGTTTCTACATGTTTGAAAATTGTCATGATAAAAGTCACGTCAAACGGTCATAAAAACAGAATATCCATCTGAGAAGATTATTGATAGGATTGAATGAGATATGTATCACAGGCACCTCATGGGTGCTCATTAGTATTTTTATTTATTTTCATATCATTTAATATTTGTCTATATTGGTCTTATGTTGTGCTACTTTATACTGATATCAATTCTACCAGCTCATGAGCTCATCTATAGACACATCCATCCAGCACCTTCTCCTCCGTAAACAGAAATCCTCCATTTCAGCAACGTGATAAATCATGCCACTTGATCCCATTTCAAAACATTGCAAGGCCTGTGGTTTGTATCTGAAATCCCTCGGGCTAAAGAAATGATGGCACTCCTGACACTTGACCATATGTTCTAGCGACCCTGTCTTTCTGGAAACATGAACAAGTCAGAGATAGGGTTGTGCCTTTGATGCTAGGGAGAAGTGGGTGCATCTCCCCGGCCACATGTTAGAAGCCTGAGTTCCAGAAACCTAACTGGCTTCACAGAACGTCTGTGCATCCTTTGATACACAATAGAACCCTTTGGGACCCAAGGCACTGCCCTGAGGGCCAAGAGCTCATGCACAAAGAGGCTAACACACACAGCACACAATAGGTCTCCCATAGAAACAAGAAGAATGAGGAAAAGGCTTTTTGGAGATGGCTCCACATGGCTCACAGTGGATGATTATTACACACATCGTTTTTCAGTTAGCATCGATAATTTCTCTTTGCTTCTGTTTATTAATGTGTTTCTTTTAATTAGCCTGGATGGTACTATAAAGAGAAAATGGGAAATGACAGAAAAGCCTATTTAAATAAACAAGCCACTTTAGAATGTGTCTTAGAAGCAGGACTAACTCAAGCTAAACCTAACATCCAGCCCACGGGCAGGACAGGCCTTGAGGCCCTCATTTCATAGTCAAAGACACTGAGTCTTCAGCTGACCAGAAAGTGGGAGAGGTGACCCCAAACCTTCAGCGGTGGGGACAGATCCAACGTGGGGGCTCATCTCTTCTGGACAATCTGAGCTTGCTGGAGAGACAGACAAAGGTACAAGACCCCCCCCAAAAAAAAAAAACAGTGCATCTTCTCATTCCTCCAGCGTGGGCATGGCAAAGTCACTCCAAGGAGCACATCTCCATCCAGAAAAGGCTAACAGGATGACATTTCGATGGCACAGAGCAGCTGACTGATTGGGACGGGACATCAAGAATCAACAGGGTGCTGAAGGCCCAGAGCAGAAGCCCAGGCCTCCCTGCACTCTGCAGAGCTCTGAAGCAGGCCAGCAATGCACGAGGCTTGGGTCTCCAGAACTGGAGTGCTGAGAGGCGCTTCTTAGGGGCAGGGAAAGCAGACTTTTATTGCTGGCCCCTGGGGTAGGAGATTCCCATCTATAGCCCTAAGGAGTGGGGCGGGGATGTCATCAGGAGGCTCAAGTCCATTCTGGGTCTGCTTTCTATGGAGGAAGAGAGTTTCTGACAGGTGTGGGTTCTGCTACTCCAAGGCATAAGCACTGGGACAAATCTGCTAGATGTCGGAAGGGCACAAGGGACCAAAGAACAGGGTGGGTCTCCCGAACCTGAAGACCAGCTGAGAGAAGTGAGTGCAGAACCCCCATCCATTCACTCAACCTCTCAGCAAGAGCCCAGGAAGCAGGACTCCATGCAGACACTGGGCTAGGCACGGGAGGAGGTGGCGAGTAGCATAGCCTCTCTGAGCCTCGGTTTCCTCACCTGTAAAACGGGCATGACTGTACTTCTCCCAATAGGAAAGGAGTGCACAGCATAAGCCCCAGTCCAAGACTCACAGGCTGGTGACCGCCCTCCTTGAGGGTGGAGAAGGGTTGGAAATTCCCTCCGAGCTATTTGCCTACAAGCCAAGACAGCACCCAGAGGCCGTATGGAGTTACCACTCATCAACAGAGGAACCGGGAGTCTCACCAAGAGGCCGCTGTGAACCCAGTGACTCGCTGAGCACAGGAAACCGCTGGGCTGGGCAGACGTGTTTCCAGCTGGATGTGAACAGCATTCGGGGGTTGACAAAGGCATTTTGTGATCCACAGAACACCTCCTGCAGAACTGGCCCTGCTCAGGTGTGACCCCCAGAAGGGGCAGAAGCAGCCCACCTGCTTGGCCTCCTCTGAAGATGAGACTCTGAACGCCAGCAGTCAGAAGATCCTTCTACTGACAGGAGGCTTTGAGAAGATCCGAATCCACGGGGTAAAGCACGCTATGTGGAGCTCTATGTGAGTCAGGTCTACACTACAGAGTCCAGGAGTGACTGGACTTTTCATGCCACCGTGCTACAGATGCATGTCCTTGAGTAATTGTTCTTGTGCATGTAGTGCTGATAACGCCAAGGTCGCGGGTTCGTTCCCCGTACGGGCCACCAGTTGCCGCAGTCTGGCTGGGCACAAAATCACGAGCCACTCAAGCAGGAACAAAGTTTATTTTTTGAAACTGCCGCCAATGTCCGGTACCGCCCGGGAAGATTTTTTTCCACCCACGCGGCCTCCTCTCGGACCGCCGAGCGAGCTCCTCCCCCGGAACTCCCTCCTACTGTACTTCCCCAACCAATGGGAACTCTCCAGGAGTCCCGTAGCCGGCCTAGGTGAACAGCAGGAGTCCAATATCCATATGAATGCAAATCTTAACATAATCATATCATCTCAATGGCTAGCTGGCGTCACCTTTCGACCAAAAATGCCATGCATCATATACTTGGCTCTTAGCAATTTTTATCCCCTTGAGATAAGGAGAAGAAGGGAAAAAGAAGATGTCACAGAGGGAAAATTTATTAAAATCTACTGAAGTTGAGGGGCAAAAGTCAATTAACAAATTTTTATCAAAAAGATCTGACACTTATCCCACCATTTTTTTGTTGTTGTTGTTGTTTTGTTTTGGTTTGGTTTTTGGTACCAGGGATTGAACTCAAGGCCCGTGACCACTGAGCCACATCCCCGGTCCTATTTTTATTTAGAGACAAGGTCTCACTGAGTTGCTTAGTGCCTCACCATTGCTGAGGCTGGCTTTGAACTCACAATCCTCCTGCCTCAGCCTCCCGAGCGGCTGGGATTACAGATGTGCACCCCATGCCCAGCTTCCCTCAAATACTGAGAATCACTAGAGGAAGGATGTCTGACGTGAGCCCCCCCTCTCTGATGGGATCCTCCTTGGTGTCTGGACCCCTCTCACCACCTGCACACTGCATCTGCCTATCCCTCTCACGTCCTTGACGCTCTCTTTAACCCGTCACATCTGGACACAGACATTTCCTCCCTCTGGGACTGACATGGGGAGAACCCTCAGTATCTCTCTGAAGTGGTTTAGATTTTTGTTTGACCTCAGTGTGTTTTTAGGTTCTCATTGTTACTTTCCTAATGGCTAGAGCACAGCTCCCTGAAATGACAAAACTGGGGCACACCTGCTAACCTCAGTGACACCCTGCAGAGACACCCGCTGAAGTTTCCTGAAGCCTGTGGGGGACTTTTTTCCGTCTCTCCCTGTCCCTTGGTACAGTGGTAGGAGACTCCTGTTTTCTGCACTGACAGAAAATTCTGCCCCACTGCGTGCATGTCATCAACCCCCTTGTTTCCTGTACCATAAGACAGAGGTGTTTGTTTCCTGCCTGGGGCCAGGCATCTTCACCACTTCTGCCCACTTATGTCCCCCTCAATCCAATACCACATTGAGCCTCAACATAACACTGTGCTGTGACCAGAAGACACAGAACCATATCAGTTAAAAAACAAAAGAAATAGAATCAGGTGGTCTCGACCCTCCATCTCATCTAGTTCCAACCTTACCGAGTCTCCACTTGATCACTTGACCTATCATAAAGCCTCCCTGACCCTCAGTCTCTTCGTCTGTGCATGACCCATTTGCTCAATGTCTTTTCATCCGTGCATACCTACCATTTCTGCACTGGCTACAACATCATGCAGAGATTGGCTTCTGTGGTAGACTCCACAAGACGCCCCATCACTTTAAGAAGTTCCCGACTTAGCAGGTAGCTTCTATGAGAGGGGTGGAGTCCTGGAAAGGAGGTCAGCCCAGCAGCATTTCATAGAGGAGTGCTCTTCAGGGTTCCATGAAGGCTCCTCTCAGCTCCTCCCTCCTCCTCACAACCTCTCTGGCCTCTCACCACACAGACGCCCCTGGTGCCCACACACCTTCTACATGAGGGAGACAGTGGCTTGCTCTGCTTCTCCTCAGAGCACCTGGGTTCTAGCCTTCCTCCTGGGCCTTATGAAATCGTTTCTTCAAAGACAGGCACTGCTGTAAGGGAGAGTCTCCCCGCCATTACAAGAAGATTGGAAATAGTGATAACATCCCCATCCACCCCAGCTCCCAGTGAGCACCGTCTGAAGGAAGGAGCACAAATAGTCTTTGTCAAAAGGGAGGGGTCATCATGGTGACAGCAGCAGCAGCCGCCATTAGGGACGTGAGGACCTTGTGCAGTGTTCTCCACTCATTTTAGTCAAAATGATCAAGAAGAAAAACATTTTGGAAGCTGCTGTACCTACTACACAAAACCACACTTGCACACGACACACACACGCATGACCCTGAAGTCGCACAGGTCCGTAGCTACTGCCCTGTGTGTCCACGACTTTAACTTTTTGCCCTTCCCTTCCATGGCATTTTCAAATGCAAGGCATGGTCCGTGAAATTCATTTCACAAGTCGCCGACGAGCCACCGGCCTTGTTTGGAAGAGCTCTGGTGTGTCCCCACTCTCACTCCTTAAAGAGGAGGGAGCCAAGCGAGACCCCTTTGGTTTTTTAGTTTTTTAAACGGGTACTGACAATCCCCCTGCTCACACCGTATGCTGAGTTGAGGAATGAAAAGGTCCCAGTGCCCGGTCCCAGTGCCCATAAGGACATGGCAGTCTAACAGGGCTGAGGAGGCCAGACTGGACAGCAACTAGCTCTAGGTCACTCCTGGCCAGGGCAACAACTAGAACTCCCAGGAATGTTTTGAAAATCACTTACAGATTTTTATAATAGGAAAACTTTTAAGCTGTATTTGTATTACTGCATTTATTAATTGATAAAAGGCAACTGTGTGTACAGATAGTTTGATATGTATGTACAATGTGGGAAAAGAAGATCAACTGCCATCCAACCCCTCACATTACTATCATTTTTTCATGATGACAGCATTTAAACTCTGCTCTCCCAGCAGTTTCCAAGTGTGCCATGCAGGGCATCGGGCAGGAAGGGTGCGGTACTACAGCTCCCTACAGCAACCGTCCAGCAAGCTCTGCACCCTTTGACCAACAGGTCCCCACTGTCGATTTAAAATAATTTTTTTTTCATAAATGTTCATGGATTTTGCTCTGCGTATATAAACTTGCTAGAGGCAGAGGCTAAACCAGAGTAGCAGAGTGGAGAATGTTTGGTCTTCAGGAGCCAGAGAATACAAATTCTTGGTCTTTTATAGCATTTTATAGCTTAAAATACTCTCCCATATAACACTGCTTACTTGACGGCAATCCTCACAACAACCCCATTGTAGGGTTATTGCCATTTTATGGATAGCAAGCCGAGGCTCAGGCAGTGACTCCACCAGTGTCACCCAAACAGTGAGCAGGCGCAGCGATAAATCCTCCATGGGTGTAATGGGAATGAAGGGCAACACAGTTAGGCACATTCTAGAAGAACCCAGATTTCCCTGAGGCGCCAGGTATGAAATGCTGAGATTCCCCCATAAATTTGACAAATTTCAAGGCATTGTGAAAATCTGGGCTCAGCACAAGAGTCCCGAGGTATAAAGCAATAGTCCCTCCCCTCCCGGCTCCCCCAGCCCCGCACTGACTCATGCTCTCCACTCCCAGAGTGGCTTTCCTTCCCCAAACTGTTTATTTATTTTCAGGAATTCTCACAAGGCTAATGACAAAAAAAAACTGACATTTGTCTGAAAGAGCTCAGACTGGGAGAAAATGCAAAGGCCCTGAAGGGACAGTTGTATGAACCCGAGAAAGGGGACTTTAAACCCCAGCTGCAAATCAGAGCAAGAGGTCATTGTTACAGTCAGACAGGAGACAAGCTTAGCTACAGTTGATCTATGCAAGGCCCAGATACTTGCAGAAAAAATGTAAATAAATAGAACATGCACTCCATTTGTTGGGTTTCTAGAAGAATTCTCTTTTCACATTGCTTTTGTCATTCACACATGCAAAGTACACAATTTTCGTGCGTGCACGCGCGCGCACACACACACACACACACTATAGCATTTGCCCTTCATCAAGACAGTTTATAATTTTACAAAGTACTTTATCAAGGCCCTCACAGGCCCATTAGCTGGTGAATTGTTCTCCATGAAGAGGTAGCTCTAAAAGTCATCATTATAATATTAAGTAAAAGTTTATAATCATTTTTAAATGCCAATCATGTTCAGCACAATATGGGAGAGAAGGTTGAAAAGGCCAACATCAACAACAACAAAATCCAAAAATGTCCTATGTGGCATCTTAAGGAGATGATCCTGTAGGGAATAAGCAGCCGTTGAATAATTATAAGCAATAACAGTGGCATTGTGACAGATTTTCGTAGCAGGACAGACTGTAAGAGAGGAGGTCCAGGAGCAACGAGGGCAGCCGGGCCAATACTATAACATTCCAACAACCAATTCTGCCTTCCAGAGAGGCTGGGGGACACGAATCTGCCTGGCCTCTTGTATTTCTGCATGTGGAGTGAGTGAGGAAGACAGCCTCAGCTCCCCACTATCTCTTGGAGGATCTTTGTATATCAAACAGCATTAGAAGATAAGAGAGAGTGTTCCCTCCAGAACAAAGGGAAGGTTCACCGACCAACCAACCGCTGTGGAAGGTAGAGAATGTGTCTCACCAACGCCTCCCCCTGCTCCAGCAAACAGCAGGCACTCTTACTGGCCATTATAAAAGACTTGGGTTCCCTAAAATCAGGACACCTCTCCTGTAATGCAATTCGCTGTGTACACAGTTGTCTCCCAACCCTCTTGGCGTTATATGGGGAAAATGGCACAATAATGTTGACACTCTGGAAACCGCCTTTGCTGTGAGCAACAAGTTGCCCCTCACCTATGACCTGTGGGTCTTGGGTCTTCTACCAACATCCGTGAAGCTGGGGCGGTCTTGTTTGTTTACTTCTGATTAGCAAAAATCCAAGTCTCTTGGCAGTTCTTAACGCTGGGAAGAAATGGTTGCAGCAGGAATGCAGAGAAGGGAATGGATGGGAAAGAAATTTAAGGGATTTTGGCAACAAATAAAGAAAAAATATTAAATTTGAAACAAATGCATTCTTCCTCTTCCCTCCTTTCCAAGGGCAGTTCTGTGAATCTACTCAATTCCTCATTTTGTGTGTGTGTGTGTGTGGTGCCAATACAGGTAAGTATTAGGGGAAAACTGGGGAGCTGAAGCTGATAGATTTAGTTTCTATCAGAAAGAGTCCAGAGTAAATTATAAAACAACAAAAGAAAAATGGAAAGAATCTTTGGATTTGGGGAAAGAAGCAAACTGGGTTTGAATAGTTTGGGAGCTTTGAGAGGAAAAGGACAAAAGAAGTTACTTGAGTATAAGAAAGATGCAAAGATAGATGATAGATAGACAAATGGACTGAAATACACAGAGAGAATTAAGAAAAGCAGATAAGGTAGATTTTTTTTTTTTTTTTTTTTTTTGGTACCAGGAATTGAACTCAGGTACTCTTAACCTCTGAGCCACATCCACAGCCCTTTTTGTTTTTTTTTATTTGGAGACAAGTTCTTGCTAAGTTGTTTAGGGCATCAGTAAGTTACTGAGGCTGGCCTTGAACTTGCAATCCTCCTGCCTCAGTCTCGAACCTCCTGGGATTACAGGTATGCACCACCACATCCAGCAGAATAGCAGATTCCAAGGTTTGTTGTAATTATAAATGGAATTCCCTGCGTCTAATAGAAGAAAAAATAGGCCCTAATCTCCATCAGGTGATTTCCTTAGTAAGACTCCTGTGGTGCAAGAATTAAAATCAAGAATCAATAAAAGGGATGGACTCAAACGAAAAAGTTTCTTCTCAGCAAAAGAAACAATCTGTGAGGTGAATAGAGAGCCTACATTTTGGGAGCAAATCTTTACCCCTCACACGTCAGATAGATCTCTAATCTCTAGGATCCGTAAAAAACTCAAAAAGCTAAATCAATAAATGGGCCAAAGACCTGAACAGACACTTCTCAGAAGATGATATGCAATCAATCAACAAATATATGAAAAAATTTCATCATCACTAGCAATTACAGAAATGTAAATCAAAACCACTGTGAGATTTCATCTCACTCCAGTCAGAATGGCAGCTATTAAGAATACAAACAACAATAAGTGTTGGCAAGGATGTGGGGAAAAAGGTACACTCATACATTGCTTATAGGATTGCAAATTGGTCCAGCCAATATGGAAAGCAGTATGGAGACTGCTTGGAAAATTGAGAAGGGAACCACCATTTGACCCAGCTATTCCTCTCCTCCGTCTATACCCAAAGGACTTAAAAACAGCATACTACAGGGACACAGCCACATCAATGTTTATAGCAGCACAATTCACAATAGCTAAACTGTGGAACCAACCTAGATGCCCTTCAATAGATGAGTATCTTCATGATGTCCACTGTCAGCAGGTTGACTGACACCTGGGTAGGATACACCCAAGGGCACAGTAAAAGAAGGGGACACATACAAGGCACTTCCATGGAAGATTCTATCCTAAACAGGGCAAGGGGTTATATTACAAAGGAACAGGTGAGCGTAGCTCCACCCATGGGGCTGTAACAAGACACACCCATGCACAAGACACCGACCCTCGCACCCAAGAAGGGTGCCACGTTTCTGTGACTGAGAGCCTTAGCACCCAGCCAGGGAGTGTAACTCAGTTACGTGTAAGGTTGGCCTCCCACACCTCAGAGCAAGAATCTAGTGAATGCTCTAATGCTCAGAATATAAAACAAGGTCCCATGTGGGAGGCAGCCTACAAAACATCCCCAGTGATTCTCGCCTCCTAGTTTTCATGTTCTTGTAAATCCTTTGTGTGTGATTGTACCTCGTCACTTTCTTCTCCTAAAGTGATGGGCTCTCCCCTCCCAGAGGCTTACAAAAGACTAACTTCCATCTTGTTCCTCTTTCTTTTTTCTCTCATCCAGGAGCTGCCCTGTTGTGAGTGATTCTTACAGAGAGAACGATATGGACAAGGAACTTAGGTTTCTCGTCAGTGGCCAGCAAGGACTTTCTACAGGATAGGAGTGAGTGGACATGGAAGTAGATTCCCCTGACTACAGACAACTGCAGCCCCAGACAATAGCTCACCCGCAGCCTGCAAGGAACCCTGAGCCAGAGAACCCACTCCTGACCCGAGCCCACTGTCCCGCAGAAACCATGAGATGCTAAGTCTTCCCTGAAACTGCTAAGTTTTGAGATAATTCATTATACAACCACACATAAATGACAGAATAATAGATGCCCTTCAATAGATGAATGAATTAAAAAAAAAAACAGTGGCATAGATACACATAAAATCATGGCATTTGCAGGTAAATGGATGGAGTTAGAGAAGATCATGCTAAGTGAAGTTAGCCAATCCCAAAAAAACAAATGCCAAATGTTTCTTTGATATAAGGAGGCTGATCCATAGTGGGATAGGGAGGGGGAACATGGGAGGAATAGATGAACTCTAGATAGGGCAGAGGGGTGGGAGGGGAAGGGAGGGAGCATGGGGTTATTAATGATGGTGGAATGTGATGATCATTATTATCCAAAGTACAGGTATGAAGACACGGATTGGTGTGAATATACTTTGTATACAACCAGAGATATGAAAAATTGTGCTCTATATAAGAATTGTAATACATTCTGCTGTCATGTATAAATTTTAAAAAATAATAAATAAATAAGTGGAATCTCTCTCTGGCTGTTTGGAGGATTTGGCATAGGTTTAAATGTCATCACGGATATTTATTTTGCTGCTGTTGTTGCTTCCAGACTGCTGCATTTTTTTTTTCTATGTGTCCAATCTAAGGCTGACATCAAGATTAACCTTGATGGGACAAGATATATGTGGGTTACAGATCCAAACCTGGTGAGATGATGATTTATTAGATGTGCCAGATTTTTTTTTTTTTTTTTAAAGAAGAATCTATGTCAGCCCTGGGGTTTCTGGCTTAAGTGTGTGATTTGATGGAGTGCTATTTACCACACTAAAGAACACAGGTGGAAGATGGGCTTCGAGGGAAAGTTACAGAGTATGATCTTGGACCTGTTTAGTTGGGAGAGCCTCACCACCAATGCAGATGGGGCAGTGCAGGCTAGATTTAGAAACAGCACCTGTAGCCACAGAATTAGTGAGACTATTGCCAAGGGTGGATCTCTGGAGCGCTCCACAAAGAGATTAAGGATCAGAGAGATCAGGAAAACTGGGAGAAGTAATGTCACAAAAGCTAAAGAAAGGTCACCTCAAGAAAGAGGATAAACAGAAGACAGACTGGATTGTTCCACCACTTTCCAGTCAAAAAGACAATTAATTAATATTACAACACCCCACTCTTGTCTAAAAAGTAAAAACAGCAATAGGAGATACACTGTAAAAGACTTTTAGAAAGATAACCACGTTTCAAAAGACATCTGGCAGTGAGTGGGAGAAGTGGGCTCGGGGTCCAGAGCCTGCCGCAGTGGCCAGGAGGACGCGGCTGGGATGGAGAGCCGTGGAGTGCGGCGGGGCCAGCGTCCAGCTCACAGGTGAAACCTGGGGCTGGGCAGGAATTTCTCACCCATGGAAGGAAGGAGGCTGGGAAAGCCATGATGGCTGTCCAGGGCTCAAGCTGCGGAGCAGAGGCGGCCTCGGCCTGGCTGCGGGCTCCCTCCCCTCCCACACGGGCCTCTGCAGCTCCCAGAAGCCCCGGGGAGACCACCGGGCCCTAGCCCGCTCCCCATCCCAGCACCTCGTCCTGGGAGCTCCAGGCAGGACTCTGGGAGGGAGGCTCGGGGCTCCTCGTTCTGCTCTCAGGGCCACGGCCTCGGGGTCAGTGTACTGTGTCCAGTGTTCACTTCCTCCAGGTAAATCAGGTCCCAGCTGCTCCATCGTGGCCGGAAGCAGAAATGGTTCCTTTAGAGGACACCTGGCTAAGCCGGAGACGCCAGCGCCCGCCCCAGCCCCGGCCTCGTTCCCACGCTCCAGGTGTCCACACCTGACAGCGTCGCTCGGGTGGCGGACCCCTGCCTCCGACACGGGCCTAGCTCACCTTGGTGACTTAGTGCCCCAGCCTGCGCCTGCTCCTCCCCTGTCCTGGCCCTTTCCTCCCTCTGAAGCATCCACGCCTTGTCTCGGGCTTGCCAGGCTTTCATGACCCTTCCCAGCCCCCACTAGCGCCTCCCCACTCGTCCCCACCCGCAGCCACACCACCCCGAGGTCTGATCAGGGTTTCACCAGAAGGCTTCTCGGACTCGCCCTCTCCGTCCCCTCCACCGTCCCGCAGGTCCAGCCCCCTTGCCTCCCATCTCACCGTGGCCTCTCACTGGTCTTCTCTGTTACATTTATGTCCCCTCCTCACCACACTCTGGGGTGCTGATGAAATACTATTTCCAAGATAAACATCTAATTAATTAATAATAGGCAATAGATGGCTAAGAAAATTGACTTCAGAGGCCTGTGAAAATGAGAAAGAAGCAGATTAAGAAGCTGGGAGGGAATTAATTACTCCTCTGCATTGGATTTTTCATTACTCTTTTGAGTACAACCTGAAGCCTTTTCTCTGGTCTCCAAGACACTGCATGTTCCTGCCCTTGTACCTGTCTCCCTTGTCCTCTGCACACCGCCTCCACTGACCTTTTTTCCCTTATTTGAACATGCCAAGTCCATTCCTGCCCTGGAGTCTCCACGTGCATCGTTCTCTCCCTCTGGAGTTCATTTCCCCCACTGCTCAGAGAACTGGGTGCTCCACCTTCTCTGTTTAATCCTCACATTCTCAAGGAGAAGGTCCTCGTCCACACTATCTGATGATGTGGCCCCTGCATCTCAACCCAGTCTGTGCTGTTATAATAACCTACTGCAGACTGGCTGCTGTAATTTATAATGAAATAAACCTACCAGCTCAGTTTGAAAGGCTGGGAAGTTCAGTGTCAAGGTGCCGGCATCTGGTAAGGGATCTCCTCCTGCATCATAAAATGGCAGAAGGCATCACACAGAGTAAGGGTAAAAAGAGCAAGAAAGACCAAGTGGGTGGGCTTGAAACCTGAACACCACAGGGTCCACTCAGGAGGGTTCCCTCTGAAAAGTCCACTTCTGCAAGGCTCCACCTCCTGCTACCATCACAATGGCAGCTAAACTGCAGCATGAGTTTCCCTGGGATCGAACATCCAGATAACAGCTCCCTGCCCTGGCCCATCCTACATGGCAGTCCTTATCTGTTTCTGTAGAGTGTATCAGAGTGCATCATTTCTTTGTTTTCCTAGCTGCTTGCAGTGTTTTGTGTGCCCCTCTCCAGTGCCAGTAGCAAGAGGACGGGAACATTTCTGGTCTTGTCCGTCACTATCCCCAGCACCTTGCATACAGCCTGGCTCTGTATATGTTGACTAAGTGAATGAATGAAGCCATTAAAATCTCGATAAATTAATGAAGGAACATGAAAGAGAAACCATTGTAAAGGTCGTAAGTATTTAAGGATTTTAAGTAAGAAGCAACGGATCAAATTTCCAGTTTAGAATCATCAATCATCTGGCTGTGGTGTGGGAAGGATGGGGAGGGCAGCTGAGCAGCCGGAGAGCCAGGACCAGGCCAGGCAAGTGATTCCCCAGGGCCACGCCTGTGAGGAGCTGTTCAACGTCATGGCCAGGCATGTGCAGAGAGATACCAGGAAGTAAGACATCCTGATGGGATGTCTTGGGTGCTACCTTCATCCCCTGGAACCAGTCCTGGGTAGCAAGGACACTGTACATTTACAGAACAGTTCAGCTGGCAGTGGCCGTGAGAGTGGCTAGAAAAGACCCAATCTGAGAGACACAGGGGGACCTAGCCAGGCAGTGCCACCCTCTGGTTCACGCTGCACCTGTCACCCACTTCCTTCTGCCTAACAGCACGTTGGCATTCCTCTAGGAATCCTACAAAACCCCAGGGTCAATAATCCTAGACACCTGTCCCTTGTCAGCCACAGGTGACATTTTGTTGTTATTGTTAAAAGGACATTAGGAAAGGTGCCAGATTCACAGGCTCAGAATTCCAGGGCATCACAACAGAATTTGGAAGTCTTTCATGTAGTTTGGGGCTTCCTGAGCCACATCCCAGCAGAAGGACGGTGACTCGGGGCTGGACAGTGTACTGGCAAAGAAAATCCAAGACCAAAAAATCTTCCTAGCTCATTAGTAGAGAGTGTGACTTAGGGAAGGGAAATCAAACAAACCAAAACCAGGAAACTTGCCTCATAGATTACAAGTTTCAAAGCACATTCAAGTCCATCAGCATGACTAGCAAGGTCAATAAGAGGGTTTTATTATTATCCATGCTTTACAAATGTGGAAATTTAGGGTTGGCAAATTGAGTCCCCAAGTTGTTCCACATAGGACAGGCCACATAGGAAGCAGCCTCAGGACCAGATCTGCAGACGCTTGTCCTCCTCCTCCCCCTTTTTTCTGGCATCTTTAAAAATTTACTTATAACTGGTGAATATTTAGGCATATATCAAAGTGAATGACTGGAAACTAAAAATGTAAACTTTGTGGGATGAAGGACTTAACACCTGTGTTAACGGAAGTCGGTGGAAAGCTGTAGACAGAGTTGTGGAACGTTTTCACACATGTTGGTGAAAAGCTCACCTGGGCTGCGCACAGAAGGCAGATGTGCCCGAGGACTCCCAGGTCCCCCAGTGAGCTCATACCCTCTGGAAGGAGGCCCTGGAGACTGGAGTTGGGATGTTGTGTTCTCCATTCGGGGCTGCACGCGTCATTGCACTTGGTAAATACTAAGCCACTGGGTGTGGGTAGGGATGAGCTGGGCTAAAAGGCAACTGGAAACAGATGCACCACAAATACCTTCACTTTCTGTCACAGTCTAGGGAAAGCCTCTAAAAGGAAAAGCAGACACTTCAGCAGAGGATGCAGACTCCCCAGGTGGGCAAATGCAAGCTTGGCTGCCACCTTCCACCATTCCAGCCAACTGCTCAGGGAGGGAAACACCTGTAGGCCAGGCCTTCCTGAGAGCCACTGTCACTGCCCGCCAGTCAGGGTCTAAAAGATGCAGAGAGTTGGGCACGGGTTGGGTGTTGTCCCAACACCCAACACATTCTGAGGAGCACATCCTGCCTCCCTTTAGAGACCTTGCCTCCTCCTGGGAATCTATCTCCAGTGCCCCCTCCCCCT
This sequence comes from Marmota flaviventris, assembly GCF_047511675.1. Classification (NCBI taxonomy): domain Eukaryota; kingdom Metazoa; phylum Chordata; class Mammalia; order Rodentia; family Sciuridae; genus Marmota; species Marmota flaviventris. The sequence goes on from NC_092504.1 coordinate 9,374,091, forward strand.
GAACTCCTGCCTGATGGCCCCCACACACTCTCATGGGCACTTTGTGGGTCCATGATAATGTCATGAATAATGGAATATGAAAAACTCATTCCCCTCAATTTTAGGAGATCTGGAAAGGCTTGAAGGCTGGATGAGGTTGCACTTCAAAGGAAGAAACATTGACTCTACATTCCAGAACCAAGCGTGGCAGTGTGTGCTGCAGAAATTATGAGGAAGACTCTGGATTCTCATCACCAGGAACACCGGGAGTTCAGATTAAGTCGACCTACTGTCCCAGGAGACTGCGATAGTATGTTCCTGTTAAGTTAGTCTTCCCAACAGAAGTAGAAACATTTGAGGATAGAAACCAAGTCTTAGTTATCCCAGCATACCACCACCCTTATACCTTGGCACACTGTTGGTGCTTAGCAGCAGTTGATTATTAAAAGGTTTTCACATTTCCCCATGCACCCAGCTCACTGAAGGCTTGACTGTGGACTCATGGAAGAGCTACCAGGGCCCTCAATTGGAAGCAGGACAGCTTGGCTTTTCATTGCTGCTCAGCTCTTTGCTAATAAGTCACCTGGACAAGGTGTTTAGTCTCTCTGAGTCCCAGTATGTTCATAAGTAAAATGAGCACTGAAAATTCAATTAAGGGACTGTCATAATAGTCACTCAATTAGGTACAGCAATGGAGAAAATATTGGCTACAGAGGAGATTCATATAATGCTATATGATTTTTCATCCTTTTAAAATATTCCTAACATGGGGAATGGAACTAGGAAAGAAATGAGCTTCAGTACAGGCCCACGATGTCCACCCATCTGGCAGATCACTCCTGCTCAGAATACCACTCAGCACAGTGGCCACAGATCCTCCCAGCACCCCTGGCCCCATCTCTAGTCTCCCTTCCAGACACCCTCTCTATCTGCATCTCTTTGTGCCTCTGTATCATCTCCATGTCTGGGCATCTGTCTGTCTCTCTAGCTCTTTTGTCCTGTGCATGTGGTGCCCTGTCCCTGCATTGGTGGCCCCACTTTCCAGTCTCATTTCTGCCCATCCTGCCTTGCGCTTTCATTCCTTAGCCTCTGCCTCTTTCTCTCCATGGCCTCGAATCACTCCTGTGATTCCACTCTCATCTACATCTCTCCCTGGCTCCCCTGTCCTTCTCCCGCCTGGCTGTGTCCCCAGCCTGTCTCTGTCTCTGTCAGGTCCACCTCTCCCTCTGCCATGCTGTCCTCAGGGGCATTCTTGAGAACTGAGCTCTCATCCACAGTGTGAATGAATAAGCCCTCCCTGAATCTCCCACACCCACCACGACCACTTCTCACCAGATCCCCAGGCCCACCTAAATCTCCCTTGTTTTCTTTAGGCAGGAGCCAGGCTTCTGCTCAGCCATGCAGCACAGCCCAGGCCAAGACATGAGGGAGGGGAGGCACGTGCCTGCCTCACTCTGCCTTCCCCAGGAGGAAATGAGTTCAGTGCAGGTCCCAAGTGGGGCTGCCCAGAGGCCACACAAAATGTGGACAACATTTATCTTTCATCAACCTCAAGATTATTTTTTTCTATATTTTTCTCACTGTCAAAATCACATATTCTCACAGTGAAAAGATTTAGACAGTATGAGGAACAGTAAAGATGCAGCAAGAAAAGTTATTTATTATCCCACTACCCAGAGGTGGCCACTATTGTCATTTTGCCATATTTTTTTCCAGGCCTCCTTTTTTTCATTTTTTTTTCTTTTTCTTCATTTATTTTGTGCCACTCTGTGTGTGTGTGTGTGTGTGTGTGTGTGTCTTTATGTAGATCACAGTAGATACAGAACTGTGCAAACTCTTTTGATGTTTTAATATTCTATAACATTTATTTCCCCTTACTCTTAAAATATTTTAACAAGCATGTTCACTCTCTTGATGGGAATTGGAAAAAAATAAGGAATCATCCACGGTATTCCATTTCTCACAAGAGAAACTGAATATTAAAACATGGCTTCCTAATACAGCATCATTTTCAATTTCAAAACACCACGCTCTGAACAATATCAGTTGGGCTCTTGCACTTTTCCAAATGTGCAAGCTTCCCTTCTCTGAGCCGTTGCACATGGTCTTCTTTATTTAAAACACAAGTGCCTGTTTCTCCTCTGGAAAACTTCCCTGACCCCAAAAGCTGTGCCTCCCTTCCCTGACATCTTGGAAAAATGCCCCATAACATCACATACCTTCTCTCTTGGGAAGCTTGCTGCCATTCATCTGATGTTGCCCTCACTAAACTGTGAGACCCTGTAAGATCGCTGCCCTCCATGAGATCCAGGACTAGCCCAGAACTGAGCCAATGCTGAGGAATACCAAGCCACTAATCCTTCCCTTACTGTTGGACTTTCAGGTTGTGTCCAGTTTTTTCAAGTGATAATTAATGCTATCTCGTTGCTTATTCACAAATCTTTGTCATCTTCATAAACTGAATACTTGCTGATTCTGTGAAATGCCAAATAATTTTGTGTTTTGGTATCAATTAATGATACAAAACATTCCCTTACACAACTGAGAATCCCTGATATCAATGTCTTTTCCTAAAAGCTCCTATAGATTGAAGGGAGGCAGGGAAAACTAAGTTAGAAGAATCTTAATATTAGAAATATTCTGCTAAATGCATCAGTTGTAAATCTGAATGTATAAGCCAAGGAACTTGCAGATCAAATGTCTCAACATGAGAAAAAAGATATGGAGTTTGGGGATGTATCAAGAACACACATACTTTCTGCTGATGGTAACTTTAAAAATCCTCCAATAACTGGTGTACATTCACTCAACAAATAAGATAAGTTTGTCTAAGGATGGTGGCCTTCAGAACACACTAAGCCATCCTGAGTCAAAATCAAGGTGATGGCCCCAGTTCCCTTTCTCTGCTGTAGTCCTTGATCAAATCATAGACTTTGGGGCCATGAATTCAACAGATATTTACAGAACATCTGCCAGGTGTCAGGTGCTACACTCTTTTTCCAAGTACAGCAGGAGTTCCCTGTGTGGATGGCACATGGCAGGACACCTAAATTGGGGACAGATGGGACAATAAAGAGGCCAGGCAAGCTGCCTGGGGACTTGCTGTTGGGTTAAAACACTGAAAGGTAGGAGTCTCTCAGAGGTCCTTTAATATCTGATAGGCCAGGGACTGAGGTGGGTGTTTGTTTGACATGCAGTAGTGAACTTTAATCTTCACAACAATCCTAAGAGGAAGTAACTATTGTCCTCATTTTATAGAGGAGAAAACTGAAGCTTAGAGAAATATCCAAAGAAACCCTGAGATGGAGTTTAGGAACTGAGACTCAAATTCAAATGTGTCTTGATCCACATTACATTCTACTATAGCATGTGAGTCCTATTCATTCCCTACAAGGATGAAGAAGCCTATTGCAGGTCTTGGAATATTCTATTACAGTCCTTGGAATATTCTAGAACACATAAACTTCCATAGAGACACTATCTCTGTCCAGAAAGAAATGGGATGTGATCAAAGGGCTTCAGAGAAGAAAGGTGTACTTGTCTTGCGGCATAGAAGTGTCCTCTGCATACAAGGGAGGAGAGAACATTCCAGGCCAAGAGAGGATCAAGCAAAAGGGATGAAAAGGCTGAGTGGATGGGCCAAGTCACTCAGCCTCACTAAGCATTGGATGAGAAGAAGGAGTGAGAGAACTGACAGGCTGGAGGAGGTCATTTGGCCCTGTTTCGGTTATCTATCACCAACCAACAAACCTCCATTTTTTCAAACAATAATGTATTATCTTCTGCTGCACATGGTGTGGACTGAGCCTCAGCAGTGTCTGCCGTCATCACTGAAAGCTCTGTAGGGCTCAGGGCTGGGGCCTTTGGTTCTCCTCCTCACGGGCATTTTCACATGTCTGCTTGAGCTGATTTCCTGCCAATAGCACAAAAACAGCGCTCCAAGAGTGAGGTGCAGATGCTTCCAGGCCGACTGATGATGGGCAATTGATGTGCACCCAGCACAGCATCATCTGTGCTGTATCAAAGCAGTGAGACGCAGCCCAGGAGTGAGGGGGACCACACCAGCTGAAAACCCTGGTAGATGAGGGTCACGAAACCAAAGTCATAGCAGTGGACATTGCTGAACAACAAGGCACATCACTGGACAAACCAACTTGGATTCCATGCCGGGGTAGAAAAGGCTACAGCACGCATATTAGTCATGAGTTTGTAAGACAAAAAGAAATAAAGGACACAATTGCTTTTTTTTTTTTTAATAGAGTAAATGTAAGTTTACTTGTTTTCACCTGCACTCTAACATGCCTTCTTTCTTAGCTCCTAAGGAAGTGTGGTTAATCCTCAGCCTGGCATGTCTGAGAAGCATCTGACGTGATCTGCATTCTTATGGCTATTCCCATGGGCCACTGACCACCAACAGAGTGGGGATCGGTGCGGTCACTCTGTTTTACAGACATCATTCAGACTTGTGCATGGAGTGAGAATGCTGGAGACAGACACGCCCACTGGAGGGATCAAGAGATCTGAGATGAAAACCAGACCCCAGCAGTAGAGGTGAGGAGAAAGAGAAAGTGGGCTCAGGGGCTTCTCTGAGAGACGCCTCGGGTGCCTGTGTTCAGTCCTCTTATCTACGATACAGCCAAACCCGTGGTGGACAGTTGTAAGTCACCCCTGCCCACCAGTAGGGTCTCTTTCTCTATTCTGCCCCTAGGACCTCTTCCTATGTCACGGAACTCAACTCACAATGGGACCCAAAGGTGTGGAGACCTGATCTAATGCCCTACAGCAGCACTTGCCCCATCCAGATGCTCCCACCCTCCTCTCGGGTGACAGCACTAGAGCCATTCTGGGCACTTGTCAGAGGTTCTGGGGAAATTGAACCCCCATCGCCTACAGCAGTGACTTTGATAATACACCAGCTGGCTGACTTTCCCCTTCCTTAGTCCTCTCCCTCTCCCTTCCTGAAATCACCTTCCAGATAAACTTCCTGCTCCCATGTTCTTACCTGAAGCTCTGCTTTTGGAAACTAAGCTCTGATCATAGAAACCAAGACAAATCCTAAGATAGACTCAATATAATTTAATGACTGCTTGGTCTTGGAGGATGAGGCAGAGAGGAAGAATAAGTCCACTTTGGGATTTTTAATAACCTTTTTAGCCTAATTTTAAACTGAGCTTTATTTTATTTTATTTTATTTTTATTTTATTTTTTTATTGTTGGCTGTTCAAAACATTACATAGTTCTTGATATATCATATTTCACAATTTGATTCAAGTGGGTTATGAGCTCCCATTTTTACCCCATATACAGATTGCAGAATCACATCAGTTACACATCCATTGATTTACATATTGCCATACTAGTGTCTGTTGTATTCTGCTGTCTTTCCTATCCTCTACTATCCCCCCTCCCCTCCCCTCCCCTCCCCTCCCCTCCCCTCTTCTCTCTCTGCCCCCTTTACTGACATTCGTTTGTCCCCCTTGTATTATTTTTCCCCTTCCCCTCACTTCCTCTTGTATGTACTTTTGTATAACTCTGAGGGTCTCCTTCCATTTCCATGCATTTTCCCTTCTCTCTCCCTTTCCCTCCCACCTCTCATCCCTGTTTAATGTTAATCTTCTTCTCATGCTCTTCGACCCTACTCTGTTCTTAGTTACTCTCCTTATATCAAAGAAGACATTTGACATTTGTTTTTTAGGGATTGGCTAGCTTCACTTAGCATAATCTGCTCTAATGCCATCCATTTCCCTGTAAATTCTATGATTTTGTCATTTTTTAATGCAGAGTAATACTCCATTGTGTATAAATGCCACATTTTTTTTATCCATTCATCCATTGAAGGGCATCTAGGTTGGTTCCACAGTCTAGCTATTGTGAATTGTGCTGCTATGAACATCGATGTAGCAGTGTCCCTGTAGCATGCTCTTTTTAGGTCTTTAGGGAATAGACCGAGGAGGGGAATAGCTGGGTCAAATGGTGGCTCCATTCCCAGCTTTCCAAGAAATCTCCATACTGCTTTCCAAATTGGCTGCACCAATTTGCAGTCCCACCAGCAATGTACAAGTGTACCCTTTTCCCCACATCCTCGCCAGCACTTGTTGTTGTTTGACTTCATAATGGCTGCCAATCTTACTGGAGTGAGATGGTATCTTAGGGTGGTTTTGATTTGCATTTCTCTGACTGCTAGAGATGGTGAGCATTTTTTCATGTACTTGTTGATTGATTGTATGTCCTCCTCTGAGAAGTGTCTGTTCAGGTCCTTGGCCCATTTGTTGATTGGGTTGTTTGTTCTCTTATTGTCTAATTTTTTGAGTTCTTTGTATACTCTGGATATTAGGGCTCTATCTGAAGTGTGAGGAGTAAAGATTTGTTCCCAGGATGTAGGCTCTCTATTTACCTCTCTTATTGTATCTTTTGCTGAGAAAAAACTTTTTAGTTTGAGTAAGTCCCATTTGTTGATTCTAGTTATTAACTTTTGTGCTATGGGTGTCCTATTGAGGAATTTGGAGCCCGACCCCACCGTATGTAGATCGTAGCCAACTTTTTCTTCTATCAGACGGCGTGTCTCTGATTTGATATCAAGCTCCTTGATCCATTTTGAATTAACTTTTGTGCATGGCGAGAGAAAGGGATTCAGTTTCATTTTGTTGCATATGGATTTCCAGTTTTCCCAGCACCATTTGTTGAAGATGCTATCCTTCCTCCATTGCATGCTTTTAGACCCTTTATCAAATATAAGATAGTTGTAGTTTTGTGGATTGGTTTCTGTGTCCTCTATTCTGTACCATTGGTCCACCCGCCTGTTTTGGTACCAGTACCATGCTGTTTTTGTTACTATTGCTGAGCTTTATTTTAAACCAAGTTTACAAGGATGAATGCAAGTCAATTACTTTAACTAAGCTAAGCCCTTACTCAACCAATCTACCTCCCTAGACTGTATACCTTTCTGAAACTCTGAAATTTGGGTCTCAGATAAATTAACTTTGTAAATTGTTTCTGGTTGGATTTGAATCCAACTTCAAATCATTGGCCTCTTTTGCTAGGGGATAATTCTGCTTCCATATAATAAGTATAATATGAATAGCACAGAATGGTGCTCCGGGAAAAATATGGGGTCTGACACAGCTGATCTCCCTTTGTTACAGAAGAAGAAATTGAAACTATAAGAGGTAGGACTGTTGTTCAAGATCACAGCTCTGCATCCCTACGGGTGAGGAAGTCATGAGGAACCGTGCATGATCCAAAGTTACAATGGAGGAGAAGTTGAGAAAAAGGTCGAAAGAGGGAAAAGAGTGGGGGGAAATGATAGGCAGAAAGAGAAGAACAAATCAGATGGGAAGCAAGTTGCTAAATCCCATGAAAACCAGAGCAGTCAGGGCAGGCCCCTCTCTTTTGCATCTATGGTCTCAGGTTCAATGTGAGCAATCAGGAACCTGCATGGAAAGCCTGACTCCTGCTCATCCAGCCAATTGAGATGGCCCACGATGATGATCATATGGAAATGCCCAGCTAAGTGATTTGCAAATTATGTTATGAAGTGATAGCTAAATGGACCATGAAATGGACTTGAATGATTTCTGCAGAGAAAGCATATACTAATGCTACTATAAGTACCAGCAAGCAACAGGAAATGGCAAGCAAATAGCAGTTTGACCCTGTCTCCGATACATAGCACTAACTCTTCATGAGCCACATTATAAAGGGGAAACCATCATGACTTAAGGAGATATGATAGGTGTCAGTCAAACCTGTTTTTAAAAATAGTAAAGATGGCTGTTAGGGCTTGAATTGTACCCCCCATCAAATGTTGAAGCCCTAACTTGCAGTACCTCCTAGGAACAGGGTCTGTATAAAGGTGATCAAGTTAAAATGAGTTCAATAGGGTGGGTCCAAACTGAATATGGCTGGCATCCTTATAAAAAGGTGATCTTTAGATACAAAGAGACATGCACAGAGGTAAGATGAAGTGAAGTCAAAGGGAGAAAATGGTCACCTACAAGCCAAGAAGGTCCAGAAGTACGTACCAGAAACTAGGACTGAGGCATGGAGCAGGTTCCCCCACACATCCCTCAGAAGTCAGTAACCCCGCCCACACTTGGCTTTCAGATGTCTAGCCTCCAGAATTGGGACACCATAAACTGATGTCATTTAAGCCATTCAATTTGTGGTACTTTACTCTGAAAGCCCCAATAAACTAATCCAAAGATCATCTGAAACAGAGTCAGACCCCCTGTCACTATTGATGAACCACACCCATGCTACATTTGTGTTTAAGACAGTGTATGATTTTTAATTAAGTGTAAACACACACCCATGAGAATAAAGACTCAAACAGTTTTACTGATAGGACTGTGCAATCCAAACAGCTTTCTTGTCTGGTTAAACTTGAATTCTTGGAAAAGTCTGTCCTCGGTGGGTTCCTTAAAATAAACATCCATTACCAGGAAAGTTAATCAGCTTTCCGTGACTGTAAAAAAAAAAAATACTCAGGATAATCAACTTAAAAAGAAGAAAGGTTTATTTCAGCTCACAGTTTCAGAAGTGCCAGTCCATGGTTGGTTGGCCCCATGGCTTCAGGGCCCGAGGTGAGGCAGCACATAGTGGTGGGGAGCACATTGTAGAGTCAGCTGCTCACCTCATGGGGGCCAGGAAGCAGAGGGAGGAAGAGAAGGGGCTGAGGTCCCGATACCACTTCAAAGGCTGCCTTCAATGACCTACTTCCTGCCACTAAGGCTCTGCTGCCAAAGTCTTTACTACTTCCCAGTAGTGCCACTGGTTGGGAACCAAGCCTTCAATACATGGGCCTTTGGAGGACATTCAAGATCCACACCCTAGCACCATGATAATTTAGACAGTGTCTGTTCCCTAAAATCATTAGAATCTAGTCAAACTCTGATTCTTCCAGCCCAGCATTCCCGAGAGACACAGTGGTCATCTCTGAAAAGTAAGCTGAATGTCAGCATCTCCCCTGGGGTGTCCCAGTCTAGGGACTCTTTTAAAACAAACATAGCTCATTCAGCAAACCAAGGTTCCCACCTCAACTGTCCCATTGGACAGGATCTGGTTAAGGTATGAGTGACCCTCGGGGTATGAGCAGGGTGAGTTCCTTCCGAAGGCCATGAGAAAACCTCTGCCAGGCCTCTCTTCCATCTTGACTCCTCACTTAAAATTACACAGACCATGTGTTTTACAAGTTGTCCAGTTTTCTTTTCCCTTTTCTTTTTCCATAAAGTGTGCCGACTCACACGGGTTTCTGTAAAACTTTCTAAAGTCCATGTTATATTAACCGGTCTAGTGTGAACTACCAGTACACTTCAGATAATGATTCTTGCAAATGAATTAGTGGTGTCAAGGAAAAGAATTTGAGCAGATAGAATAAATGATTGTGTCCATTAACAGCAGCTCAATATGTTAAGTCCTTACCACATGCCGTGGTTCTAAGGGTCGTACTCACACACGTTATTTCAGACCATCCTGGTTCCAACCCTATTGAGTAAATGGCACTGTAGTCTCCAGTTTCCAACCCAGACAACTGAGGCCCAAGTTTTCATACTATAGCACCACGATATAAAATCACTCTGTTCAACTGAAAACTGGGAACAATGGCAGTCCCTGTGTGGAAAAGGTATCAGTGTAATGAGGCCTTAACTGAAGCTTGTGCTTTTAAGTTCTTTGCTGTCTGTTGATCTTTTGGCTGCTTTTTTTAATCTCAAGATGGATGTCGACAGGTGAGTTTTACATACTTCATACAAGAGCCCTGGGTCAAGGTCAGGGATCGATGGAAAACCTGAAAGGCAGATCAGATACCAAGAAGTGATTATATGATTAAGTAGACTTTGGAAACAGTTCTAGGAGCAGAAAAATATATGTTCGGGACATTCAATCCCATCAAGACTGAGGACCCATAGAGGGAGTGGCCATCCCAATAGGCATGGGGGACTGGAGCCCTCGCCTTTATTCATCACTTGTTGCCTCCTAATTTATTTTGCAATATATAAGGATTTGAAAGCAGACACTTAAGGAGGCCAAGAGAGTATTAAGAAGATTTATAGGAGAAGTAATTAAAATGAAGTAAAGCTCTTACAGAACCCAGGGACTAAGAGTGAGACCTTGTGGACCTGGATCCTTGTTCTACCATGTCTAAGCTTACCCCGAAGTTCAGTCTCCTTATCGGAAAAACTGAGGATGATATCTGTAAGCATCCCCAGGGGTTATCTTCCTTTATTTTCTTTTTATTTATTTTATTTTATACTGGGTATTGAACTCTGGGCCTTGTGCAGGCTGGACTAGCACTCTAGCACTCAGCTACATCCTTCGTGCTTATTTATTTATTTATTTATTTGATTAATTAATTTTGAGACAGGGTCTTGCTAAATTTCCCAGGCTGGCCTTGAACTTGTGATCTTCCTGTCTCAAGCCACTGGGATTACAGGTGTGTGCCACCACACTGGGCCCTCCTATGTGAAGAGGATTAAATGACACATATAATGCACTAGAACTGAAGAGTACTTTTAACCTAAATATTAACTCCAATTTCAATCACTAGACACTTGCTTTCCCACAAAATTGGAAAGGTCTGCCATTGTTCCCAGGCTTCAGTTGAACACCAGGAACATGTGTGAGGATTGCTCCTAGTTTAACATACAGCACTACCAAGGATCACACTGATTTGATGTCAATGACATCAAGGTGTGGAACTAAAGAAAATGCTGTATTTTGGATCTGGAATGTCCCCAAAGGCCCCTGTATTGAGGCTTTGTTTTAGTCAGTTTTTTTTGTTTTGTTTTGTTTTGTTTTTTTGCCACTGTGACTAAGGACCCAATCAGAACAACTGTAGAGGAGGAAAAGTTTATTAGAGGGCTCAGGGTTTCACAGGTCTCAGTTCATAGACAGCCAGCTCCATTCCTCAGGGCTCGAGATGAGGCAGAACATCATTGCAGAAGAGTGTGGCAGAGGGAAGCACCTCACATGGTGATCAGAGAGCAGAGAGAGAGAGACTCGACTCTCCATATACAAAATATATACCCCATAGCCATGCCCCCAGTGAACCACCTCCTCCAGCCACAACCCAACTGCCTCCAGTTACCACTCAGTTAATCCCTACCAAGTGATTAATTCACTGATTGTGTTAAGACCCTCACAGCCCAATCATTTCTCCTCTGCACCTTCTTGCATGGTCTCACACCTAAGCCTTTGGGGGACACCTCACATTCAAACCAGACCATAGGCTTGATCTCCAGCTTGGCACTATTGGGTGGTTTTATTGGGAGGTCTTCCAGTCATTATGGGTGTGCCCTTGATAGTGAGGGCCCAGCCTCTTCCTCTTTCTCTCTCCCACACCCAGCCATGAAGTTCCCACCATGATTCCTGCCTCACCAAAGGCCCTGAAGAATGGGGCAAGTAGACCATGGACTCAAACCTCAAAACTGGGAGGTCAAATAAGCCTTTCCTCTGTATAAGTTAATTATCTCAGGTAGGTTATAGCGATTCAAAGCTGACCAACACAGAAGGTTTGGGGAAAGATTAGAAAGTTTTCTTTCATTAACTCTATTTTCATTTTAGTAAAACAGCATACATCACTGTTGAATTTTTTAATCTAAAAAAATTAAAATCAAGTCATCATGACTCTGAAAATCAAAAAATAGGATCAGGGTCTCATTTTTCACTAGCGTCCTATATCCAAGAAAGCCAGGGTTGGGGCCGATGGAGATGGGAGAGGTGAGAGAAACAACAAAGGCTGTGAGACCCGCTGTGTGCAAAAGCTTGCTAGGAATGAGCTCACCCAGAGTTAAGAGACACGCCACGTGCATTTCAAGATACAAAACCTGTGTTACTGCCTTTGCAAAAAAATGAAAGCAATAACCAGAAGACATTCCTGCCTTGCTGACAGGGCTTGTTTCTCCATTTCCTCATGATCGGTGGGCTTCAACTTGAAGCAACCCCACCCTCATCCCTTTCTTCCCCTCCCACCCCCACTTCAAACCATCCCGGCGAGGGAGGGAGTCCTCGCAGCACATGGGAAGCAGAGGACAGAGTTCACCCTGTTAAAAATCATTAATCATCTGGAGGTCACCAGCCCTGAACACGTTTCCTCCTCGAAGGCTGTCCTGTGGGTGATCTGTCTCCTAACAGGTTTTGTAATGCCGAGTTGTAAAGCGTTCCTGATGAATTATTGTTGGCACTCGGTCCAGAGGCTTGAAGGCTCAAGTCCACAAGAAGAAAAAGCAGACCCTCTCCCCTGCGCTTGCTGTCTGTGGGGCCAGCACAGCGCTTGCAGTGTGTGAGAGGCGGGTGGCTGGGCCCCTCATGCCTACAGCCTGGACTCCAGGAAGGGCCTGAGGCCGACTGTGTTCTGAAGTGAAGAACAGGGTGTTTGAGGTACTGTCACCCTTAAGTGATGCATCCCCTGCATACATCCAGATAAGGGCAGGGCTTACCTTCCCATCTAACAGATAAGGAAACTCAGCTCAGGGTCCTGACATGGTATGTCCAAAGCAGCCCAGCTCCTTAGCAAAGCATCTCCAAACTACCACACCTGTTCCCCATCCTCCACATGCTCGCCCTGGTCTATGTAGTGTCCAGTGACATGGGCCTCCCTGAAAGACCTCAGCTCACACCCCACCCCTACCTCATTTAAGGTCCTACTCCAACCCTGTCTGCCTAGACTGCTGTGCTCCCAGATGTTCCTCTGGTAATCCAAGGCCAGTGTACAGTCCCTGGTCAGAGAGGCTGCCGTTACCACCTGATCTAAAATATTCCCTGCCGCTTTTGATTACAGGACCCATTTCACTTCTCCAGAGCACTTGGGACTGTCCAGAGTTCTCCTGCTGGTCTGTTCATGCCTGGGTACCTCCTTGTTTTTCATCTGAATAGCATAAGGTCCATGAAGGCAGTCGCCTGTCTCCTTCTCTGCCCCATGACCAACACCAAGACCATAACTGGCATATGGCAGGTGCTCAGTAAACGCTTGGTTAATATAACCAATATTTATCATTAATAATGTCACACCTACAAAGTCTTTCCAAATATGTGTGTGTGTGTGTACAGTCAAGTTCCAAAACACTTTCAAAAGCAATATCTTATTATTACTTTTCCCCAACATGTTTGGAAGAACAGAACAGTCATTATAACCATTTTACAGATAAGGCCATTGAGGCTCAGAGAGATTTAGTAACTTTTCTTCCTGACCCTAAAATTAGGAGATGAGATTCTCCTAATTTCCTTGCTATAACATCGGGTGGGCCATTCTTTCTTTGGACCTTATCTCCCTACAGTGGGGATTACAAATTCAAGGATTTCTCCTGTTTTCTCTTGTAATAATATCCTTGTATGGTGTTTCCCAGACTTTGTTCTTAGAATTCCAGTACATTAGTAACAGGGGATTGGGGGCTGACATTCATAAACTGCAGAAAACTTGGGTGTTAGGTATTTGATTTACCATCAACTATGGGGAGCAGCTGCTTGGCTTTCACCTTCCAGACATTTAGTGATTGAACCTAAAGTGTACCCAGAGCTGTAGCTGCAAGGGAGTCTGGGAATGCAGTTCATAGCTTACAGCCCCTGCAGTTCAGAATGGCACCCGTAATATTGGTGCTTAGTGCTGAGGACCACATTCATTGCTTGTCCTAAGGTGAATCAGCTTATCCATGTTCCTCTCCTCCTGACCTCTAGGTGTCTGAGATATAAACTGGGAAGTGGGGAGGGGAGAAGGAATGGACACAGGAAAGAATTTGCGGGGGGGGGGGGGGATGACAATCAGGGACCAAGATGGGGACATAAAACTCCACTGAGTAGTGCAGCAAAGACAAAGGAGAGATGAGGAGAAGGGAAAAGAATGGAGGTGGCGATAAGTGAAGGGTTCTTTCTCAGAAGCCACCTACGGGATCCCACTGTGGCTCTTCCTCCCCTCACCTCGTGATCCGGGCACCTTCTTTGTCTCTCTGAGACACAATCTCTTATCACTTTTTTCACCCTGGTTTTACGGATCGAGTGGATACGGTTTGTTTGCTGTTAAAGGGTGCACAGATGAGAGAAAAGGGGATAATTTCCGGACCGGCTCAGCCAAGGGCCTTCACCCAAGTGTCTTTGTGATGTGGTCACTCCACCTGGAAAGTCCTGCAAAGTGGCAGAGTTATCTTTTAATATAGTTTCAATTCAGAGGAGCAGGATCGCAGATGATTTTTATTTTATAGTAATCTCATTTCTAACAATGAATGTGTCTTACATTTGTAATCAAGTAAGCTTAAGTATGTCTTTAGCAAAATAAAATGTAATCTCACTCTTTCTCTCTATCCTCTCACTTTCACATATTTTTGCAATCATGGCTGACTTCATATTTATAGTACCTGCATGGAATCATTGAAGCTGTAGCCAGGAAGAACCCGAGAGATCATATGGCCAAGCTGTATCCAACCGTGTTCTGGGGACCCTAGGGACACACTAGTATCTAAATGGTCCCAGGGCAGAAGGGGTGGTGAAAACTAGGAGCTGTCCTCCCACCTCCACCAGAATATCTTGGCTTTCATCTATTTTATCTTCTCAGTTTGCCTGAAAGATTCCATTTCAAAAGGAAATTTCACAGCGACACACACAAGAATGAAAACCAGCAGCTGAACCCCAAACTACCTCGCTTCTGCCATTTTTCAGATGGGAAAGCTGAAGCTGAGAGAGCAAAAATGCCCACCTAGAGCCCCCACAGAAGCAGAAAAGCGGGGTCTGGAAGTGTAATTCTGATGCCTAATCTGTTTTCCCCACTGCAAGAATCCCAGGCCGAGCGACCCAGACAGACGGGGCTCTGATCCAAGGTCAGATCATGGTAGGTTCTGTTTGTTTGCACAACGTATAACATTGTTTAAGTGCTGAAGCGGAGACATCCCTGGCAAGACTCGCTCTGAACTGGCGCCCAAGGAGTGTGCACTGTGGTCTCGGATGGAGAGAGCCACAGGAGGACCGGGTGGCTCCTTGCAGGGGTGGCGCGCTCTGCTGTTACGCGTCATATCCCTTCGCAGTACTGTAAACACAAGTCCGCTGTATGTTTTTAAAACGTGAAAAGAAGCAGGATCCTGCTCCGTGTTTTGACATAGCCTGCAGGGAGGGAGAATGGGACGAGCGGATCTCGCCTGTGCAAACTGTAATTGCTTCCCCCACCCGATGGTTAATCTCAGGCGGGCGGCTGTCGGACAGCCTCCCAGCCAGCCGGCCACCCCGGGCGCAGAGCTGACCGGGGACCCTGGCTCCAGGCCGGTCATTGATGGCCACTCCGTGTGCGCTGGGGTTTTGGTCTCCCTTTTCCTCACCTGGAAAATGAAAGGGTTGGCCTAGACCATGGCTTTCAAGATGTCAAAGAGACTCAGATCCGTTTTACAAAGTGGATATCCTGATAAGATTCCGTGGAAGTTTCTGCTACTAAAAAGAAAGTTGGAAATCCACAGAACTCAATGTTTCTTACCCAGCTGGCCTAGAGACATGGATTCAACCAACACGGATCAAAAATATTCAGAAAAATAAAATTGTTTCTGTGTCAAACGTGTACATTTTTTTCTTGCCATTCTTCTCTAAGCAACACAATAGAACATAATACACAGTATTTGCACTGTATCAGATACTATAAGGAATCTAGAGATGTTTAAAGTATGCAGGAGGGTGTTTATAGATTATATGAAAAAAAGCAGGGGCGGGGGGCATTGTATAAAATGAACTTGACCATGTGGATTTTGGTATCCTGAGGAGGTCTTGAACCCAATCTCCCACAGATACCAGGAGGCAGCTGTACCTCCTTTGTTCTGAAATATTTCCGTTCAAGATTCTACTACTCATAGGTGCTAAAAAAAAGTTTTACCTCCACCCAAGAAAGATGGAGAAAGGCATCTGCAGTCCTTGGGAGAGCAGCTGAGCACCTGGGGTCTGCAGCACTGCACCTGCACTTGCTCCATCCTCTCAGGCCCATGGCTTAGGTGCACCTCTCTGCCCTGTGTGGACACTGCTGGTGTTATGCTAATATCACTGCCCACAAGTAATGTGTTCCTCTGAGCCACCCCTTCTCCTATTTGTGCCTCCTCCTGCATTTCCTACCAGCAGCCTGAACTCTGTGGCTGTGTCTTATTCCTGGCTGAAACCCCAGTACCCGACACAGCACCTGGCATATCATCGTTGCTTAATACATGGATGTTGAATTGGATCTCAACTATTGGCCTTTCAGACTTAGCATTCTGAATTTAATTTTGAAATGTACACAGTTTTCAAAAAGAATATTCCAGCCGGGACTAAACTAGAGATGGTATTTGTTCAACCAGTAAGCAGATGTTGAGTATCAACTATAACCCAAATGCTTCAGAGCTAGAGATATGTTAGAAAACAAAACTGAACCAGTTTTGGGAAGGATACTACTAGAAGGGCAAGAGATCATTGATTATCTAATGAGGGCCAGGAGGGCCTCTATTCCCAGAGTGTGCATTCTTCTGCTATGGTGAGTCGCGTGTGAAATCTCAGGCCCCGAGTATGAAGGATGTCATCAGCCAGTTGGGTGTTCTCACAGAGACAAGAGCCTCCCAGAAAGGAACACCACCATACTGAATGGAGCTCAGAGAGGGAACCTCTGGGAAAAGAGCAAAAGGAAAGACTGGGTGTACTCCTCCTCATTTCCTTTCCCAAACACTGTGGCAAGTGACAGAATAAGCATGGATTTTGACAGTCCTGGGTTTGGAGCTGATTGTTGTTATTGCGTGCTGTGTGATGAGAAGCAAATTGCCTTCTCTGAGAATGTTTTGGAAAAAATGTCCATAAATTTGGTTGGTGATGTGTTGAATGGGAAGTGGCTTTGTTCACCAACAGTGGGTTCGGGAGGCTTACCAACATCCAGGGGAGGTGTTTGAGGTGGGGAGAGGGATTTTACAGTTAATTTGCATGTGTTGCTTCTTGAAGACTTTGGTTTTAGTGATGACATCTGGGAGAGGATGTGGAGAGAATGGAGATGAGTAAGGAAGGAATCATAGGGAACATTCTAGATGGAGTAGCACAGAAACACACTGCCGGGGAAGGGCTCTCCTCTGCACCCCTGTAGGACCTCATTCAGGCAGCCATTACAGCTCCATCACAGATCCCATTCTGGGGAATCTTTGCTTTCATGTCTCTGCCCGTCAATTCTGCAGACTCTTTGAGGGAAGAGTCAAGGTTTAACTATCATTGCATACCCAGCATCCAGCCTAGCATTTGTTGAATGAATGGGGTCTAGAAACCATATCCTGTGAGAAACTATTAAAAACTCTGTAAATGTTATCTTGGGGAACCCAAGGAACCCAGGAAGAGCTGCTGTATTGGAAATGTCAGAACTCCCTCATGTCAGTGTTAGAAGGAAATGGTTTCAGCTCAGTGCTGCAGCTGCCCAGTGTTGGCCGCCTGGTGAGTAGTGAGGTCTTGAACACTGAGAGCAGGAGAACAGAGATGGAACCTTCTCCCAGGACTAGTGCATTGGGCGGGAGGCTAGCCACAGCTCCTAAGGCAGGCAGTTCCAGGGTCTGTGATTTCAACATGGTGCCAGGAGCTCCATCCCCTGTGATGTCCATCAGTACGGGAGCCAGGCGCTCCCTCCCCCGTACTGATGGACATCGCAGGGGATGGATCACATCATTAGAAAATGGAGAAGAGACACCTAAAGGCGGTGGGCCTCGTTCTATGGAATTTCCAGGAGGCCCACTCCTTGACATTTCCTCAGCTGGTCCATAGCCTTCTATGTTCCTGAACCTCATCCCATAACATATTCCTACTCATCCTCCTGTCCTATGGCCAATCCCACTGCCCACTGGTGGGAAGTCCT
Organism: Marmota flaviventris; assembly: GCF_047511675.1. NCBI lineage: Eukaryota > Metazoa > Chordata > Mammalia > Rodentia > Sciuridae > Marmota > Marmota flaviventris. The sequence continues at coordinate 9,391,879 of NC_092504.1, forward strand.
TTCAGAGAGACCAGGACTTGTTTATTCCTCAAGATCAGGCCACCTTCATTCCTTAGTCTGTGAATCTGAAACCTTTGCAGGACTATTTTGAGGATTAAAGGGTTAATTCACATACTGTTCTAGGATGTAGGACATTCTAAAAATAAGTTAGCTACTATTATTTTATGATCTTATGCTGTCCCAGGCATTGTACCAATCAACAAATATTTGCTGAACTTAAAAAATAATGAGTACATTAGGAACTAAAATAACCAATCAACAAGCATTTACTAATCTCTACTATGCACCCAATACTGTGTCGGGTTCTGAAAAATACAAAGTGGAAAAAATACCCAGTTCTTTTATTTCTAAGGATTTTGCAGTCTGGTGATAAAGATAAATGTTATTTTTAAATCAATGAGTTAACAAAATGGAACACAACTTGATAAAGTAATATACTGAGCACATACCACAAATCAGGCCCTGCTGGCCTTCAGAGATCATTTTATTTGATCAGGTTCTAAATTGTGAGGCATCTCCAGTGAATGCTTTGAGGGGGAGATGGTAAAATCAAGTGGGCTTCCTCAAGGGAGAAGTTTTGACTTTCTGGAACAGAACTCTTAATTTTTTCTAATATTCTATGAGTTTCCCTGAAATAGTCAAGCAATTCAAACAAGACAAAATGGGAAAGCAAGGCGAATTTAGCCTTTGCAATGCGATGCAAATGGGTCTTAAAGCCTTTATCAATGTCAGTCATTTAATCTCAACCTCAAAGCTGTGAAGCAACTTGGCTTTTTCCTGGGGAATCCTGGAGTCCCTTCTCTCACTCCTCTCCAGATCAACAGAGATGTGTCTCTGGTGCAGGAGGGAACTGTCAGGATGTCTGCCCTCTGACCCACCAAGATGCAAGCCCCTGCATGGGAAAGATGCCCTGAAGACCCACCTCAGATGGGGTCATGTGCAAATTCACCATCAGTGTCCTCACGAAAGAAAACATAAGCAGCATTGATTACCTTCCAATAACCATTCTATTCCACATCTTATGTTTATGAAAGGGCACTGAGAGAGAGAGGGCTGTTATTATTTCTCTAACACAAAGCAGCTGGGCCTGACAGAGGTGAGGGGACTTTCTGAGTGTGGCCCTGAGCAGTTGTGTTTTCCTGGAAGGTTTTGAGCCAGAACCAAACCAGGCCCATAAGTTCCCACCCAACCCTGTCTCTACACATGATTTTCATTAACAAAATTGCATTACTCTTTTCTGCAGAAAGTGGTACCATTACTGTAATAAAAACATGGCCATTACGGATCCATTGCCACCTATGTGGTGGTGAGGAAGACGAGAGAGAGAGAGAGAGAGAGAGAGAGAAGGGACTAATGAGAACAAAGAAGGGCTGATCCGGCAAAAGGAGGGTCCAGCCACTGGGCCTGGACATGAGTGAGACCGGTGACACTTGCATCTGTAGCACAACGCCCAGACAGCACGTGGCTTTCCCAGAATTTATTCCAGTCACTAAACCACCCATTCTCCTACATGTACCTTGATCCTAGGGCCAGGAAAAGTGCCACCAGCAGCCCTCACTCCAGACTCACTCTCTGGGCTCTTCTTGGACTCTCTTGCTTGATTCCTGACTTTGCTTTCTTATTCTACCTGAATAAATTCCCATCTAGTTTCCAAGTTCATGATCCCTTTTTAAGTTCAATTTGAATTTCTTGGCTTGGCTATGGTCATGCTGTGAACCATCCACTGGTTCATACCCCTGGTATGCTCAGTAACCCCTGCTGAGCCCCACCTCACCCAGCCAGGGTCTACCAGCCATTCCTACCTTAGCCTGACCCCTCTACATGGTACAAGACTGTTGTCCTCTAAACTTGGGGAAATTTTCTGCCAGGCTTTGAAGTAACATATCCTTTACCCTAGAGGTGCACATCTTGGTGGAGGTTTTTTTTATCTATACCAGTCACTGTCAATGTAGGAATATGAAAACTGGCTGGGCGAGAGGAAAAATAAATAAATTTTTGAATACTGTCTTTAAAAATTCTGATTCTATCAGTCTACAAGGACCAAGAATCCACATTTCTTATGGTGATTGATTCTAAGTGGAAGAACTCTGAATACGCTTTGGAGAGCACAGCCCTAAGTTGCCCTCACATGTCTTTGCTGCAAAGTAATTAGCTGAGGAAACACTGACCACCTTTCACATCTGGACGATGCATGACTCTTTTCAAGCTCCATCACATCCATCTGCCCTCCCATCATCTCCAATTCTCTCTTCCATTAAGGCTAATATTATGTCTACTTTAAAGAAGAGGAAAGATGAGGAAATTCAGAGTATGTGAATTTTCAGATTTGGGGTTCTGAGATCCTAGCATAGGTTTCTGTGTCCAATCTAGAGGGTCTGCATATCAGTCCAGTGGCTGAAACTACAAATAGGTATTACTCACCATTTTGGAGGCTGAGAAGCTGAAGATGAAGTACCAATAGATTTGGGTCCTGGCAAGGGCTTCCTTCTTGGCTTTCAGACAATATCCTTCTCTGTGTCCTCCCACAACAAAAAGAGGGAACTCTGGTCTTTGTTCCTCTTTTTATAAGGATTTTAATCTCATCACGGAAGCTCCACCCACATGACCTCATATAACCCAGATTATCTCCAAAGGCTCCACCTCCAGATACCATCACTTGGAGGGTTGGGGCTTCCAACATGTGAGTTTGGGAGGAGGGCACAATTCAGTTCATAGCGTCCATGGAGGGTCATTCTAAACCCAGCAGCCACTAAAAGTCTATGCTGGCATAAGCATAAGTAGAGAATGTCATTCCCTTCTCCACCAAGGTCTCTGGCAACTTCCAATTACCTCCTGAATAAAAGCAAACTCCTTACAAGGGGCACCAGGTACACGGAGGACAAGGGACCTCTCTGGGCCTCACATGATGAGAATTCAGGAAGCCATGGAATGGGTATGACCCTGGCCTGGCATGCTGATTAAGAGGACCACTGGGGAAGTGGGCATTTTTTTTTATACCTTCTTCAATGAAGAAAGAATATGAAAAAAAAATCAGGAGCAGAAGGGCTACATTCCTCTCAAGTAGAAGAAAAGACCATGGAAAGAGACTCTGAATAATGGAGGCCTTGAAGATATTCTCACAGCTACGTGGGGGGCCGTTGATTTCACCCCAGGTATCCCTAACAACCCTAGGGAAAGGGGACTGAAGGCATGTCTGCCATTCTGTCTGTCAGAGAGCAGGAAAACCACACCATTCTCCAGAAGATCAACTCTCTTTTCCTAGTATTGGGCTGGAAAGCAACTTCTCATTGGAATTATTTCAAAGCTTTTTCTCTTCAACTCCATTTGTATATGGGAGGTCTTCAAGGATATTATTAATTAGAGTCACCCTATAAAAGGTGGAGCTATTACTTGAAATCAAGCAGTACAGAGGAGAGTATAACACAGCCTTTACTCCATCTTTATGATGTTTGGAACTGAGTCTGCCCTAATGGGCACATGGATGACCTTCTCTTCCAAGGGCACTGACTTTGGCTGCTGGTGCTTAGTTTTCTGCATCTTTCTGCTGCTCTTCCAGAAAAGTCTGCCCTCTTCACCAGGACCTGCAGGTACCAGCACCACCTGGCTCCTGCCTGCCTCCCTAGAGTCTCCTTCCCCCCACCTTGAACACCTCATTCCAACCATACCAGTCTTTGGAAAAGGTCCAGTCTTTGTCCCACCTCCAATTCCTTCCCTTGCCTTGCTCACTGCAAGAGGGCTGTACCCCAAATTTTCATGGGGTGGTGCCTCCATATTCTGCAGGTCCCAACCTATTGTCACCTCCTCCACTGGTCTGCCCTACCCTCTAAACCAGGTATCTCCATCATTCTCCCACTCACGCCGAGTGGCCCTCCTTCATGCCTCCAGTCACAATCCATGCATCCTACAGATTTCTCCCTGCTAGAAGGTGGAAGAGCAGGGATCTTGATGGCTTTTTCTTCATCGTGTCCGTAGGACCCACAGGTGTTCAGTATATAATTGTTGACAAATGAAAAAAAAAAAAATGTTCTCTCATGAGTCCTGACAGTAGTTTTTTTCTGCATTATATCCTGTCTTAAAAGATGGAATCATCCAAGAAGATATTCTTCCATGGAAATCAAGGAACCCAAAACAACACTCACTTCAAGGAGAGCAGCTAGCTTCAGCACAAAGATGGCTCACAGAGCCCTGTGCAGATGAAGTCACATGTCCCTAAAGCTCATTCTGGGCAGAGCCAAGTTTGTTCTTCCCCGGTCGTCTTTGGCAGGGGGAGGTGGAAGGCTAGTGGGATTCTTTTCTTCTATCCTTCCACCCCAATTCCAAAAGAAATGTCCTCCCAGCAGGATGAAAACATACCTCCAACCCAAAGCACCAAAGAACTACATGGTGGAACAGATTTAAAAAGAGACACTGTCTGGACATGAACGAAAAAAAATCCCTCACTTGGCCCTTTTTCCTGGTACCTGGGTCCATTGACACCCCTGCACAGCTAGGCAGCAGCAGCCTGCGGCAAAGCCTCCTCGCAGCTCCCACAGAGCCGAGGGCTAACCAGGAGAGCGGCCACCCACTGATGCGGCAGCCCAGACTGAACTGAGGGTTTATTGTCACAGCCGGCCCTCTCTGTTCCCTTTGGTTTCCTCCTTCTTTCCCACACTCTTCTTCAGCTCCAAACAGGCCACCTGGTATCCAAACCCAAATTCCTGCTCTCGGATCTGTCCTCCTCCACAGCCACCTGGAGCTAGGAACACAACTGAGGGCTATCTCCAACTGGACACTGGGCTGTGTGGTTGAGACTTCATTCCTGCTCAGGCACTCTCAAGCTGTGGGACCTTGAGCAAAACAGTCCCTTGCCTCGGTCCGTAAAACAAGCAAACTGCTCTCGTTCATGTTCGACCTTTTCCTTTGCCGTTCAGGGATGGAACCCAGGGCCTCATGCAAGCTAGGCAGCACTCCACACTGAACCACGTGGCCAGCCCTCATCTCTGAGATCTCGACCATTCTTCATATTGCCTATTCTGCCTTTTGAAACGTGATCATTTACCTTGCCTTTAGACCTACACACTTGTTAAACAATTATATTTGGGGAAATCACAGATATGCTAGGTATATTTTTCTATATGCATTCAAAATATATAACTATTAAAAAATTGATCCATCAACTACCAAAAATCATCTCGTATGCCATCAGCCCAATGTGGGCAATTTGGGGAAATACTGGATCAATTAAATGATCTATTAGCTAAGTTCTTACGGTTCATGAGTATATTTACAGAACACACATTTTTAATTCCAGAGGGTAGAAAGTGTGACCAGGATTTCATCTCATTCAACGTCCCCAAATCTGCTGATGGTATCAAGCCCCAAAAGTGAAGGTTCTACTCTCAGCACAATTTGTCAAGTGTTGAAGCCCCTATTGTGTGTCCCACCCAGGGCAGAAACCTTAGAAGAGCTACATCTGTCTCGTTAGGAGCCAGCCACATACAGGAAACTCCATTGACGTGTGCTGCGAAGACCAGGCTACACACTCCTTCAGAGGAGGGCCCGACACGCTCACCTGTGAGTCCTAGCCCCGCACATCGTGGAGACTTTACCTGAAGAAGCTCCATAGCACAATCATTACAAAATCCTCCAGCGGAACAGGGAAGCACACGTTGATTCCACACAGGACAAATCACAGATCTGCTAAGCCGACTTTTGAAAGAGGAAGTGTACCCTGGTGAGAAATTCCCTCCAGGCAGGCAAAAGAGCCTGCGCAGAGACCAGAAGACTGTAGATACCCGTGGACATTCATGAAGAGAAAGATAATGGCCTCAGAGCACGGGTTGACGAGGACTGAGGTCCAGGCAAGTGGTCCCATGGGAAGCATGGGGCAAGCTCAGGGGACTGAACTTGGCCTGCTGAACAGGCCCTGGGAGTGTCAAGCAAGGAGCTCTCCAGGAGAGAACTTCCTGGCAACTGAGGCTTTCAAGAACAACAGAACCCCGTCCAACTCTGTGCAAGCCGTTTCAGAGCCAATGCATCCCAGCTCTCCAACACGTCATCATCCATATGCTTTGACTTTAAATTTGAATATCTAATTTGTTGAACAACACCACTGACTGCCTTGACCTAACTGGCATTTACTACATCCATCAATGTCAGCATACACTTACTTTTCAAATACCCTTGGAATATTAAGTAAAATATACCATATGCTGGACCACTAAACAAGTCTCAATAAAGTAAAATAATAATAATAATGAGATCATAATACGACTCAGACTACACTGGAAGTAAGTTAGAAGTAAATACAAAAATGTATCTTGAAAATCCCTAGATATTTGTCAGTTATTTCTAAATAATCCACAGGCTCAACAACAACAACAAAAAAGATACAAAAATATTTACATCTGAATGATAATTTTTTTAAAACAGAACATATCAAAATTTATAGAATCAGCTAAACAGTCCTTAGAAGGAATGAGGCATGAGGTGGTTATGTTAAAGGTATTTTTTTAAGATGCATCACATGTACTATTTCTCTCGAGAGAGAGAGAGAGAGAGAGAGAGAGAGACCTCTGAAATGCAAACAGAAGGCAGATTGGCCAGGCCTCAATTCAAGAAATAACCTAAAAATGAATTTCCAGAGCTTTCTTTTCTGTTCATTTTGTTGTTGTTGTTTTTGGTTGTTTTTTGGTTTTGTTTGTTTTGTTTTGGTTTGGTTTTGGGGGTGCTGAGGATTGAACCCAGGGCCTCACACATATGAGGCAAATGCACTGTCACTGAGCTACACCCCCAAGCTTCCTGGGTTTTCTATTTGCCTCGTCTATCCCGGGCTGGGTACAGGAGAAGCCAGCACTCCAATCTCCAAGAGATGCAGGCAAAACACCAGCCCAAGACCAGGTAAGATGCAGCCTAAAAGTACAGAAAGCTTTTAGATAATAACTCTTTTCCAATAAACAAAAACAACAGAACTCAGGCCCCCACCAGAGCAGTGGAGGTGAAGCAGGGAGCCTAGACGTCCACTCTCCAGTCTGTCCCCACACACTCCAACGGCTCCCCAGGGTGGCGTCAGAGAGGGCCCAGGGGAGAGCAGAGTGGCCAAGACCACGCGGCAGTGCTGTTCCAGGATCCTGAACTCCCACCCCCACCTCCGGTGATGAACAGGACGAGCTCCTCCCACAGGAGACCTTGTGGGAGAGCAAATTTAGAACAAACAGTATGATGGCAAAATTTTCAAAAAGAGGGAAGATTCAAAGGCAATGATCTAATCCAGGGGTCAGTAAACTACAGCCCACAGGCCAAATTTGTCCGCTGCCTGTTTTTGTTAAGAGTTTTATTGGAACATAGCCACGCTCACTTGATTACATACCACATGGATCACACAGCATGTGTCATCTGTCTGTGACTGCTCTGTGCTGCCGTGACAGAGCTCAGCAGTTGCAACAGAGTGTAAGGCCCTTCAAGTCTGAAATCTGTACTCTCCAGGCCTTTGCAGAGGGCACTGGCCAGCTCCTCGTCTAAGCCACCACCTAGAGGAGCACACATTAAATCCAAAGAAAAGAGAAGGAAAGAAGTAATCGATATTGTAATACAATAAATTAACAAAGGATTGTCTTAGTCTGTTCCTGCTGCTATAACAAAACATCTTAGATTGAGTGACTTATAAAAAAAAGAAATTTATTTTTCACAGTTCTGCAAACTGGCTAGTCCAAGATCAAGCTGCTTTGGTATGGGACGAGGGCCTGATCCTCATGAACAATGCCTTTCTATTGTAACCTCACAGGGCAGAAGGGACTTATCAAGACACTAATCCCTTATGAAGGACATCTGCCAGGGACCTTACCCGTCTTAAAGGTCCCCTCTCTTTACTTCATTCATCAGGTGAATAGGTTTCTACATCAACGTTTGAGAGGACACAAACTTGGTGATGGTCTGGTGGATGTCACATATTTTAAAACTTACCCAATGATACCTTAAGACCTATGAGTTGGACTGCAGGTAGAAATTTCCTCCAGAAGCCCCCAAGGTCCAATCATGGTGCTCTTCTGCTCTCAATGGGTTTGCGGAGAGCTTCCCAAGGCCTCAGCATCCCTGCATGACACTGCCCTCCTGCACAGGACACTATTCCTGCTGCTTCTCAGGTTGCATGCTAGACTCTCCTCTTGCTTGCCCACCCCAACTACATCAGCTGAAGATGGCGGCCACGGCACTGCTGTTCCCTCTACCTGGATGCTCTTCTCCAGACACACAAATCATCCTCTCCTTCATCTCTTCTACATCTTGGCTCAGATGCCATTCTCAATGAGTCCTACCCTGATGACGGCATTTGAAATGCAGACCATTGACCCCTCTACCACCCACCCTTCCCCCAATCCTAGACCCCGCTCTACATCTGTCTCCACCGCATCACCTTGGGCACGTAATCTCCCTATTTTTATGCTCCTTGTTTCTTGTATCGACCCTTCCAACACACACTAGAAAGGAAGCACAAAGCGGGTAAGAATGTGTTTGCTTTCCATCACCAGTGCTTCCTGACAACTTACACTGGCCCCTGGCACACAGCAGAAACTCAAGAAATATTTGCTGAGTGATTAAATGAACCATCAGTAAAGGTTGTGGGGAGAATTAAATTGAAGCAAACTACATATCGCCTTTGTGTGGATGTGGCAGACGGAAAACAACCGCCTCCTTCCCTCTTCCCTCGGCACTCCCTCATTGGTCCAGATCCTATCCATGGGGACCATGCTTTCAGAGCCTACGCCCTGAAAATCCACATTATTTTATTTTAAAACACTGCTAACTCTGTGGATGGCAATTATAGTGCTTTTATCACCTGATACACTAAAGGATTAGAGCACATCCAAAATGGCATGGTGATTGTGTCATTGTGTCCCTCCAGGTACCAGGGATTGAACCTCGTTATACTTAACCACAGAGCCACATCCCCCGCCTTTTTAATTTTTTTTTTTTTTCATTTTGAGATAGGTTCTCACTAAGCTGCTCAGGGACTGGCTAAGTTTCTGAGGCTGGCCTCAAACTTTCTATCCTTCTGCCTCAGCCTCCTGAATCTCTGGAGACTTTGATTTGAAGAGCTCTATTTGCATTTGCTGTTACTATATAATTAAATTTCAGCACCTTTAAAAAAAAAGTAGTTGAGAATATAAGAAGTGGTTACATGTTACATATTTGTGCATTTCTTCCATTGTGTTGTAAAACTAGTCATCTTGGGTCTTATTGCCTTGTATTGTTAAATGCCCTGTACCTTCCCTTGCAGCTTACAGAATAAAAGGCATAGCTGTGTGCTAGCAGGGGAACTTGCTGCTTCTAAGCCTGGACACAAGCAACAAAAGGTGGGCCAAAGAGAATTTCAAATGAGCACAGCGTGAAGGAACAATTAGCAGCACTGACCAGCCAGGGCTGTGTTTACATTCTGACTGCCAGCTCCAATGCTTGACTCTTGTCTGTGTTTATCGTAGGCATTAATGCCTGTCAGTTATTCATTTCTCAACTGGGACCCAAGCTCAGTCAACATTTTCACACAAAAACAGCAAAAATGAACTATGACAGTTGCCCTTTTGTGCTTCTGGCCGGGTCACAACAATTTTGTATCTCTGAGAATGCGTCTCGCTGCCTGGCAACGGTGTTTGCCTGGTGTCCTCTGGCTGTGGTTGCTTGGAACCAAAGTGGGCCCTCGACCCAAGCTCCTTGCTGTTGAACCGGGATTCTGAGACAAGCAGCTAGTCTTTGCCCGTGATGGCAACAGAGGAGGTGCAAACTCATGAACTTGAAGGCAGTCACCAGTTCCCACCACAATCAAGAGAAGCAGGGCGGGCAGCCGGCAGAGGGAACAAACCAGACGTACAGACAAGCATGAACCAGAGGAAGGAGGGGTGCTCACTCTCCAGCTCCTGGCTCCGGTCCCTTGAGAGCCCCACTGCGTGGGGATTCCAGGATCCACCTAGGTGTCTTCTACAAATGACCTAACTTTGCTTACATCCACTTAAGCTGGTTGCTTGTAACAAATACAGTTTGTGCAAGAAGTAAAGGTTATAATTACAGCCAAGAACATGAAGCTACATAGTCCAGAAGAATGAAACATAGGCAGGATGTGGAGGCCCAGGTCTGTAGTCCCAGCCACTCAGCAGGCTGATCACTGGAGCCCAGGGGCTCAGAGGCAGCATGGGTAATAGAGTAAAATCCCTGTCTCTTAAATAAAAGGGGGGGCAGATAAAAATCAAACTCTAATTAAAGTATTTATTTACTATTTTTCCCTGGATTATTTGTTTTAAAATAACCCCAGAATTGTTCATAGAGAATTCTGATGGCAATATTCTCAGAGCTGGCCTCCCAGGCTCTCACCTGCCTATCACCAATTGATCCTGCCTTCTTTTTCTTCCCTAAGCAATGATTTATCAAATTATCTCCCAAATTCAGACTTTTGACCTGTTGCCTTTCAAATAAAGCCAAGGGCCTAGGGTGTAGCTCAGTGGTAGAACATGTACTTAGCATGTGCAAGGCGCTGGGTTCCATCCCTGCACAAGCGTGCAGAAACACACACACAAACACACACACACAAATTAAATGTAAAAATAAAACAAAGCTCAGCTTCCTTTTGTGACACTCATAATCTGACCACCACCAGTCCTCCTCCTTCAGACATTTCACTGTCCCCTTGAGCCACTCAAGGCCACAGACAAAAGGCCCCTGGTGTCCCATGATCCTGTAGTCATGATGCTGGAGCTCCCTGGGGCTATCCTGCCTATGGCCACCTCTGCACAACCGCTGCAATTTACCTGTAAATTAGTTAATTAAACAAAACAGAAGCACAGCCCTCATTCACAGGAGCTGCACCTCCGGTGACCAACAGCACCTGTGGCTCCTTGCTGCTGAATGGACAATGGAGATCCCAACACCGCAGAAAGGGTGAGTGGACACACGTCTCTACCGTGGTGTCCTCCTCCCTGGCTGCTCGTCCAGTCCTACTGACCCTGTCAGGTCTCGGTCCTAACAGCCACATTCTTTCCACAGGAAAGCCATTTGGCCACTCAGGGGAATTCTAGAGTCACTCATTTCTGCTTTTCTTAGAAGCTAAGCATCTGGGCTCTGGATCCTGGCTGGAACTCCCTCCCACTGGCTGTGTGGCCCTGAGAATCCACTTAGCCTGTCTGTACTCGGTTTCTTCATCTGTGAATGGGATACTAACTGTACCCGACAGTTGCATTGGTGTAAGCGCGGAAGAAGTCGTCAAGACGTGTTGATGGAGGGTACTGATGTGGGCAAAGCCTTAGCCCAGAGCCTGACACCAGTCTCCCAGCGGCTCTAGCCAGCAGCAGCCACAGAAGCTCCCACCTCTCGTCCGTCAGACACAAGCCTGCTTCATCCTCCTTCTGGACTCTCCCCTCCTCGAATGAAGGAAGCAAGTCTAACTCTCCTTTGAACCTTTGTCGTCCCTCCAGTGTCTAGGACGATGCCTCCACTGAGTGGACGCACATTTTTTAATGAATAACTCAGATGATGAATTAATGGTGGGCATTTAGCAGCAAGGTTTCCTGCTCAATCCGACTTACCTCGCTGAGCGGCCTTCAAAGGCTCTCACTTCTAAAGAGGTCCAACCACCTTGAAATGCTGGTCCCCACAGTGCCAGGACCCTGGGAAGGGAGGAGAATAAAGGCCTCCCCCGCCACGGGACTCCAGGCTGCCGCGATGCCTTTGCATCTGTTGGCATTTTTCATCCTCTTTCTTTGATAGTGAAACAATAAATAAAATGACACACTTTAAAGCACAGAAACCCTTGTGCTCCTCCCACCACTTCTGAGGCATGGCCTGGTCAGGCCTCCGAGCCCTGGCAGCTCTGAGCATGGGTGCAGGCGGATTTCCTCAACTCATTCCCTCAGCCCCCAACCCGCTCAGGACTCTGTGCAAGGTGCTGGCAACTCAGAAAGAGTAAAACAGGCGCCCGGAGAGTTGGGTTCAGTGACTTGCATGGTGGCAACTAAAGCTAATAATTATGTGCAATATACTTAACAAATTCTAACAGAGGAAATTTGAAATGTTCTCACCACAAAAAAATGTTAAGTAGGTCAGGTGCTGATGTTAATTTGCTTGATTTAATCATTCCAACGTGTCTACATATATCAAAACATCATGCTGCGTGCCATAAATGTATGCAACTATTTGTCAATTGAAAATATTTTCAGTGCTTAATCTCATTGAGTTTCTCTTTTCTTTCTTTCCCTCCTCTCTCTTTCTTCTTTCCCAGAAATATTTGTCGAGCACCTATTACATGACACATCGTCTGATATCCTGGGATTATATTAATGAATGAAATGATTCATCATGAAATTCATGTTCTAACAGAGGAAGTCAAACAGAAATAAATAAATTATATGATATTAGGTAATAACCTAATATTAGAAGGTTATAAATGTTGTGGGCAAAGTAGAGCAGAGTAAGGAACAGTTTGAGTGGACATGGTAGTGGGTGGGCAGTGATTGAAATTTAATTAAGTGGTCAAACAGGCTTAATTAAGAGAGAGAGCAGACTCCAAAGTGCTGGGGGAGAGGGAGATGGAAATGTCTGGGGAAGAGCATCGCAGGAAGAGAACACCTGTGCAAGGGCCCTGAGGTGGACACAGATTTTAAATACAATTGCAGTGGTTTTCAAGGTGTGATCTGGGGACTCTTAGGAGTTTCAGAGACCCTTCCAGGAAGCCTACAAGGTCAAAACTTCATAATAATACTGAAATGTAATTTGCCTTTTTCACTCTCCTTTTCTCATAAGAGTCCTGTGGGGTTTTCCAGAGGCGCATGATGTGGCATCAACACCAGCTAAGAACGTGGGGGGGTGTCGTGTTTTTAAATTTTTCTGTTTTAACTTTCAATATGGTTGATATGCATTACTTACCTAGGTAAAATCCCTCTAGGTGCCTTGATCAGTTTCAAGAGTGCAAAGGAGGCCTCACCCCAGGAAGCTGAAGAACCACTGTGGGAGAGAAGCAAGGGAACCAGGTGGGGGAGCCGCGGTGGGGGGCAGAGCCAGGCAGAGCCGGGCAAGAGCAAGGGGAGGGTCCCTGTCAGGACGGTTCCCTATTCTAAGAGATAGGAAGCCATTCTAGGGCCGTGCACTCACCCGACCCACGTTCTACGTTTTAAAAATTAAATCTGGAAGGCTGTCTTTGATTCCTATGTTTGAGAATCAACTCTGGAGGAATGGAGGAACCCTTGTTGACATAGGGTGACCTGAAGTGAACATTCGCTGCGCTGTGGACACACTGACCAGTGACCTAGCTGGGGAAGGCAGGCAGTGCCCAGGAAAGCAGGTGAACTCTCAGCAGGTGACGAATGGCACAGACCCTGCCTGTCAGCGGGGCTGGAACAGAGGCCTCGGGGCACTGTCCTGTTGGGTCATCAGGGAAGGGCTCTCTCACAGGGTGATGTCTGAGCAGAGACCTGTAAAAGGTGAGCTAGGGGGCTGCGTGGACATCTGCTGTCTCCGTGGCCACAGGAGAAGCAGCAGCACTGGTGGGTCTGTGGAGAGCAAAGCCAGGTCTGCAACCACAGAGAGCCGCAGGACTGTCAGCCTCCGCGAGCGCCTCTGCCTCCTAAATTGGAAAGTGTCCCCTGGGGTTCCCTGTGTGCCTGAGGACACACACGCCTTGCTTGGAATCGGTGCTTTTGGCTGTGGAACAGAGCCTGTCTTCTCCACTGGGGCTACTCAATGGCACCTGTTGCCTCTTCCTCTGCAGATGCTCCTGTTCACCCAGGCGCTGTGCCTCTCCCAGCCCTACGAAGCCGGGTTGCCGCCTCCGGCACCGGGAGGCACCTCCACTACCCACAGGCCTTTGCTTCGTTAGGGTCCCCTTTTCAGACATTTCAGCAATCACAGTCTATTTTTGTTGTTGTTATTTTCATTATTTCATCTTTCTTTTCTCAGGCACCAGCCTGAGAGGCAGGGCCAGAAGATGGGCTGTGTGCAGGATACCCACTGTACTTACTGTCCCCTGCATGCATCAAGGACTCAGAAAACACTCAGGCATCTTTGTTCCCTTTCCTATTGAGGTACACTCCTTCCAGCTAAGTGAGAAACATAAAGACTAAAATAATAAGAATATGAGATCCCTCTATTGAGAACGAGGTTAAACACATACACAACTGACCACCTGTAACTGTGGATTCCAGATCCATGCATTCAACCAACTGTGGATTCAGAATATTAGAAAACAACGTGTTGAACTGAACACCCAGACATTTTCCTGCCCTTACTCCCTGTACAGTGTAATGACAACATACATAGCATTTACGTCGCATTAGATTTTACAAGTAACATAGAGCTGATTTACTGAGCTGTGCATAGGTTATATGCAAATACTCCACCATTCTTTAGAAGTGATGGAGCATCCCTGTGTTTTGATATCGGCAGGGTTCCTGGAACCAGTTCTCTGTGGATACTGAGGGACGGTTGTACATAAGAAGAAGGGAAGCAAACAGTCTATTGGTCACGGTCAGGTCTATGCCCTGGGTTCCATCATTCAACACGTTATCTATCTGGTGCCTTCTAGATGCCCAGGATGGTTTGGTCACTGAGGATATAGTAGTGAACACAGGCCACAAAGTTGTCACCTTCATGGGGTCCAGTGGAGAGGGGGAAACAGTAGATGTGAGATGGTAACCTCCACAGTCAGCCAGCAGTGCTGAGCACCACGAGAGGGAAGAAGCTGAGGTGGGGGTGGGGCACAGTGTTCCAGGAGGGCCCCACCATGACCACAGGCCTGAGAGGAGGGTAAGCAGGGGAGCAGCCCGAGCCCGGTGGAGAAGCCAAAGTTCCCGCCAGCCCTCTCTCCTCCATGGAGAGTCCCTCTGTCTTCTGAGCACCACTACCAACCAAGATGTTGAACAATCATTTCAGGAACTTAATCAACAAAATATTGACTTGAGTTGTCTTATTTTCAACATTCCAAATTTTAAAAATTACATCATAATATTAAATATGCTTTTTCAAATAATGCAGTGACCGCCCAGAAAGTCTTGTAGGCTCTCTGTCCCCAAATATCTGCTTTGTCAAAAACAATCCTGGCAGGTTATATTCTCTAAAAATCCACTTTCGTGCTGTAGTCTTTGGGAAGAAAGCAATTTCTCACCTTCTCCTTCACGTGAAGACAGGTCTGCAGGTCGTGGACAGGGGTAAGGCATAAAAATACACTGCAGGTATTTCAAACAAGAGGGGAAATGGGCAAGGAGCTGACAAAACCATTGGGAGAGTGACAAAGAGAGAGCTGGGACATCTCCCTGCCGCTGCCAGATTCACCAGGAGCTTTTAGAGGATCAAGAAGCAGAAGAAGTCACAGAAGGAACCCCGCTAACAACTGCCAACAGCAACCGTCAGATCACTTGGGGTCAGCACCTGCCGGCCCCTGCAAAGCCAAACACTTGTAAAAACTCACGCATCTGCCCACTACTTCCAGAGGAGCAAAAACATTGATTCTGCCTTTGTTTGCCTTCTAAATTGTAATTGAGTGGCTGTCTCGACTTAGGTTGAAGTCTAATCCTGCAAGGGATTCTAGGAAATGTCATTCCCCGGCTCCAGTCCCTGGAATTTAGGGAAGAGCGTGGTGTCTTCATTCTGAATGGGTAGCAATGGTGCTGACATGGCAGTCAACTCTCCAGCCCACCAGGGAGCCCACCATGACACCAGTAAATATCACTTAGGTGATAGGGGAACCCCTGCCCATGGCCTCTGCTCGGGTACTAGGCCTGGATGCTCAGTTTGGTACTCCAGTCCTCTGACCCTCACAGATGTCCTGCAGGAAGACAGATAGGAGTCCACCAGTGGTAGAACTTAGGTTCCTGGGACTATGGTCAGCTGGTGGGCTGCTGAGCCAGCACTTTTCCCCCTCAGACAAGGTAGCTGAACTGCACTGGATCTACCCCACCTAACATGGAACCTTCTCCCTGCTTCTCCTCTCCTGGAAACTCCATCACCCACCCCATCCCACTTGACCTTCCCTACAGGACACCCTGGAGGTTGATATCCCTCTACATACATTCTAAGGTGCCATCCGAAAGAGCCTCAGTGGAGCACTAAACAGATCCCAAACTAAGAGTAATGAAAGCTGGTTCCTTCCCTGCTCCTCGAAGGTCCCAACTGCCAAAACATTGTCCCATTTCTACTCTCCTGGGGAGATGTTTTTAATGAGTCCTACAAATAGTACAAAATAGCACTTCTTTTACTTCTTGAACAGAAGACAAAACAAACCACACGTCCGTGTCATTCTTTCAGTGTCGAGCCCACAGGTGCCTGTGCTGTCACCATGGAATACCCAGGCACTTAGATTGAGGCACAGGAAGACACTGTGTCGGGTCCATTCTCTCTTGGATGGGGCTCTCCTGAGCTTTGGTTGGTGAAATGGTGGAGTCGTTCAGGGAAGTGCATTCACAGGAGGATGGGCCATGAGGAAACCGTACTGTGTGCAGAATGTATTTTATAGAGAACAGAAATGGATTTCTTTGTTCCAAGTAAATTGACAACATCCCCATCAGTAGGCTAAGCAAATGAAGAGAACCGAACATGGTGTGTCTCCTGATAAAACACCAAAATCATACATTTATATTGCAGAGTGTGCATTCAAAGCCCACTTGTGTGTATGAAAAAATACATATACGTGCCCCTGTGTAAAAAAACAAGTGCTGTACCAACTTGAGTCAGGCCAGGATAGCATTTAATGTCCCTTCCAGGAGATGCATAGCATGGGTCTTGCTGCTCAGAACACCTTTCTTATCCTTTCTGCTCACAGATTCTTTGAGACTCTGGCAAATGGCCTTATGGCTGCCTGTTTGCTCTGGCTTTATTTGCTCCGTGTACTTTCCCAACCTCCTTTTTCTGGTGTCTTTGGGAAACTGCTCCCCCACCCCATGTGTTTCTGTAAAACTGTCACTGAGAGTGTTAGGGATGGGGAGCAGAGGGGACCCAGGCAGATCTGCCAGAATGGCTCCACACCTTAGTCCCAAGGAACAGTGGAGCTACCTAGGTGACCCCTGCAGGGGATGGAGGGTCATCTTCCTGCCACCGGGTGGTACCGAGGTAGGAGTTTATGGAATCATCCTTGGTGACTTTATGTCCACCAAGTTAAAAAAAAATTAGAATTCAGTCAGAGGCAAACTGAGTTGGGAGGCAGAAAGAGAGAGAGGTAACCTAGCCAGAGTGAGCAACTAGGAAAGTTTTTAGGGCCCTGAAAATGAGCTCCTGGAAAATAAGACAATAAATCAGTCATATTCTCAAGGTTTGTGTGGTCCAACGAGGATGATCCAAGATTAAATGGATCCTCTCCCTGAAGAAAATGCACAGGCCTACCACACACAAAATGATCCATCTATCTTCAAGAGCTTGTTCGTATAAAATCAGAAGCTGAAGCCCTGGCAGGTTAAGAGCTCCTACCCATCAAGATCCCTAGATGGTCTTAGAGCTGATTTTAACATGAAAGCTTTCCCTTTGGTTTGGGCCATTTATTGCACTTTTGGTGGGAAAGTAAATCAGTACATGGAAATCAGTATGGAGCATCCTCAAAAAACTAAGAATCGAATTACCATATGGTCCAGCTAAACCAATCCTGGATGTATACATGAAGCAAATGAAGTAAGCCTACAAAAAAGAGAACCACACACCCACAAGAGCCAAGCTACGGAATCAGCCTCGGCGGCCATCAGCAGATGACTGATAAAGAAAATGTGGCATCCATACACAATGGGACATTATTTTCCAGCATGAAGAAGAATGAAATCATGTCATTTGCAGGGGAGATGGGCCTGGAGGTCATCACGTTGAGTGAAATAAGGCAGACTCTGAAAGGCAGCTATCACATGTTTTCTCTCACATTTGGAAGCTAAAGAAAAGAGAAGGGGAGAAGAAGGTCAAGACTTGAAAGTGTAAGAGGGAACAGACATGTATGGAAATGTCCCAATAAAACCCATTAATCTATAAAATTAATATGTGTTAGTAATTATAATTTTCAAAAACCCTTCTTTTGTGTGTCAGTGTTTTCTTAAACATGTGAAAATGTTGGAGCCTGGAAAAGTAGATACCATGTAACAGCCATTAATAAAGAGCCCGAGGAGAGCAAGCATGATTCAGAATTACCTGCAAGGAATAAGTTGGCAAGAAGATGATGAACAAGAGGCTCTTGGCTCTTACGACTGGAGCTAGAACAAGACACTCACCCCATCTGAGAAGTTCCCTTCTCATGTGATGAAGTTTGGATGGATTTCTGAGGATCTGCCAAATTAGCCATAAGTACTTTTCCCACTTTTCACCATAATATAAGTTTAAGCCAAGTCAAAAGAGGAAATGCTTCTTCCATGAGTGCCGCAGTCTGGCTGGGCACAATCAGGAGCCACTTGTCAAAAGAAACTAACTTTATTTTTAGAACCACACACACCAAACAAAACAGCCTCTCAGGAAAAACCCTCAGAGCCTCAACTGCCACCACTGGCTTTCCACAAGCCTCTCTCTCCCACACAAGCTTCTCTCCACCTCCCACAATCCTCCTGCTCTTGAGGCCAATTGGCTGGGTCACGTGGGCGGAGCCAAAAAAGTCCCCCAATGAGCAGCTCCGTGGTCTGAAAGGGCAGGGAAACAGCCCAATGAGCATCACCGCAGAGGAGCCAATCAGCTAGATGTTGCTGGGGCCGCTGTGAGCCAATCATCAGCCGGCAGCTGGAAGTTTGCTGGGGCCCCTTCGGCTGTGGCTCTCAACAATGAGCACAGAGCTTTGCCCATCCCCCTCTGCGAGTCCCAATGTTGTAAAAACTGGCTTTGGTTTCTTCTCCACCAGAGGAGTCTGTGAGAACAGCGTGCAGAGGAGTCTAGTGGAATAATAAATGTATCACATTACCCTTGAGTGGCTGTTCTTTTAGTTATTCCAGGAAGACTCCAAACTCAATTGAATTCTCTAGCTTCAGAAATACCCCTGGGAAGGCTGGGAAATGAATGTGTCAATACATGCATGGAACCTATTTAAAAACAGAGCAAGGCATTTTAAGATAAAATACCAAGATGAGTGGAAGCTTTCTCACTGGAGGAATAAAATTAAGATCTTGCGATTTGAAACATGGAGATAACTTTGGGCTAGCCTCCTCTCAAGAGAAAAATGAGCAGATGAGTAACCGAAGCTGAAGAGCAGTGTCTTTCTCTTCAGGATAAGGGGGTGGGATCCCCGTCTAAGCCTAACCTTGCTCACACTGAGGTCCATTCACAGCTCGCAGTGATGGGAAAACAGCCCCCAAAGGATACATTTAATAAGGGAGAGAAACAAGAGCGTCCTGGAAGGGAAAACTCGCCCGAAGGAGAGCATGCTGCTTTTGTACACATCTGACCAGAAAATCATCTGTTCACCTCAGTGGAGTGACCTGGGGCCGGTTCCCGCTTGCAATCCATCCATCAGACGGCCGAGGCTCTGGGCTCACGCCTGACTTGTACCAATGTTGCTGCAGGAAAAGAGCAAATGTAAGTCAGGAGAGTGAGACAGGAACATGTGAGTTTCTGCAGCCTGGAGGTCAGCGGCCAGGGCACCAAGTAGACTGGTGTGTTTGCACCCAGGGTCATAGCCTGGGTGCAGGCACCTGGGGGTACTGGCGGCTGGCACTGCGCAGGAAGCCTGTGGCTTCAGAAGTGCAGGGTGCGGATCACAGCTGGAGGGAGTCCACAGCAAGAGCAAAGACCCTGGAGTGCACAAGGACCTGCTTCTGGGGACACTCAGGACCACTAGGAAGAGGACAGGGGTACTAAGGAGGTCTGCGTCTCCCCTGCTAAGCCTCATCTGCTTCGCTTTTCCTAGTCCCTGGCAGTTAATACCCTGTTTTCCCTCAAGATGGGCACGGCCCGCAGACTAGAAATGCCAATAAGGTAGGCCAAGTGGAGCTTTGCCCAACAGTGGTCGGGAGATAATTAGAACATGGAAATCTTGGGTTGGGTTCGAGCACTTCAGGCCCTCTGCCCAAATTGACATGAGAGAGTCAAACCAAGAGGAGCTGCCAAATTTCCAACTCTCCTCCCTCCTCGGGATTCCCGTCTCTAAACAGATGTTCTACTGTTAGCGTGAATGCCTCCAGGCCGAAACCCTGCGATTGTCAAGGTGATGAAATGAGATCGGAATATTCCAGACACTAACTTCTAAACCTTGGGTCCCGAGTGGGGGAAGGGCGGGGGTGGGGGGCCTGTTTACTGGTGATAGTACACTCTAAAAGTCATGCTCACGACAATTGCCTGATTTGTACACCAAGAATCCACAGTCTTTTTCACAACCTAGTTTAAAAATGGGCAAAGGACATGACAAGACGTTTCTCCAAAGAAGATATACAGTAAGCACAAGACAAGGTCACATTCAACATGACCATGCATCGGGTAACGCAACTCAAGACAACAACAAGAACATGGTGCGGCCATCCCTCTGCTGGGTACACATCCAAAGGAAGTGAAGTCCGATTATCTGACCATCATCTCTTTGCATCACTGCTGTAATAGCCAAGACATGGAATCAACCTGAATGTCCACTGGCTGATGAATAAATAAAGAAGATGTGGTACCTGGCATGATGGAATATTATTTGGTCATCCAAAGAATGAAATCCTATTATTTGCAGTGACACAGATAAATCTACAGGACGAGTGAAAACAAGCCAGGCACAAAACACAAGTACCACATGATCTCACTTAAATGTAATAAAAATGTCAATCTCACAGAAGTAGGAAATGGAATGGCGGTTACCAGAAGTTGGGGAGGTAAGAGGAGGTGGGAAGGAGAAATGTTGGTCACAAAATATATAATTCCAGTTAAACGGGAGGAGTAAGTTCAAGAGACCTATGGTATGATACAATGATGATGGTTAAGTGTGTTCTTGAAAAATGTAAGAAGAGTGGGTGTTAAGTCTTCTCACAAAGATGGTTGCTGTAGGAAGGAATGCATTGAACCAGCCAGACGACCACTGCACGTGCATGCAGGCCTCCAACGTCACGCCCTCCACGTTCAAGGCATGCAATGTCACCTAAGTTCTAAAAACAGAAAAGAAGAAAAAGATGAGAAAACACTTTGCAGCAGATGAAGGCATAAACAGAACCTAGTGAACACTGAAAGGCAAGGGAATTTCATTTGGTCACAGGAAGCTGTGGAAGCTGACACCTGTGCCACTTGGGTGGCCTTGGAAGGCCTTATGCCACGCGAAATTAACCACACATGAAAGGACAAATAGTATGTGGCTCCGTTTGCATGAGGAACCTGCAGCAGTCTGATTCAGAGAGACGGAAAGTAGAATCGCGTGGAATGGTGACTGCCAGGGCCCAGCAGGAGGGACATGGAGAGCTGTTGTCCAGTGGGTCCAGGGTTTCAGTCTGGGATGCTGGACATTTTCTGCAGATGGATGGTGGGGAGAGGTGAGCAGCAATGTGATCGTATTAATGCTACTGAACTTGAAAATGGTCAAAATGTCAAATCCCATGCTGTGCAAATTTTACCACAATGAAACAATAAAACTCCCGGTACTTTTCATACTTGTCCGTGTCTCTGAACAATGAGTGGAGAGTCTAGGTGGAGAGTCTGGCTGGCCCTACGCACTTGTCAGGGTGGAAGTCCTGTCACCAGGACGTGCCTTAAGTCACCCCATGACTGTGGGTTACTCTTGGAAGGCTCTCATTTGCAGTGGATTCACATGGTCCTCTGCAACCCAGATACCACCATGCGGCAGCACACAGGAAGGAACAAGAAAAATTGGACATCAGAGTCAAAACACTAAGCCCCCGCGGTCTCCAGTGGCAAAAGGAGTCATCTGAGCCTCCGCACCACCCCAGCAGGGCAGAGGTCTCATCTACCCCCCTTCAGCTTAAAAACCCTTGTTTAGAAGGGGCTTACAAAGACGTTCCACCACTATGATTTTTTTCCGGAAGATTCCTCCCAGACTGCCTCCCACCTCAACTCTGCACAGAGACATCAAGTGTGTATCCAAACTGCCTCCTGCATTCTGGGCTCAGCCTCTTTCTGGTCACAGGAAGCAGTGGAAGCTGACACCTGTGCCACCTGGGTCATGTTCTGGATGTGGCTTCTCGGTTCCCTGTTCTGTCGGATGCCTTCCCTTCCCTCAGGCTCCAGAGCTGATTTTCTAGCTTCCCCCTCGTTTGACCATTCTTCCAGTCTTCTACTTCATTTTTACTTCCTTTATTTGCCCAAAAGATTTGGTGCAGTGCGTTTGTGCATAAAGGTTAGCAAAACAGAAATAATCCAGATCGAAGAAGAAAGGGGAGAAGAAAATACAGAACCTGTAAAAGTTAACCTAGCTGCAACCGCAGAGCTTTGAAAGGAGAACTCCATGCTTCACGGCTCTCCAGGTCCAAAAGAAGCCAGTGAGTTTCAAAGGAAAACAAAGCTTCTGTGGGTGGCAAAGTCTACAGCTTCTCACAAGAGACACTGAGTGTAGAGGATATTGTCAGCAGGTGTATGGAATACGGAGATGTCCACGCGGCTTAGTCTTGGTTTGACTTCTGCTTACCCACTGGAGACATTTACGTACCCACACAGAGCAAGACCCTTTTCTCTTGGGTTCTATTCATTCCCTTTGCAGGGACCAAGTTGGAAATCAAATGGTCTTTACAAATGTTCTATGTCATGTTACAGATTTTCTATGTCATGTTTCCTGTCCTGTGGGGGAAAAAATCACATCCACGGTGAAGTCAGTGGTGAGCTACTGTGTCCGCCACACCATGAGGTCCTTTCTTCCCATAGGTAGGTGACTCTGCCCCATGTGTCTGACTGTCAGACGCTGGTGGCTGCTAAAACCTTCACCAGCTGCCCTCTCCCATCATAGTGTCTAACCAGTAGGAGAATTCATGGAAGAGGCGGACACGATTTTCATGATTCACTGTGTTGCTCTGGGCAGCTGGCCAGACAAAAGGCCAAGTCCTGTTTGCTCCTCTGGGATTAAAGGGAGTAGTGGACAAGCACAGCTGCCCTGAGCTGGACACAAAAGTGTGCACAGACTCCTCTCCTTGATCTGGTACTTGCCAAAACACAGGCTGGGAAACTTGAGGAAGGGCTACAGAGGGAGGCAGAGGTGGCGGGGGGAGCCCAGAACGGACCCTTAGTATAATAGCTTATTTAAAATAACTCCATCAAGCCACGTACAGACAGGGTGGGACCCCAGGCTCTTTATCACTCACAGTGTGACGACGGACCCCTCTGCCATTTCCAGCCCCCGCCATCTTGTCTTCACGTCCTATATTGATCCGAAAGCTAAATCTTGATCTCACAGCCTTTCATGACTTGTGACAGTTCAGGTCCCACCAGCGGGATGTAGGAACTGGTCCCCAGGGAGATGTCCATGGTAAGCAGAATGATGAGTCCCAACGCCACATCCTAATCTCCAGAATCCGTGTCGATGTCACTTCCCTTGGTGAAAGGGACGTTTTGGATGGGACTGAAGTGAGGATCTTGAGACGGGAAGATGAGCCCGGGTTGCAGGTGGTCCCCTGTAGTCAAAAGGTCCTTAGAAGTGAAAGAGGGGACAAGAGAGACAGAGGCGGGGAGGCGGCAGCAAGAGCAGAGTCACAGTGATGTGACAAGAGAGAGACTCTCTGCCGCCCGTTGCTGATGCTGAAGTTGGAAGAGCCAAGGACTGCGGCAGCCAAGGAGTGGGGCATGGCACACCCTCCTCCCAGTGCCTCCACGCGGAGCCAGCGCTGCCTGCCGACAGCTCACCTTCAGTCCCGCAGAACCAGCTGGGACTCCTGCTCTCCAGAACCGTAGGATAATAACTTTACGTTGTTTTCAGCCACTGTGGGTTTTTTTTGTAACAATTTATCACAGCATTATAGGAGATGAATGTAGTTTCCCTTGTTAAATGAACGTACTTTCCCCTTCCTTCCTTCCTTCCTCCCTTCCTTGCCCCTTCTTGTTATATGGGATGTGATATGAAGCCTGGAGGGACAGCAGCCGTCTGGTGATCCTGAGGCATTATGAGGCTGAAGCCTTCATGCTCTGGGCATTAAGCAGAGTCTGTCTGGGGTCGTGAGTTTCACTGAGCCTCCAACTCTGAGCCTCCCATCCCTGAACTTCTTATCACATTAGACATATAAGATGCACTATGTTTAAGTCACTGTTGTAGGAACTTAGACACTGGTGTGCTGAAGCTCACGCACCAGCTTCTGGGAAGAAAGTGGTGAATTTTCAGGAAACCAGCGAGCTGAGTACTAAACAGAGCCACTGGTAAAGATGAAGTTGTATAGTCTAACAATTAAGTAAGCTATCTTTAAAATAAAGGCATTTATACTCAAAGCTCATCTCTTCCTGAATGTGGACCAGTACACTTGGCTCTGTGCTCTGGGGTTTATGTGTCCTACTGTGTGGAGTTGGGGGGAGGGGATCATGCTTTGCCCAGCTCTGCCACAGCAGACTGCAGTGGACTGAGTCCCCTCTTCCCATCCTCACCCTTGGGGCCTCACATCACTAGCCTGAAGCCACCCAGGAGGGAGAACTTACACCACGGAAATCAGCAAAAAACTACCAAACAAGTTATATTGACCCCAAACTAGATTCTCCCAGCTTCCCTTTTAAATAGACATTTAGGTACCAGGCACTGTGCAAGGCAGGCTCTTTCTTATTCTCTCTCAGGTGATCGATCCTTACTACTCAAAAGTCTCATTTCATAGGTGAGGAAACCAACACACAGAGGAACCATGGGGTATGCCAATGGCCTGTGGCCAGTCCTACCTGGTCCTCACCAAGATAGGACTGAACACACCTGTGTTCAGTCTCCAGTAACCTGTGTGTTTTGAACAAGGTAGGGTGAATCATTGTTTGTTAAGTCATTTAAACAAAAGGCAACTCTCCCAGAGAGTTGGGGGCCTGGAACACTCTGCTCATGTGCAGGGCGGAGTCCTCACCATATGTGCGGAGGACCTTGGCACCAGGCTGCTTTCCCTGAACATCAAAGCGAGCCCTGAAACACTTATGGTCAGAAGATTGAATTTCATAAAAGTATTAAATTTATGTGTTTTCGAACAGCATCGCTGGGGGAGGCACCGTGGTTACCACTCTCTCATCTTGAAACAGACAGAGAGTAATTTCCTCCTTTGCTGGTTGTCAGCCTGGCTCCCACTCATTCCCTCCAGAGCTGGCAGAATTTCAATGACTCTAAAATTAATCTGCAGGGCAGAGTCTGTCCAGCGCCTTGAAATTCTGGGAGCTTTGCTGTGGTCTCATTGTCGTTGCCTGGGATGGGAGGTCAGGAGGTCAAAGGTGAAACCCCAATTCTATGTCCAATTGGGGAACGGTGGACAACCTTGCAGACACACTCTACCCTGAGTTTTGGATGCAGAACCCCATAAATTATTCGCAAATGGAGTGACCAGCAACTCACGGAGAATGGCAAGGCTTGAACAAGGAGTTTTAAAAATTAGTCTGCTGAACACGTACTGAGTTCCTAAGGAAGACAGACACGTGAACAGATAAACAAAGTGACACAGGTAGTGAAAAGGATGTGTACAGGCTACTAGGGTCCACAGAACCTGGGGTGACTGTGCCCACACAGGAGGGAAGGGAGAACTTAGACAGTTTTCTGCAGTAGGCGATGCCTGAGGTTAGTCTTTAAAAAACCAGAACTGGATGAGTGATAAGGTAGCTGAGAGAGTTTCAGACAGGGGAATAACGCACCTGTGAAGCAATAAAGTGGCTAAACAGCAAGAAGATTAGTTTATAAAGCAGAGCATAAGACACTGAATGGCAGAAACATAGTTCAAGGCATGAATAAAGGCCAGGAGCTGCAGGGTACCTGGATACCACACTAGGGCACCCAGATTTTATCCCACATGCAGCTGAAAGTCATCCAAAGTTTTATCCAGGAGATGATATAGATATGCTTGTGTTTCAGAACCATCTCAGAGGCCTCGAGATCCATTAGGAGCTTATGACCTCTGCTCTCCCTTGCAGGAGAGGAGGCCCAGGGGAGAGCAGAGGTAAAATAGGAGAGGACCAACCCACCAACTCTTAAGCACTGTTGACAGAATCACAGGACATAGGAATTAAGATTAGAGCCAGTCTAGGATAATCCCTGAGTTTCTGGATCAGGTAACTAGCTGCATGGCGGTAGTCATAATTAAGCACTAGTGGTCAAAGAGCAGGCCTAAGGGGCAGATGGGTTGTAGAATTAGTTCAGTACAATTTTGGGGGAGTCCCTGAAATGGAGGTATGCAAAAGCAAATGGACAGATGAGTCTTCATGGAGGACCGTGCTTGATCCACCTTTCACTCAACTCTAGCAAAAATCCTAGCACACAAAAGGTTCTAGACAATTATTTGTAAAACAGAAGCCGACATCAAGCTCAGGAGAAGGGATCGTGTTTGCCAAGTGTGATGGTTAATTGTACATGTTAATTTGACTGGGCTAGGGGATGCCCAGAATGCTGGTGACATGTTACTTGCAGGTGTGACTGGGAGGGTGTTCCAAGAGAGACTGTAATTTGAGTCAGGAGACTGAGTAAAGAGGGTCCACTCTCACCAAGGTGGGGAGACACCATACGATTCATTGAGAGCCAGACAGAACACAAAGGCAGTGAAAGACACATTCTCTGTTCCTGAGGTGGGGCTCCATTTTCTCAAAAATCAGAATCTTTGGATTCTAGGACTCATCACAGCAACCACCAGTTTCTCAGGCCTTCAACCCTGGTGTGACCTACATCCCCAACTTGCTGATTCATCAGCTTGGAGACAGAAAAATCTCGGGACTTCTCAGCCTCCATCCTCATGCAAGCCCACTCCCAGGACAAGCCTCCTCTGACTTATGTATATGTGTCCCACTGGTTCTTAACTCTGGAGAACCCTTGCTAATACACCCAGAGTGGTTGAAACTGAGAATGAATAAAATTCCAGAGAAAGAAATTTTCTAAGGAGAGCCAAGAGCAGGGTCCTTGGGAGAACCACCACGTACGAAATGGGTGAGACGGGCAGGTACAAGGAGTTCGAGACCCAGGGTGCAGAGTGGTTGGAGAGTCACAGAGGCCAAGGACACGGGAGCCGCATGAGATGTTGTGAGGACATGGAGAGCTAAGACACACGCTGAGGAAGGCCTGCAGGAGCCCTCTGCGGACACTTGCAGTGTTGGAGGACTGTCCCGAATATAACATGGAGGTGAGGAGAGGGAGGCAGGGAGGTGAGGAGGGCTAGGGGCACTCAAGGTCAAGGAGATGATGTCTGAGAACAGGAAAGACTGAAGTAAGCCTGGAAGTTTTAAAAAGTTGAAGCTGTAGGGGGAAATGGGATTATCTACCGCGTAAGGTCCTGTAGCAGGTCCCCGGGGAGGAGACTGACAACACCGTGGAGAGAATAGCCTTTCACCTGTGTGAGGCGCACTCTGTCAAGGCCGTGAGGAAGCACAGGCTCAGCGTGGAGAGTCGTGTGGAAATTCTGGGGGGGGGGGGGGCGGCGAGGGGTGGAATTGGAATCTTCAATGGCATCATTGACCGCAGTCAAAAACCTGGGGAAACCTTCCAACCAAACACAGGGGTATAGGGGTGTGGTAGTATACTATGACTTATGACCCAAGGGAACATTCCATACTCATGAAGAATAACAGTGATGAAATTATGGGGACATACGAAAAAGGCATTTAAAATAATCTTAAATTAAAAGGATGAAAATATTAGAAAGATGTTACGATGAATTTTAGAAGAAACTTCAGAAAATTTCTAGAACAAAATTTTTACACCGACAGTGATCATGAAAAAGGATAGAGATTTTGTGGGTGCTTCTAGTATATTGTTTTTTGTTTTCCACCATGTATTGGATTTTCTTTTGAAATTCACAAAAATAAAGTTAAAATAGGACTGACATGATGGAGCTGAATTTTTCCATCATCAAAATTCATTCTTCTGGGTTCACGTAGCCGAGGAGCACGGTTCCTGGAGCATTTCCGCGGCTGGAAATCTTTCCTCCTCCTATATCAAGTTGCCCTTGGTGGGGCTTCCCGCCACCTGGTAACTGGCTCCTCACCTTTTCCCTGACAGCCCTGGCCCTAGAGCACACCAAGCGGCCCCTGCATGAATACCGACTTTGAGCTGGTGTCCAGAGCTGCGGCCAACTCACAAGGAAGACCCTGTCCTCGCCGTAGGGCAGGTGGCCGAAGTGCCAGCCAGCGCTGGAGTCAGCTCAGTTTCCTTTGACACTTTGCCTGAGTTCTCGCCTATTTCTGAAAAGGTGATCCAGGCGGGGATTTCAGGGCAGGTCCTGAGGATTTGAAGGAGAACAGAGTTGAAATCTCCAAGCCTCCTTATTATTAGGCCACGACAATTAGAAAAATAGCTTCAGGGTCTGCATTGGTAAAATGGGGTGATAAAAGCCACTATGCTGATGTCTGAGAATTAAATGAAGAAGCATGACTTTGTCCGTATATGTAATATCTTGTTAGGTCTTTATCTAGCTATCTACATTGGCATTAGAACTTATCAACATGGGGTTTGTATTGGATGTCGTCATTTAGAAATTGAATGACACCTTGAACAATTCACTTCACTGTCTTCTCTCTTCATTTTCTCATGTGTACAATGGGGATAACATGACTGCCTCTGTGATGGTTCTAAGTGCCTTAAATGTGTGTAGAAAGAGGCCATGTTCAACAAAAGGCTTTTATTATTGTGCAAGTGCCAAGCACGTGGACGGAGCAAGAAAACATAATTCTGTGCCTCTTTGCACAAGCAATACAGCCATGGCCAGGAACATACCTTGCCCTGCTTCTGCTCAACAAGTCTGCAGAGGTAGTAGGCCTTCCGAGGTTGTCTCAAGGTGCCTTTTGTTTTAGACTCAGCACACTGACTGTGTTGCCTGCCCCAGTGTTACCTATCTAATCTGAGAGCAGTGAAGATGAATGGGTCCTGTATTGTCAGCCGGGAAAAGCTTTGACAAACCAAAGGATATAGGGTCAGGTAGGGAAATCTCCCAGAAAATATCAAAGATCAGAGACTGATGCAAACAAGAGCATCGTGACGTTTGTTATCGATGCTACTCATCACCATTTAAGTATCCTTCTACTTACTGTGGTCCATGTTAGGAGTCCCAGCTCTCTAAGCCTGAAGACAACGCTTACCTTCCCAGGCTCCCTCGGAATCAGGAGGTGAGCATCTGGTCTCAATTCCACTAATCACAAACAGTTTTTTGTTGTTGTTGTTCAGAACGGTACAACGAGAGGGAGAAGGTGCCCTGCGGGATCAGTGGGAGAGTGAGAATGGCAGCCTGGGCAGAGGTGTCAGCAATAGTGCCCTACACTCGTCATGTATGGAGCCAGTTCTGAGATCTGGGTCCCACCACCACGGGATGACATTTACAAACCATCCAAGGTGAAACCGGAGTGTTCTCCTGCTTGTATCATCCCCCAAAGTGGATTTCTGACTTTCCCAAAGACTGAAGGCCATCCAATGAATGTGTTGCCTGACCACATCGCCGAGTGTGAACTCTTCTGTTTGCAACTGAGAATTCCAACTAATGCACATGGGCTGTGTTCCTCCATCAGAGGACATGCCGGGTTGATTTTGCTGTCTTGTGGGATAATATTTTGAAACAGTACCTGGATGTTTGCTCTGGTATTCACTTTTGCACCTGTGCCTTTCTTCCTTAGCATACGGCTAAACCCAGCCCCTGTCCCTCCCATTACTTTAGAAAAGCTATGTGGAATAAAAGGGGTGTGTGGGGGGGTACATCTCCTTAGGATTTCGGTTTTAAGATTCTAGATTATTAGAGGAGTGAATAGGATTTGGAGCACAGGTAATAGATTGAAGAGAAAATAAATCAAGCAAGTAAAAGTATACATCTACATGACAAAGATTCTCCAACTTAGAAAATTGTATGAAGTCAGAAGGAAAGCACTGTGCACACAGAAGTGGGGTGTCTTGGACAAAAGGGTTTGCTCTTTGAGATGAGCCCCAAGGAGAAGTAAATTCCAGGGCTACATTGTTGGCTCTGAGAGAAGGGGAGACCTATATGCTTCACGGAGGCCTGAGTCAGACCAGGGTGTGAACACAGTCCCAAGTAGGTCACGGTTGTAGGGATGCCTCGGCAGTCAGACCTGAGACAACCCATGATTTCCTCAAGCCCTCTTCTGCCTCGCTGACATCACAAGATGTGGATGTGGATGCACCCCATGGAGTCCCCGGCAGGGAGGACAGGACTGCGCATCTGGGGTGCTCCATGCATGGCAGTGAGGCATCTCCATGGCGACCTGACAAGACTAACAAATGAGGACAAGACAAGATGCTGAGGACTGTCGTTGGGAGCTGGTAAGGACAGATGGCAGTGAAGACCAAACGAACTAGCCTCTTTAAGAAGCTTCTAGGACTTGTTCAAAACCTGGGGAAGAATGGGATGGACCACTCAGGCTAAGTGGGCCTTACAGGGGAAAAAAGTAAGTAAGTTCACTGTGGAAAAGCAGAGGTTCCTTTCTTTCCCAGGGTTCACGCACTGAACGTCACGTGGTAATTTGAGTGAGAAGGTGGCAGTGGAGTAGCTGGCACACGAGGGAGCAGCTGGCAAGAGGCAACTTGAGTTCCATTCCTGACCTCATGTCCTGGCTTTACAAACGGGTCGATGGAGGCCAAAGGAGAGGCAGCAATTGTTCATAATCACAGAGCAGCTCAAATTCGGGTCTTCTAACTTCCAGGCCCACGCTGCTTCCCCAAATAGCTGGTTGTATCTTTTCCAAAAGGAACGGAATGGGAGCAGAGTGCCCTGCCTGCGACGGGCCATTTCCTCGAAGTGCAAGTCCTTGGTGCTTGTGTCTGGAGGGAGCAGTCTTTCCCTTGCATCTGACCCCTTCATTACATCGGGGGTGGGGACACAGCCACACCATCCCAACTGGTTGCCCAGAGGGACGGGCATCTCTAAAGTCCACCTATATCAGGTTGGGTCAAGCAGTGATGGCCCAGCCCTATGCCACCCCAGTATCTTGCAACTATGTTTATTCTCGAGGCAGGATGGCCTGTGAGAATCTCCACCCATGAGCCTCGATCCAGGTGACACAGGGACATTTTCTAATCTACACTATTGTGTTGCTCAGGACTACTTTATTTGCAATGACTGAATGTCTTGAACTAGCTTGGGTAAGCCCACGAGTTTCTTAGGAGGATGCTAGTCCCAGGGCTCACAGACATGGGATTGGACTCCAGGATATATTGGAAGCAGATATTTAAATGCCATCAAGAATTCTAACTCTGTGTTTAATTTCTGAGCTACTGTTTTATTCTTAAATTCAGTAATCATAAGAAAGGATTCACCCTTAGGCTGGCCAGTTGGGCTGACAGCCTGGGTCCCACCGGCATGTCCCTGTCTTGGCCTTCATTTAACGGAAGAGGTGGGGTCAGAGGGTCCTCCGTAGGCACCCAGCACTGGTTCTAGTGTTCATTAAGTGGAGGACTCTATGCTAGTTTCTGAGGGAGAAGACAAGTCAGGGAGAAGAGCCAGATTTTTCCCTCGGGGAGCCTCCCACTTTGGAAGGGAAAATGACATAATGTGGTCCAGGAAATGCCATCATCGTGTTGGGTACAGGGAATGGAATTCTCCCTCACACAGGGCCTGGGTTCTGAATGTAGAAAGCAAGGCCAAAAGGGGCCTAAGTCAAGTGCGTATGAATACCTGAATCGCACCCAGCAGGCCAGGTGCTCAGGGCCAGGGAGAAGAGCAGATCCCAGAGTGACTCACACAACCAGGGTCACCTCTCACCCCCTGAACAGACTGGCAGGCAACAGCCCCTCCCCAGCCAGAGCAGTCTCCTCCCATTCTCTCCTACCAAGAGCCTGGAGTTAGATCTATGGGACGTGCCTCAGTAAGTCCCCCAAGCCAGGCAGCACGAGCTTGGGAACCAGGATGCCAGCCCAGGGGGCCTCAGTTTAGCCCCATCTTTCTTCTCACTCCAGGCAGAGCCTGGAGTCACTTCACCCCCGTTCTCTAAACCTTTTAAAAGTGGAGGAGGCTCTGTGGCTTCTCCTTGGGATTCTCGACCCCACCCCAGCAGCACCACAAAGTCCAGTTCAGATGGAGCCCTGTGAGTCCGGGGAGGCTGGGTTGTGCTGGGCTGGACTGGAGGTCCTCTGGACAAGCAAGGGGGGTGGCGGGCAGCAATCCCCAGGCAGCTGAGGGGTGCCATCCATTTTCCTAGGTTGTATATGCTACAAAGAGCTTATCAAGGGGTGTTTACACATGAGGAGACCTTGCTGTTTTTAACAGATTAACATAATGTATTGGCTCAGTGACCTGGCAGCCCATTTACATGAGTTGTTAGTTTATACTTGACTTTTCCTGGACAGTAGGCAGATAAAGAGGCCACCAGGTTGGTGGGGAGGAAGCAGGCCTGGCCCAGAGTGTCCATTAAGCAGTTAGGCATGGGGTCTGCAGGCTCTGTGCACCCTAGAATTTGGCCCAAACTCACCTCCCTCTTTTCCAAATGGAGACAGGAAGCCTCCCATCTGGCCCTGCCTGTGTCCCTCACTGAACATCTCCAAGCACTGGCTCATGTCCAAACACCATGGAGGAATTTTACGGTCAGGTAAAAATACCAAGTATTTACGTCACAACCCGGTCAGACAGGACAACGGGATCCCAGGGCCTGGTTACGTTTTCTGGTCTAGAAAAGTCTGGCCTCAGGACAGTTAACTGGCAGGCACTGTGCCCTCGCCTGCCGAGTGTGTATGCTCCGGGTCTCCAGGGGATGGGCACTGCTCTCTCTTGTGTGGATGAGAAAACTGAGGCTCGGAGACATTCGCCCAAGTGGAACAATTCCTGGCGGTAGAACTGGAGGTCACCTGTTTGTGCTGCTCAAACAGATGACCAAGGACTGGGGATTCACAAAGAATAGATGTTTCTTTGCCAGTGGCTCTTACAGGCTGGGGAGTCCAAGAGCAGAGTGCCAGAGTCCTGCAAGGACCTTTGTGCAACACCACCCTCCCCCAGAAGAGGTCAGACAGGTGAGTGTGCAGACCAGAGAGGACAGGGTTTTTCCTTCAGGAACCTCCTGCTGAGATGATGACATCAATCCCTTCAGAATCTGATCACCTTGGAGAGGTTCCAGCTCTGCACACTGGCACAACGGCCATTACGTCTCGATGTGCATTTGGAGGAATCTTCTAAACACAGGGGTGTCCTTCTGCCTGTGGCCTAACCAGATCTCTTAACTTCTAGGGGACAGAGGAACTTGTCACTTGCAGAACCCTTGGGATGGATGTCTGACAGTGAAACCTGTTGGCAGTAAGTCCCTTTCAGTGAGCAAGAGACTCCTCTAGGGAGCTAGTTCAAAGTGCAAACCCTCCGGGACTCACAGACTGTGGGTCTGAAGTTCAGCCCAGGTAGCAGCATTTCCCATATATCCTTCATAGGTGCTCCAAATCTGAGTTTGGTCAACCAGATGGCATCTTTCAGCAGCACAGGGTCCCCTCCTCTCCAGGAGTGGAGGGTCTCAGGTGAGATCGGTTATCTGCTCCTGTCCTAGTCCTCCCATTTTCTAATCTTTTAATATTATGATGAACATATATGATGCCTGGAGTTATTGCAGCCATCTTGGGGCCATGAGGGAAACAACCTAACAACCATAGGCTGACAATACCAGAGAAAAAGGCAAAAACTCTGGAAACTTGATGGTATCTTGGGGCAACTTACTTAAGCAACCCAAGAGTCACTTTACCCTGAGAATGCTTCTTGTGAAGATGATTCATATTCTTAGATGATTTAAGACATGTTAAGTTTTTTTGAATATTCTGTTACTTGCAGTCAAAAGGGTCTCAGCAGGTACACCTGCTAATGAGATTCACCTGCTTACTGCCTGAGCTAGTTCCAACAGGGCTTTAAATACATCAGCATCTGGGGCCCGTCAGACAGTCACGCCTAGACTCCGTCTGGCTGCCCAAATGACTTTAATTGTTATTAAATACCTAGTTACCCCGAGAGCTGCTTGAGTGATAATCATGGCATTTCATATCCACTCCCTTCATGCCAGGAGTTGGGTAATGCAGAGTGCTATCATATGCCACCTCATCCCATCCTTAAAATCACCCACTGAGATGAGGAGCATCTGTGTTTTGCACATGAGGAAACTGAGACCCCGAAAAGTTAAGGAGTTTGACCAGGCTGCTTAGCCGTGAGTGGCAGAGCCCGAATGAACCCCAATTCGTCAGACTCTCAAGATGGTTCTCTCCAGGAGACCATGCTGTTCCATTTTCTGTGACTTATGAAGCTCTGGGTGTTCACACATACACCAAGGTGCTTAACGATGCGGATAAAAGGCATTCATCATTGTAATCCCTGATGGAGATAACAGAAATATTAGCAAAGGCCCAAGTGAAAACAGATCAAGTGAGGCCTCATCTTTTACAAGGCCAAGGAATGATTTACTTTATCACAGCAAAGAATTTTATTTGACAAATGCATACTTTGTCATCTCTGGTCTGCTGAAACTGTAAGTTTACATTTTTCCCAGCCATAAAATTAAAATAATTTTGGCTCCAAAAACTTAAAAAGAAATCCCATTGTAGTTCAAGTATTTCCCTGGAAATTTCAATGTGAAATATGGAGCTGGAACAAGTAAAAGTACTTTCAGGCAGGACAGACTCTGGAGTCGGGAGGGGCAGGGTTCAAATCCTGTTTGGGCTTCTTGCTTACTGTGTGACCCTGGACAGGTCAGTTCACTCCTCCAAGTCTGAGCTTTCCTATCTGAAAGATGAACTCACTGTAGTCTCACTGCAGGCCTGGGCAGAGGTTTAAACGGGTAGCCCGTGCCAGCTGCATGGCTGCATAGGTGCATAACAAAGGTCTCCTGATGCAAAACCGTGCGGGAAGTGTGTAACATGGCCCCTGCTACAATAGGTAGCTATGGGATAGATCTCAGTTCTCATTTTCCACCTCCAGGGCGGGCCTCCAGACCCTGCACCAAACCCAGGGGGTTGTGATTGTGGAAGGAGTGACAAGAAGCATCCCCACAGCTCGGCTCTCTGGCATCTTTCACAGCATGGTCCCTACCCCTGACCCAACCCAGGGCAGCGGGCCAATCTGTCAGTGGGCCATCTGCCAACTGAGAAGACAAATTTGAGAAAGTCAGAGGATTAGTAAGAACAAGGAGTGGGGCTGGAGAGAGGGGAAATGGTGAAGTCAGCTCAAGAGCCGAGGTCTCTGGGAAGCTGGAAAGAGGCAAGCCTCCATGTCCAAGTCAGAGTGGATTTCAAGCACGTTTCAACGAATGAGGGAATGTCCAGGGAATGTGGGCGGCTAGTGGGAGAGGCAAGAGACAGGGCCCTGGCAGGGAGGACCTAGCCATGGTCAAAGGGAAACCCAGCAGCTCCCTAGAACCATGGGTTACCAAAACTGTACCCCCAGAGACACTGAGATAAGCAACCCTGGAAACCAAAAGTCCCCATCCTTGTTTGGAATTGTTGTGCTTTCGTGCTATCCCCCACTGCCCACACCACATCCTTAGCACCTCCTCTCAGCCCAGGAAACTCTCAGCGCTGTCCCTATTTTACACATTTGCAAATGGAGGTTCACCACTGGTAATGTGTTCTCCATCAAATAAGGGAAATAAATGGAGAGACAGGGAGATGAGTGTGTGCAGCGATTGCCAGAGAGAATCCAGGGCCCTGGGTCTGGGCTGGAGCCCCAGAATTGTTTATTAAGCTTTCCAGGCAATTACAATAATCACCCAGTTTTGTGAAACACCAATATCATCCAAAACACCCTCACTGTGGGTAAAAGAAACACAGCCGGACAGAGATGGAGGAAACTGCCTGAGATCACTCAGCTGGTCAGTGGAGAGCAAAGACGGTTGGTCCCTCCACCTAATCTTCAGGGCACTTCCTGGGTCACCTCACTGGCTGTTTGACAGTCCATGAACCTCCAGTATGGATCGACTTCATTCAATCAATAAGGCTTTATTGGTTGCATGTTTGGTGCTAGGCACCAGGTTCTGGCCTTATGGGGTTCATGGTCTGATGGGAAACTAGTCAGGTAGCTTATGGAAGCAACGTGACATGAAGGTACTTTGAGGGAAAGCAGCTTGATGCACAAGCAAAGGGGCACACGAGGGGTTAGCAACTTTTTCCTGGGAGGCTTTAGAGGAAGGAAGCAAAAATAAGTAGAGAGTAGAGTGTCCTTATCTGTGAGCCTTTGTTTTAATAAGCCACTTATGTGCTGGGACTTGATACAATTAAGTTAGAATCGACAATGTTAAATGGAAGGTGTGTAAGGATATTTATTATGTGGATAAGAAAAAAATATGATGCCACTGAATATGTTAGGGCAAATATGTAGGACCAATATAGAGGTACCAGGAGAACTTCCTGTAGACATGGACCTCTGACTGAGCCCAGGCTGCGACTCTCTGCTTGTGACCAATGGTGGAAGTCAGCCCTTGTCTGCACCGTGCAGAACATGAGAGGGGTCAGCACATACACTGCAATTACAGAGGGGTTTACCATTTCCAGAGTGAAATGAGAAGGGGTGGAATTCATTTTCTGATGGAAACTACAAGGTCACTGCGAAGGGCACACTTTCATTTGTAATTAGCACAGTAAGCCCCATGGTATCTCTGAAGGATGGTTTGGCAAAATTTAAGAAAAATACAATGTACTCAAAATGCCCTTTAAGCCAGCCTGTCAGATATCATACCAACACCCACTGAACTAGTTTTCTATTGCTATGAAGTCAATTACCCCCAGACTTGGGACCTAAAATAACTATAACAATTCACTATCACTCCTAGTTTCTGTGCATGAGGAACATGGGGGCAGCTCAGCTGGGTACTTCTAGCTCGGGGTCATTACTGAGGTTGCAGTCAAGTAAAAAGCCAGGTTACAATGACCCAAAGCCCTGACTGGTGGTTTCCAAGTTGATTGAACCAAAGGGCCACAAGTCAGTACTGAATGTCAGCAGGGTGTCTTGTCCACAGGCTCACGTTGCTGCTGGAATGTTCTTGCAGCACGGTGTCCAGCTTCATCCAGGAAGAGAAATGCAAGGGACCCAGGAGGGAGCTTCAGTGCCTTGGGTGGCATTGGAGATCACTCACACCACCACCATCCCTGCTGAGGTATTCCAGGGTCACAATTAGCTCTGATTTAATCAGGGGGTAACACCAAGGTGCGATTATCAGGAGTGAGAACCTTAGGGGAGGGGCCCTTTGGGAGGCTGACTACCACATACATCAAAGGAGAAAACATTTAGAAAGAGCTCTGGATACCTGCACTGCACTGGGAATTAGGATGGATGGTGAATGATGGTCCAGACCTCTGGTTTTTCAGATCAGAAAACTGAGTCTAAAAGGTCCGACTGATCATGCAGGCAGTTTCATTTTTTGTTTATGGTGATACTGGCAAGTGCTCTACCACTGAGCTACATCCCCAGAAATTTCTATTTTATTTTGGGACAGGGTCTTGCTAAGTTGCCCAGGTTGTCCTTGAACTTGAGATCTTCCCGCCTCAGGCTTCCAAGCTGACGGGATTATAGTTGTGGACCACGGTGCCTGGCTAGGCAATTAGGTTTTGAGACAGGAGAAGTGAGTTTTCTAACTGTCCTCTTCAGGGTCTTACTTCCAAGGGAAATCCCAGCAAAGGTGCAGAGTAGGGGCCCACCTGCTAGAAATCAGTGGTCTGCAAGAGTTGAAGAAGAGCAGATGTTTTAGAAGGAAGAGTGGGAAAGCTGTGAGAGGATTCTGCATGACAGACAGAGGAATTCACTTTTCTTTGATGGAAAAGGCCACAGAGGACCGCTGGGGGGTGTGGCACTAGAGAGTGACTTAAAACCCACAGGTAAGTCCATTCTCTCAGCTGTGTGTGCAACAGTTTGTGAGGCCTCTGAGGTAAGCTGTTGGAGCGATCCACCAGGCGTTGGGAGACCAGGGCAGCAGACAAGGAAAACAAAAAGGGGTCTGAGACATGGCATCCAGGAGTCCCCACCGTGTGCAATATGTGGGTTCCATGTTCATTAAGGACTGAGGGCAAAGGTGAGGGTGGCTAAATGTGCATGGGCAGTGCCCAAGACATGTGTCTCCCTCAGTCCAACCCACAGCCCCGAGTCCGCTTCCCTCCACAGTGTGGGAGGCCCAGGAACATCCAGTACAACTCAGGATCAGGACTTGGAAGCAAGTAGTCTGCCCTTCCTCGTTTCCAGCTCTCCAGAATGGAAACCTGGTATCATGAAGGGCCAGACATGGTTCTGAGCTCAGCCCAGAGGGCCCTGCCCTACTGACAGGCTCACTTCCTGCAGGGAGGGTGCTCTGGGGGAGGGCTCCCTCCAGGCTCTCCTGCAAGCCCTCTTTCCCCACCCAATATGTTCTGACCACCCCTGCATGCCACGTTCTCCACAGATGGAACCTCTCCTGATACCTTAGGTGCCATGGCCTTCCTGGCTCTTCTGCTTACTCCTCCAGGTTGGGGGCCTCCTGAGGCAGACACCAGGTCTGCACATGCTGTGTCCCCAGGGTGTGGCCTGAACACCATGATTTTGCTCTCTGAAAAATCTTGACAAATAATATTCCCTCTCCTAATTTCATTAGCTTTATATCCAGAAACAAAGGTTTACAGTCACAAGGCAGAATCCGGCCCATCCTTGGGGCTGCTATTCACAAAACCATTGCTGTAGATGTAGCATGTTCTCTAGAACAGAGAAATGCCTTGTTCTAACAAAAATGGTAAGACAATGTTTGAAAACAGGCAAGAAAGTGACTTGAGAAAGAAACCCATTTTCTAACAGGCATGAAGATTCTGAATGGGGTAAGAGTGGCCCTGGCCATACAGAGGAAGCTGGCCAACAGAACTCGAAAAGCTGGATTAGACAGGGCATATGCCCTCTAACTGGTCATCAGTTACCACTACTCCTTACTGTCTTACACGCTTACCTGCTTTTTATTCCTGCGATTACATGGATAACCTCTGAAGGCATGAGTCCACAACACTGCAATATGATACAATGCGTCAAAAGGAATCCTTTCCATCTTTGGGAAGCAAATGTTTGCAAGGTTCTTTGTTAAGCTGGATAGAAATCTTCATAGCTTCTCCCTACCCATCTTATTTCTGGGTACCACAGGTCCTATAGCACAGATACAGCCTTGCCCTAAAGCACACTGTCTGACCTATTTGAATTCTACCTTCAGAGTCTCTCTGAGCCCTTCTCTTGTCCACATTAATTTAGCGTGAAGTCTTCCTTCAACTGTTTCATAAGATATTGAGTCCCCTCACTGTAATCAGAATGCACCTTATTTCTTTAAAGAGGAACATCCATAAGGCAAAAAATACTGTAGGCCTGGCCTAATCCTTTGCAATTCAGGATGCAATCCAAAACCCAGCTGCACCAGCATCCTTGGGAACTCATTACAAATGCAGAACCTCAAGCCCACTGCAGACCTACCCAATCAAGATTCCCAGGTGACTCACACACACAACCTACTCAGAGGAGAACCGTCTTCACCTTATGTAGCATAAGTCTACATGAGCTTTTGAAGGTTATTATGATATCCTATTGGCCTTGTTTCCTCCTATCAGACATACCTGCTTTTTTCTACCCTTACTGCTAAGCTGCATCTTATATATTATTGTTTTTTTAAATATTTTTTAGTTTTAGGTGGATACAATATTTTATTTTTACGTGGTGCTGAAGATGGAACCCAGTGCCTCCCACGTGCTAGATGAGCACTCTACCACTTGAGCCACAACCTCAGCCCCATTATTGTTTTATTGAAGCATTTAACAGTCTTATTACATTTTGGTGAGTTCTGCATGTGGCTACAACTAAGTTCTGAAGGGGCAAAACACATCACGTTAATCTGTCTTTGATGTCAAGCAAAGACCCCAGTATGTCATAGTTGCTTGTGCAAGAAGTAATCAAAAACTAGAGACACTGAAATGACAGAGAAAATCAACATATCCAGGTATGGCATGATCCAGGGCTCAAGCACAGTGGCAGGGATTTGGACTCTTGACCCCCATCCTTTGGCATCAGCCCTGTCCCTGGGGAGGCTCTCTCTCTGCAGCCTCACACTGGCTGCCAACACTGCTCAGAGCTACATGTTTTTTTATTCTAGTCCAGTGGGTATAGTGTTCTGGAAACTTCTGTGAGAAAAGCTTTTTCCTTTTCTGTTTCAGAAACCTCAGCAAATTTCTCCTCCGGTTTCATTAGCTCTGATGGACTGATCAGCTCAACTCTGGGCCAACCACTGAGGTGAGGGGAGAATATCACCTAATATGCTGAAACCAGTAAGGATCCACTCTCAGAGCAACGAGTGGCCAAAAACGGAGAAGGAGGGCTCCACCAACAATTCGGGAAACTGATGTTGGGAGAAGTCGTGACATGGGCACCAGGAGGCAGCGGATGTCTGCCCTGATGTTTAACAGCTCTGCCTCTCAGGTTCCTTTCAATCTCACAAGTGCACAGGACACCCAGCATCTCAGCCACCACCAGTGTGGGTTATGGCCCCAAACTTCTCTGTTTTCAAAAGGTACACAATTATTATGCTCCTCTGCTTGTTTCAGTAATCAACTTTAAGGGCCTGGCCTACCTCCTCCTGGAATAATGAAGCAGTCAAAGGAGCTCTTGGGCCACTCCAAAAACCACTGCAGAGCGGTCTGCCACACATAAGAGGGTGAACTTGAAAGGCAGCATCCAAACTTGGGTGGAAGACTTTTATGTTTTCCAAAAGCTCAATAAGCAGCAGAAGTGACCACAATGTGTTTGAAACTTTATAGCATGTGTCTTCAGGAGACAAAGTGCCTCAAACTACAAAGTAATCATGGGGAGACTTGTAATTTTTTAAATTAAAAACTGTAGGCAGGAGAGGTAACAGTTGAAGTAAAACAAGCACGAATTCTACTTTTTGTTTCAAAAATAAAACCCGAGGTACGAGGAAAATTGTAATAATATGGAATTTAGAAATAGGCTTTCTCTGCCTGATGTTTCTTTATGTTCATTATGCCTGCTTGCCTTGGCCCAAAAGGCTCTCAGCGAATGGCCACACTTAGCTGAGAGACCCAAGGTGGGAACAGGGAAGGGGTTCAATTTCTGACTTCAGGGGGAAGATTATCACCAGCTCCTTTGGACACACACTGCAGGTCGAGGTGGTCAGCGTGAGAGCACAGGTGGACCAATACAGGACCATGGCCAATTCTCCAGAGAACCATAAACCAGACCTGTTCAATGCCCAGGAAGGATGTCAGTGGAGAAGGGCATCTGGAGAGCAGATAGAAACAGGTCCCAGTTTCTTCCATTATACCTCAGAAGCATTTGGGGCAGCTCCTGGCTTCACTACTGACTCAAGGAGGGCTCTTAACTGTCTCCTCACTTATCATCAGCTTCAGTTCCCTTGGAGAGAGGGGCCAATGATTCCTTTCTCACTGATTGGTGTGAAAGTAAAACTATTCATGTGACAAGTGCTAGAAACGTCCAGAACTGGCTATTCTAGAAAAGTCCACAGAGGTCATTTTTCCCCTGCCCCCAACTCAGTCCCTTTCAGTGCTCAAACTTTATAAAATACACAACTGAAGAATTCTGTTCTCATCATAGACCAGCAGCATTGAGCTTGTACAATCGTATGTATGTATAAAGTCACACCTTATAGTACTGCAGTAGCTGTCCTGGGTCAGGAGAGGGAAGCTTTTC
The DNA here is from genome assembly GCF_047511675.1 of Marmota flaviventris. NCBI lineage: Eukaryota > Metazoa > Chordata > Mammalia > Rodentia > Sciuridae > Marmota > Marmota flaviventris. Next base: position 9,433,491 of record NC_092504.1, read on the forward strand.
AAAGTCCTCAAGTTTTCACACAGATATAAACAACACAGAATGACCAAAAGGAACTTGGTCCCATTCCTTACTAAATATAAAACCTTGGACAAGTTAGTTCAGTAGTGGGCTTCAATCAACCACGGCATTTAAAATAGCAGCAACAACAATAAACATGTCTCCTACAAGACTGTAAAGCCTATGAAGGTTAACATCTCACTTATTCAACTTTATATTCTCCTAAAGGCCCTGGTTTGCATACGTTAGGAAGATGTTGAAAGGAAGGATAAAGCGAACTGTGTGAAGGGCTTAAAAGGGTGCTAAATTATTATAAAAGATACAGAAATCCAAATAAGGAAGTTAGATCTAGTACCTAATGAGTTACAGTCAAAATGTTTAAGTCATCTTTAATTTAAAATTTTAAACTTAATTTCTTTTCTAGAGATAGATGATCTACCCAGTCTAGCACTGAGCTTCCATAATCTCTGGCAAGTTACTTATTTTGTCTCCTTAGCCACACAAGGATGTGAAAGAAGTTTTATAAAATCCCTCACAGCCTCCAAAATCAAATGTCCAAAACTTCTGCACACACTGTGGCAACTTTCCTATGAGAAAGGCACCCTGCTAGGCACTGCTAGGGACACGAGAGAGAAGAAACACAGAACTGCCCTTCAATTAGCTCATGACTTATGAAACAGTAAGAGAGGGAAACGAATAGCTCTGGTTTAATACAGCAAGGGTGGTGGGCGCCTTCTAAGAGGGAGTAACATGGAGCCGTCAGCTAGCTTTGTACAGGAGTGGCATCCATTCCTGTTTCACTGTAGCAAATACAGGGTACCCATCATGCCAGGCACCATATCTGAACACAAAACACATCTACGATCAAGACAAAGAAAACTGCCTTCATGGTGCCCAACGTCTTGTGGCAGGAGACAGACAATGGGGGCGCAACAAGAGGAAACACAAAGCAGACAGAAATGAGTTCACAGTGCTACTTGCACAAAGGTCTAAGAGTAGCCAAGAAAAGATAGAAAGGTAGGATGCGGCTGTCACAGAGCTTCTGAAACGCCAAGCTGTGGAATTCAGACTTTAATGAATTCAACAAAATAACCTAACAACTCCAAGTCACTGGCTATATACTGAACTTCAGAGGATCACTGACCATGTATTCAATTATAATTTTTCTATAGTAAAAAGAAAGATGGCTGAAAGAAATTTTTTAAAAATTTAATTTAAATAAATTTATTTGTGAGAGAAAAACATCTGAACATCAGGTACAGTCTGATCCACAATGATCTAACAGGATGTTATAACTCATTCTGGAGTACTCTAATACAGTTTGTAGGGAAAATTCCATGTGGAGCATCAGCTGAACACTTATTAAAATTCATAAAGCCATCTAAGCTGAGCATAATACAATACATAATGACCATGATACAGTAATAAAAATACAATATCAAATACTCACTACTTTGTGAGTTACAAACTATAGTATAAACAATTTAGGCCCCTTTTTAAAAAATGAAAAAATATTTCTATTACAGCCTTATTTCAAGCATTTTCAGTTAGGTACAGCTTTATATATTTTCACTTAAAACAGATAGCAAAAGAATGCCTTCTTAAGTAAGTGCAGGTAAAATATGTGACTTGTTTCAATATTTGCACTCTGAAGTATACTATGACATGTGAGTTCAGATAAGAGAATGAAACTGTGTTGTGGCAAAATTCTGGCTGATGATCAAGACTTGGACAGTTTTCACATTTGGTTAAAAAATTTCACGTTGGGGGAAAAAAAAAAAAAGAAGTGAGGATATAAGGAACCAACATCATTCCTTTCAATGAACCAGTCCAATTCCAGAGAGTGGGCTTTCCATTTTGATTTCAAAGTGTGTGGTCCCGAAGTTGAACTCCTTCCAGTCAAGGCACTGCCTGTGGCTGAGAGGCAGCACTTAGTGATGAAGCGATGGGGAGGAGAGTGGGAACTGAACTACAGAGATGGTCACTGATAAACAAGCTCCTAGATGGCCCAGGGTGGCCAGCGCTCCAACCCAGGAGGAAAACACGCTCACTGCACTGCACACATGGAGCTCCGGGGTGGGTGAACAGTTCTTGACATGGAATCCTGGCTGTAGTTTACAATATCTGCCTTCACCACCCTCTGTCATAAGAGAAAAGAGTTATTATCGGTACATCAGAAAGAGCTCCTTATAGTATATTTTTATTTTCTGAACTTTGGTGAACCCCTGACGATAAACATCATAAAAGAAGCAGGAGTTGATACTGAAAGAATCAGTCAGAACTAATGAACAGCTGTGTTTTTGGTTTTCTTGTTTGTTTCTTTTTTTAAAAAAAGGCAATGGCAACTCAGTTATTGAGTCTTTTCTGGTTTTATAACATTAATTTGCAGTTTTCACAGACTCATAAAAATGTGACAGGTCAACATGAAAAATTAAACCCTGATCATAATTTAAAAGAATCAAGATAAATCATTTACACATACTTTAATTCATGATTTTTTACCATCTATTAAATATTTCCATAACCAGGATACTCAGCCATACCTCCTCTTAGAATGTTTACAGCGGTCTGTGTGTCAGTAAGGAGAGGTATGCTGAAGAGGACTGAGGAAGAAGGCAGAAATGTTCTGGGAAACCAAGTTTTTAAAACTTTTCTAGTTTTAAACACTTGCCTCCTAAATCCCTAACTTACTGCCAAATAACTCACTATTGGATTGTGAATAAAAATAAGGTATAATGAGGAATTTAAAAAATGACTTCATGTTCATGTTTTTAAAATAATTCAATCTAAAAGATACTTTTAATTCTTCTCTTCTTTCCACTAACCCACATGTAAAGAAACATCTGAAACAATGAATTTATCAAAATGCCCTAATATTTATCTCTAAGTAATAATTTAAATTTAAAAAATCCTTTACTGATTTCAACTCTTTAAGTCTGCACATAGAAGCAGACAAAAAAGGCCAATTCAAGGCAAATTTGAAAATACTCTTTCAATTCCCAGCTATGTCAGAAAAAACGGTAAGGAATGAATAAGAAAAGAGCTGCCTCCACTCTCCACTTCACTGCACGTGTAATAAACACAACCATGAAGACAAACATGTTTGAAAGTAACTGAAATGTTATTTTAATTTGTTCTCAATTTCTTATTTAATTTTTAAGTCTTTTGACAAAAAATCAATTTTTCAAAGTTCTAAAACAGGACTTATGCAATATTAATTTACAAAAATGTACAATAATCATCTGAATTTCCCTATTCAAAAGGAATAAAGAGCAAGATAGCATTCATTGGTCATCCCCTCCCACCTCCCCAAATTCCAATAATTTATCCATTAATACCTGACTATTGTACTGAACAGATTCTACTCTGAGAAGAGCTGGTATGTTGATTATCTTCTTCCGGATACTTCACTATTTCTGCCCTGACAATATGCTGTCAATTCCGTACAATATAAACAAGATGAAGGAGAAAGAATAAAAAAGAGAGAGAGAGAGAGGGAGAGAGAGAGAGAGAGAGAATGAAAAGTATGTTCAATGACTGAAAACAGAAGGGAACACCAAAGTAGAAAAAGAAGATTAACATATAAATTTAAACATGTCACAAAAGAAACAGCAGAAGCATGCAAACAAAAAACAATAGGAACAGAGACCCAATAAACAATACTCTTTATAATTCTATTTAAATATTGAAATAGATATGTACATTGAATTTCCCAGACATGTAAGTTCTATTTTTACCCCACAATCATATATAACATACATAACGCCCAGTATATCAGAGGACTGTGAAGACTCGTTGGGCTTTTCTACACTAAAGTACAGTAAGAGAATTAATTCCATTTCCTTTGACGCACATTGCTGAGGATCTTATGTGCCAGTTACTCTCTGCTGGGAACACAGGGATAAATTACACAACTATTTGTCATACAACCCAATGCTTTGCTAGTGGACCTATGTTGTAAGAACACAAAGGGAGGAGTAATTAAGCATCTTTCAATGCAGGGCACGGAATGAAGAAATTAGAGGCGATTTTTACATTTAATAATATTTGTTACTTGTCCAAAATTTCCTTTTGAAATTACTCCTCCACCCCTCCTAACCCTGACCTTTGTGCTTCCAAACTGATGTTCAAAAATAACAATTGTGAGACATGTAAAAAAATATATAGAATATGTATTGTCTTCACAAATAGCAGCCCATATTAAGATGCTATAGCTATTGTTTTCAAACATCTAAGAGTTTTGCTAAGTAAAAATAATAAACTACACTATAATGTTTTTTAACTGCTTCAGCCCTTAGGATGAAACAACATGCATGACAGAGATAACAAGCTCCCCATTATTTTTAGACTTGAAGCTATCCTTGCTTTTCTGTATGACCACAATATTTTATTTCAGAAAATCTTTCCTTTGCACTAGAATCTATAAATATATTAACACAAACAGAAACAAATCTTGATATGGGCTGCTGTTTGTGAAGACACGTATGAATAAAGATCAGGTGAACAATTGAGAGTAAATTAATAGGATGCTAAGGCATATGTATGTATGCATTACCTTAGGTCAGTTCTGCTTAAGTTCTCTAGCAAACAGTATTAACTTCTGGACAAGATTCATGATTTACTAGGTACTCAACTATGGACAGAAGCACTCCTAACCACCAGATGAGGGCTAAGGAGGGGTCCTCAGTGAACTGTTGAGCACCACCACCTGGCCTCCCTAAACCTGACTGCTGAATGTCAAACTATGAATTACAGTGAAGAAAAGGGAATTTCTAATCAGTAAGCAACTCATCAATCCAACAAATGTTGATTTATGCCTATCCTATAAACAACCAGCTTACTGAACTATGCTGCAGACATTTTGATCAGAGTACCTGACTAACATAAATGACTTTGGTTTTCCTCATCTATCTTATAAAATTAAAGAAGAATTAACAAGGCAAGGCAGCATCTTTCTTAGGGGTCTTGACTCGATGACAAAAATCTTTGTATGATGTTTCTACACTGTAAGCCATAATGAAGGCTACGGATTCAAAACTTAGCTTTCTATGATTAGAAAAATTAATTTCCGTGTCATAAACTTCATGGTAGGTGGTTTCACAGCAGCTGGCTTGTTTATAAGTCATTTATTGATTTTTTTCTCAGAGAAAATATGGTCTACAAAACACTGACCTTTATTTTTAGAGTCAGAAAGTACACTTTAATTATTCTCAGCTATTGGCCAATGGAGTAAAAATAATGAAGTGGCTTTAGGAGGAAAGGAGCCTTGTGGGTGATCAGGAGCTTACTTAACTCTGACCTTCAAAGAGCATTTGCAAGTGGATACTGGAAAGGGAAGTGGTAGAGATCCAGAGCCTACACAAGAAGCAGCCTAGGGCTGGGCTAAAAGGTGAAAAGATGATAGATGGATTCATAGGAAGGCATTAAAGATAAATTTAGTTAACTGTATAATTGTGCCTTAATCTAGATAGTATCTACCTCAGTAAAAGACATGGTTTGTCATACCCAGAATATGGAGCAATATTTATTACAATCGCTATTCTAGGTATTGTGAACATTTAGATAAATAGTGTGTGATCTCTGTTTTGGAGATGTGTAAGACTAGGAAAAAAAACAGATGTGTAAACTATTAAAGAGTAATCTGGTTGATATACAAAGTATAGCAAGATTACAGATTATCATATGCAGCATGGACACAGCATGTTAATAGCATAGTACTTTGCACAGAATATAAACTAAAATAAAAGTTACTATTGTTCTTCTGTGTAATGGGCCATTATATGCTACCAGTAACATTCATAACTTTGGGTAAGTTATTTCATCTCTTTAGTCTTCACAAACAACTAATTTATAAAACACAAAGTTTATCCATGTGGTGTCTAAAATCCCAGATAGTCTTGAAATTTTATTTAAAAATAAATTTAAAAGGTGAATAGGAAAAAGAAAAATAGGATATGATGGGGAAATCCATTAAGCAAAGTTCAACACAGGGGTATGTACAAAATGAGTAACTGTGTTCTTTAAGGAAGACAAGTGGTACTTATAAAAGGGACTTCTGGTACAGTCCTCAAAAACACTGGAGAAAATGATAAAAAGATTAACATTTGGATAAGAAGGATCGAAGTTCTCCCAGGGCTACTTAAAGAAGGTTGATATTCAGGTAAGTGAAAAAGCAGGAAAGTCTTAGGACCAGGCCTTCAATGGGCATTAGTGTTACACAGCTACTCGCTAAGATGTTAATGAAGACTCAACTGAAATCTAGATGCTTATCACATGCTAGGTCCTATGTAGACACTGTCATATACAGTATGAAAATGATCTGAGGAGACATCAATGTACCAGACATTACAGAAATTTTTAAGAAACTAATGCATACCTAATTAAACAAAGTCTTAGTTTATTAACTGACAAGAAAAATGCCAAGGCTAACAATGTATTTACAACCCTTAACAAAAGCATATATGGCAAAACTTCTATGCAATTAAGATTTAAAAAAAAAAGATTGTGCATTCATCACAGGTTATCCAGTGAATTATTAAAAAGCTAAACACTGGGTTTTCTGGAGAACAGCAGTTAGAAATTTATTTTTCCCCTGAAGCTCTATTTTTCAAAGAGAAACATAGGAACAATCTGAGAAACCAGAACACCTGTTAACAACAATCCCAATTTTCACACTATCTTAGAGGGAAATATTTGTGGGAGGAGAAATATTGATAAATAATGCAAATAAAATTATTAACTAAGTTAGGGATTGTGAGAAATGCATCTTTAATGTATCTAATTGTTTAAATGTTTTCCTGCTCCATTTATCCTGAAGCTCCTTGAAGATAGGCACTTTACCTTATTCATCTCTGTTCACAGATTTTAGTATGCTCCCTGGCAATGAACAGACTCTCAAAATGTTTGCTGCATTAATAAATCGCATTCATTTTCCTTTCTTCCTTTCCCTGTTTTGTTACAAAACTTATAAAATGTGTTGATAACCTGACTTTATGATTCCCACACAGAAGCAACCTGGGTTAGAACTAAAATATCAAAATCCCTTTAAATAACCAGTGAATGAAACTAATATGGAAACCTCTTTATAAATGTTTATGTCAGAAATTAAATTATTACTACAGCATCAATTCCCATGTTACATTAATTTTCTGACATTAATTTTCTCCTCAAAATAATATAAAATACTCTCAAACATTACCTTGAATCCCCTCAAGAAATGTTTCAAATATGGAAAACCTGCAGAATTTTCTCCCCTCCCCCCCCCCCCCCCACAAACAGGACTTCTTTCTTTCTTTCTTTCTTTCTTTCTTTCTCTTGTTTTCTCTCTCTTTTGAGATGGGGGTTCACTCTGTTGCCCAGACTGGTCTTGAACTGTGAAATCCTGGGCTCAAGCAATCCTGAGTGCTAGGACTATAGACACATGTCACCAGACCCAGCTAAAACTTCTTATTCCTTTAAGCGAACTTTCAAAATTATTTCACTGAAAAATATCAATTGTGAAATTAATAATTGAATTGGCACCTCTACCAATTCATCAGGTTTAGGGAGGGATAATGAGTCTTCCCACTATACATAAAGAATTCTGAGACATGATAGATAGAGGAGGGCTCAGTATCTTACATTTATCTTCACATTCATGAATTAAAATCAAGCTCCACCAATAAACTGAAGACAGAATGAAATCTCAAAGCACAGTAAACAAGGGGCAGTGTGCAGGGAGGGAGGGTAGAGGGTTGTTTAGTTAACATGTCCAACATCTCTTTAGTTTAAATATGCCTAGGTGTTAAACACTCCTCTAAATCAAGAGTAACTGGATGCCCTTGTGACAAGAGGGAACTAAGAAAAGTAAAGTTTTCTGGAAATTTTGCCTTTTAAAATTTTTCCAGTTCCTCCTCTTTGCGGGGGGGGGTCTTCCTGCAACCTGAACACCCACACAGCTCAGGCCAAATGCAAGAGTTCTTCCTTAGTGCAGCTCATACCCCTGTGAAAGATCAGCATGTTTTTCATCCTAAGTACAGCCACCAATCACTGGAGGACCTTGTCTCCACTCCTCTAGGCAAGCAATCTTAGAGTTATATTGGACTTCTGGTTCTCTCTCTTATCGAATCATTCCACACACCCTACAAATTCTTCTTGGCTCTGCTTTGACTCTTGTCTTTATCCCAAAATAGCAGTAACCCAGTCTCCTTACCTCAATCCCCTTCCTATCCAACCACACACAAAAATACCCCAATAAATTAATTCTATATCAAAATTGCTTTATTTCCCTACATAAAAATTATTTCCCTCTTGCTATAGATAACGTTCATCTATATGGCATTCACAAATTCCTATGATATTTTCTCAAACTCCCTTTATACTCCAATACAAATGGTCACTTATTTTAATCAAACTGCTCTTTTGTTTCCTAAATATGATCTAAGCTTCTCTACCCAGGTACATTGTTCAGGTCAGCTCATTTTCAGCCCTTTTCTTCCTCTGCATTCCAAACTGCTCTATACACCTTCCCCCAACATGGTAGAGTAGTGACAGCAGAGGAACTTGTGTCAGACAGACTGTGTTCAAATCACAGCCTCACCACTCCCTACCCATGGTTTAGTGATCATGTTACTTAGCTTATTCATAGAAACAGTGTCCTGGCCATAAAATAATGAAATGCCACTTGTCCCAGAGAGTTATTCTGAAGAATAAATGAGATAGTTTAGTATCTGGCATAAAATATACTAATTTTCTTTACTAGAGACAGAAACTACAATTTTAAACTCCTTTAACTCTTACATCCACCATGATATTGTGTATATAATACATGATCAATAAATCATTGACTGTTTGATAATTATCCACAGACTCCAATTAACCAGTAATAAACATCATTCAGAAAAAGAAGGGGAAAAGCAGAAAACCAAAGGATCTCTGAGGTCTACAGGGTCTGTGTGATCAAACAAATCATGTTGACTCTTCTTTCTTGTATTCTCCCAAACCAAAACCAAGAAACTATTTTTTATGTGCTTGGGACCTGTTTACACAGCATAAAATATCTTACCTTTGTATCTGGCCATGGAAAGTGCTAAAATAAACATCTTTAAATCATGAGAATTAAAAGTAGCAAATTTCCAAGTTCCAACTTTTAATCGAGTCCTAGACATAACCACCTCCTCCATGTAAAACTTTTCAATTGATAGTTGCTCTAATTATTTACACACACACACACACACACACACACACAGTAGCCACAAGAATGTGACACAGAAATAACTTTAAAAGGAAGAAAAATTTAGGGATGGGAAAAGATAATTATACCTTTTTAGCTGTACAGCAAAGTAAGAAAGGTGGAGAAAATTGAGGGGAAATGTTGTTAGTTTGTTGCTTCTAACCAAACCACTTATGAAATTTAACTGCAGACTGCTACTCTAATTTTTCATTCTATCAAACATGAGACTTAAGTGCAATCACAATGGCATTGTCAAGTTCTTGACTGCTGGTATTCATTTGTTTTAAGTCTAAGGCGACTATGGAGGAATAGTGAAAGAACACAGAAATTCTCAATAACCAATAACACTATTAAACTGACAAGATAATATCAAGAACTAATATTATAGTGGAGAGTGTTTTAAAGATGAACAGATTAGCCCTTGAAAGAACTTAAATGAAGAAATACAAAACAATATGGTCAGAATTTTAACCCATCAATTAGCCACTGATAAAATTTTCATTAATCTTTTTCCTTCCACCAAAAGGGACAAAATGAAGTTTCAAGATCATGATAATTTGGTACAAAGTTAATATCCTTCATCTTCTGCAATTAACACTGATTCATACACATAATCTAAGGTTTTACAGGATATGTACATAGAATGCATGAATGAGATTCATAGACAAAAACTAATGATTTGTTAAAAATTCATTAATTTTTTTAAAATATACAGTTCAAGATAATCACCTGTGACTGTTCTATTTCTGCTTTGTTTAATTTTATCCCAAGGATTTCAGCAGCAACTTTTTGGAAGCACAGGAAGACCTACATAACAAAAATAGGTTCACATGATTTAAAATAGTCATACTTAAAGTTACCTTCAAATAAGCTAAATTTTCTAAAAATCGATAAACAGGAAGAATTGCAAAAATATGATGTAGCATGTGATTCCAAAAAAAACTTTATTGATCATGTGTAACAACTTATCATTTTTCAAATCATTAAACCATAGTTTGAAAGTCCATGAAATTCAATGAATTAGTCTAAATTTGTATTTATCCCAAAAGCATATGTTTGTAAATATTTAACATGACAAGTATAACACACCACATTAAAACACACACCTACTAGCATAACAAACTACCATAATTCCTAAAAGAAAATAAAAATAAATTAATCTATAACTTAATGCTCTGGTTTGTCACTGTCAGCTCTATTTTGGTCCACTGAGCTCACTCTAGTCTATCTTAAAAGGTTTTTCTTTTCAACTTGTTAATAATCTTTCTGGTTTTCCTATCAATTTCAACAAACTCTCTATGTCTCTTCAGTAAAACAGCTTGCTACTCTTTACTGTATTTTATCAGTTCAGAATAAAGGAACAATATACTCCATTACTATTATAGTTAAACAGAAATCTACAGAAGCTTTTCTATAAATAGTCTCTCATACATAGTCAGCTTACAGCAGGGCCACTATGATTCTCAGAACTTCCATCCTGACATTTATTGCACTATAACTTATCTTTACCTCAAAAGTGTCCTGCCATATGCCTAGCCCTCCAAATCTCATGATTACTCACTGAATATTTACTATAACTTTAATAACTGTAATTTCTAATAAAAAAGAGATACATACCTTTGAGAGGCTTATGCAATTTTACTCCAAAAAGCATGTTTTAGTTCACTGATGGCCAATGTTAAAGGAACAACAGAAAAGCTAATGTGGTATAACAGAGAGAAAAAGAGCGATCATAAGAGAAAATGAGCAAAGAGATGAAAGAGGTACAAATCATGTAGGATCTTGTGGGCTAAGGAAAAAATTGGCATTTACTTGGAACACAAATGAAAGCCATGGGAGAATAGCCTGACCAGACTTTTATTTTAGTAGGACCCGTCCAGTTGGTGTGTTGAGCATTCATTACAGAATCACAAGTGAACAACAAGAAAAATCAACAAGGAGATTAATGTAAGAGATTATGGAAACTAAACCAAAGTAGTAGCAGTGGAGTTGGTAAGAAACCAACTCCATCAGGATCTGAATTTATCATTAAAGTAGAACCAAAAGGAATTGGTGATGGATAGATGTGGGTTGTGAGAGAAAGGAGAGTCAAGTATGACCAAAATTTTCTAGGTCTGAGCAACTGGAAGGATAGGATATGCCATTTTTGAAGTGGGGAAGACTGAGATTTGAGAAGAGAATATCAAGAGGTCAATTCTGCATGTGTTTAAACTGTTAAACATCTCAGTGGTGATGTCAAGGGGGCAGGTGAGTCTAGGCAAAGCCATGAAACTAAATCAGGTGCTAATGGAGTAAGTTTAGAAAATGAGACACCCAAGAACTGAGCCCTACAGCACTCTAATATTTACAGGTTCCAGAAACAAGATGAGAGACTACTTAAGTAGAATGAAATCAGGAGGCATAGAATCCTGGAAGCTAGATGAAGAATCTATTTCAAAGAAGGGAGAGTAATCAACTATTTTATATGCAATTACTAAGTAATAAAGATGGAGATGAAGAAATGACCACTGGATTAAGCAAAAAAGAGGTTGCTGGTGAACTCTGGCCATAGCAGTTTGGGTAGGGGCAAAAGTTTGCTGGAACAAAAACTGAAAGGAGAGGAACTGGAGATAACTCTATCAAGGCCTTCTGCAAGAAAGTGAGGAAAGAAACAAAGTAATAGCAAGAGAGAGATGTGGAATTGAGAGTCTTCTTATTTTTAAGATAAGTCAAAATATCCTGTATGCTGACATTATAATCCAGTACATGGAAAAAAAGACAATGCTGGAAAAAGTGAACTGCTATATCATAGATAAGGTAGAGGGAAATGGGACTACTGAAGTACATAATGGAGGGTTACCTTCCTAGGAGCACAGATCCCACAGTGACCATGGGGAAGAGGTTTGGGAACAGATGTGCAGGAGAGAGCAGAGGGATTACTACAGATGTGGTAATGTGAGTATGTGAAAGTTGTCTTCTCTTTGTTTCAATTTCTTAGAAAATAGGAAACAGGGTCACCAGTAGAGAGAGTGAGAATGCTTTAGACATCTGAAGAGAGAAGAAAAGCTATGAAATAGTCATCTAGATATCTAGATAAGAGGGTGAGATGATAGAGTAGGAACACATGGCACAATCACCAAGCCCATTAAGGGCCCACTTGAGGTTCGTCATTGTAAATTTGAAGTGAAACGTCTGGCATGCCTCTGTATTTTTTTTGCGGTCACATGCCTTGCTGCAGTCACAGGAAAGTGGAGGCTTGGTTTAAAGCAGAATTAAGATTCGGCCAAGTGAGTATGACAATATGAATGAGGGGAAAAGGAACTGAGGGAATATGTACAGTAATGGTTTGGATTGGCCATGAGATTTTAGTTAGTAGGAGGCAAAAATGAGGACATAAAAAGAGACTAGGGGAAAAAAAATTTAACAAGTTGGTTAGGGATTTTAAAAAGGCATTAGAATCAATGTCTTAAAGGTCTTGGTTAGGTTAAAATAAACTATTCAGTGTTATGGTTTAGATATAAGGTATCCCCCAAAACTCATGTGTGAAACAACGCAGGAAAGTTTAGAGGTGAAATGATTGAGGGCCTTAACCTAATCAGTACATTAATCCAGTTGAATGGATTAACTGGGTGGTAACTATAGGCAGGCAGGGTATGGCTGAGGAGGTAGGTCCTTGGGGGTGTGCCTTTGGAGTATGTATTTTGACTCATGAATAGAAAAGTCTCTGCTTCCTGGCGTCTTGTCCTGAACTACTTTACTCTGCCATGATATTCTGCCTCATCTTGGACCCAGAGCAATGGAGCTGGCCCTCTATTAACTGAGACCTCTAAAACAGGAAGCACCAAAATAAACTTTTTCTCCTTTAATTGTTTCTTGTGAAGTCTTTTGGTCAAGCAGCAAAAAAAAAAAAAAAGCCGACTAAAACACTGGGTGGGTTGGGAAATTTAGGCTGTGAGCTGGAAAGACAGAGTAGGGTGGTAGTCAGTGATTACTGATACTGAGAAGGACTGCAATAATTTTTAATGACACTCTCAGGAATGAGCGGCTTCAGTGTGGTGGAAGACAAATAAAGAAGTTGAAATCACTAACAGTTATGACAGAGATAGTATCAGAGAAAGTACTGTAATCTCAACAAAATCAAGGAGGGAAAGTAACCTGGAGCTAGAGACAACAAAAAGTATTAAACTGATTCCACAAGAACAAACCATTTCAAAGATGTATTTATAAAGAAAACATTGAGCATTTCAACATAAGTACATAAAATACCAAGCTAATCACAAGCTAAAATATTGGAAGTTAAAATCATCCTAAAATGACAAAAGACCCATAGGAAGATTTAAGGGCAGAAGCTCAGTGAATTCATAGACACGTTTATCAAGTACTAAAACCATGCTTTAAATGGCACATGGAGCATGTGCCCATGTTCATGTAATCCTGGAAGAAAGAGTTCCAAGAGACCAAATTAAGTGGCTCTAACCCCTGCAAAATGAAGTACCCTTTATACTATTTAATGTTTATCTTAGTCATAAAAACTATAAAGGGTATCATACTAGAAAAATAGCAAAGATTAAATCATAGAAAAATTTCAAACTTCTTTTGGATGAAATTGTCAAGAAAAAAAGCAGTCATGCACAAGGCCCTGGGTTTAATCCCCAGCACCAAAAGGAAAAAAAAAAAATAACAAATTAAACCCTGAATAGCAGTGAGCATTTACCAAAAAAAAAAAAAAGTATAACAAATGATTGTTATTTTTAATATAAAAATGGTATTAGGAATTTTTTTAAAACCAAATAAGAGATCCAGAATAGCTAAAGCAATTCTAAGCAGGAAGAGTGAAACAGGTGGTATTGCTATACCAGATCTTAAACTATACTACAGAGCAATAGTAACAAAAACAGCATGGTACTGGCACCAAAACAGGCTGGTAGACCAATGGTACAGAATAGAGGACACAGAGACCAACCCACAAAATTACAACTACCTTATATTAGACAAAGGTGCTAAAAGCATGTACTGAAGAAAGGATAGCATCTTCAACAAATGGTGCTGGGGGAACTGGAAATCCATATGCAACAAAATGAAATTGAATCCCTTTCTCTCACCATGCACAAAAGTTAACTCAAAATGGATCAAGGATCTAGGAATCAAACCAGAGACTCTGCATCTAATAGAAGAAAAAGTTGACCCTCATCTCCATCACGTGGGGTCAGGCCCCAAATTCCTTAATAAGACACCTATAGCACAAGAGTTAAAATCAAGAATCAACAAATGGGACGAATTCAAACTAAAAAGTTTTTTTCTCAGCAAGAAAAATAATATGTGAGGTGAATAGAGAAAGAGCCTACATCCTGGGAACAAATTTTTACCCCTCACACATGAAATAGAGCTCTAATCTCTAGAGTATACAAAGAACTCAAAAAGTTAAACAACAAAAAACCAAATAACCCAATCAACAAATGGGCCAAGGACCTGAACAGACACTTCTCAAAAGAGGATATACAATCTATCAAAAAAAAAATACACGAAAAAAATGCTCACCATCTCTAGCAATCAGAGAAATGCAAATTAAAACTACTCTAAGATACCATCTCAGTCCAGTAAGAATGGCAGCCATTATGAAGTCAAACAACAAGTGCTGGTGAGGATGCGGGAAAAAGGTACACTCATACATTGCTGATGGGACTGCAAATTGGTGCAGCCAATTTGGAAAGCAGTAGGGAGATTCCTTGGAAAGCTGGGAATGGAACCATTTGACCCAGCTATTCCCCTTCTTGAACTATACCCAAAAGACCTAAAAACAGCATACTACAGGGACACAGCCACATCAATGTTTACAGCAGCACAATTCACAATAGCTAGACTGTGGAACCAACCTAGATGCCCTTCAATAGATGAATGGATAAAAAAAATGTGGCATTTATACACAATGGGCATTTATACACAATGAATATTACACAGCACTAAAAAATAACAAGATCATGGCATTTGCAGGGAAATGGATGGCATTAGAGCAGATTATGCTAAGTGAAGTTAACCAATGCCTAAAAAACAAAAGCCGAATGTCTTCTCTGATATAAGGGGGGTGACTCAAAATGGGGTAGGGAGGAAGAGCATGAGAAGAAGATTACCACTAAATAGGGAAGAGAAGTGGGAGAGAAAAGGAGGGAGAAGGGGAATTGCACGGAAGATGGAAGGAGACCCTCATCATTATACAGAATGCATTTATGACGATGTGAGGGAAAAAAAAGAAGTGTGTCACATTAGATTGGATAGAGAGATGTGATGGGAGGCAAGGGGAGGGGACAGGGGGATAGGAAGGACAGCAGAATAAAACAGACATTATTATTGCTGTATGTATATATGTGACTATATGACCAATGTGATTCTGCAACCTGTACACTCAGAAAAATGAGAAATTATACCCCATCTGATTGAAATGTATGATATGTCAAGATCATTGCACTGTCATGTGTAACAAATTAAAACAAATTTTAAAAACTTAAAAAAAGAAAATTATAACTGATAATAACAGAAAATGAATAGTTAATGAAATTTTCAAAGATTCAATTTTAATTTCAAGGAAATTCAAATTTCAATGGTGAAGTATTTTTTTCTTTTCTTTTTCTTTCTTTTTTTTTGCCTGCCACATTGATAAAGACTTTAAAATAAATAAATTCTCAATGTTAAAAAGGGTGTAGTAGTATATAATCATACAATGCTGATGACTATAATTTAGCCTTTCTGGTAGTAATTTACAATATTTCAATCCCTTATCAAAGACTCCATCTGAAGAAAAAAATCAAAACATCAAAATCTTATGGACAAAATTTTACATTAGAACAGTATGTTCAAAACTTAGAAACATAACAACATAAACATGGTTACATGTATTCTAAAATATTTACCTAATGGATTATTAAATCTGATAATATTAAATGATATGGGGAAGTTTTCTTCAGATAAAAACAGTAAATAAAATTTTTAAAAGTATTTCTATATTGTATCTTAACACTTTAATATTTACTGTGGGTTGGAGAGGGGCCCTGGAACATCACTACTTAGTCACAGTCCTACCTCCACTAATTATCAGCTTGGTAACCTGGGCCTTCTTACATGCCCTCTCATAAGATTTACCTTTGAAATGGAGATAATCAAGGTAGTACAACACCTGTCACAGAGTAAGTACTCAATAAGTGAAAACTGCTAGCAGTATCAGTACTAGTGCTTATGAATACTAAAAAATGAAGACTAAAAGGAATCACATGAAATAAAGAACAGTCACCTCTGGATGTGGGGATTATGGGTGATTTATATTCTTTTAATTCTTTGAATTTTAATATTCCTTAAAATAATAAAATAATACTAAATTAGTTATAAAAATAAGATAATCAGAATAAGCATGTTATCTTTTTTTATGCCTTCAATAGGAATTAATTTGTTTCAAAATTAAGAAATAGAAGATTACTGCCCAGGAATACTAGTAAATAAAAGTGAAACATTACTTATAATACACAGTATTCATTATTTTACTTACAGAGTCTCCTGTCTTGGCTGAGACAAAGTGGCTACTAAAACCATTTTCCTGGCAAAACCGTAAATGTTTCTCAGGTTTTACTGTTCGCATATGCTCCAAATCAACTAGAAAAGTGTTAAAGAGAGGGAAAAAAAATGCACTATGAGAGTCAATCAAAACATTTTTTACATGTTTAAATTTGACTAACTTTGCAATATTATACCCTAGCATAGACACTAGCTGTATAATGCTAGGCAACTTATTTAATTTCTTTATGCTTCAGTTTCTACATTAATAAACTTGAAATGATAAATTTATTTCTTTAATATGGAGTTCTTTCAGAATTAGTTCATGTAGAGCCCACAATGACTGGCACATATGGGCTTTAAAAAAAAAAGTTGAGCTGTCATATTATTATCTATATAAATTAAACACACTGGTGAGGCTCAAAAAAAATCTACTTGACATAATGCATTTCAACATTGTGATTAACTGAAAGTAAGACATATTTACCCAAACATATTTATTTTGAAACAGTTTACTTTAATAATTAGAACAGTTTGTAATCTTTATAAACTTTAATAACACAAATACACAGTATTCGGCCAAAAGAGATCAATATTACATTACATATTTATATTAATTTATTTACAGCCATGGTTTAATTTCACAAAGACACATTCAACTCTTTTTCCATTTCTAAAGTGTCCACTTGGGGAGTTATGGGTAAGGATATGTCCCTTTGAATAGCTGAAAGTACTTCAAAGTACAGCACAGACCTCATATCCAATACTGGTTTTTTATCCAGCACTCTATTTTTTCAAATGTGATTCTTTATTGAACAGTTTCTCCTTTTACAACGCTACAGACCCTATAAGGGTGTTGACTCAATGCTGTCAAATTATAAGGCAAATATATTCACAGGACTTAAGGACAACTAGGCTCTTTGAGTCAATAGAGGAAAAAAAAATTTAAACCTATTTCCTGAGGAAGGGACCCAACTGACTTGTAAAAACTTGTAAATTTGCAAATCTAGAAAGCCTACATAATAGTGGCAATTGATTGTCAACTAAAAAATGTTCTCATGCTTCATAAAAGGCTTTATTTAAAAATATATCGAAGGTTCTTAGTTTGTAGGCTCAAGGGATTTTTCTCCAGGAGATTTCTGATGTAGTGGGGGATTCCTGAGACCATTTATATTGCTTACCTTGGAAAATAGAGAGTTCTTTTTTTTCTTCTTCTTTTTTAGACAAGTTGCTATTCCTTAAACATCACTGAGACCTTATTTACAAAAACCAGGTCAAAAAATGTCCAGATGCCACAAGCACCAATTTGTGGAAGACTAAAATACTAAGCTATTAGCACTGATGTTTATACATCTAGTTCATCATAATACTGAAACTAAAATACTTTCCTAATTCAATAAGAATGAATTCTGTCTCTAGAAAAAAAAATCCCCAATGAAATTTATATCCAATTAAAAAAACATGAAGTTGTGTCATTGAAAGTCTATTTGAATTTGTGTTTTCTAATGAAACAGTCTGTCATTGTCTTTCTTCCTTTTAATCTTCACTCCTTCTTCCCATCTCGCCATCTACCATATAAATTATAACTGAGCAATTTACTGTCCAAACAAAAATTTTTCCCAATAAAGGTAACCATGAAGAGAGTACTATATCACTGGTCAATAAAAAAAAAATATTTTATTTAATAAGCACTTATTGAGCACCTGTTATATTCCAGGTACCATGTTAGGCAGGCAATGGAAGGAAATTACTGTTTCTGCTGTGGGAGGGGTTTTGTAGCTATGTAAATCCAGCATAAAAATATACAGTCCAGTCTCTGAAAAAGCCACTACAAATACTGTGAGCATAAAAGGCCCTTAAAAATTATAAAAATTATTTTAATTAGCTGAGATTCTCAAAAATGAGATAATAGGTACAAAAGGCTCTCAAGAGCACTTCCCTACAAAGCTCTTCTCTGATGTGTTAGAATTTAGTAGGCAGCATTTAAGAGGGCTTGGTTACTAGACGATTTGGCTTGAATGCCACCCACAAAATCATATGTTAAACTTATTTACTAATGTGATAGTACTAAGAGGTAGGATCTTTAGAAGGTAATTAAGTCATGAGGGCTGTGACTTCGTTGGTAACATTAGAATTCTGATAAAAGGGCTTGAGGAAATGGGTTTGCCCTCTTCTACTCTTCTGCCATGTGAGGACACAGCATTCATCCCCTTTTGCTTTTCCACTTTCCACCAGAAAGGACAGAGCACTCAAGATGCCATCATGGAAACATAGATGGGGCTCTGATCAGACACTGGACATTCTAGCACCTTGATCTTGAACTTCTCAATCTCCAGAACAGTGAGAAATAAATTTCTTTTGTTTAGAAATTACGTGGTTTCATGTATTTTGCTATGGCAGTACTAACGGACAAAGACAATGGAACAATTCATTCTAAATGGAAAAAGATATAAAATATAATGATGGGGGCTGGGATTGTGGCTCAGTGGTAGAATAATCGCTTAGCATGTGTGAGGCCCTGGGTTCAATCCTCAGCATCATAAAAATAAATAAATAAAATAAAGGTATTGTGTCAACTACAACTAAAAAATTATATAAATAAATAAAATATAATGATGAAATTGCAGTGAGACACTGGGAAAATCTTTTTCTTCTATTTTTAAGAGCATCCTTAAAATTATTATCCAGTAAACTATCACAATGACTTTGTGTGAAGGATTAAACTAAAACGAAGCATATTTTCAACATGATTCATTCTTCATTAAAAATAATTTTTTATCTAGAAGGAATGGCTATTTTAGCTGGAATGAAAATAAATTTTTGAAAAGAAAGCACCACAACTTTATGAATGCCAAAAAAACATATGTGCTTCTAAAGACACTGTCCACTCAATGTAAAATGGTTAAGAGTACTGCTCATTTTTCCTCCCTGCCTTCCTCCAAGTCAAATTATGAAATTTCTATCCCAAGAATTCCCAACGACAATTTTTACCCATCACTATCATTTAGTCTTTTGTGAATTCTGTTAACAAAAGGCGGTGCTATTTTAGTATCACTACTTTTGAACAACAAGAATTTCCTGAAGAGTTAGGCAAGTCATAAAAGAAATGTTAACTGAGGACTCCACTTTGCTTAAACATGTAGACTTCCAAATATCATGGAAACCCCAGAAATTAACCTTATAAAATATAACCAAATGACCTTCAACAGTCAAGATTACTCAAAGGGAAAAGGACAGCCTCTTTAATAAATGTTGATAAATTTTTGGCATTCTTTCATGAAAAAGAATGGAAGTTGGACTCTTACATCATGTGCAAAAATTAACTCAAAATGGATTAAAGACCTAACCAAAAAAACCCCAAAACTAAAACTCTTTGACTAAACAGAAGAAAGGTTTCAGGATATTGGAGTTAGAGATGATTTTTCAGAAGAAAAAAATAGACAAAGTGACTGAATTAAACTTTAAAATGTTTTTTGCATCAAAGCACACAACAGAGTAAAAAAATCTAGAAAATGGGAGAAGATATTTGTAAATCATTATTGATAAGGGATTAATATCTAGAATATATTTTTAAAAGTCCTACAGCTCAACAACAAAAATCCAGTGACCCCATTTAAAAATAAGCAAAAGAATTATACAGACAGTTCTTCCAAAATGATCATCAGAAATGTAAGCTAAAACTACTAAGAGATATCACCTCAAACCAAGTAAAATAGCCACCCTGATATGCAAGGCTGGTTCAATATATGGAAATCAATAAATGTTATTCACCACATCAATAGACTTAAAGATGAGAACCATATGATCATCTCGATAGATGCAGAAAAAGCATTTGACAAAGTACAGCATCCCTTTATGTTCAAAACTCTAGAAAAACTAGGGATAACAGGAACATACCTCAATATTGTAAAAGCTATTTATGCTAAGCCTCAGGCTAGCATCATTCTGAACAGAGAAAAACTGAAGGCATTCCCTCTAAAATCTGGAACAAGACAGGGATGTCCTCTCTCACCACTTCTGTTCAACATAGTTCTAGAAACACTGGCCAGAGCAATTAGACAGACGAAAGAAATTAAAGGCATAAAAATAGGAAAAGAAGAACTTAAATTATCACTATTTGCAGATGACATGATCCTATACCTAGCAGACCCAAAAGGGTCTACAAAGAAACTATTATAGCTAATAAATGAATTCAGCAAAGTGGCAGGATATAAAATCAACACGCATAAATCAAAGGCATTCCTGTATATCAGCGACAAATCCTCTGAAATGGAAATGAGGACAACCACTCCATTCACAATATCCTCAAAAAAAATAAAATACTTGGGAATCAACCTAACAAAAGAGGTGAAAGACTTATACAATGAAAACTACAGAACCCTAAAGAGAGAAATAGAAGAAGATCTTAGAAGATGGAAAAATATTCCCTGTTCATGGACAGGCAGAACTAACATCATCAAAATGGCGATATTACCAAAAGTTCTCTATAGGTTTAATGCAATGCCAATCAAAATCCCAATGGCATTTCTTGTAGAAATAGATAAAGCAATCATGAAATTCATATGAAAAAAAAAAAGACCAAGAATAGCAAAAAATAACTCTAAGCAGGAAGTGTGAATCAGGCGGTATAGCGATACCAGACTTCAAACAATACTACAGAGCAATAGTATAGCGATACCAGACTTCAAACAATACTACAATAGCAAAAACAAAAACAGCATGGTACTGGTACCAAAACAGGTGGGTGGACCAATGGTACAGAATAGAGGACACAGAAACCAATCCACAATATTACAACTATCTTATATTTGATAAAGGGGCTAAAAGCGTGCAATGGAGGAAGGATAGCATCTTCAACAAATGGTGCTGGGAAAACTGGAAATCCATGTGCAACAAAATGAAACTGAATCCCTTTCTCTCGCCATGCACAAAAGTTAACTCAAAATGGATCAAGGAGCTTGATATCAAATCAGAGACACGGCGTCTGATAGAAGAAAAAGTTGGCTATGATCTACATACTGGGGGGTCGGGATCCAAATTCCTCAATAGGACACCCATAGCACAAGAATTAATAACTAGAATCAACAAATGGGACTTACTTAAACTAAAAAGTTTTTTCTCAGCAAAAGAAACAATAAGAGAGGTTAATAGGGAGCCTACATCCTGGGAACAAATCTTTACTCCTCACACTTCAGATAGAGCCCTAATATCCAGAGTATACAAAGAACTCAAAAAATTAACAATAAGAAAACAAATAACCCAATCAACAAATGGGCCAAGGACCTGAACAGACACTTCTCAGAGGAGGACATACAATCAATAAACAAGTACATGAAAAAATGCTCACCATCACTAGCAGTCAGAGAAATGCAAATCAAAACCACCCTAAGATACCATCTCACTCCAGTAAGATTGGCAGCCATTATGAAGTCAAACAACAACAAGTGCTGGCGAGGATGTGGGGAAAAGGGTACACTTGTACATTGCTGGTGGGACTGCAAATTGGTGCAGACAATTTGGAAAGCAGTATGGAGATTCCTTGGAAAGCTGGGAATGGAACCACCATTTGACCCAGCTATTCCCCTCCTCGGTCTATTCCCTAAAGACCTAAAAAGAGCATACTACAGGGACACTGCTACATCGATGTTCATAGCAGCACAATTCACAATAGCAAGACTGTGGAACCAACCTAGATGCCCTTCAATAGACGAATGGATAAAAAAAAAATGGGGCATTTATACACAATGGAGTATTACTCTGCATTAAAAAATGACAAAATCATAGAATTTGCAGGGAAATGGATGGCATTAGAGCAGATTATGCTAAGTGAAGCTAGCCAATCCCTAAAAAACAAATGCCAAATGTTTTCTTTGAAATAAGGAGAGTAACTAAGAACAGAGTAGGGAGGAAGAGCATGAGAAGAAGATTAACATTAAACAGGGATGAGAGGTGGGAGGGAAAGGGAGAGAGAAGGAAAATTGCATGGAAATGGAAGGAGACCCTCGGGGTTATACAAAATTACATATAAGAGGAAGTGAGGGGAAAGGGAAAAAAATAACAAGGGGGAGAAATGAATTACAGTAGATGGGGTAGAGAGAGAAGAGGGGAGGAGAGGGGAGGGGAGGGGAGGGGAGATAGTAGAGGATAGGAAAGGCAGCAGAATACAACAGACACTAGTATGGCAATATGTAAATCAGTGGATGTGTAACCGATGTGATTCTGCAACCTGTATACGGGGTAAAAATGGGAGTTCATAACCCACTTGAATCAAAATGTGAAATATGATATATCAAGAACTATGTAATGTTTTGAAGAACCAACAATAAAAATTTAAAAAATAAATAAATAAATAAAATTCTGAAACACTTTAAAATATAGCACTTATGTTTTTTCATATTGGCCTGAAACTTTACAATGTTCCATTTTCCAAATACTACTTTTTCAACATGCTATAAGAACATGTCCTATAATGAATATGACTTTTTTCATTCAAATCACAATGTTATTTCATGTTTTAAAAAAGGGGCAAGTTCTATAGATGCTAATTAATTATATTATTAATGTCTACTCTCGACAATGGAAAGAAGATGTTCAAAAGTATAAACTATTTTTGCTCCTTAATCCATACATAATAGCAGGAACAGAATATTCTCAGTGAAATGATTATAAAAAATGTCACTGTCTAACTTAAAAGAAGTAAAAGCAAAATACAAATATAGCACTTGTACAGATTTTCACAGTAATTTTTAGGTTATCAAGGAAACATCTAGAGTGTTGATCTGGTTATACTCAATTCAAACAAACTACTTGTCACATTAACTACCTCCAGGAAGTTACTCCAAACACAAAATAAACTGTTTATGCCCCTACTCAGATAGATAACATGACAGATTGTTATTAGTTGAAGACAGATGAAATACATTAATTTGATTTTGAGCATGTGTTTAATTTTACCCTGCCATGTACACTCTCTAATGCTGTCTTTCTATGATGACATAGTAAATCACGCCGTATTAGAAGAATTGCTTAATGCAAGAAACTAAAAAATTAGCAGAATTTGACTCTGACTTTGCAGATTCTTAAACCAACCTTCTCATAAAAATAACTGACTAAAAATCAATGGGTTCTACAAACATTCAAAGAAAAAGGGTAGCATCAAAGAAACCACTTTAATTTCTAGTATAAATTTAAAGACCTCAATGAAGTTTAGCATTTTTCCTGTGTACTAGCCTTCATACTTCTTTATGAAATGTCTCTTCCTTCCTCTCCCCATTTTCTACTGGGTTTCATGTATTTACCTTATCAATTTGTGTAAGCACATTCTATGATAAGGACACTTGTCACATTTGTTCCAAATATTCTTCTTAGTTTAGAACTTTCCTTTCAATAATGCTTTTGAGGAAAAAAAATTAATATTTTATGAAGTCAAATACTCTTGAGATAATAAACTTGTTATTCTTGTAGTTATACTCATTTGGTTCTATTGTTACATGGAGTCACAAACAAAAAACAAATGAAGAACAACATAAAAAAGGGCCCAATACAATAGCCACCCACAAAGTATTTGTTAATTGAAGAAAAATATTTCTAGATTCTTAAAATTAACACAAAATATCAACTGTACCTAAAATAATATTTATTCCTTCATTTTACAGGAATACTACATAGGACTAAAAATTAAGTAGAGTTTCACACCCCAATAAAAATAAATCTCACAGACATGTTGAGACAAGATACAAATGAATACATTAATGATTCATTTACATAAAATTCTAAAATGGCAAAACTAAAATCTGGTGAAGCACAAGAGACTGAAAGCAAGAAGAAGCAAAGATCAGGACAAAGAACAAAGTTACTTGTTTGGTTTACATGTTAGGTGTTCCCCCAAAACTCATGTGACACAATGCAAGAACATTCAGAAGTGGAATAATGCCGGATGGAGATATAACTGAGTGGTTACTGAAGTCTGGAAGGGTGTGGCTGGAGGAGGTGGGCAGTGAGCTTGTGCCTCTGGAGTAGATATAGTGTATATGGTGAGTAGGGTCTCTCTGCTTCCAGATCATCATGTGAGCCGCCCCCACACACCCTTCTGCCATGATATTCTGCCTCACCTGCAGCCCATGGCAACACAGTCAGTCATCTATGAACTGAGACCTCTGAAACCATGAGCCCCCAAATAAACCTTTCCTCTTCTAATTGTTCTTGTTAGGTGCTTGGTCACTGCAGCAAAAAAAAAAAAAAAAAAGCTAACTAAAACATTACCTGGAAGACAGAAAGGGGACGCACGAAGAAGAGCACCTGACATGCCTCTGGGGAGTTGGCAATGCTAAGCCTCACCCAGGAACAGTTCTTTATACTATACACACTTTATATACTCCTCTAGATCTATATTTTCTTATAATAAAATTCCTACTAAAACTGAAATACATGACATTCTTGTCTTACTAATTTTTCATATGATCAGTGTTGCAAAAATATTCATAGTCTTCATCCTTTTTCCCAATGACTTCTATCAACCCTTTAATCATAGAATCATACCCTCCCAATCTATCTATCTACCTATCATGAATCCTGTGGGTTCTCCTCTTTAATTACTCATCACCTGATTCTGATAGATCCTCACTTTTTTTTCTTCTTAGAAAGATTCTGAGAAGATAACAATGAATATCTTAATTCAATAGACACCAAAATACCACCAACAGCAACAATTATCAAGAGGTCAGAGAGAATGTAAAAATTCATATTATTTCTTCAACTTGAAGTACCATTAATTGGATTACCCATACCCAAATTTCTTCTGGGAGCAAATTAATGCCTAAATACTTCTCCTATTACCTCAGTTCAAATTAGATAGTGGGTGTAAATGAGGGCATAGCACCAGTGAAAAAAATCTTTCTATATATAAGGCTGACTACAATTTTTCCTCTTTTTTTGTAATATTTGTATATAAATTATATAGAAGATTAGCATTTGCTCACATATCAAACAAAAGGCTAAAGGAACTGGAAAATTAATAAACATCCTTTAATACAATCTGGAGCATTTAATTTAATTTCGGGCATTTCTCACAGAAATTCTTATTAGAAAACTTCATAATCACACAGACTAGATAGGCTTATTAGAAAAGTTTTGTATAATAAGTAGATATAATAAGGCCCAGGTTCACTCATATCATTCTTACACAGACATGTGTGAAGAAAAAAAAGTATATTTGCCCTGCCCAGATAATAGCATACCATGGCATCTTACAAAGAACAGAAGAACTGCCTTGATTAGGCAACTATACTATGGTTTTTAAATCCTTCTTTATATTTTCTCCTATTTTCCAATTACCAACAATGACTGTATATGTTAGAAATACTGGAAGAGGGGAAGTAATACAACATAATTTAAAATAAAAACAAGAAGTCATGAGTAAACAGAAAATTGCCCTAATGGCCATAGAATTTACAGCAATAAGAATAACAAAGACTTGTACAGCAGCACACTGTTTTCTAGGCATTTCACATGTATTAAATCATTTAACATTCACAACAATCATTATGTGATAAATGAGGAAACCAAGCTGTGGAGAAGATAAATGACTTATTTAAGACCATACATCTAGTGAGAACCAACTAGTTATGTCTTAATAACTAATATGGCAAATGCTTCTTGCTCTGTGTTTTAGTAACTATCTGTGGTCCTTTATCCTCTATAGGCATTTCAGATTTAGTTTGCTTAAACAATACAAACACAAATACTTATTTGGGCATTTGGTTAAAATAACACTGAATCAATTAATCAATCTGAGAAGTGATATTTTTATAATACCAAGTCTTTATATCTTTGAACATGGTGTATTTGCTGTCTTTCATTATGTCTTGTTTTTGTTTTGTCTCAGTATAGAGCTTCTATGTACTAATTATATCACCTGAGAATCCTGTAGTTAATTTCTTCCTTTTAAATCTGTAAATTGTCTTTACCTCTTTCTTACTGTTTTTAAAAGCTGAAACCTTAACAGTGTGGAACAGGAGTGGTAAAAGTGAATTTCCTTGCCTTGTACATGATCTCAAATGGAAACCATTCACTCTTTCACCATTACATATGCATTAACTGCAGGTTTTTCATAATGCTGAAGTTCTTTCTCATTCCTAGCTTGTACACAGCTTCTTTTAAAACCCTGAATGAATATTAAATGTTATCAAATGCTTCCATTCATCTATTGAGATCATAGTATAACTTTTCTTCTTTAGTCTATATACATGGTAAATTATATTCATTGATTCAAATATGAAACCAGTCTTACATTTCCATGATAATCATAATGTAATATCCTTTGTGAATATTACTGGATTCAATATGTTAGTATTTTTTACTTTTTTTTTTCTTCCCTTAACCTTTACTTTTTCCTTTCTTCTTGCTTTGGGTTTAATTCATTTTCTATTTTCTTAAGGTAGAACTGAAAGCAAGGATTTTAAGGATTTTTTTTCTTTTTAAATACAAGCACTTAATAATGCTAAGCATATTCCTTTAAATACTGCTAACTATATGATAAAAACTTTAATATGCAGTTTTCTTTTTATGCAATTCAAAATTTTTATAATTGTAATTTCTTATTTGTCTTGCAGTCTATTTGGAAGCGAGTCACTCAATTTCTGAATATTTTGGTGATATTACTGATGTCTCTGGTATTGATTTCTGGTTCACTTTCATCACAGTTAGAGAACATATTCAATTCTTTTAAATTTATTAATTCATTTTTTCTAGGTCAGAATATTTTCCATCATTGTAAACATCCCATGTGTATTTGAAAGTAACATGTACTCTCCTGTTGTCAGAGGGATGTTCTATCAACACAAAATTAGGTCCAGCTGGCTAATGTTGTTCATACTATCTATATCCTTACCAGTTCCTTGTAGTCCCAATACAGTTGGGACTGCTTTTCTATCTCTATATCTTAATTGGTATATTTAGACTAGCTATCTGAAAGATTTTTCTGTGAAGGCCAGGAGAGAAAATATTTTAGGGTCTGTGTGTCATACATTCTTTGAAGCAATTACTCTTCCGTTTTAGTAAAGATGCAGCCATAAGTAATACGTAGATGATAAGTGTGACTATTTATGGACACTGAAATTTTATTTCACATATTTTTCAAGTTTCATAAAATATTTTCCTTCTATTTTCTCCCTACCATTTTAAAATACAAAACCCATTCTCAGATAATGGGTAATACAAAAACAGGACATGGGCCATGGTTTGCTGACCCTCTGCTCTACACCTCTGCTCAAACTGCCCCTCTGCTGAAAAAACACTATAGGCTTTCTATGGTTCTTACAATAAAATCTAAGTTCCTCAAAACATTTGTCTGTTTCTCAATTCTTCCAGCTTTGCACCTTATGTTCTAGCTGTGACAAAATGTTATAAACCCCCCTTATATTTCATACTATTTACTAATTTTTGCAGCTTTATTCATTCTTTCACTTCTTCCTGGAATGCCTTGTTTTTTCCTCACTTCTCTTCATGGCACACTCCTGTACATCCCTAGTATCTCTGCTCTTAATTTTCCTCTGGCCATTTCTTCCTGCCAAGCTCCCTGTATATCAAGTGCATCATCAGACAACAATATCCTACTGTCTTCTCCCACCATTGTGCTTGGTACATAAAAGGCACTGATGAAGGAATAAATAAGTGAATGGAAACTTTAAAATATATGAAGAAACTGAATATGTGCAAATGTTTACAATACATTAGTGACATTCTAACATGTAATTCTATATTTTAAATTACCAAAATATATTTTAATCAAACTAATTTTAGAAACATTTTTAAATTACAATAAAACTGAAATCATTTTGTCAATTATAAAATGTCTTTTAGATTGTAATATTAAACTGTAATGTACAAGGCTCTCAGAATGATGTTGGCCCAAAATGTCAATAAGCCAAGAAGTAAATAAATACAAAAATAATGTACAAAAATAATGCTTCCTCTAAAAAAAAAAAAAAAAGGTTTCACTTAAAGAAAAGACATAAGATAATTCCTCTCAGAATTCTCTTTGAAAAAAGAAAAATTCATTCTTGAATGAACCTAAGACTAAATACAAAATTTAATCAGTTTTCACCAATTTATATAAAAAATATAGAATATAATCAGTAAACTTCAGTGTTTCAAAAAAGGGAACCTTATAAAAGGTAGAATGTAATTTCAACCTTCAAAAATACTCTTCATTGCAAAGAATTCAGTTCATAGTCCCAATATATTAGCATATCAAATTATAACTTTATGTATATAAATGGCAGTGGTGAGGAGAAGTTGGAATAAGAAAGGAAACAAAATTATACCAACCAACTTTGGTGTTCAATTTTAAAACCAAAACAGCATTTCTTTTCAGAAATTAAAATGGACATGTACAGTTGAGAAGTTTTAACAATACCCACCTATTTTTTGCTTATTTTCAGACAACTGCCACTTTACATTTTTGGTTAATCCCAAATTACAGAAAATAATAATATAGGACTTGAGACTCACTCCAGAGGAATTTTTTTTTCTTTTGTTTTTGGCATTGGGAATTGAAACAAGGAGCACTTCACCACTGGGCTACATCCCCAGCCCTCTTTATTTTTCACTTTGGAACAGGGTGTAAGTTGCTGAGGCTGGCCTGGAACTTGTGATCTCCTGCATCAGCCTGCCAAATTCCTGGGGATTTTTAAAACTCCACATTCAGGTATTCATTTTCAAAAGATTCAGCCTTTTTATAGAATATTTCTGTGTCCTTGTGAGAATTTAAATCTATAGCTGAAAAATAAATTGTTTGGCTGAAAGACTGAAATGTTCTGATCTCTCAAGTATACATAGCCAAAATCCTAGTCTAATATCTGACTTAAAACTAGTAGTCTTCCTTTTACTGGGGTGTGTTACTGAATTACACATTTTAACTTTGAAGTATATTCAAATATAGAATGTTGATTCTTATTTTAAAAAAAAAACAGAAGCATATCTCATGGAGGCCATCTAGTATATGAAGCTGAAATAACAAACATATAAGTTTACACCTAAAAGAAACAAAAGAGAACTTACATGGAATATATGGTAAATTAAATATATTACTGAAACACAGTTCTGGGGATAGGTGGCTTTCTTGTAGTATGGATCACTTGATTCTACTGATACTCTTTTACTAACTACTGCAAGAAAAAACTTTTAATCAGAAAGGCCATCAAGCTTCCATCCATTAAAGTCAGAAATACAATTAACATTTATGATTAAAATTCTTAATTTTCATAATGAATACTGTATTCATTATGGGCACTACTGATTCCCATTTTTTTTTTTTCAGAATACTCATTATCTGAAAAACAGAAGACTACACTAGGGAATTTAGAACAATTAAGCAATATAGTTTTCCAAGTGATAGCAATAACAGAAATTTTCCACTCCTCAGCAGCCAACTCTCTCATTTTCCCAGTTTACTACAATCTGTTAGTCACTGAAGCTGGACCCTTGATTAATTTTTCCCCCTTTATAAGACTTTAGTTATTTTTAAAATTCTGAAACAATCACAAAATGATAAGTGAGTAAACTATAGGAAATCCAATCTATAGTCATTTTAGTTAACTCTTCAAAATGAAATTTTAAAAAACTTTCAACACAGCAACAATAAGTACATGGGCTAAAAACATTACATGAAAAAAATATGTATATGAAAATAAACAAACATACCAATGATTTCTTGTACTTCAACAAGTTGTAAAGTTACTCCACCAATATTTAATAGTATTTTTAACAAAAACTTAATAATATTTTGGACCTCCCAATTTATAATTAATTTTTTTAACAATTTTTTCATTACACTGTCTTCTGTACATAACAGCCTCAGAAGAAAATAAAACATTGTAATAAAATCTCATTGGGGGACAAAAGTGGCATAATGGCTATTCTGCCTGCTTCCAACAAATCAAAATATACAGTAAAAATATATTACATCTGATAGGAATTAACTAATCATACTGAAAACAAGATACTGAAATCAGTTTCAATGATGAATCACGTGTCATTGAAACAGATAATTCAAACTTAAAAGTTGCCAAAAAGAAAAAGTTTTAGATATTACTTTATAATTATCACATCATAATTCACTATCTATTATATAATATGAAGGTACACCCAAATGTGATTCATCAAACACTTCTCACTATGCCTTTACCAAGTACTGATTTAAAATGACACTTCTATCTCAACCTAGGCCATTTAAATGTAAAAAAAAAAACTTTCTAGTTCCTTTATGTATTCTCCAGCTCATTGTTTTGTACAACAAGTCTTTATGTGAAAAGACTTCAATTAACTTTAGAAGATTTTCAAGTCTGTGTTTTTAAAACTAATGCACAAGAATAATAAAGTTTTTAATCCAAACTATTATTTAAGTTTCAAAATACATACTATTGATAAGCCAAATAAAATCTAATAATGAGAATATGCAGCACTGGAAAAGAAAAACAAAAGGAAAAGGTGCCAAGAATAGAAGAGAATTACAGAAAAATTTCTAAAAGATAAAACGAGCCAGTAGAAATAACTTTCTTAATATGAAATCTAATCTTAAAAAAAGACTATTATTAGGAAGAACCCTGGAAATAGAGTTCAATTAAATAAGCAGAACCACTGTGAGTGATAAAAAAGAGTTAGACATTCCATAATCACAAGCTGGTGGGGCGAGAGGAATGGACTACTGGATTTGCATCTATTCTTGAGCTGGAAATCACTACAGATCAACAGAAGGGCACTCAGGATGAGACACTCTGAAACTTGCATGGGTAAGTTGAAATGGCCAAAAGTACAAGAAACTAGAACCTGACAGTACAACAGGAACTAGCAGTGCCAAACTAGAACTCACACCTCTCTCTCACCAACTCCAAGCCTGATGTCAAAGATCAGTGAAGCTTGTACACTTCAGAAAGAAGCCACATAATGCAGAACAAGTACTCAGAAAAGCGAAGGGGAAGACATGGCAAGAGCTGGATAAGCTGTTGCCTCATGTGCTTTCTCATATCCTGTGAGAACTATGACAGTGGGAGGTATTTAGCACTGACTCTCAGAAAACCAAAAAAAGTGTCTGACACTTCACGTCCTCCTTACAATCATTTGCAAAATGTTTCTTGTGGCCAGTACTAACCAGAACAACACAGAGAAGGAAATTTGGGGAAATGCATTTCTATTACAGCCAAGTTAACCTAGAAGATTCATCACAGAAGGAAACAGGTCAGTGCCTCTATGTAAATAGAGAAAGGAAGGACAGCAGACACAGCAGCAAAATTTGCTAACTTGGTCCAAGTAATTCCTTCTTTATTTCTACAAAGGACAACCAACCTACTGCCCATCTTATGTACCCACATTAGAGGCCTGACTGCCAGTGCACAGGGTACACTAATAGTCAGGGTGAAGTCTACATTCTGTGTAAGAACTCATTTCATGCTCAAGGCAAGACTGCTAAAAAAAACTCAACAGTGACATTCTAATTGTAAAACCCAAATCAGCTACCAATGCTATTAAACTCTATCTTCATGTTAAAATAGGAACAAGTTAAAGAATCAAAAATATGATGGCGAGGCCACATAGCTATTTGTTTTTAAACAATGGTTAATAAAGAAGATGAAGGACATGCAAACATATGTAATGGTATGGCAACCTTAGGATCAATATTGTAAACATAAAGCAAGAATAGGCTGAGGAAAAGAATATGGGAAAATTTTCAAAATATAATTTCCAGAACAGTTTTCAGAATAAAATAATTAAGAGGCTGAATACTAAAATAAATTTGGCAGAAATCTTGTGGATGCAGAAGAAAAATTGAGACATTTTCTCAAATACAAAGAAAACTAAAAGCAAAAGAGGTAGACGTCATGAAAAATAACTTAAAGCTGTGAAGAATATATGAGGCAGCTCAAATTTCCTCAGATGAGCCAGAGCAATGATAATGCATGTAATCACAGCAATTCAGGAGGCTAAGGCAGGAGGATCACAAGTTCAAAGCCAGCCTCAGGAACAGTGAGGCACTAAGCAATTCAGTGAGACCTTGTCTCTAAATAAAATACAAAATAGGGCTGGGGATGTGGCTCAGTGGTTGAGTGCCCCTGAATTCAATCCCAGTACCTCCCCCACCAAAAAAAAATTCTACAAATCATTTTTTTCTGAGCTGTATTAAGTTTTAAAAACTTGTAGAGCCACCCAAGCACCACAAAGTATTAATTAAAAAAAAAATAAACAACATGGTAAATTTCCAATACTCCAAAGTAAAAAAAAAAAAAAAAAAAAAATTCTATAAACTCAATGAGATATAAAAATATAGAAGGAACACTAATCAAAATTAGCATCAAATTTTTCATTTTCAACATTAAATATCAAAATACAACAGAACAATGATTACAAAGTTATAGGAGAGAGGATTCTAAATTTAAAACAAGAGAAACTATTGTTCAAATGTTCGCAAAACAATAAAATTTCAAACAACAGAGACACAAGGCACATCTCCTAACATAACTTTTATGAATAAGTGATTAACTGATGAATTAAGGCACACACAAAAAAAGATGGTCCATTGAAGAATTCAATAGATACAAGAAAAGTTGATGAAAAATGAAGCTGTGAAACACCAGTGATATGTGACTATAAAATAAAGCATACTATATATCCAATGTAAAATTAATATTAAACTGATAAAAAAATTAAGACTAAAAGAAAATATAAAGATGAAATATAAAGGGAAAAGCAAAAGTAAATATTTTATGCTGTAAATAGTTTATGCTGCTAGATAATTCTGTAATAAATGTTAAATTTAATGATTTAATGATAATATTGAATATTATTTAGCTTTTAAGGGTAAAATATATTTTATATTTTTAATACGGTTAAAATATATTTTAAATGTGAAATCAAATTAACTATAATTAAAGAATAAGAAATATAATTTTAAAATATCCAAATCTCTAGGGGGAAAAGTAGTTTTCAAAATGTTAACTGATGTACAAAAGACAAGAAAGGGTCTTTGGAATGTTCTCTTCCACCTGACTTCCTCGAAATATCATTCACTTGGTATCAAACCAAACAAAAAACATTCTTGATATGTTCTAGAAATACACTAAGAATACTTTAAAAGAATTAAGGTTTTAATATTAATCTTATCAAGAAGATGAGCAAGCAATTGATTCTAGAATTAAGTAAGTCTCATTACATGATACTAAAATTAAGGACTAAATCCCATTTAAAACTAAATCAACAAATGCTATTTTCCTGAAATCCTTTGCAGTAATTTAATATAGAACTTTCTGTTTCAAAAATTCCAACACTAGCAAATTCACTTTCTAGCATCAAGAAAGAACTGAAGATGTCACATTATGTCTGTGGGCATGCAATTGAGGAGGAGGGATTCTTACAGAAAGCTGAGTTGATTCAAATATGTTTTCTCAAGATCTTGATTTTGACATTATAGGAGGACTAATAGAAACTTTCAACCTCTGGAAAAGTTATTGGCTTTTACAAGTCCTAGCACTTTTGTTTTGTTTAACACGTGCATACAGAGTTCCATGGCAATAAAAACCTGACAGTACAGCAATCACACTTCGGAGTTGCATCAATTCTAAATAATGTACAGGTGATTATCCTCATAGGATTAGCACTTTAAGATACCACTCCCTCCTTCCATTTCCACTCAACACTTGTTTATATTACTATAGCAATAAAATATGAAAGAAAAAGAAATTAAGCTTAGGTTAAAAGCAATGTGGGATTTAAGATGTCACACTGATAACTATAATTTGTTTTATGATTATCATATTACTATCAGGTTTATCTCTGGAGATTTAAAGTTGAGATAAGGCTTTAAAATGAAAAGGGCAAAAATCTGCCTAACTGCTTAATTTTAACATTTTAAATGTCATCTCTGACATTTTCATCTCCTGACAAAATTCCTGGGAGGCTTTCACAAAGATTCAATGCCAAAGACTTACTGAAGAAGATGAGGCAGAGCAGAATTCATCCTCTTCTGAGTCTCAGGTTACCAACTAGTCTCACCCTATCAGACAGGATTCATGCACTAAAGAGGATGCAACCTTGGAAAATAATCTCTAAGGAGATCCTCCACACCATGAGAACCACAAGGAACATGATTTGATCCCTGTATAAGGTCCCAAGGATGATGCCTCCTGTCTTTTGTTTTACATTTCCATGGTACTCATCCTTTTAACTTGATGCCCATTTAATATATTTCATCTTCCTCTGCCTGTCCATAACCTGGCCACTGTTCATTTTTATCCTGTAATTCTAACCTTCCTTATAATTTTGTGGCTATACTTTGAAACCTATCAAGTCCTTACAGATAGGGACACTGTCTTCCTCTTTTTGAATTCTCAGCTTTTAACATGATTTCAGACATAACAGGCCCTCAACAGATGTCTGCTAAATAAACTTGCTATTTGGTACTATACTAATGAAATTACACTGATGTTAGCCAACAGAGTTAATCATAACATTTGGTTGAACTTCAAAATATTTTACTATTAATTTTAGTCTTGGTTACCTTTCCTCACAAAATAACTAAGGAGAATATTTCCAACCTACGGCAAGTTTAACTTGATTCAAAGGCTGCAACCTGTACTTTAGAGCTTCAGGTTATTAATCTAGTCTCTAAAAAAAAATGTTGGTTTATGTGGATTTTCAATCATCATTAACATCCTTTTTTTCCTCCTTACAATGTATAAAATTGAGATGTGTATTGTATTAGAAAATAACTCAGCCTCATGATCCAATGTTCAGAATTCCCTATTCCTGCTATTTTAAAATAAACTGATTGTTGAGTTTTCCTAATTTTTTCTAAGTCTGGAAATTCTCTTCATGAAAATAGCTAACAAGACACTAAATATAATCTTTGTTTTTTGTGTATATGTATGTGTGTGTACATGTAAGCATGCACAATGAGGATCAAACCCAGGTCCTCATTCATGCTGGATATATGCTCTATATCATTCAGCTATATGCCTAGATTTCATTTTATTTTATATGTAAATTTGAATATATAAAACATTTTGAAGATATATATATTTGAAGACTTAAAATCATTTTCAAACAGTACTGCTTTCATCTGTAACAGAATAACTAGGACAATTTTTTTTTTTCTCCTGCTGCAAACAAGGAGAAAACTGGACAAAAGGAATGAAGGGGAGGGAAGGGGGATGGGAACAGGAAAGACAGTCATTTGAATCAGATAAAACTTTCCTATGTATATATGTGAATACATGACCAGTGAAACTCCACATTATGTATAACTGCAAAAATGGGATCCTAACTACAAAAAGTTATACTCCATGTCCGCAATTGTTTTCAGACAACAGACATCAGGCAGGACAAGCACATGATCCTTGACAAATACACAAAGGCAAGCTAAAATTTATAATCACTCTGTTTTTCTACCTGGAGGTACTTACAAGGCCATACATAATAAAGAGAAGGAGAATGTGATGATCTTGTTTAGTTCAAGAGAACAGAAGCACCTGGGATTTTGTGGAGCAGAGTACAGAAAGTGGAGCTCTAAAAAGATAAAAAAGTTCTGACATCTTTCTAGGAGTTTTCTGTAGTCTCTTCTTTACTAAGCTATATATATGCTTGTGGAAATATTCTTAAGAGTCTGCCAAAGAAGTAAAAGAAGGCAATAACCAGAAAAATTCCCAGCATGCAAAAAGACTCTGGAGATATTCAACTGGGAAAGAGGAAGAAGCTCATTGAAATCTCAAGGCATTCAGTAGGGAAGAGAGAAAAGTAACAGCTAAACTACCTCTCTGTATAGGTACCCGTAACAAAGCATAAAAACAAGCCTTGGAATATCAAATCACAAATAATTTAAGTGCCTGTTAAAGTTCAAAAGAAGATAAAAAAATCTAGTATTCAAGAAAATAAAATGTCCAAAGCCCGATAAAGAAGTATCACACATGTGAAGAATAAAAAAAAATATCAGTGATGATTGGGAAAATCAGGGAAACAGACCCAGAAGTGGCAAAAGTCACAGAATTAACCAACATTTTTTTCTTAAATGAAAAATTCACTAGAGTGGCTCAAGAGAAGGCTCAAGCAGAGAGAAGAAATGATCAATGAATCTGAATACAGATCAAATGAAATTACTCAGCCTGAGAAGTAGGAAGAAAAACAAATGAAGAAAACTGAACAAAATATCAGAGAACTATGGGCACCACCATGTATTTCTCCTCAGGAAGAAAAAAGGAGAAAAATTATTTGAAGAAATAATCAAAAACTTTCCAAATTTTATGAAAAACATTAATGTACACATCCAAGAAGCTCAACAAATTCCAAGTAGAATAAAACTCAAAGAGATCTATACTAGACACAATATAACCAAACTAAATAAAGGAGAAAAAACAATGAACCATCTCAATAATGCCACTTGCCTCACATGTATGAAAAATAAACCAACCCTGCCAGCACACTGATCTTGGACTTTTAACAAACAGAACTATAAATAAATAAACTTCTGTTGCTTAAGTCATCCAATCTAAGGTACTTTGAGATAGAAGTTCTAGCAAAAAAAATTATATATATATATATATATATATATATATAGAGAGAGAGAGAGAGAGAGAGAGAGAGAGAGAGAGACAGACTGAGACTCTAATAATATTTTTCTGTTATAGATCCTCTAACATGATCTAGATCTGTAACATGGAAACAAACACCAAAATACCGAAGTGGAACTCATATTTCAAAACTATAAAATAAAATCTTTTGGAGAAATAAATGTACAAAAAAACTTTGGATCTCTTTTCCAAAGCTTGAATTACTTTGGGTGTAGTGGGACTGGAGGAATAGTAAATTCCACATTCTTACAACAAAAAGTTAGCTTCATTTTTGTGTCACGGTACATACATGTGTGTTTGTGTGTTTGTGTGTGTGTGTGTTTTAATTGTAAATAAGATATCATTAAATTTCAAAGCGAGAAGGCCCTTGAATTGGCTCAACACTTCCCTGTATCAACATGAAAAGTAGATATGCTTTGGGGGAAAACAGAGCTAGATTCAAATCTTAGTCCTGCCTCTTACTAGGTACTTCACAATGGACATGTTACTTTCTCAGTCTCCTGAATCTGGCAAAGTAAGTTCTCTAAGCATGACTGATACCTAGCATAAAGTATATAACACAAGCTTTATATAAGAGACATCATTTCATCTTCACATCTTATTAAAAACTCAGCCCAAAAAGAACAGCAGGCTATCTACCTAAATATTACCCCCCCCAAAATTGCATTTTTACTATCATACAGTTTAAATAATAAAGCCAAAATAGAATCAAAATTAGCAACATAGTTTATATTAAAACTATTAATACAAATACTATAAAAAATAATAAATACTTGGCATGGACTCCATTTAATGTATGAGATATTTAAGAAGGATTTGAGGTGTTTTTTTCTTGCTCATTCTAACTAAACCGTATTTTAAAATGTGACACTTTGCCAGAATTTCAAAACTCCCACTTAAAATCCAAACTCTACTAATTTTGCAAGAATCCAGTTTTGAATTCCACACTCTAATTTTAGCTTAGGAAGGAGGAATATCAGCAGAGCAGAAGAGAGAGAAAAGGGGGAGAGAGGGAGGGAGAGAGGAAAAGAAGGCAGAGGGGCAATGGGGACTGAAATAAAATTCCTGTATGGATAATTATTTCAAAATAAATCCAAATGCCATGTATAAATATAATGCTCTAATTTTAAAAAAGCAGCCATGTATTCAGAGAGAACACAGTGATCTCAGCATCAACTATGTTAAACAGCTATATAATTTTGTCTTTCCTTTTCTACAATGCTTAATTTAAAGGTATTTGAAACTATGGAGAACTCAGAACACACCTTTAATTTAATTCATATATAGAATCACACAGAGAATTCAAAGAAAGCATTCTAAAGAATCACCTCATTTTACCTAATCATTTTTTAAAAGGAATTATTTGATAAAATACAGACCACAATATTTATTTTTTCCATTGTTAGCAATATTGTTAGCAATATATCTCTTTTATAATTTACAGTAGTTAATCTTCCCCATTCCCCAAATGATAATGAGAATATATTTTCACAGTAGCAATTTGTGACAAATGTATAAATCAATGTGCTTCAGTGATACCTAAATAAAAGCTTATTTCACTATAATGATGCTTCCAGGCTTCCCTCAAGTCAGGTGGTTACTTGCAGTTAATGATCTGTGACATACCACACAAGAAGTCCTAAAAAGACTTATTATCCATCGCATGTGCAACAATATTTGCTTTATGGATGGGAATGAATGAAGACATTCAATGTAACTGTAAAAGTAAAATCAAAAGAAAACTTACAAGTAACATGTTTTCTTTAAGTAAAAGGGCTGTGACCATTTTCCATTAATACTTAACCTTTTGCTGGAGCAGTGCAACCACATATGAGGCTCCAATCCATAAAGCCCAGGAGCTGTTCTGGGTTAATGCTAATTAACTGCCCCCAATCAAAAGAGCAGTCACTTTCCACAAATGTTAGATCATCAGCCTCTATTGTTAGCATCATTCATATCTCAAAATTTAACCAACAGTAAAAAAGAGGTATGTTTTATACACCACTTGAAAACACATCTTTTAACCAAAACTATATATACAAATACAACACCAAAAAAAGAATTATGGTGCATGAAAAACTGGCTATCTCAAATACTTTATCTTTCAAATCTGTCAGGCTTTGAAGGCCTTCACATGTTTATCATTTATAATTTTATTTTATTTATTAGACTCAGCTTTTGTCTACCATATGTCCACTGTGGGTTAACTATTCCCTTAGGCACAATTGAGGACTTTCCATTTGTTGTAAGAAGAGCTAAGTATGAAGGACACAGCCAGAAATAACATTTATACCTCAACCCCAGACAGAAGCACATTCAAACTCAAACGATGGTTCATGCTGCATCTATTTTTTTTTATTAGACACATGTCTACATAATAAAATAAACTTGAGCTACCAATCCATGGCAACAGTGCAAGAGCTTTCATCATTCAAATGAGATATCAAAATTTTATCACCTTCATCAATTGAATATAAACAATTTTCCAAAACATACTTCTAAACTATAAGTTAAAGTTTGGTTTACAAACATTGATTATATGACCATAATTATTTTAATTATTATGTATTTCTATGATATTTCAAATGTTTTTCATCTTTTGATTTTTAAATCCTTACATTAGAAAAATGGACACAGCAGGATTTCTCTTATAACCCTAAATTGAAGACAGGATTTGAAGAGAGAATGGGAGATACAATAACAACTACCACATGCAGCAGTATTATATAATAGGCATGGTTCTAGGAACTTTACATATATTTAACCCTTAAGCTCATTCTATGTTTACGTCTACTTCTAATGAGATAGACGCTATTATCAGCCCCAGTATACAGATAAGAAAACTGAGGTACAAAGAGGATAAATTCACACAGTTAATAAATGAGCCCACATCCAAAGCCAAGTAGTCTTGATTAGGAATCTATACCCCTAGACACTGGTCTTCACTGTCTACTTCTATTAAATATACTTGGGTGGGAGAACACAGTACAAAACAAATATCCCAAGAGGAAAATATAATTCTCATATTTTAAGCTTGAAATTTTGAATGAAAATAAAAAGATTAATTAAGGTTAAGAGTTTGCTTAACAACAACAAAAAAAGACTACATATGCAATGGGAAATGCTTTTTAAATGACTTTATGTGGTACGAAGTCATAAGCATCAAGTGAAGTTATTGTTTTCCCTAGCTTCATTAAGGTATAAATGACAAATAAAAATTGTACATATTAACAGTGTCCACCATAAAGTTTGATATATGCAAACCTGAAAATGATAAAATCAAGCTAATTAACACAGCCATCATATCACATTCTTATTTTTTTGTGGTGAACATTAAAGAACTACTCTTCATAGCAATTTTCAAGTACAGTAGTTCCTTAGTATTTGTAGGGGACTGATTTCAGAAACCCTTGCAAATACCAAAATCCCATCATGCTCAAGTCCTTTACATAACAACATGGTATAGTATTTGCATATAATCTTAACACATCCTCCCATACACTTTAAATATCTCTAGATTAGTTATAATACCTAATATAATATAAACAGTTGTTCTAGTGGATTAGTAAGGGAATACTGACAAGGGGGAAAATCTGCACGCATTCTGCACAGATTCTTTTCCAAATATTTTCCATCTGCAGTTGTTTGAATTCAGGGATGCACAACCTACTGATACAGAAAACCAGCTGTATACATTACTATTACATATAATTGCCATGATGTACAATAGACTCCCAGACTGTATGTATCCTAATTCAAAGTTTATAACCTTTGGCCTTTCTTCCCAACACCCTAGACCCTGACAACCAACTCTACTCTTTGCTTCTATGAGTTCAATGCTTTTAGATTCTACACGTAAGTGATATGATACAGTATTTATCTTTCTGTTGTCTGGTTTATTTCATTTAGCATAATGTCCTCCAAGTTACTCTATGTTATCACAAATGACTGGACTTCCTTTTTAAGGCTGAATAGTATTCTACTGTACACACAAGCACACACATACAACACAGTAAATTTTCTTTATTCATTCAGTCATTGATGGACCCTTAGAATTCTTTTTCATGACTACTGTAAATAATGCTTAAATGAATATGAGAATAAAAAATCAATACATTGATTTCATTTCCTCTGAATATATACCCAAAGTGGGACTCTGGATCATATTTTTTAACTTTTTGAGGAACCTCCATTCTATTTTCATAATCAATATACTAATTTACACCCACAAGCAATGTACAGGTTCCTATTTCTCCACATCCTTGCCAACACCTATCTTTCGTCTTTTTCATAACAGCCATTCTAAAAAGTGGTAATATCTTACTGTGGTTTTAATTTGCATTTCTCTGATGATTAATAATTTTGAACATTTTTTCTCATACCTGTTAACCATTTGTATGCCTCCTTTTGAGAAATGTACATTCAGATCCTTTTTCAATCAACTTACTTGTTTTCTAGCTATTGAGTTGTCTGAGCTTCTTACATGTTTCAAGATAAATTAATTCTTGATCAAATGTACAGTATGCAAATATCTCCTGCCAATCCATAGGCTGTCTCTTCACGGGTGAGTTTTTCCTTTGCTGTGCAGCTTCTTGGTTTGATATGTATTTTTGCTTTTGTGGCAGGTGCTTTTGGGGTCATATCCAAAACAAACAAAAATCACTGCCCAAACAAATGTTAAGAAGCTTTTTTCCTTATGCTTTCTTCTAGCAATTTTCTGCTCTTAGGTTTAAGTCTTTTATTCATCTTGAGTTGATTTTTGTTATGTGGTATGAGATAAGGGTCTAATTTCATCATTTGGCATATAGATAACCAGCTTCCCCAGCACCATTTATTGAAGAGGCTGTCCTTCTCCCATTATGTATCAAATAAATAAAAGTATAAGTGGGCTGGGGTTGTGGTTCAGTGGTAGAGTGCTCTCTTCACACATGTGAAGTACTGGGTTCGATCCTCAGCACCACATAAAAATAAATAAAATAAAGGTATTGCATCCATCTACCTAAAAAAAAAAAAAAATTAGAAAAAAAATAAGTGAAACAGGAGACACTATAAATGATAAAAATAAATACAAAAAATCATTATAAATTATTATGAGCAACTATATGCCAGAAAATGGGATAACCAAGAAGAAATTGGACAAATTTCTGTAAATATATAACCCACCCAGAATGAATCATGAAGAAAATCAAAGCAAATCAATAACTAAGAAGATTGAATTAGTAAGCAAAACTTCAAAACAAAATACCCAGACCTAATGGCCTTACTGGTAAATACTGCCACCGAAGGCACAAATTTGTCTGGTAAATACTGCCACTGAAGGAACAAATTTGAGTCAATCCTTCTCAGACTCTTCTAAGAGAGAATACTTCTAAACTCATCTTCGATGGCCAGCATTATCTTGATATCAAAGCAAGGCAAAAATACTATAAGACAGACAACTAGACTCCAATATTCCTGATGAACATAGATGCAAACATCCACAAAATACTGGCCATACCAAATTCATTAAAAGAATCATAAAGCCAGACATGGTAGTGCATGCCTGTAATCCCAGCAGCTCAGGAAGCTTTGGAAGGAGGATCAGAAGTTCAAAGTCAGCCTCAGCAACATAGCAAGGCACTAGGCGACTTAGTGAGACACTGTCTCAAAAAAATAAAAAGGGCTGGAGATGTTGCTCAATGGTTAGTACCCCAATGTTCAATCCCTAATACCAAATAAATAAATAAATCATAAGCCACCAGAATGAAATGAAATTTATCCCTGGGACATAAGAATGGTTCAACATCAAAAAAATGTGATACAATACATTATTAGAATAACAGATAAAAATCATAAGATTATCTTGATAAATGTAGAAAAGACATGTTAAACTATCCTTCCATGTTAAAAACTCAACAAACTGGGTATAAAATAAATGTACCTCACCATAATGAAGTTCAAATAAGATAAGACTATGACTAACATTATACTCTATCTTCAAAAGCTGAAGCTTTCCTCCTCAGATCAGAAACAAGGTAAGAATGCCCAGTCTCACCATTTATATTCAATATAGTAAATGTCAGAGCCAGAAGAATTAGGCAAGAAAAAGAAATAAAAGGCATCCACATTGGAAGGGAATAAGTGAAACTGTATTTATAGGTGACAGGATCTCACATATAGAAAACTCTACCAAAAACAAAGATTCTACCAAAAACTGCTATAACCCATACATGAATTCAATAAATTATAAATATACAAAATAAGTAGCACTTCCAAAAACAAACAGCAAACTATTCAAAAAAGAAATCAAGAAAACAATTCTATTTACAATAGCATTAAAAACCAAATTGTTTAGGAATAAATTTAACCAAGGAGACAAAAGAATAGTACTCTGAAAACTTACAAAACACTGAGAAAGAA
The DNA here is from genome assembly GCF_047511675.1 of Marmota flaviventris. Taxonomy (NCBI): domain Eukaryota; kingdom Metazoa; phylum Chordata; class Mammalia; order Rodentia; family Sciuridae; genus Marmota; species Marmota flaviventris. The sequence goes on from NC_092504.1 coordinate 9,477,228, forward strand.
ATAAAGAAAACAGTGTGCAGTGGTATTCACCTATAATTCAAACAACTCAGGAGGCTGAGGCAAGAAGATTGCCAGTTCCAGGCCAGTTTCAAGCAACTTAACAAGAATCTATTTCAAAATTTAAAAAATAAAATTGAGAGGTCTGGGGATGTAGCTCAGTGGTAAAGTGCCCCTGGGTTCAATCCTCAGTACCAAAAAAAAAAAAAAGAAGACACACAAATGAAAAGATATCATGTGTTTTCATGAGTTCATGGATTGGAAGAATCCATATTGTTAAATCTATAATCCAAAGTGATTAACAGATTCATTGCAATTCCTATCAAAATTCTATTTTTTTGTAGTTGTAGATGGACAGTATGTCTTTATTTTGCTTATTTTTATGTGGTGCTAAGGATCAAACCCAGTGCCTCACACATGCTAGGAAAGCACTCTGCCACTGAGCTATAGTCCCAGCCCTCCTATCAAAATTCTAATGAAATTTTTCACAGATTAGAAAAAAATGATTCAAAGGGTCAAAGTAATCTTAAATAAAAAGAACAAAATATAGTCACCACACTGATTTCAAAACATACTACAAAGCTACAGTAATCAAACATGACACAAATTAAGTATCCCTGACTGAAATGTTTGAGACCAGAAGTATTTCAGATTTCTGATTTTTTTATTTATCTGAATATACATAGCAAAATATCTGGGGGCTACTATAAAAGTCTACACACAAAAATCACTTAGGTTTCATATAGACCTTATACATATATCCTTAAAGTAACTTTATACAATAGTTTTAATAATTATCTGCATGAAACAAAGTTTCATGGTGTGTAATTTTCCACTTGTGTCATGTGAATACTCAACAAGTTTCCGATTTTAGAGAATTTGATAAGGGATGTTCAATTTCTACTGGCATAAAAATAAACACACATACCCACAGAACAGAAAAAGAGAGCCCAAAAATTAATCTATGCACTTTGGTCAACTGATCTTCAGCAGAATCTGTTAACAGTAAACCCCCTTTTGGGTTGAAAAATCTAGGCTGAGAATTAAGCAAAAGCTAGAAAAAAGAAGAGTACTATTTTTATTTTCTCATCTCAAGAGATCCTCTTACTAAGATAGAAAACTAATTTTTCTAATCATTCATACAACAAATATTTATTGAGCGCTTTCTAGTTAGGGACTAGAGCAACAGCACTGAACAGGATCCATGAAGCCTGAATCACAGAACACCTGCATAATCAAAAAAGTCACTGAAAAGATAATGTCTTCAGAGGCGTCTAATGGTTTAAAAAGCAAAAAATAGCTAAGAATTATTTAAAACAAGTGAAAAACTACTAGTTTCAGGAGCCATCCGTGGGCTGTGTGTGAACTATGTTGTGCTACATAGTAGCCTAAGAAGGGGATAAGTCTGGCACTGGGAACCTCCTGGGGCACCCCCACAGGGACTGATGGCCTGATGCAGGTGAACTTCCCCCTCAAGTTGTGCCAGAGATCCCACACAGCACCTGAGATGGGTGTGACCTGCCAACACATCAATCAACCTGCTGACTACAAGACCTGAAGCAAGACTCTGCTCTTGAAACCTTATCCCTGCCTTTAATGTCCCTCTTCCACATAAATAAAGCACTCAGGGGCTCCATTTTGCTTTTATCAGTGTGGAAGCTCCTCCCACCCCCACTTTCTAAAAATGTTTTCTGTGTTCTGTTTTTTTTGCAGTTCTATTTTCCTCAGCTTTATTTTGCAGTCAGCCCATTCCACCTAGGGGAACCCCATTTCCATCGCTGTGCAGGATGCGGGTGAGAACCTAGGATTCTTTTTCAGTCTCTTTCCATTTTTTATTCATTATCTCAGAACTTTTATAAAAAATTCAGGAAATGGGAACGTTACTATAGAATTTTCTACCTTCTCACTTAATCAGAACCAAGGCAATAAACTGCAGAATACGGAATGGAGATGACTCATTCAAAACTACATTTACAAATGGAGCAAATTCAAAAACTTATTAAACCCATCAGGTGTTCTTTCTCCCTTCCTCCCTCCCTCCACCTTTTTCTCTCTCATAATTTCCATACACATAAAACAAGCTGTACATCGCCTATCCTTAACAAAACCAAGAGTGTCGTCCCACTGTATTAGTCAGATTTTACATTGCTGTGACCAGAATTATTGACAAGAACAACTTAAAGGAGGAAGAGTTACTTTGGGATCATGATTTTAGAGGTCTCATCCATAGTTGTGATTTTATATTCCATTGCTCTAGACCCAAGATGAGGCAGCACAGAATGGGGGAATGTGCTCAAGGCAAACACACATTCTCAGTGCTCATTACCAGTGATCCACCTCCTCCACCCATAACCCACCTGTCTAGTTACCACCCACTCATTCAAACTAGGATGGACTGATTAGGTCACAGCTGTCACAGTCCAATCACTTTACCTCTAAACATCCCTACATTACACAGGAGGTTTTCAGGTGACACCTCACATCCAAACCATGACACAGTCTATACAGCTGCTCCCCCATTTATCAACCACCTATTACGGCAGCATTATGTATACATGTTGCCTCTATTCACTATCTGCAATTCATTTCTTTCCCTTCACTCTTGACCCTATTCTAACCATCGTTCCCCCACCAGCACCATTCAAATGAACCTGCTTGCAAGTTACCTCTACAATGATGAATCTAATAACCATTTTCAGTCCTTATCTGTGGACACTCCCTTCTCCTTAATACACCTTTACATTTGGCTTCCAGAACAGTTCATTCTTATGATTTCCCTTCTATTTCCACCGACCATTGCTAATGTTTCTTTTTTTCCTCAAACTCTAAAACATGGGTATTACCCACTTGCTTAATCTTTGGAAAAGTCATTTGATAAAATTTATCTAGCCTCATGGCCTTAAATGTGGCCCCCCATGTCACTGAATACAACTTTTACCTCCAGACCACATGGGGCTTTGAATGCCAGATATCTATATCCAATGTGTCTACTGAACATCTCCACACAGATTCCAAATAAGCATCTCTAACCAAACTTTTGAACCTCATTCAAAATTTAAGCCTCCCACAGTTTTTGTCATCTCAGTTAAAACAACCTCAGCATTCCAGATGCTTGCATTGAAAATCCTCATACTATATTGCCTCTTCTCTCCTTTACTGAACAACTGATCCATGAGAAAATCCATCAGTTGTACCTTTAAAAAATAAACAAAAGCCAGCCACTTCTCCCTACTTCTCTTAAGATCACCCTGGCCTATGCCACTATTATTTCTCGCCTAGCTTATGTCAAAAGCCTCCGATCTGATTCTCATGCTTTTACTCCTAAACACTACAGTATATTCTCAAAACAAAAACTATCTAAACCTTTTCAAATATTAATCAAATCATTTCACCTTGCTCAAAACCCTCAGTAACTTTCCATCTCAAAGTAAAAGCCAAAGCTCTTAAGCAGCCCACAAAGTCTTTATTGATCCTTCACTCTATATAGCTTAACCTCATTTATGCTATTCCTTTAAGTTCTTATTCCCTATATATAACTACACACAGGTACACATAATTACACACACACACATATATATATATGCATACACACGCACAAACATGCGTGTATTTCTTTGGAATTCCTGGGAGAAAAAACAACAAAATATTGCACAAAAGTCTTTACAACTATCATTTCCCCTCTTCTTATACAACTCATCTCCCATTTACCTATGTAGCACTCTTCCACTTGTGTGCTCTCTCTCCTTTATACCTTTGCTCAAATGTCACCTTCTCAGGCTTTCCTGACTACCATATTTAATGTCTTAATACAAGCTAAGAACAGTGGCATGTGCTTGTAATCCCACTGACTCAGGAGGCTAAGGCAGGAGGATCACAATCTCGAAGCCAGCCTGGGCAATTTAGTAAGACTGTGTCTCAAAATAAAATGAAAAAGAGTGGGGATGTAGTTAAGTGGTTAGATTGACCTTGGGTTCAAACCTAGTATTGCAGAAAAAAAGTAAATAAATAAAATCTTAATAGCATCCTCCATACTTTCTTTCTTCTCCCTTTCCTGCTTTATCTATCTCTTATTATCAAACCCCTTTTCTTTCTTTCTTTCATCCCTATCTTCACTGGAACATACAGCAAGATGAGGGCAGGAATATTTATCTGTTCATTTCTATAGTGAATACCCAGATTGATATGTGCTCAAATATTTATTAAACAAATGAATGGAAAGAAAATAATAAGAAATAAACAAATAACATACCTGCCAATTTGCTTTATTCACACTGCAAAACTAGACAACAACAAGGCTAGAGAGGTAGCTCAATGATACAGTGCATTTCTAGCATGTACAAAGCCCTGGTTCAACCTCCAACACCATAAAAAAAAAAAAAAACTTAAGTATTCATTTGAAAATTTAGAAAAGGATGACACATAAAATGGACACTTAAAATTTAAATTCGAATTCAAGAACAATTTTAAGTTAAAAAATGCTATTTTTACTACTTCCAAAAACACCCTAAAGTTGGCCATATTTCTAAGGTATGCCCGGCAAATAGTAAGAATTCAATAACTCTTAGGTAGATTTCTTACTATTACTATTATTAAATGCACTTATCCATGTACATAGAAATTTGAATTTTTAATGATCTAATAATTGAATTATAAAAGAAGTCAAAGAAATCTTCGCAAAGACAACAGGTTTAGCCTACATATGAAGTTAAACTAAAACTCTCCTAAATCTGTATAGCAACTATTATGTCCCATTCAGTAATCTTACAACTAAACAGTTTGGGTCATCAAATTTTAGGAGTGAGAAATAATTAGGAATATCTAGTACAATTCCCTCATTTTATATATAAGGAAGACCTTAGTGGTTAAGTGAATTGTCCAAGTTCTTATAGCTAAATAAAAAGACAATACCAACAGAAAAGCTGAATTTTTCTGATACACAGTCTAAGTATTCTTTTAAATTACATTGTATCTGTTCTAAATTACCAAAACTACAGTTGAAGGAAACTACTAAAGGGGTCAGTCGAAAAGGTCGGCGCGCACGCAGTGTGCCTTTTCTCCCCGCCCCTCATCGAGTTCAGAGAAACGCGCAGGGCTGGAGTGACCTGAACGTTCATCAGTACCCAATGAGACGCCCAGAGAAGCGTGAGAATTTTGGTGCAGTGACAGAAAGATGAATACCACAATTTTCTTACCCATGAGGCCCTCTTCATTTTCCTTTCAGATCCTGGATGTATTCTCCAATCAAAGTAAACATCTGTGAAGGGTCAGTGACTAGACCTGATATTCTAGAACTCCTCCAGCCTAGAACTCTGGTAACAAGCCTGGAAAGACAACTTCCTGTTTTAGGGTCTCCTCAAGTTGTTGGCCCTGGCCTTGAACTTGAGATCCTCCTGCTTCAGTCTCCTGAATTGCTGGGATTACAGGATCACTAGGCAATGCTGAGCTGACGTGGATCTGGGGCAAACAGTCTGGGCCTCTCAGAACACACACCAAGCCCGGATCGGCTGAATTCAAGCTCCCGTTCACCTGCGTATCGCAGACAAACTGCTGTGACTCAGCGCTAAACGATCCCGCTGAAACAACTGGTCAGCCCTTCTGAACCTGTGGAGGTTAATACCAACCGAGCCTTCATAGGCAGTGGCCACAGGATGGAGACAGGGCTTGGGAGAGCCAGTCAGGACCCACCCCTTGCATTGGTCACCCGACAAAGGGAATGAACTGTCGCCATTTGCATGGGATACCACCATGGCAGAGAACTGACGTCACCAGAATGTGGCGGAGGAGATAACTTCATTGAAACCGGCTGCGACAGCATCAAATAAATTTATAGCAGTAAACAGTAACTCAGCAGTCAAACAGAATAAGAAGTAACATGAGCAGCATGAAAAAGCAAGGAAGAAAAGGAGTACAAACAATGCAGGACAGCCTAAATATTCAGGAGGACCTAGAGGCAGCAGAAAAATGGTCAAATAAAGAACTCAAGGAACACCTTAGACAGATGGAATGGAATCTTAAAGAGGATATGAGACAGCAAATTCAAACAATGAAAGAACACATTCAAAATGAATTACATAAACAGATAAAAGAAGCAAATAAGCATCTTTATCAGGAGATAGAGATTATAAAAAAAATCAAACAATAATTCTAGAAATGAAGGAAACTATAAACCAAATTAAAAACTCAAATGAGAGTATCACTAACAGAGTGGAGCAAGTACACGCCAGAACGTCAGATAATGAAGACAAAATATATCATCTTGAAAAGAGTCTAGCCAACTCAGAAAGGCTGGTAAAAAATCACGAGAAAAACATCCAAGAGATATGGGATAACATAAAAAAAAACCAAACTTAAGAGTCATCGGGATAGAGGAAGGTATAGAGGTCCAAAACAAGGGAATGAGCAACCTGCTGAATGAAATAATTATAGAAAACTTTCCACAAATAAAAAAGGAAACGGATATACAAATTGTAGATGCATACAGGACACCGAGCATACAAAATCACAGTAGACCAATGCCAAGACACATTGTTATGAAGATATCCAATATACAGAACAAAGAGAAAATATTAAAAGCTATAAGAGAAAGGAGGCAGATTACATTCAGGGGTAAACCAATAAGGTTAACAACGGATTTCTCATCACAGACGCTGAAAGCGAGAAGATCCTGGAACAATGTACTTCAAACACTGAAAGACAATGGATGCCAAACAAGAATTTTTATCCAGCAAAATTAAGCTTCAGGTACGACAACAAAATAAAAATCTTTCATGATAAACAAAAGTTAAAAGAATTTGCAGCCAGAAAACCAGCATTGCAAAGCATCTTGAGCAAAACACTACACGAGGAAGAAATGAAAAACAATAACCAAAACCAACAGTGGGAAGTACCTCAGTAAAGACAGAGGGCGGGGGGAAGCTAATCATGGAGAAACAAACCAAATTAAATAATAATAATAATAATAATCAAACATGGCTGGCAGTACAAACCATATATCAATAGTAACTCTAAACGTTAATGGCTTAAACTCTCCAATAAAGCGACATAGGCTGGAAACATGGATTAAAAAAACAAATCCAACAATATGCTGCCTCCAGGAGACACATCTGATTGGAAAAGACATACACAGGCTGAAGGTGAAAGGTTGGGAAAAAATATACCACGCACACGGTCCTCGTAAGCAAGCAGGGGTGGCCATCCTCATATCGAATAAAATCGACTTCAAGACTAAGTTAATCAAAAGGGATAAAGAAGGACATTATATACTGTTAAAAGGAACCATTCACCAACAAGACATAACAATTATCAATATTTATGCACCAAATAAGGGTTCTGCAACGTTCATAAAACAAACTCTCCTCAAGTTCAAGAATCAAATAGACCACAACACAATAATTATGGGTGACTTCAACACACCTCTCTCACCATTGGACAGATCCTCCAAACAAAAGTTGAATAAAGAAACTATAGAACTCAATATCACAATCAATAACCTAGACTTAACTGACATATATAGAATATATCAACCATCATCAAGTGGATATACTTTTTTCTCAGTAGCACATGGATCCCTCTCAAAAACAGACCATATATTATGCCATAGGGCAACCCTCAGTAAATATAAAGGGGTGGAGATAATACCATGCATTTTATCTGATCATAATGGAATGAAACTGGAAATCAATGATAAAAGAAGGAAGGAAAAATCCTACATCACATGGAAAATGAACAATATGTTACTGAATGATCAATGGGTGGCAGAAGACATAAAGGAGGAAATCAAAAAATTCTTAGAGATAAATGAAAATACAGACACAACATATCGGAATCTATGAGACACAATGAAAGCAGTTTTAAGAGGGAAATTCATCGCCTGGAGGTCATTCCTCAAAAAACGAAAAAACCAACAAATAAATGAGCTCACACTTCATCTCAAAGCCCTAGAAAAGGAAGAGCAAAACAACAGCAAATGTAGCAAAAGGCAGGAAATAATTAAAATCAGAGCGGAACCCAACGAAAATGAAACAAAAGAAACTACTGAAAAAATTGACAAAACTAAAAGTTGGTTCTTCGAAAAAATAAATAAGATCGACAGACCCTTAGCCATGCTAACGAAGAGAAGAAGAGAGAGAACTCAAATTACTAACATACGGGATGAAAAAGGCAATATCACAACAGATGCTACAGAAATACAGAAGACAATTAGAAATTATTTTGAAACCCTATATTCCAATAAAATAGAAGATAGTGAAGACATCGATAAATTTCTTAAGTCATATGATTTGCCCAGACTGAGTCAGGAGGATACACACAATTTGAACAGACTAATATCAATGGATGAAATAGAAGAAGCAATAGAAAGACTACCAACCAAGAAAAGCCCAGGACCGGATGGGTATACAGCGGAGTTTTACAAAACCTTTAAAGAAGAATTAAAACCAATCTTTTCAAGTTATTTCATGAAATAGAAAAAGAGGGAGCTCTTCCAAATTCATTCTATGAGGACAACATCACCCTGATTCCAAAACCAGACAAAGACACCTCAAAGAAAGAAAACTACAGACCAATATCTCTAATGAACCTAGATGCAAAAATCCTCAATAAAATTCTGGCGAATCGGATACAAAAACACATCTAAAAAATTGTGCACCATGATCAAGTAGGATTCATCCCTGGGATGCAAGGATGGTTCAATATACGGAAATCAATAAATGTTATTCACCACATCAATAGACTTAAAGATAAGAACCATATGATCATCTCGATAGACGCAGAAAAAGCATTCAACAAAATACAGCATCCCTTTATGTTCAAAACATTAGAAAAACTAGGGATAACAGGAACTTACCTCAACATTGTAAAAGCTATCTATGCTAAGCCTCAGGCTAGCATCATTCTGAATGGAGAAAAATTGAAGGCATTCCCTCTAAAATCTGGAACAAGACAGGGATGCCCTCTATCACCACTTCTATTCAATATAGTTCTCGAAACACTGGCCAGAGCAATTAGACAGACGAATGAAATTAAAGGCATAAAAATAGGAAAAGAAGAACTTAAATTATCACTATTTGCAGTGACATGATTCTATACCTAGAAGACCAAAAGGGTCTACAAAGAAACTACTAGAAATAATAAATGAATTCAGCAAAGTGGCAGGATATAAAATCAACACGCATAAATCAAAGGCATTTCTGTATATCAGCGACAAAATTCTGAAATGGAAATGAGGAAAAACGCCCCATTCACAATATCCTCAAAAAAATTAAAATACTTGGGAATCAACCTAACAAAAGAGGTGAAAGATTTATACAATGAAAACTACAGAACCCTAAAGAGAGAAATAGAAGAAGATCTTAGAAGATGGAAAAATATACCCTGTTCATGGATAGGCAGAACTAACATCATCAAAATGGCGATATTACCAAAAGTTCTCTATAGGTTTAATGCAATGCCAATCAAAATCCCAATGGCATTTCTTGTAGAAATAGATAAAGCAATCATGAAATTCATATGGAAAAATAAAAGACCCAGAATAGCAAAAGCAACTCTAAGCAGGAAGTGTGAATCAGGCGGCATAGCGATACGAGATTTCAAACTATACTACAGAGCAATAGTAACAAAAACAGCATGGTACTGGTACCAAAACAGGCGGGTGGACCAATGGTACAGAATAGAGGACACAGAGACTAATCCACAAAGTTACAACTATCTTATATTTGATAAAGGGGCTAAAAGCATGCAATGGAGGAAGGACAGCATCTTCAACAAATGGTGCTGGGAAAACTGGAAATCCATATGCAGCAAAATGAAACTGAATCCCCTTCTCTCGCCATGCACCAAAGTCAACTCAAAATGGATCAAGGAGCTTGATATCAAATCAGAGACTCTGTGTCTGATAGAAGAAAAAGTTGGCTCCGATCTACATATTGTGGGGTCGGGCTCCAATTTCCTTCATAGGACACCCATAGCACAAGAGTTAATAACAAGAATCAACAAATGGGACTTACTCAAACTAAAAAGTTTTTTCTCAGCAAAAGAAACAATAAGAGAGGTAAATAGGGAGCCTACATCCTGGGAACAAATTTTTACTCCTCACACTTCAGATAGAGCCCTAATATCCAGAGTATACAAAGAACTCAAAAAAATTAAACGATAAGATAACAAATAACCCAATCAACAAATGGGCCAAGGACCTGAACAGACACTTCTCAGAGGAGGACATACAATCAATCAACAAGTACATGAAAAAATGCTCACCATCTCTAGCAGTCAGAGAAATGCAAATCAAAACCACCCTAAGATACCATCTCACTCCAGTAAGATTGGCAGCCATTATGAAGTCAAACAACAACAAGTGCTGGCGAAGATGTGGGGAAAAGGGTACACTTGTACATTGCTGGTGGAACTGCAAATTGGTGTGGCCAATTTGGAAAGCAGTTTGGAGATTCCTGGGAAAGCTGGGAATGGAACCACCATTTGACCCAGCTATTGCCCTTCTTGGACTATTCCCTGAAGACCTTAAAAGAGCGTACTATAGGGATAGTGCTACATTGATGTTCATAGCAGCACAATTCACAACAGCAAGACTGTGGAACCAACCTAGATGCCCTTCAATAGACGAATGGATAAAAAAAAATGTGGCATTTATACACAATGGAGTATTACTCTGCACTAAAAAATGACAAAATCATGGAATTTGCAGGGAAATGGATGACACTAGAGCAGATTATGCTAAGTGAAGCTAGCCAATCCCTAAATACAAATGCCAAATGTCATCTTTGATATAAGGAGAGCAACTAAGAACAGAATAGGGAGGAAGAGCATGAGAAGATCACCATTAAACAGGGTCGAGAGGGGGGAGGGAAAGAGAGAGAGAAGGGAAATTGCATGGTAAAGGAAGGAGACCCTCATTGTTATACAAAATTACATATAAGAGGAAGTGAGGGGAAAGGGGAAAAAAAACGAGAGAGAGAAATGAATTACAGTAGATGGGGTAGAGAGAGAAGATGGGAGGGGAGGGGAGGGGGGATAGTAGAGGATAGGAAGGGCAGCAGAATACAACAGACACTAGTATGGCAGTATGTAAAAAAGTGGATGTGGTACCGATGTGAATCTGCAATATGTATACGGGGTAAAAATGGGAGTTCATAACCCACTTGAATCAAATGTATGAAATATGATATGTCAAGAGCTTTGTAATGTTTTGAATAACTAATAATAAAAAATAATAAAATAAAATAAAAATTTTTTTAAAAAGAAACTACTAAAGGGACTTAAATTATGTTAAAGAAAATGTCAAACCCCTTTTCACAAGGAAATCTGGTATTGTAACTCTGCTTTTAGTATAACCTTTATATATAATAATTAATTTCTTCTACAATTTAAAATCAGTCAGAAACAAAGTCAATTATGATTCCTTAACATTTAATAGACCTTCTCTATTGTGAAGAAGACAGAATAAATTACATACATATAGTTATAGGACTCCCCCAAAACCAAAGAAAACAAAAACTGTAATACTTCTTAGGCTAAATAAATTACAATACTATCAAAATTGCTTGAGGTAAGCTATCCAAAGTAACTGCAAAATAATGAAATAAGATCATTGCAGCTGGGTGTAGTGGCACATGCCTGTAATCACAATGGCTTGGGAGGCTGAGGCAGGAGTTCAAAGCCAGCCTCAGCAAAAGCAAAGCACTAAGCAACTCAGTGAACACTGTCTCTAAATAAAATACAAAACAGGCTGGAGATGTGGCTCAGTGGTCAAGTGTCCTTGAGTCCAATCCCTAGTACCAAATAAAAAACAAACAAACTATCGGGTAAACAACTATCAGGTAAAACTATCAGTTTTTGATTAATGTTGTGAACAGCTCTCATTTGACATTTTCTTCCCGAGCAGTTGTCACTCACATTACCAGTATGAAGGCAAGCTTATTCTTACAATTTGGAGGTACTATTCAACCAATAAAACTTAAAATACTATCAAAATGTCATGAAAATAAAATAGGAGTGTGAATAATCGTGTAGGAGAACACCTTTGTGTGAATATTAAAAAACTTTCTCTCTTGGTATGTAGAAAGCTTTCTGTATCTTCCAGTAAGTAAATAACCACAGCTGTTTGAAAAATTTACATGTCAAGAGAAAAAACAGTAACGAAGCAGCAACAGTAACATTAGTTTCATCTGAAATACACACTTGGGCTGGTTCTTCAGGATTACTACTATCTGAACCAAAAAAGAAGCAAAGGATTAAAAGAAATAGGGGAAGGGGCAAAATGTGTGAATTTCAACCATATAAACAGAATAAATGTTTCAAATCCTCAAAAGAACTGTTTACGCTTTATAAATTACAGCTCTCTTAAATTTTAACAACGACTTTTTCACCTTGGTATAATACTGTAGGTGATAAATTTTATAGGAGCTGGTATGATTCCTTCAAGATAAGAATCAAATTAAACATTACCTATTCAAATGTACATTTCTGCTCTCTAGAGGAAATAAGAACTTTTCTAGACTCAAAAGAGTCACAGTATAGGCAAACATTTTTACATAAATTCCAATGAAATTTTCAAATTTGACACTAACCATTTTTTATATTCTTCTATTACTAAGAAAAAAAGGAAGTTTTTAAAAGTCTTGTGTTGATTTTATTAAGAACATCATCAGTAAAATCTTCAACTTAAAATTTACTTGTTTTACTAGAATATTCCCACTGAGTCCAGGGAACACAACTTAGAGAGTACATTAAAATGTAACCTTTAAACCTCCCAATGTAAAACATCACTTCCTGGGCAAAGATAGTTCTCCAAGAACAATCAATCACTGTTAAGAAGAATATACATTCCACATTGTTAATTAGTGTTGATGCACTCTTCTCTATGCCCTCATCTGTCAGGAAGATTGTTTAAAAATCTGAGTTATTAGTCTTTATTTGGGAAAGGATCTGGTTAATATCTTTAAGAGTAGAAATCATTCATCCATCCACTCTATACCGGAGCATGATAATTCCTACACCCAATACAAGTTACTGATAACCACCACCCCTTCACTAACTACACAGCTATAAATCAGAAAGAGGGCAGCTCCTATGCAACCCCTGTTAATTCTGTTTACAATCTATCCAACTGAGAATGTTAGCTAGCCCAGGAAGAAACTGGCTGATGGATCAGATAGTAGAAAGGCGTAACAGATTAAAGATAGAAAAATAACAAAATGACAAATTAAAACGCCAAGTGGTTATAAAACATGGACTGAATTTAAAATTAATGTTTGAAAATTAACATTCCTAAATTTTCATTTCATTTTATACCCTTGCCTGAAACACTGGAGAAAAATTTAAACTGTACTTCAGTGCAGATCATGGTTTTCTTTTAATTAAACATAAAATTAAAACTACGTAAAGTAAAAATGGTAGAGGTTTCTATTATGTAAGTCACAAGTTAGGAAAAAGAAGCAAATTTCCTAATTTTTTTGTATTTATTTATCCTAAAATCAGAATGTAAAATTTCTGACATTTTATTTCAAACACTAGCCAACATAATACAACTAGGATGTATTTCCTAAGAAATCCCACTGACATTATTCATCAGGGTGGAATTCAGTGGAACAGTTAGGTCTGAAGACCATCTAATAGATTCCCTATATCTAAATATGTATTTTCCTCGTTAGGAAAACATTTTCTCCGAATAACACACCCTGGGCCATAAACACTTCTAATTTCAACAGAGTCTTCATGAAAAGGCTTTTATCCATTCATTCGGTATTCACTCATTCAGGCACTGTTCTCAGTGATGAAGTCCTTAGCTTTCATAAAGCTTAAATCTGTTAGTGGAGAAAGGCAGACAAGAAATAATGACAGATGGCAATAAGACTATATGGAAAATTGAAACATAATGACCTGAAATAAAGGATTTTGTGGGGCTCCTGTACTGAATGGTCAAAGAAGGCAACTTTAAAAAGATGACATTTAAAATGAAATGAAATGACCTATGGAGCTAGCAAAAATCAAGGGAAAAGCATTTCAAGCAGAAGAAATTCTAGTACAGATTAACTTGGAATGTTTTAGAAACAGGAAAAAAAATAGAATAATGAGTCTTCAGCATACAGTGGGCAAGAAAACATGTAGAAAATGAGGTCTGGGAGACAGGGAAGGACCAGATCATGTATACCCAGCAAAACTGGATAAAGAATCTGGATTTGGGGCTGGGGATGAGGCTCAAGTGGTAGCGCGCTTGCCTGGCATGCGTGCGGCCCGGGTTCGATCCTCAGCACCACATACAAAGATGTTGTGTCCGCCGAAAACTAAAAAATAAATATTAAAATTCTCTCTCTCTCTCTCTCTCTCTCTCTAAAAAAAAAGAATCTGGATTTCACTGGAAGTATGATAAGAAAATACTAAGGGTTTTGAGCAAAAGAATCATATAATTTGATTTGTCACTTGACAACTGAGTCACAGAAGAACAAAGTTAAGAGCAGGAAGACTAGTTAGGGGAATACTGTAATAGTTTACATGAGCAGTGACAGTGGTATGTTAAGCCATGGCCAAGTTCATCCATGAAGAGCCCTTAAGGGGACATAAATTAAATACCTAGAGGCTCTGCAGTTGAAGTGAGAGTGAGCCAAAACTGGAATAGCATGACTTTCACAGCCAGGAAATTAGGTAGATTCTGCTCCCTGCCTTGTGCCTCCTTGCACAAGTTTATATGGTTTATATGGTAATATAATGGTTTACAGGTGCTTATGCAACTGAAGTTGTGGCCTTTCAGACATCTCACTCTACATGGAGTGGCCAAGATCACTAAATGTCAGCTGAATTTCTGTGACAGGCACAGAATAAAGCAAATGAGCTACATTCTTTCTTGTTTTGAAATTTACCTACCAGGAATTTCTTTTTTAACTCATTATAAGTATAAGATATAAGGATGTATAAGATTTAAGGATGCTGATTCATAATGTAGTTGGTGGGGTGGGGGGAGGATTAGATGAACTCTAGATAGGGTAAAGGGGAGGGAAGAAAAGGGAGGGGGGGCATGGGGGCAGAAAAGACGGTGAAATGAGATAGACATCAAAGTACATGTATGAAGACATGAATGGTGTCACTCTACTTTGTGTACAACCAAAGATATGAAAAATTGTGCTCTATATGTATAATATGAACTATAATGCATTCTGCTGTCATATATAATAAACTAAAATTTAAAAATAAAAAAAACTTAAATGTTTCATTTTTAAAAAATTCATCTTTATATCAGACTACCCTCTATCCTCAATTCAAGTTTAGTATTTGATATAAAAAGCAAATAATCTTATAACTTACTAAATATAAGCTCATTACATGGAAAAAGTTCACACACACACATACACACACACATACACAAACACACACTCCTTCTACTAACTTTGGCTAAAAGCTGACTACTGCTGTTAATATTTTAACAGACTACATATATTTCTTTTCAATATTTGTTTTCTATTTAAGTTGCAAAAAACAGGATACAACAGTTAAAAAACACATTTAAGCAGATGACTATGTTTCAATGTTGAGAATAATCTAGTTTTAAATGTCTATCATATTTCTCTTGTTTTTCCTTTAGTTAATGTGTGAAGTCTTTGTGAATTTTACTGCTTTTTGGTTTTTTAAAAATATATTTTTAGTTGTAGAAGACACAATACCTTTATTTTATTTTATGCAGTGCTAAGGATTAAACCAGGCCACACGTGCCTGGCAAGTGCTCTACCACTGAGCCCAGCACTAGACCCAATTTACTGCTTTTTAATGTAATTATATTCCCAAAAAGAAAATGAATACATACTACTATATCATACTAATGTAACATCAATTTGAAAACAGAAATCATAAAATATTGAGGAAGCTCAGAGTTAAACCCCTAATATTCTTAACTGCAGAAAGATCTTTCATTACATGATCACATAAAATTGAGCTAGTGACAGATTATACAGTAAACAATATCCTGGAAAATGTTCATCTAGAATCTCTTCATTTTACATGTATAACAGTCTATGTGACTGCATACTCTATGATCTCATTCTGAAAGAGAATATTATAAAAACATGTAAGGAAGTAGTTAGAGCGAAGCCAAAAGGGGGGAAAAAAACTGACTTTTATACTATTAAATCTCAAGTAAAATACTGCATTAATTTTCTTTAAAAAAATCCAAATAACATATAAATGTTTATTCTTAAAACCTGGGCATGCCAACACCAGCCCAGTTCATAGCTCATTTAGTCTGATTTCCTGTCTTTGACAGGGATCAGTGGTGGATGCCTCACAAATAGCATAAACATGTAACAATGTACATAATTATGCCCCACTATACCATTATCTCAGATGGTGGTTAGATTATATTCTGAAAGAAACAAAAATGAATCCCCTCCTCCCTTTATAATTTCCCATAAATGATGGGAAACCCCCAATAAAGCATAACTTTCACCATAGTATAAGCCAATGTGTTGGTAACATGATAAACAGTTAAGAAATTATCTCCTAAAATGAAAAGCTGAATCCAGAAACCGAACCTAAGATCATCAAAACTGAAGATTTGTAAAGGAAGATTTCAATGAACTGAAAAGCAACTGATTCATTTAAAAATAATTATTTATAAAACAGATGAGAAAATTTGACATACTTTTTTTAATATCTTTTAGTTGTTGATGGATCTTTATTTTATTTTCTTATTTATATGTGGTACTAGGAATCAAACCCAGTGCTTCACATGGATGAGGCAAGCACTCTACGGCTGAGCTACAACTCCAGCCCCATTGACATAACCTTTAAAAACTCAAAAAGTACAATTTCTATCCAGATCATGCCATTTTGTGATATGTAATACTGTTTTCTAGTGAATACTATATATTTTTAACTCTTAAGAGAAATGGCATCCAAGCCTGTTTTGCAATGGTTTTAAATTAAGACTTAGATTTATTAAATGCTCATCTCAGTGTGTACAATCAGCAATGTATAAATCTTGATCTGGCTATACAGGAAACACTATTTTCTAAACAATTACAGAGAAAAAATTACTATATTTTCAAAGACCTTTGGAGAAGGTAATTCTCTGGGCAGTATATATGGGTATTGAGTTAACAATCCTTGTAGTTAGGAAACAGTTCCTGACTTACATCCTCTACTATACAATTTGAAATTTTTCCTCTCTTTCTGATTTCAAGTAAGTTGGAGAATATCAGGTCAAATCTAATATTTCATATCTGAAAGCCTTTATCAATGATTCATTTCCTGTGAACCAAATAGCAGTCCTGCACTAATTTTAGTTTTAAAATTTTATATGATATATCTCATAGCCTGAGAAACAGATATCAAAAAATGGCTATCCATAATTTTTACCAAGGACTGCTCCTCTCCTAATATAAAGCACTCTTTCTCAAAAAGAAAAACTACAAAACAAAAACCACTGAACAAACCACAAAAATTCTGAAAAGGAAGTTCATAAGTGATTGGAGCAAGAAACAATGCATATAAAATTCTATGCAGACACTGCTTCCTTCTCTAAAACAGAAGATTATTTAACGAAATATATCTCAAAACTTCAGGGACAGAGCCGAAGCTGCAATGCAATATCATAAACTCTACAGCTGTGTTGCTGTTCTTAATAGTCCATGCTGCTTCCTTAGACCACAGGAAGCCAAAACACACAGAGTCAGGACTGAACTTACCTTCACAGGAATTGGCCAAAACCAGCAGAGCAGTTATGAGAGAGCAAAGATCAAAATAGTTATTAAACAGTACATATTCATTACCACACTGTAATGCCTAAATGGGGGATTAATACGCATTTAAAAGATGTTTACTACAATATGATGTACACTACATGGTATACTGTGAATTTCAAAGAACAGATACTATTTATGAAAATAAAGTTATTGAAAAGACTGAACACACTCTTAAGAATTTTCTACTCTGTTTCCAGTTTGGAAACAGCTTCCAAAAAAGTCAAATGTCTTTGTAAGTTCTCAGTTCAGGTGGCTACAACAAAATACCACAGACTGACGGCCTAAACAACCAACATTATTTCTCACAGTTTCAGAGACTGAGAAATCTAAGACCATGGTGCAGTTGACTCAGGATCTGGTAAAGGCCCTCTTCCTAGTTTACAGACGGCCACCTTCCTGCTATAACCCCACATGGCAGAAAAAGACCACCTCTCTCCTCTCTGTTCCTATAAAGGTATTGATTTCATCTAAGAGGGCTCCATTCTCTTTATTAACAACCACCCAAGAGCCCCACCTCCAATTTCCATTATGTTAGGGATTTGAGTCTCAAGATATGAATTAGGAGGGGGACACAAATATTCAGTTTACAGCAGCAAACAAACTTTACTATAAATAAGTAGTAAGAACTTACTTTTATTGCCCACCAAAGCAACCAGCGGCTGAGTTTCTGATTCTTCACTCACTTTCTTCACCACAGTATACCAATCTTCTAAATTCTCAAAGCTTTGATAATTTGTAATATCATATACTAAGAGGATTCCCTGTCACAAAAGAGGTACAGAATATTTGTAATGTACTACTTAAAAAATATTAATTATGAATATTCTTCAATTATGCTTCAGATATATCAAGTAGAATATAAAAGATAAAAATGTAGAGTTTTTATACATAAACTGACTTTATTATAAATCCTAGCACATAAATAATACTAAATGTTCTTTCAATATAAATCCAGTAATTAAAATATAATGCAACCCAGGGTATAATTTTATCAAAAGTGATTTTCCTGTAAGATATGCTTGGCAAATTACAGTAAATAAAATCAGGGCTGGGATTGTGGCTCAGCAGTGGAGTGCTCGCCTCGCACATGCAGGACCCTGGGTTCAATCCTCAGTACCACATAAAAAAATAAATAAGTGAAATAAAGATAATGTGTCCAACTACAACTAAAAAATAAATATTTTAAAAAATAAAAATAAAATAAAATCATATCACACAAAAAGGAAAGGCTGCAGGTCTACAGTCCTGTCTCTCACGTTCTTGAGGTCAAACATTTAAGCTTTTTAATGAATAACCATCTGTTGCTATTTTTTTAAAGAATTTTTTAAAATGGAGATTCCATGACATCCCTTGATAGTCCATTTCAGTGTTTAACACAATTTTCTTTAAATGAAAAGTCGATTTCCTCTTTTGGTCCTCTGTGCATTTGGAGAACAACTTGAGAGTATCTTCCTTATAATAACCCTTCATATACTTGAAGACAGTTAAGTAACTCCTTTACCGTCTGCTTTCCAGAGTAAATAAACTGAGTTCCTTAAACTTGCCTCAAAGGGCCTATTTTCTGTCCCTTTAATCATAGTTGTTGATTCTTCCCAGGACATACTACATATAGTTTTTTGACATCCTCTTTAAAATGAGCAATGTAAAACTGGACATGATACTGTAATAAGAGTCTGAGTAAAGCCAAATATAACAGAGAGATTGCTTCCTGCCTCTTATATATCATATTTCTCTTAATTTATCCCATTATTTTGCAGGGGAAGAATGAAAAGTATATACATACACAAAAATAACTTCCACATTCTTGATTCTCATCCAGTTTGTGGTCAAATACTTAATACAAAGTTCTGCATAAGTCTGGACTCTAATGGCATCTATGTCTACTTCTTAGAGTGAAGTACTTTTTGCATTTACTATGCATCAGATGTATGTCTTTCATTAATTCTCACAATAATCACGTGAGGCTGGCATTATCATTCCCATTTTACTGATAAACAAAGGTTACACACCAATGTCATAAAGATAGGTAAGTGGGTCAAGCCAGAATTTGAGTCAAGGACTAAATGACTAAAAACATTTCTCTGACAACTATACACCACGCATTGTGCTCGGTGCTAGGGTTATAAGTTCCAAACTCTAAGGACCTCATAGTTTCGTAGCAAAAATCAGACACATAAGTAGACAAGGATATACAGTAGTCATGGCCAGTAATATGCTGGTAAATATCCAGCAACTGGCTTAGGCTCAGTGAGGCTGGGAGTGGGAGTACTATTGTACTATTTGCCAAAATTTAGGCAGAGATTGGTAAAATAGAGCCTGTGGGTTGAGTCTGGCACAGAGCCTATATGTGTAGATAAACTTTTATTAAAACATCATCATACTCATTTGTTTAAGCATTACTAATGGCTGCTTTTGTGGACAACTGCAGAGTTGATTAGTTGCAACAGAGATAGTACAGCCTACAAAAAGGCCTAAAATATTCCCTACCTAGCTTTTTACAGGAAAAGTCTGCAAATTCCTAGTCCAGATCAATGTGTCCAAAATTTTCCATTCAGTGATCCTTATAAATTTTTCAGGACTCATAAAAAGACAGAAGGATAAACTTATTAACTGATTTAGCCATCTAAACAACCCTAATGCTTCTCTGATCATTCTCAATACAATTTAAGGTAAAAATATTATATTGTTTTTGATATTATCATCATAATTAGTACCAGTTTTGATCTTCACCATTTTTGTGAAAATCAGAGAAGATTAAGAAAAGCAAAAATATTAAAATACAAAAGGAATTCTAGGACTTTCAGTTTCAGCTCCAACATATAAAAAATTGGTAAGTGATCACACCTGTCCTTAAACAAGGAAAAGTCTGGGCACAATGAAAATCAGTGACTTTATTCTTAGACTCATCAGAGAACTGAGATTGCAAGGCAAATCACCATTCTGAAATATACAGAGACAGGAGAATTCAGATAGTTATTGTCAAGATCAGCTTACCTGGAGTAGAAGCTACTAGAGGCAGTAAATGGTAATATCTAGATGTTAACTTTGTTAGCAGTTTTAACAAATTGCTAGCAATAGTGGTCAAGCTTCAGTGGAATATACTAGGGGCACATAGTCTTAGGGTTACCCCCACACCTCCATGCGTCTTACCTCCAGAAACTTGGGGAAGAGCCAAGAAAAATTCCCTCATGGCTCTGAACGGGGAGAGAGAGAAAGTAACCATTGTGAGATATTTCCAGAGTCTTATGTTCCCTAGGAGAAGGAAAGTTTCCAACTCCAGTCTCCTCTGGCCATTGTGTTTCACTAAGTGGGAGAAGCTCAAATACAGTTGTAAAGAGAAAAGCTCCATGACACAGGCCACTAAAAACTGAGAATGCAGAATTCTTTCCCTTCCCCATAATTAGCCACATTACTGACAGTGTTCCAGTGTAACAGCAGTCAACGACAGCTCAAGAGCTACAAGATAGACTTCAACTAAGGAGTTCACTAAGATATCAAAAAAGGATAGGGAGAGGAAAAAAAAAAAAACAAGAATACTAGAATTTCATGCCTTTGGCACCTATAGCTACAACACACATTCAATATGACACAACCCAGGCCAAAACAACATAAAACCTCACACTAAAGATCTGTTTACCCAATTTTTTATCACTCAGTTCATCCTATCCAGCTTTCAGTAGGAAATTATACGGCATTCCAAAAGGCATTTTCAAGAGAAAAAGCAAGCTTCAGAACTAGAGTCTGATATGACACAGATTTTGCAATTACTAGATTTAAAATAACAATGATTACAATAAAATGCTAAGAGTTCTAATGGGAAAGACAGACAACATGCAAGAACAGGTGGATAATGTAAACAGAAAAACTGAAACTCTTAAGGAAATACTAGATAGCTAAACTACTATAACAGAAATAAAAAATGCCACTGTTGAACATATTAGTAGATAGCCTGGGACATCAGTGAACTTACAAAATTAGGTTAATAGAAACTTCCAAATACAAAAAGAAGATGAATAAAACAGAGCAAAAACCTCAAAGAACAGTGGGACAATTCCAAGTCGTGCATCATATCCCTAACTGGAATAACAGAAGAGACACTAAAGCTTATGAAATATTTGAAGTAATAGCCAAGAAATGACCCTAATTCCACATATCAAACCTCAGAAGTAGGAAAAATACCAACAACTGTAAAAGGAGGCATACCACATGCACAAAAGACAAAAAAAAAAAAAAACCTTGAATGAAGCCAGAGAAGAAGGGGAAAATGTCTTCTTAATAACAAGGATAAGAATTTCAGAGAATTTCTCTTAAGAAACTTTGCAAATAAGAAGAGAGTAAAGTGATGATAGAAACAAAACAACCACCAGTCTAGAATTCTATATCCAGCAAATTATTGTTCAGAAGTTAATAAGAAATAAAAACTTCTCAGAAAAGCAAAACCAAGGAATTCATTGCCTGCTGACCTGCTCAGGAGAAATGTTTTAAAAATAGGTCTTAATTAAGGGGATTGAGAGGAAGGGAAGAGGGGAGAACATGGGGAAGCACTGGGGAATGAAATCTATTAAATTATGCTATGTCCACACATGAATATATCACAATTAACTCTGCTTTTATATCATTATAATGCACTAATAAATATAATTTAAATTATAATAGTAACAATAATAGAAGATTAGTAGAGTAAGCAGATCAGGGAGAGGGAGAAGGAAAGGAAACGTGGAGGTATTTGGGAATGAGACTGATCAAATTATTCTATGTGCATGTATGAATACAGCATAATGAATCCCACTAATATATATGATTATGTTACAACAATAAAAAATATTTTAATGCTCTTCAGGGAGAAGGAAAACGATCTAAGAAATTTGAGTTCTACATAACAAAGAATGACTGTCACAAAATACCTCAAATAACACAGCAAAAAGAACAAAGCTGGAGGCACCACACTATCTGATTTCAAGTTCTATTGCAGTTATAGTAAAACAGCAATGGTATTACCCCCCCCCAAAAAAAAAAAAACCTGACACAATGATAAATGTGACAAAATAACCCAGAAATGAACCACACATGTACAATTAGGTTTTTTTTTTTTACAAAAGTGCCAAGAGTACACAATGTTGGAAAAGGACAGTTTCTTCAATAAAAGGTGTTGAGAAAATTGGATAGATATGCAGAAAAATAAAACTGAATCCTTTATCTCACACTACATACAAAAATCAGCTTGAAATGAATTAAAAACATAAGCATAAAAACAGAAACTGTAAAAACCACTGGCAGAAAACAAAGGGGAAAAAAGCTTCTTGATATTTGCCTGGGCAGTATTTTGGATTTGACCCCAAAAGTACAGGCAGCAAAAGCAAAAACTGTCAAAAGGAATTACATTAAACTTTTAAAAAGCTTCTGCACAGCAAAGAAAACAACAGTGTGAAGAGAACTCATACAAATCAATAATAATTTTTTTAAAATGGGCAAAGGACCTGAAAAGATATTTCTCAAAGACAGACATGCAAAAAGTCAAAAGATACAAGAAAAATGTTTAACATTAATTGTCATAAAAAATGTAGATTAAAATTCACAAGGATGTATCATCTCAAATCTGTCTGAACCACTATTATCAAAAAGGTGGAGACTACAAATGTTGATGAGTATGTGGGCTACAGAGAAAACTTTTACACTGTTGGTGGTAATGTAAATTAGTAGTGTCATTACAAAAAACTGCATCAAGTTTTCACAAAACACTAAAAAGCAGAATTCCCATTTGATTCATCAATCTCACTTCTGGGTATTTATCATCCAAAAGACCTGAAATTAAGTTTATCAAAGAAATGTCTATACTACCATGTTCATGTCAGCCTTATTCACAATAGACAAGTTATGAAGTCAAACTAAGTGTCCAAAAACAAATGAACAGGAAAAAAAATATATGGTATATACATACAATGGAATAATACTCTGCCTTTAAAAAGAAGAAAATGCAGAAATTTATGATAACATGGATTGTACTGAAGAACGTAATTCTAAGTAAAATAAACCAGACATAAAAAGACAAATATCACATGTTCTCACTTAATATGTGAAGTCTAAAACAACCAAACTCATAGATTAGAAGCAGAGAATAAAATGATAATTACAGAGGCCTGGGGATGTGAGGAAAATGGGGAGATGATGGCCAAAGGGAATAAAATCTCCCAGTTAGAAAGGAGACATACTTTTTGTGTGAGATCTCAGCACAGCCCGGTGAGTATAATTAATAATAACAATAGTGTATTAACAAATGTTAATTAGCTTGAATTGGTCTCCACTACATCTATAAATCATTATAGCACTTCATATACCATAAACATATAAAATAATCAATTGTTGATTTATAAAAAAATAAATTTAAAAATAGAGTCATACAGAATGAGGAAGGGAGAAAGGAAGGGAAGAAAAGAGAGAAAAAAGAAGCAATAAATAAAGGCAAAATAAAATATTTTTTTCTTATTGTTAACTGATCTAAATATAATTAAAGTAATTATAACAACAATGTATTAAATGACTACAGCATATAGCATATGGATAAGTCAGATAAATAACAATGCTATCATGAGAGACAGGGAGGATGCATTGAAAATATTCTCTTTTGAAGCATCCTTACCTCAAGTGAAGCAATAGAGTGTTATTCAAGGTGGACTTATATTAGTAAAAAAATATAT
This sequence comes from Marmota flaviventris, assembly GCF_047511675.1. NCBI lineage: Eukaryota > Metazoa > Chordata > Mammalia > Rodentia > Sciuridae > Marmota > Marmota flaviventris. Next base: position 9,501,664 of record NC_092504.1, read on the forward strand.
ATACGAAAACTATAGGGCAATCACCAAAAAAAAATTAAAGAAGAATGTTGATACACTCAAATAAAATCAAAAAAGAGAAAAAAGGGTGTGGAAAAAAACAAAAATGCAAAGAGTAGAAAACAAACATGATAAATATTAATCCAACTAAATCAATCAAATGTGAATGGTCAAAAAATACCAGTTAAAAGACATTGTCAGAGTAAATTTAAAAAAACAAGACTTAACTATATATTTGCCTATAAGAAACTCATTTAAAATTTTTTAAAAAGGTTGTCTATAAAGCAATAGGAAAATAGAAATTAATGAAAAGAAAGTTGGAATACCATATCAAGGTCATACAATGCAGAGTTTAGAACAAGGAAAAATTAGTATAACTTTAAAGACTGACAATAATGTTAGAAAGGTCTGTTTTCCAAGAATATATAACAAGTATCAGTGTATATGCAACCTAACAACAGGACATGAAAATATATGAGGGTAAAACTGATAGAACTGCAAGGAATTCCAAATCCATGGATTCATTATTATAGCTGGGGACTCCTAAACCCTTTTCTCATTAATTGACACATCAAGTAAACGGATTTTCAATAAGGATATAGTTGACTTGAAGATCACGAATAATCAACTTCATCTAATTTACATTATAGAATACTCCATACACCATTAGAATATACTCTCTTCTCATATTCTCTTGGAACATTCACAAAGACAGACTATATTTTGGGCCTTAAAACATACCTTAACAAATTTATAACAGTAGAAATAATACAAAGCATATTCTGAAACTACAAAGAAATTAACCAGAAATCAATTTTTCAAAGACAGCTTATGAAACTCAAAATATTTACAGATTAAAATATATATATATTTATATATATGTATATATAAAACAGCAGAATGCATTATAATTCTTATTACATATATAGAGCACAATTTTTCATAAGAGATTAAACAATATATTTCTAAGTAATGTATGCATCAAGGAAATCTTAAGAGAATTTTTTTGAGTTTTTGAACTTAAGGAGTACAACTTATCAAAACTTATGAGATGCGCCTAAAGCAGTGCTTAGAGGAAAGTGTTCATTGAATGCATATGTTAGAAAAGAAGAAAGATCAACAATCTATTCTTCCACTGTAGGAAATCAGAAGAGCAGTTTTTAAAGCAAAATAATAATAAAAATAAATTATAGCAGACACCAATGAAAAGAGAAGAACAGTACAAAAAAAAATCAATAAAACCACAAGCTGGTTCTTCATAAAGATCATTTTTTTTAAAAAAAAAAGAGAAAAGACACAAATTACTACTTTCAGAAATGGATGAAAGATCACTATTAATTATCACCAATATTAAAAGGATAATAAAATGAACAATTTTATGACCACAAACTTAATGATATAGATGAAATGGACCAACTGTCTGAAAGACACTTAATATCAAACTGGTAACCCCCAAGACCTCTCTACCCACCAAGCTCAGCACACACACATGACAAAAGCTAGACCTCTAAGAACTCACCTCTTAAAGGTCTAGCTTTTGTGTGTGTGTGTGCTGAGAACCTAAAACAAAATCCTAAATAACACATTAAACTCATGTCCTCAAAATAGCTAATCAAACATTATTTGTGAAATATTTTTGTATTGTAGCATGTGTACACAATCCAAAGTATTCATGAAATGGGCAATAGAAAAAAATACAAGCATGTTTAAATATGAGTTTCTCACCACATCAATCAATCCAGAATTCTTCTGATTTCTTACAGAAACTATTAGAATCCACCCAACCACAAAAAAGTACAAGTCCCTTGAACATATCTTAACATCAACTGAAGTCTGAGGTCAACCTACTTGGGGCTTCTGGATCTAATCTTCCTGGCATGCTTGTATCATCTAAACCCATCGCCATGTCTCCTGCCCCATAGACCTCATTTCATTTATCTTTCTTCTGTATTCATCCCCATAATGCCCTGTGCTTCCTCTTCCCAGTTTGCCTCCAACTGTACCTTTTCATCAAATTTTTATATGACCTTGGAAATCAGATTTCAAGTTTAATATGTCCTTCTTTATCTTCAAATTCTTCAACAAAAATTTCCCTCCATTTTTTTTCTTAACTGCACTTTTCTGCTATCTTCCAAATTCCAGAGGATACTACTAACCCTTCTTTGTACACTTCATGACTCTTATATAAATAGTATATAAGGTTACTTTATATAGTACTTTGTTTTCATCTATTTCACTTATCATATCTAATAAGCATGATCAGTCAGCCAGTCAAATCAGTCAAATGAATACCATTTCCAAAGTAGGAACTGATAATTGTTTTGAAGTAACACATATTGGTATCAACACTTAATAGGCTTAACAGTGAAATATTACATAGGTTTAGTTCCACAATCCACAGGTGCCAAAAACTATTTAACCTCTGAACTGAAACATTTCCTTATTCCAAAATGCAAAGGTTTTTTCCCCTCCCTTACTTGCAAGAAAAATGATCTACTTTAGTTTTTAGTTAGAGAAATTAATTAAGTCACACAGATTATACAACAGTCATAACAATATAATACCTGGCTGTACAGATACAACCTCTAAGAAATACCAACCCAAGAGAGGTCTCTAAATACAATCAGTTATAAATTGGCAATATCCAAATAAAGTTCATGGTAAAAGACAGCAGAGGGTTTCAGGGAGTCCAGTTTTGAGGTATGCTTTCTCCCCAGTTGTTATACAGGCACCAAACTATTTTGTTACTAGTTAACAAGTTGACTCATCTGTGTGGGGCACTAGCACACAATAGCAGTTGTGTTCTACCTCACAAATAACTATACTTCATTGAGTTTATGCTCAGTGGGGCAGTGTTTGCAAACCACTTAGATTCCAAGACAGAAAGAGCTACAAAAATGAAACATCCAGTCCTTCTCTGAGGTTTGTTATTAGCCTCTGTTAGCCACAGGTTACAGGGCACTAAACACTATGTACTGTGTGTTTGCTCCTAACCACTAGGAAAAATAGCCTATAACATCTTTCTGAAGACTCCTAGAAATTTTTTAATTAATTTAAAATCTGGAAATTTTACTGGGACATATTTCAATTCTTAGAACTAGTTCTTGTTAAAATATCTTACTAATTCTTTTTGGGTGTCAATTCAATTTGGTTTCAACGAACACTATTCAATAGACTATGGCTAAAGTTTAATGTTACTGGGGGAAAAGTGAAGAGGGTAAAATAATCAGTTTTATTTAGGCCTAAGTTAACTTCCACCCTAAAATAAGCTTCTTCCTGGATATTAATAAATGCTTTTTAAAATAGACTTGCTAGTTTAATAGGCCAGACATGGATAAGATAATTCTTTCTAATCACAACACAAAGTTAGAGAACCTAAAACAAAATCCTAAATAACATATTAAACTCATGTCCTCAAAATAGCTAATCAAACATTATTTGTGAAATATTTTTGTATTGTAGCATGTATACACAATCCAAAGTATTCATGAAATGGGCAATAGAAAGAATCTACAACTCTAAAAGCAATACAGATCTACTTTGAAGAATAAAGTATATGATTATATAATATAAAGTCATTAAGTATATTAGAATGTTTACAAAAGTATTGTTTTATGGTTATAAATAATGAATCAGCTTTTCTGTCCTAGATGTATATTTATATCTATTTTAACAAAATAAACTACTAATAAATAGGCTTTGTATATTTTACATAGCATTTACTTTTAATTTCTGGAAAATAGAAAAAAGTAATTACATTATCATTAGTTTATGACAACTCATTTCATCATCTGGAATTCTCAGTTTCCTGGTCAATTTCATGAAAATGGTCATAATTTTCTCAAGAACACTATACTACATGATTGTTTAATAAAGCAGGGTATGGGCTGATAACAGTCACAAAAACTGCAAGGTGTGAACAACATAAGGCATCAGCAAAAGGAAAAGCATCAACATGGACCTTCAAGACAGAGGCCTATACAAGTTCTAAGAGAAAAATAACATTTACTTTCTCCCAAGAAATGAAGCACATGAAAAAAGAGAATAGAGACATTTTACTAAACCTAAGGACTCCCCAAAAAGATGGAAATTCTCAAAATTTCCACAAATTTTCCTATTAAAGCCTGCTGATTGTAATCAACTATTTAATACATAAAACAATATGTTAAGGGGATGGTTAGGCAATATTGTGAAAGTACTAAATACCTCTGATTATATACCTTAGAATGGTTAATTTTATGTTACACTATTTTCACATCGATTCTAATTTTTATATAATAGTAATATATTTTAAATGACTTTTAAAAATAAAATAAATAAATTTTAAATGATTTTAAGTAAAATAGAATTGATAAAACCCAATTCATGAACATTATATTTCCCTAATTTTTAAGAAAAAAGGACTATTTGAAGTTTATATTATTTACTCTTGAAATGCATAAAATACTCCTGTTCTTCACTAACTCTAGATATACTATAAAAATTATCCTATTTGACACCAAGAATAAAATATCATTATAAATTAGATCGGTCTTACTTTTATTTAAAAAAAAAAAATCCTTTATGTGGCCAGAAGCTAGATTTTATGGGGCAAAGAGGAAAAAGAGTACAATTTTCAAATTGCATTTTATCAAGCACAGGAGTAAATCAAGGACTGCAACTTTCTACATATCTCTGTCCAGCCAGTTTTCTTTAGCTTCATGTCCACTTTAGTTCTAATTTGTTTAAAATGGCAAAAAAGCCAGACACACAAGTCTTATATACAGGTTTTAAAAATAATAGTGCATAAAATAGCAGGTCATATAATCACAAATGTAAATGTTAAACATAAGTAGAAAGATTTTGCAGAAAATAAGGAACAATGTAGAAAAACAAAGAAGAAGGTTTTAAGAATCAAATTTTTGTCCTTGCAATTTAAGTTTTCTCGTTTTCTATTTTTTATTATAAACACATCATCTAATAATACCTATTTTATTATAAACAAATCATCTAAGAAATTTAATTTGACACTGCATTTTTCAACTGCTAACAATAACCTCTAGAAATATAGATGGCATGTAAGACGTTAAGAGTTTTCTAATTCCTACCAATTCCCTCACCCAAATCATTCCAAACATAATTTGGGGAGAATGAAACCAAAGGACTGGCACAAATGCAAAATGAGTCTCTCTCATATCAAGGAAAGATTAAGTTAGAAAGAGCATGTGTGTGTACATTTTTATAAGAAGAGTATTGTCAGTAGTAGAATAACCATAGAATTTATGTCATACCTGTGCTCCATAGATATATTTATCCAACATCTTTCCTCCTATTGTCTGCCCTCCTATATCCCAAAGTTGAAGAGTAACATTCAAGTTTCCTAGAATATAAAAAAAGTACATAAAAAGTTAAGTAATATGAAGCAACTGAGCGGAGTTTCACAGAACACCGAGTCACAATGTTAAACTCTGAACCTAATGTGCCTTTTATTCTGAAAAAAAATATTTGGAACTATGAAAATAGTGTTGTCAAAGAAGTCATAGTGGAGAATCTAGGTTTATGCCTTTATTCATTTCCATGGAACCACATTTATTCTTCTTCAAAACAAAATTAAGTACGCTTTAATTTATGAACTTAAGCCCTAAAAAAAAACACAAGAAATATTCTGAACCTTAAAAAAATGTAAATATTCTCAAAGAATAGAACAATAAAGCACATGTGCATGGAGTAAGAAACATACTTTAAAAATAAAAATTAAAGCTTGATATGTTAACCCACATGAATTTTGCTGTCGGTTCTAAAACTCACCAAAAAAAAGACTATAAAAATGCATCTTAATTTCAACTCAAAGAAATATTTTTATTTGAATGTCTGCTATATACTAATGATAAACAATCAAAAATTATGTTTTCAAATTTAACCTGTAAAATATGAACACATTTGATGACCCTGGTCAGAAATGATATAAGATACCCAGACCCAGTATATTTCTAAACAAGATACATTCATACATATTCAAAGTATGTCCACTGAAACAGATTATATGTGCTTCAAAGTCTTGATAATATACTGTGATTAATTCTCTTCCCCCATGCAAGCACTATAAAAGCATCCTAAAACACTAATTAAAAAGTAATCTTTAAAATTCATTTGTGCAGTTTGTAAAATATTTGGGTGAAGCAAAATGTGTGCAATAAGTTATTTCCTCTCATCAATGCAACTAATCATTGAGCTATAAAAGTGAATGACCATGTCCAATATGCATTTAGCTTAACCCTTCAAACTATTCTGGCTCATCGCACTATGTTGTTCTCTTCAAAGTCTCAACCAGCATCTTCTAAATGACTTGCAAATCAGGAAAATCCACATAAAAACTGAGAAAATGACCTCACTTCCAAAACAAAAAGAATTATAAAGACAAGAATTTTTAGGTCAATGTCAAACACTAAAAAAAAGAGAATGCTAATCATATCATTTAACTGAAAAGAAAGTAAGACATTGGATTAACCAGCAAAATTTTACCCTTACTTCTAAAGTTTGGTGGGTTTGAATTACAATCTTTCCATTGTTTGGATGTAGGCCTGCTCCATCTGCCACCGCACAGAGGATTTCCAGGAAGAACTTCCATTAGCATTAATGAGAGCTACTGAAGTTTATCACCCACCATCATTCTCAAAGAAACACTTTCAACGCTCACAGAGTAATGAGTGAAACAGTATTAAAGCCCTATGAATGCAAAAACCAAAATGTCACAGACTAAGACTTGTCCAACAACCTACATAAACCCAATTTCTTAAAAAATCTAAATTTTTGGAGAGTCAAACCAAAATAATAGTGTTACAGAACACTGTCTCAAATTTAGTAGATGAGAAAGCTAACCTCAGTAAAGGTATATGTTTCAGAAGTCCCTAGATAAACAGACAGTAATCCATTCATTTTATTTGAAAAACTCTTTACAGGCATTTGTTTATATCAAAAGACAATGTTTAACTCTTATAGTGAGTAAATTATAGAGTAAAACTATAGGCAATGCTTATTAATTGCTAAAGGGTATTTAATCCAATTTCTTCAAGGTCAATAATCCCTATTACTTAACCTCACATCAAGATAATATAAAGCTTTTTGCCTTTTTTTTTTCTTTATATTCTAATACTAGATCCTATCTGAACTAGATATTGTGAATACTTCAACTTTAGGAACACGCTCTTCATTACCTGCTTCCAAATACTGACTATAATCATCTTTAAAACCCTAAATCATCTACCTATCTCCAATCTAAGAGATTTATATTCATATGTTGAAGATACTTTTTAAAATCTATACCTTTTCAAACACTGTTGTTTGCTTGTTGCTTTTCTTTTTTTAAGATATAGATTCTAGTGACTCAGTAGTAAAAATAATTATGCATTATTGATAATCTACCAAAATTATCAGCAATGCATATTTTGCTAAAATATTAGTGAAAAGCAATTTACTATCATTATATCTTTGACAAGAGGTATTAACTTCGCAGATGTTTCATATACCTAGAAATACATATTTTTAACTTCTGCATTAGAATTTTAGGCTTATTAATACATAAAACTAAAAACGGGGATTCTCAATTTGAGGAAAAAAGTCATGTAAAGATGTGATTCAAATCAATTTTAACTTCAGATTTGAAAGTATAAACATATGAAGCCTCCTATTATGTTTTCAAGATGACATACCTATAAAGTTGCATAAGCATATTCAAGTAATACTATAATTTTTTTCTATCAAGTCTGCATCTAATACAAATGTGTAACAAATAAGAATATCACAGATATTGTCAACAATCTAATCTCAAATGCAAAATGCGATAAAGTCCCTGCTCCTCTGTAAGAAATGACATGTAACTAGGAAAAAAACAAAACAGATGGGGTAACAAAATACAAGTAAGTTGTTTTTGGTATGAATCAAAGCCACCAAGAGGACTCAACAGTGACCTTGTAAAAGTACACTTGGTGCCTTGGTTAACCTTACTTAAAGTGCTGCATAGTCAAGATGAAACTAAAAACACAAGACTGCCCACTTCTTGTACTAAGACTTAGAAATCCTTTTCACAGTAGAACGCTGTTTACTGGACTGTACCCACAAGCTTCCTGAAAGTATTTTGACTAAGGCTCTTAAGAAGCTCTATCAGCAGAATCTCTGACTAACAGATACACTATTTTAAGCAGTAAAATCTGCACAGTGGTTGCATCCAGACTATACAGCATACCGGATCATGAACTATACTAAAATGGATGAGTATTTGCAAAGTAATGACCTTGAAAACCTGCATGAAGAGAATGTGAATAGATGGACATGAGGTTTACATCCCTAACAATCTGACTGTTCAGAAAACTTTACTGAAATAGTAACAAGAATTAGATTCACATACGATGCCGCTTTACCATAAATTCAACAATGCTTAACTTAGCAAATGATACAAATAATAATTCTACATTGAACACTTACAATGAACTGAAATTAGGGTGAAAGCATATAAAGGATGAACTACGAACCTTGTGATTTATTTGTATTTCTTAAATACACCTATTAGTTACATAAGATCAAGACACACTAAAACAATTTTGAGTCCATTAAATGGCAAAAAAAATAAAATCCCATCCTTTTAAAATGTAGAAATTTTTTCTGGAACACTGTATATCAAAATAAAAATTTCATCAAGAAAATTAAGATATAAATTCATTAAGAGCAAATGTTTCCAAGAGCATATGTTTCCATATGTTAGCTCAGCACTCACCTAACACGTAAAAGCCATAGGTTGAATATACTGTACCACAAAAAAAAAAATTTCTTAAAAGAATATATGTTTCCTAACATCATTTTTTAACCTAAATACTTTGTAAGCCTAAATTATTACACTTTAAATTTGAATCTTAAGAATACTAGAACTTTTTACAAAGTAAGCAGAATTTTTAAATTGGTAGCACTATGCAATGGTCAGAAATCATCACAAGTGTCACATAAATAGTCCAAATCAGTCTTTATAATATTTAAGTAGATGCTTCCTCCTTTATTTAAGCTTTCAACTAAATAAATGAGAAAAATTAAAATTAAAAAGACAAAAAGTTGGTGCTTTTACTAATCAAAACAAAATAGCTGATAACTATTGAGGTTCTCTATGAACAACTGGCATCCCTGAGAAAAACTGGCAAAACTCAATTTTTGATATGTACATTATATGATTTGTGACTTCCCTAAGTGTCTTGAATGGAGCTTTAATCTATCTATATGAATAAGAATGATACAAATAAAAATATTTTCAGTTTTTAATACATTAAAGAAAAATACAGATGAAATAAAGAATGTATGTTTCTCATTAAACCTCTTACTAAACAATAACTTATTAATGGAAAAGTTAGAATTCTTTTTTCCTCACATTGTCTCTCCTATTCTTCACTAAGAACTAAATAAAAACAATAGCAAAATAGAGTATATTACTAATGAGATAAGAAGAATACCTCAATTATCAAGAGTTTTCCTTAACTGCTCTACAACTTTTATGGGGAATAGTCTGATAGGTGGGGTGTTAGAGAGGTTAACAGATTTTAATAATACTGGAATTTATTAAATCCCATTACCCTGTATCACTTGCATTCTAGTATATGCATTTAACATCATACCATTTTATTCAAATGTGTTTCCTTACAGAGAAGAGGGTGATGGTTTATAAAGTCAATCAAGATAAACTGCTTTTAATAAAATACTTTAAACATAGAATTTGACCATTGAAATTGAATGGACAGAGCATTTTAAAGCCCCAATTGTTCAGAAACTAACTTAAAACATAAACCACTCTTTTTGTGTTATTATTTCCCTGTATTTCCCACAAAATGTGCTGCAACTGGCATCTAAATAGTTTCTTTGCATGGTGAACTGAAATATCTTGAATGCTCAAACTGTATTTTTATGAGTGCCTAGGGACCCTAAATTTTAGTGGTCTATTAAATGCCAGCAATTTCATGCTGCCTTGCATAAAACAGCATTCACATATTAGAGCACAGAAGTTCCATAGCTACATTATACTTCTGTTCCAACTTTCAAACAAAAAACTGAAGTAGAAGCTAATCAAAATAATATTTTAAAAAATAATCCTTCCCAATCTTTTCACATTTAGTTAATACAATATCTGTTAACAAATGTATAGCATTTAATTTTTTAACACCTTTTAGAATTTTATAAGCAAATATGATTTATCCTCAAAAAAATGTATAGTGGCCAGAAATAGTGAGGGGGTGTGGGAACATATAATCTTTTTATGGCTCACATGGACAATATGCCTTCATGCAGATGCTGATTAAAGTTAAACTTCCTACAATAGATTTACTGATTGCATATATTTTCTTGCAGAAGCAGCACAAAAATTCATTTTACACAATTTGGTCTTATGTTTGTTATTGCAATATTTGTACAATTTTCTATGTTAAGACTTTTTTGTCTCTTACCTGGCAATGTTATCCTTCTCAAAAAGAAATCCAGTCCTATAGTTTGCTTGTACTGTTTTCCAAAAGTTTCTTGAGCAAAACACGTAGCTAAGGAGGTCTAAAAAAAAAAATTGATGCACAAAATACCAAAATTAATTAATGGAAACATAAGACTACTACTAAATCTTATCAAGTATTTTCTTAACATTTATACTCCAATTGATCCACCAGACAACTTAAAGCAGCTCTAATCAGTTACAAGGGGAAGGAGAGACCTAATACCCCCAGGTAAACTTTACTTGCTAGCAGCCAGCAGTGGAGACAAAAGACTAATCAGTTAGATCTCTTCAAATCCCCTGGCTGTCAAGCAAGGGAAATTAGAATTAGAGAATTATTAACAAAGAAAACTAAAGGAACATGACCAATAATCTGAATCTGACCTATCAGTTCAAAAAAATGTTTTCAGAGAACTCTGAGTTTCACTTATAAGGTTAAATATTTTGAGGGTAACTGTTCTCAGCTAAATAAGAAGAAGGGGAAAGTAGCTTATAAAATTTCTTTTTTTTTTTTTTTGCAAGAAATTCATCTTAACAATCTAATTTTCCTCTGTTAAAGATATTAAATGAAAATAATTAAGTAGAATGACCCTGATAATATGTATCTTTTACATAAAGAAGCTAGCATTATTAAGATTAATATATAACAGGCAATATAAATCCTACTCAAGGTTCATAATGCTTAAAAGTCATAAGATTATAACCAGAACAGATAATCACCTACTTTTTTAATAAAAAGGTTTCATTCAAAAATCCTAAAGCTTTTTTTAATGTATTTTTTTAATCAAAGCAAATGAATAATTCTGGTAACAACTCAAATAACTCAATAACTCAGATTTCTTAAACATTTTAAATGCACTATTATTATTTGAAAATCTCCCCAAAAGGACAAAAAAGGCAGCTTCACTAAGATTTTATATTTCTCAAGACAGAGTGCCAAAGTTAGGGTAAAATAACCCTTTTTTAAAAGTTAAAATTAGATGTCAATTCTTAAAATAACGAAAACTAAGATAAATTTTCCAAGATAGCTTATTATAGTTAATTATGATGTAAGAACAGCAGTGTAAAAGAAAACTTGGCCAATTTTTAATTTCTTTTAATAAGACGTAAACTTCCTTTTACACAAAACCATACTTTTCACAAATGGCAATTTGTACACCCTAGCCCCAACTTTTTAAAATATTTACTCAGAATTTGTAATAAATTGCTAAGATATTTGATCAAGTAATTATTGAGCACTACCATAAGAAAGATGTTCTACTAGACATTTAGAAATAAACTCACTACATTTGTTATATCCTTGAAGCATATAACGATATCAAAACTGAAAGACAAGAATAAAAGAGGTGAGTATTCTTTTTTAAGTCTTTTTGGCTATCTTTTAGCCTAATTGTGCCTCCCTTGTAGCAAAAAAAAAAATCACCTGTAAAGAGATTCAAAGTTCTGAAGAAAAATAAGTATGATCACTTCCACAACTACAAGTGCTTCAAATGTTTAATATATGGGTGGTTGGAAATGTAAAAGTAAGGAGAAATTTGAGGCACATGGAACAGCATATTGTCATTTGAAGTAATTTTTCACTTTCATTTAAGATTCTCAATATTTAATATTTTTATGTTAATATTCAGAAAAATTCTGAGTAAAAACTTCTTTTCTTGGAAATAGAACTTCCAAGATTTTTAAATATTTTTAATTACTTCACTACATTTGTTATATCCTTGAAGCATATAACAATATCAAAACTGCCTCAAATATTTGAGGCAAAAACAGTCTTAAAATCAGAGGAATTTCGATTGGACTAAAGTATAAACTGTCAATAGTACAGGTCATAGGAAACACAAATAGGTTCTTATTCCTGACATCAGCTCTAAAAATTATTCAGAGAATCAACTGAATCTATAGGAGAGAGGATTCTTCTTCAATTGTCTAGACATCATCCCACGTTTCACACTCAATAATTTCTCACAAATTACTACAGATACCATTCCTAAAAATCATAAAGTGAACTACCACCAGCTACCATATCTCAACATTTTTATCTGATTCTTTGTATTTCTTGTTTGGAAAACTAATATTAACATCTTTAAATCAAACTACATTGATTAACACCATAAAACAGCAAAAAAGACTATTTTGCCTCAAAAATAAGAAATGTTTAATAAATCAGAATTGAAAATATACAGAAACATGTGCCACTGGAAGGAGTAACTAAATTTCTCTTGAAGAAACTGTTAGAGGTCATGTCAGTACTGTTCTTTATTGCTTCTGTCTGTGTGTATCAAAAATGCACAGAGTTTAAGGAGCAGGAAAAAACTAATGCTAGAAAAATGGCGAAGAGTTAAATCAGGATACAAATAAGAAGTGAGTTCATAAAAGAAAAGGACAGTAAAAGGAGAATGGAATGTTGACAGCTGCCAATAACTGGAGGCTGAGTAGGGTAAGGAGAAAGAAATTTTTCACATAAGAATAAAAAAAGAACCTTAGGTTTCAAATGCCCATTTCTGAAAATTTCTGACAGGAAAAGAAAACTGTTCCTTTTTAAATGCATTGTTTAGTCAAGAGGATGAAGAGTAAGTTAGAGCACCATAAAAAATATCACCATTATTCTTTGAAGCAGAATGATAAGTCCTGATTCAACAATACACAAGTGAAAAACTGTTCTGTTCTACAAGAGACAGAGATGAAAAACTATAATTATTCACACTAAATTAGCAACTAAGTAAAAATATGTAGAAAAGCCTAAATTTTGGAAAACATGGATTTGAAATTATGAATAATTACTCTTCAACTGAGTAATAGATGTACAGTTAGATAAAAGCCAGAAGAAAAAAATGAACAAAAGTTTAAAGAAATATGATAACATATGGGATAATAGGTGATTTGAGGATCATTTCACAAATGCATTAATATTATCGTCATAATTTTAAATGGAAAATAAGCTTAGTTACTAACTGAATTCAATAAAATTTAGAAAGCAAAAAATTATGTGGCTTTCAAAATAAAATCTAAATGATAAAATCATAAAAACCTAACTTAAAATTTTTATTGAATAAGTGTTAGAAACAAGGCTGACTTGTAAATTTATAACAATTCACTTATTCAAAATCCTTTTTAAGTGTCCAAAACATTCGTATGCTAATAAAGCGACCCCAAGTTCTTTTCTTTCCCAAAATATTTAAAGGTAATTACAACACATCGAAGTATTTGCCTCAGAATAAAACTCAGTAATGCAGCCTGGAAAGATAAAGAAATGATAGGATTACTCTAATTTTGAATACGAATGACATCTTTCCCAAGGTCTCTAAACCTCGAACTTCTGCAGCAGCAGTCGTGCAGAGCAAACTGCCAAGGAGGATTCGAAGAGAAGCCGTCACCGCATTAACCAGGGTCCAAACTACACCAGCAACGTGGTAACGTGAAACCGAAAAAGGGGAAAGGCCAGCGTTTCTGAAGGCTGGCTGGGGAAAGGGGGCGGGTAGAAGAGAGGCAAACTTTAGCAATATTCCCAGAAAGTGTGTTGGCGCCCTGCACAGAAGCAACAGGTGTGAAAGTACCCGGGGCAGAGGCTCTTCCATTTATTTGGAAGGTGGGATCCCTGCAACCCTCCCTCTCCCCCGAGCAAATACCTGGCAGTTTATAGCACTGCAGGAGTCCCACAACCTGGGGTCAAGAAGCCCAGCTCAGGGGCACTGGCTGCCTGGGGCTAGTCTCAGGCATGCACTCATTCATTCTTTCAACCAAAGATCATTGGTCATCGAAGGCTGGATTTTAGGGCAGGGGCCACTGTCATGCTGGAAGTTCTACCCTAAGCAGGAGCTCAAAAAAACCTTTGTCCCACGAATACTTGTACTGACAGGTGCTGTGCTGGGAACAGATATGAAGAACAGGTATGATACTAGCTTAGTTACTAACGTTTATTGAGTGCACACCGTGTTCTAAGAGCTTCGTGTGTATTTTCGCATTTAATGTGTATTTTCACATTTCACCCCTGGCGGCGACCCCTATCGATACCATCTTATGGACGAAACCCAAATAGGTTCGCAACGTGCCCTCCAGTGACCCGCCGGGAAATGACGAGCCTGATCCTCTCGCAGGGCACCTGGGTCCTGAGCGGAGTTCTGGGGGCTCAGTGGGCAGCGCAGGCATCGGGACCTGGAAGGGCCGGGGGCGCCAGGTGCGACCTGCCTTGCAGGCGGAGGTGCGGAAGTCCCCGGCAGATGCTCGCCAGCCTGGAGGCGAGGAGCTGAAAGCTTCCCAGCGAAGGACGCGGACCCGAGTCTTGAAGGAGTTCGCGATCCCGCGGGGAGCTGGGGACCCACTTTTCTGTTTTTAAGGGGGCGCTGGACAGCTCTCCGCCTCCGAGCGCCAGCTCCGTGTTCGGCCGCGGGCACCGCCAGGAGGCCGGGCCTAGGGGCGCAGGGCTCGGCGCGAGAGACGACAACGGAGGGGCGGAGGCTGGGGCGCAGGGGCCGCGCCGGGGTTCCTGCAGGCCTGTGATGGCTCGCCCGCTCGAGGACTGACCTTCCCGGAGGTGCCGTCCCCCAGCACGACGATTTTCAGTTGCCGGTCCTGGCTCTCCTCCTCAGAGTCCGACATGGTGTCCTGCGAACCTGGCCCGCCCCCCGAAGTGGAGGGAGGAAGGGAAGTAGGAGGCCTCCGGGGGCGGGGGAGAGGAGGAAGGGAGGTGATGAAGGGCCGACCCCCCGCCCCGGAGTCTCCACAGCCGCTGGAGGAATCCAGGGAGACTCACTCTCCGGGCGCCATCTTGCCCGCCTCCCCACCCCCTGCGCGCAGCCCCGCCCCTGCGCCTGACGTACGGCGCGCGCCCCGCCCCTGCACCAACCGTGCCCTCCGCGAGCCTCCCCTGCAGGCTGGACCACTATGATGGCGTAGGGGTATTCTAGTGGGACTCACGAGACGCAGCGCTGCACTGGCAGAGGAAGTTTGCTGGAAGAGAAAATTAAATGTGTCTTTCAAGGTAACTATAGAAAATATGAGCATATAAGCTTTCAAGCGTCCTATTAAATTCCACTCTTTCTGTCCCTGCCTGAGACGGTCCCTGAAGCAAATGGTTTAGCCCAACGAGGTGGAGGATGCTGATGCTTGGTTGCCAGGGAAGCCGGGAGTCGAAGAGGCGGTGGGGCGTGGCCTGTCTCTGGGCACCCACGCGCGTGACCCTAAGGAGCCCAAAGGGAGCGTGATCTGCAACCGACTTGAGGATGAAAGTCCTGAGCAGCAAGAGTGCTGGCCGGCAGCGGGGCGGTGGGACGCTGACTAACACCGCCCTCCAGGCGATGAGCCCAGCAGCCGCAGTGAAGTCAGTGGAGCTCTCGTTCTGTCTGCTACTTGTTTTGGCCTCTCAAACCCGCGGTTTCCGCCTCTGAACAACCAGAGTCGGAAGATTAATTCACCAAGCAGTGCTGGGCGCCAACCTCCTGGCGAATGCTTTTCAACTAGGGCACCCAAAAGTGTGGCCCTGCTCATATTCCGATGAAGTGAAAACAATTTTCCATGATAATTTGCCTTTATTCCACCTTCATTTCTCACAGAGATGCAGTTTTCCAGAGGATACCTACGGTGTATGACGTCTTCACTCTAGTAGCTAAGGGAGCTAGTGCTTGCAACAGTTCTTAAACATTTCTCAATTTTTAACTTCAACGCATTAATGATACGTGTAACGCACAACAACATAAAGTCTTTGGCATTCACAGTATATCTTGAGAGTATAGAAGTCTTTGTCCAAATAAAAGGAGAACTGCCCTGTACAGCCTCCCTAGCAGAATGTCATCCAAACTTCATTAGAATACATCCTCATTCAATCGGTTTATTCTTTCAGAAACAACTTGACAATAAATGATTATTGTAATACTCAGTTTCTCAGAGAAGGGGTAGAGAAGAGAGGGAAATAAAGATAATAGATACCATTAAAGCACATTATTTGCATGTATAAAAGTGTCACAAAGGAACCCAATTTTTGTACAATTAATATGAGCTAATAATTTTTAAAAACACTTTAAAATTTTTTTCTCACTATAAAGTCCAGCCAATGACATTAGGTATGTCCTGTAAAGTAAAACAAAAATCTCTCGTTCTATAGGAAGATGTTCAAAGAACCACTAGGCTGGGGGAGGGGAGTGATAATTAATGATTAGTTCAACAAATATTTAGTGAATGCCTGCTATATCAGTTATTCTTGTTCACAACTCTTCTAAACGCTGAGGACAGGAAGGAAAACAAAACATGTAAGGGCTCTGCTCTATGCAATATACAGTCTGGTGACAGGGTATACTAGGCTGATTAATGGCTAGACAAGATGTCAGGCCCGGGTCCTTGGAAACTGTAAATGTGAACATGGAAGCATCTTTCTGATGTGATTAAGTGAAGGATCTTGAGACAAGGAGATTATCTTGGACTACCTGGGTGGCCCCTTAATGCAATCAGATGCATCCTTAGAAAAGCAAAAGGAGATTTGGCCCAGAGACACAAAAAAGGCAGCAGTATAACTACAGAAACAGAGACTGCAGTGATGCCGCCACAAGCCAAGGAAGCTGGCAGCTAGTAGGTGCTGGAAGAGACAAACAGTGAATTCTCCCATGGAGCTTGCAGAGAGTGTGCATCTCTACCCACATCTCGCTTTCCAATGATATGACTTAGAACTTCTGGTTCCCAGAAGTATGAGCATACAAATTAATGTTGTTTTCACCTACCAATTGTATGGTAATTTGATACAACAGCCACAGGAAATTAATGCAAAGAATAACACAGATATTTAATAAAAAGAAAACTTCAGATTCGTATAGATTAAAAATAGTGAAACAGCTGATGGATCGGATAGAGCAAAAATATCTGAACATTATTATTCGAATATCACTAAGAAAAGTAAGAAAATAAGTGAATTAGAAAGTGACTTATTTTAGAAAGTACAAGTCTCTACTATCTTTTTATCAAATGCAATAGTCAGCCCTCAGTTTCCTTCATCTTTTTTGAAATATTTCATAACTTTAAAAAAGCAAATTTTATGACTAAAAGTCCATGGAAATATGGATTTGGGGGAAAAGATAAAATATCATTGAGTAAGGCAAAATAATGGCCATAATCTCAACTTTTACATTTCTGTATTTCTGCTGAAACATAAGAAAAATATAGGAACACTCCCCAGAATTTACTGGTTTACCAAATGGCTAAGGGGAAAAAAAATGAACCTCTCTTCATAAAATTATTCTCTCCCATGTTTATGTCTAAACATACAGACAGAAATACACATATGAATGTATGTAGGGGTGTGTGTAGATGTGTGTGTATGGGTGTGTTTAACACCACCTAGATCAAGACATAGAACAATTCAGAATCCCAGAAGATGCCCTTATGTATTCTCTCTCAGTCATTTATTCTCCAAGTAAATACTATTCTGATTTCTAGCAAAATAAATTTGTTTCTTTAATATTTTTTTTAGTTGTTGGTAGAACTTTATTTTATTTATTTATATGTGGTGCTGAGAATCGAACCCAGTGCCTCACATATGCCAGGCAAGTGTGCTACCACTGAGCCACAGTCCCAGCCTAAAAATAAGTTTTAAGTGTTTTTGAACTCTGTATGAATAGATTACACACAGGATGTACTATTTGGTGTCTGCCTTCTTTCACTCAATAGCATGTCCATGAGAGTTATCCACATGTTGTATGTGCAGCAGTAATTTGCACTTTCCAATGCTCCATGCTATTCCATTGTGTCCACTTATCATTATTCATTTACCACTTTCTTTTGATGGACATAGATGTTGTCTCCAGTTTATGAAATATGCTTCTTAGTACACATTACAATTCCTCCAAAGGAAATCTCAGTTCACAAACACCACTCTACTCTAAAAGAAAACAAATTCTCCAGCTGAGGTTGTAGCTCAGTGTTAGAGCGCTTGCCTCGCACTGTGAGGCACTGGGTTCGATCCTCAGCACAATATAAAAATAAATAAAGGTATTGTGTCCATTTACAACTAAAAATATTTTTTAGAAATTCTCTATGTACACTTTATAGTCTTGAGATGAGTGGAGCACTCAACAATCGGGGAACCAGGTCATGCATGCCCCTTCTGAACATCTGCATGTATTGATTTAACCTTGGATCATCTCATCTAACATATCTAGTGGTCTCTACTTAATGCATCAATTTTCACATAGCGTTTTGTTCAGAAATATAAAAATGTCATTTCCACATAAATATATTTATTTCATTTTCAATCAAAACCTCCCTAACTTCTTTAAATTGATGGAATGATATTAAATTTCATCTGGAAGAATAAACACTTAAGAATAACCAGGAAAGTAAGTAGGAGGAGCAAGAAATAAAGGATCCATCAATAAGCAATATAATTTTATTTTTCAATTTCATTTTTATTGGTTCTTTTAGTTACAGCTGACAACAGGATTCATTTTGACATAATTATTAATGCATGAAATAAATTTGCTGTAATTCATTCCCCAGTATTTCCCCTTTCCCTCCCCTTCTCCCTCGCCCCCTGTTCCTTTCCCTCTACTGATCTTTCTGCTTATTCTAGTTTTCTATGGTTGAAAGATAAGAGAGTGCTTATTTTTTCTCTTTATTTTTTAAAAATTATTTTTAGTTATGTATGCCACCAGTACAAATCCTGACATAATCATAGAACACAAGATGCTCCAGTTCTGGCCCCAGCCCTTCCTCACATCACCCCCTGCCCTGCTCTCCTCCCTCCACTTTACCGTTCCCTCTTCAACCCATTTTTTTTTTTTAATTAGTGTCCAGTAGACACACCAATGCCAGGCCCCACTGTGTCCCTTGCATGCATGCACATAGGAAAGTGCAGCCTCATTCATTCCACTCTTCTTCCTTTTTCCTGTCCCTTCCTCCTCCTCCTCAATCAGCTTAATCTACTCTTAATGCCTCTATTTTCTTTCTTGTTTTTTCTTAATTTTTTTTAATTTCCCCCATCCCCTTAATTTGAGTTAGCTTCTGCATATCAGAGAAAACATTCCACCTTTGATTTGGGGGGATTCCATCAGTTTATAGGCCAATGCCATAACTGCATATGCCATAATTCCATTCTTCTTATGGCTGAGTAATTCTCCATTGTGTAACTGAACCACATTTTCTTTATCCATTCTTCTGTTGAAGGGCACCTAGGATGGTTTCATAGCTTGGATATTGTGAATTGTGCTGTTACAGACATTGAGGTGGCTGCGTTATTGTAGAATGCTGATTTATTTATTGGTTCTCTTTAGTTATACATGATAATAGAAATCCATTTTGATATAATTTTACAAGCATGGGATATATTTTATTTTAGTTAGGATCCCATTCTTGTGGATGTACATGATGGTGGGGTTCACTGTGGTGTATTCATATATGCACATAGGAAAATTATGTCAGATTCATTCCACTGTCTTTCCTTATTCCCCACTTCCCTCCATTCCCCATTGTCTAACTACTGAACTTCTGTTCTTCCCCTTACCCCCTCCCATATTGTGTTACCTTCCACATATCAGAGAAAACAGTTGACCTTTGGCTTTGGGGGACAGCTTATTTCACTTAGCATGATAGTCTCCAGATGTATCCATTTACGACAAATGTCATAAAGTTCTTCTTTATGGCTGAGTAACACTCCATTGTGTATATATACCACTTTTGTGCTGGGTGAGAGGTAGGGGTCAAGTTGCATTGCCCTACATGTAGATATACACTTTTCCCAGCCCCATTTGTTAAAAAAGGCTATCTTTTCTCCAACATATGTTTTTGGCACCTTTGTCCAGTATCAGATAACTATATTTATGTGGGTTTGTCTCTGTGTCTTCTACTCTATTCCATTGGTACTCATGTCTTCATGCCAGTTTTGGTGCCAATACCATGCTGTCTTTTTGTTTTTTTAACTATAGCTCTGTAGTATAATTTGAAGTCCAGCATTGTGATGCCTCCAGCGTTCTTTTTACTTGGGATTGCTTTGGATATTCTGGTCTTTTATATTTTCAGGTGAATTATAGAAGTGCTTTTTCTCGTTCTGTGAAGAATATCATGGGTATTTTGATGGGAATTGCATTGAATCTGTATAACATTTTTGGTAGTGTAACACTTTTGACAATATTAATTCTGCCTATTGAAGAACATGGGAGTTCTTTCCATCTTCTAAGGTCTTCTTCAATTTCTGTTCTTTAGTGTTCAATAGTTTTCATTTTAGAGGTTCTTCACCTCCTTCGTTAGATTGATTCCCAAGTATTTTTGATGGGACAGTTTTCCTAATTTCATTTTCAGCAGATTCATTATTGGAGTATAGAAAAGCAATTGATTGATATGTGTTGATCTTGTATCATGCTAGTTTACTACATTTGTTTATCAGCTTTAGAAGGCTTCTGGTAGAGCTCTTTGGGCTTTCTAAATATAGGATCATGTCATCAGCAAACAGTGATAATTTGACCTCTTTTTTTTCCTATTAGTTTCCCTTTAATTTCCTTCTCTTGCCTGATTGGTCTGGCTAGAGTTTTAAGGACTGTGTTGAATAGGATTGTTGAAAGTAGTATCTGTGTGTGTTTTGTTCCTGTTTTTAGAGGAAATGCTTTCAGTTTTTCTCCATTCAGAGTAATGTTGGCCTTAGTTTGTCATATATAGCCTTTACAATGTTAAGGTAAGTTCCTCCTATCCCTAGTTTATCTGGTGTTTAAAACTTGAATGGGTGCTTGACTTTGTCAAATATTTTTTCTTTATCTATTGAGATAATCATGTGATTCTTGTCTGTAAGTCTATTTATGTGGTGAATGACATTTATTGATTTCCATATGTTGAATCAATCTTGCATCTCTGGGATGAAATCACTTGATCATTGTGTGCCGTCTTTTTAATGTGTTTTTGTATGTGGTTTGTCAATATTTTCCAGAGAATTTTTCGATCTCTGTTCACCAAGGATATTGGCCTAAAGTTTCCTTTCTTTGTTGTGTCTTTGTCTAGTTTTGATATCAGAGTGATACTGGCTTCAGAGACTTTGGCAATATTCCCTTTTTTTCTATAGCATGAAATAATTTGAGGCCGGTTGGTATTAATTCTTCTTTAAAGATTTGACAGAACTCAGCTGAGAATCCATTCAGTCTGGGCTTTTCTTTGTTGGAAGTCTTTAGATAGCTGCTTCAGTTTCATTACTTGATATTAAAGTGATATTTAAGTTTCCTGGTTCAATTTGTATAGGTCATATGTCTCTAGGAATCTGTGACTCTCTTTAAGATTTTTTAGCTTATTTGTGTATAAATTTTTGAAATATCTTCAAATGCTCCACTGGATTTCAATAGTATCTGTGATGATGTTCCATTTTCACCTCTTCTTTTCTTTCTTTAGAATATTTTTTAGTTGTAAATGGATCTTTTATTTATTTATATGTGGTGCTGAGGAGGATCAAACCCAGGGCCTCACACATGCCAGGCAAGTGCTCTACCACTGAGCCACAACTCCAGCCCCTGCCTCTTATTTTCTTTATTTGGGGTAGGGCTCTCTCTCTCTCTCTCTCTCTCTCCCCACCCCCCCTCCTTTTGGTTGGTTTGGATAAGGATTTATCAATTTTGTTTATCCTTTCAAAAAATCAACTCTTTGTTTCATTGATCCTTTATATTTCTTTTCATTCTCAATTTCATTGATTTCTGCTCTGATTTTAATTATATCCTATTCCTCTGATTTTGGTGTTAACTTGTTCTTTCTCTAGAGCCTTTAGGTATAAGGTTAAATCATTCATTTGTTATCTTTCTATTTTTTTAATACAAGAACTTTTTTCTTAGAATTGCCTTCATACCATCCCAGAGATTTTAACAATATTGTATCACTAGTCTCATTTCTTTCAAAGAATTATTTTATTCATGAAATGGCTAGAATTAGTTTTTGCATATGATATAAGGTAGAATTCAAGTTTTATTTTTATAAATAAAATTTTATATGACTATCTGATTACTTCTGATATTCATTCATCATTCGGAAGTGTATTATTTAATCTCCAGATATTAGAGTGGTTTCTTTTCTTTTTCTTGTCCTTGATTTCTTATTTCATTTCATTATGATCTGATAGGATACAAGAAATGATCTCTCTCTCTCTCTCTCTCTTCTTTTTTTTTGGGGGGGGGGGGGGGTGAGGGGGTGTTTGCTAAAATTTGCTTTGTAGCCGAAATATTCCACATTCTGGTGAGAAGAAAGTGAATTAACTCATTGATAGATGAAAAATTCTGTAGATATGTGTTTCGTCCATTTGATTAATAGTATGTTTTTAGTTCTGAAGAATCTTTACTTGGTTGAAATTACCCAGTACTATTATATTGTAATTCATTTGTTCTAAATATTGAGAAATTTTTATTTTATGTATGTAGATGTACCATTATATCTTCTTGTGAAATAAATCCTTATGCTGGTTTTCATTTTTATTATTTATTTATTCTTAATGCAATATTTTGTTGAGTATGTTTGGTAGTGTGTCTGTTATTATGAATTCTTTTATTTTCTGCTTTTCATGGAAGGTTTTCATTTCATCTTCAATTCTGAAGAACAATTTTTCTGAGCATAATAATCTTGGTTGTTACCCATTTTCTTTCGGTGATAGATATAAATTATCCAAAGCCCTCCTGGCTTGTATAGTCTGGATTGAGAAATCAGTTGTAATCTACATTAGTTTACCTCTAAATGTGACCTGCTATTTTTCTCCTTCAGCTTTTAAAATTATATCCTTATTCTATGTTAGGTATTTTTATTGTAATGTGTCTTGGAGAAGATCTATTCTGATTTTGTCTATTTGGATTTCTATATGCCTCTTGTATTTGAATTTCCATCTCATTCCTGAGATTTGGAATATTTCGTAATATTTTATTGAAGATATTGTATATCCCTTTAGTTAGTATTTTGGAGCCTTGATCTACCTCCAGTGATTCTTAAATTTGGTCTTTCAATATTACTTAGATTTCTTGAATATTCTGGCATGTTCTCTTAATATCTTTTCCTTATGATCATTTTATTTTTAAGATTATTTAATTTGTCTTCAGGGCCTGAATATCTGTCTTCAAGTGGTCTAATCTATTGGTGATGCCTTCAATTGAATTTTAATTGATTTATTGAGTCTTTTATTTCCAATAATTCTGTTTGTTTCTTTTTCAGAATTTCATTCTCTTAAAGTGATCTTTCAATTCCTGTATTTTCTCTCTGATTTCACTCCTAATATCTTCTTCTAGCTTACTGAACATTTTAACTATGAACTTTATAAATTATTTTTCTGACATTTCCTCCACTGTGGTGCTGATGGAGTCAGCTGCTGAAGGGTGATAGGCTGTTTGGGGTGGTTTCTTCCCTTGCTTTTTCATATTGTTTGTATGTCTTCCCATCTACTTGAGATGGTTATCACTTCTTCTTTCCACCTAGGGACTAAAACCGTCTTTCTCCTAAGACTCCTGCATTGGGCAAAATATCCAGTTATTGATACTTTAACTCAATGAAGCAGACTCTGCTGTTCCGGAGAGCAGCATCACTTTTAGAGAAGCCACTGAACACTGTTTATACAATCACTTCAGAGCCAAGCCATGTACTATTCAACCTTATGAAAAGTGAAAAACTTGTTGATACAGTTCTCCATAATTCTCCTAATACAGGTATAAAGTTTCAGTAAAATTCTGGAGTAGGTAAAAATAATAGTTATTAAATTAGTAAAATTGCTGTAACATTATATGGGGACCGAAAAGGGGTCTAGAGTAAGATTGGGCAAAAAAGAGGGAAAAAGAAAAAAGGTAGAAATGAATAATACACACCAAGGTAAAAGGATAAAAAGATGTGCAGGGGGTATTGAGGTAGAGCAGATAACATAAGGGGGAAAATATGGTACAAGAGGAGTAAGTATAAGCCAGAACTAGAAAACAAAGATAGAGACAGTGATTCCAATTAGTGGTTTAAAGCATTAGAAGAAATACAGTCAAATGGGTTGAAGGTAGAGTGTTGTTTACAAGGGTAACAACTATCAATCAAGATAAAGAGGGATATATATGATCAAAGTGGACATTAGAGTTATTTTATAGTAAACCAGGCCAAAGTGAAGAAAATTCCTATTGAATCTTTGGATTTCATTACGATTTGGGACATTTCACAGATGTCCATCATTCGTGGGTTGTGGCACCTTCCAGAGGTGTTGAACCTTCCAGAGGTTGCTATGAACCTCCCACCAGCCACTTCTGGTTTTTCAGCTCAGAGGTCTTTGGCTGATTGCTCGGAGGGTGTGGTGTTGTGTCTGTTAGTTGTTTCTGTTATGTGAGGAAATCAGGATGCTGGCCTCTAGGCTGTCACTGTGTACCCACTCCCCTCTACAGTATCCTTCTCAAGATGACATAGTCGCACTCTGAGGCACTAGGCCCAGGCAACTTTCAGCTTTGACTGACCTCCTACCATGGTCACCATCTGGGTACCTTCCCTTTAAACCTCCTGGAACTCAGGCAACTTCTCATCCCAGCCTTTGGCCAGCCGCTGTCACAATCCATTCATGGACTGTCCCTCTATGCCACTGGAGCTCCAAGCAGCCTACCTCCAGGAAAGGCCCCAAGCAGACTATGGCTATGATTAGGGGAGAGTCGCTCTAAGCTTCCCAGGACTGAGGCCACTTCTCTGGTGGCTGTGCTCTCTGCCAGCGTGAATGGCAGCGGTGATCCTGACAGCTCCCCTTTCCTCTACTGGGAAGAGGACTGCCTTCCAGCCTGGATCTGAGCTCTGACTTCCTGACACAGGGGATTGCAGGCATCCACTCCTCTCTGCCCAGGCTCCCTGGGAGGTTTTGCAGTACTGGGTTGGGCGAGCACTTTCTCCAGTGGGCTTACCCACCTCACTCTTCTTGTTTGCCCTAGGAGAGAGGGTTTCAGCAACTTTTGGCTACTGCAATTTCTCTACAAGATCTTTTTAGATGGATTCTTAAGAGAACCCACTGCAGCGGTGCTCCCTCTGGTTTAGTTTGCTGCTATCAGGTAGTGGAAAGATGCTGTCTTGATTTAGAGGGTGACTTTTGTCCACTGTGGGCTCCATAAAATGACTGCAGAGCTGGTCACCTCTTTCTATTCATGATTTGATTGACTGCTCCAAGGATACCTCTACTTCTATCACACTTTAATTTGGACATTTTTTCTCCTAGATGTTGTTAAAGCTATGATGTTCTTTTTTCCTCTCTCTCTCTCTCTCTCTCTCTCTCTCTCTCTCTCTCCTGCTCCTCCCCACTTCCTGGTCTGAGTTTCTTTCTTTCTTTCTTTCTTTCTTTCTTTCTTTCTTTCTTTCTTTCTTTCTTTCTTTCTTTCAGAGATAGAGGAGAGAGAGAGAGAGAATTTTTTTAATATTTATTTTTTAGTTTTCGGTGGATACACATCTTTATTTTTTATTTGTATGTGGTGCTGAGGATCGAACCCAGCACCCCATGCATGCCAGGTGAGCGCACTACCGCTTGAGCCATATCCCCAGCCCCCCTGGTCTGAGTTTCTAGTTGGGGAACTCTGAGCTTATTTTCTGCTTTCAAGCCTCTCCAGGTCTTAGGCTTTGTACTAGTGGGTCTTAGAGCCTTTATTCTGCAACCCACCTCTCAGATCAACTGTTCCTTCATGCTCCCTTTCTATTTCACGGGGAGATGGGGAATCACTAATCTCCAAGCAATATAATTTTTAAAGACATTATTTCTAATTGCAGACACATGGGAAGATTTGTATCAATTTTCCACTAAGGATACTTACAAATCTAGACATAATATTGCACACCATTTTTTAAGCTATCAGAGTTACCCAATCATAATATAAGGAATTAATGGGGCTAAGAGCTAGGTGAGGAAGGAAGTTAATGTTTGAGACCACTCACCCCGATAGTATTTGCTCATTCAAAAAGTGGAGTGGAGAGATAAAGGGGACAAGTGGCACTTTTAACAGCCTCATAAACATTGAGGAGAAAGACAGACACTAGCCTTCTGGGCACACCCAGGAGGAGAGGCTAGTCAACCAGCCCCTGTTCTCTAGGTTGGGACCCAAAAAGATGCATCTTAGGAGAAAGGGTGGGTGAACCAGGAGCAGAGTCTCCAGAGGACCTGGAGCCAATATTTCAGTTATCTTAGTTTCTCATTAGGTTGCTAGCATCCCTACGTAAACCACAAACCAAAAATAAAGGTATGGTTTCTTTGGAGGAAAACCATACCAAATTATCTCTATGATTTTCCATAATGAGTATCTAGTCCTCAATCAAAACTAGGTACATAGAAAGCAAAACTTTGTGGCTGAAAGTCAAAGGGAATTATGAACAAAGGAGGTCTACCACAGAAATCCAAATAGTGGAGATAGAAAACATGAACTTTAAATACTGATATATTTACAGGATTAAATGACAAGATTAGAATTTTTGTTAGGAAGTTGAAACTATAAAAAAAGAACCAAAAGAAAATTATTAATAAAGATATAGTGACTAAAATTAACCAATGAATAACTTTTATAGCTAGTTAGACACAGATGAAAGAAGAAACAATGAGGTAGAAGTAAGTTAAATGAGAAGACCTAAGCTGGGTATAATGGCACATGCCTATAAGCCCAAGTACGTGGGAAGCTGAAGCAGGATGCTCATGAGTCTAAAATAAACTAAAAGACACAAAGACAACAGAATAGAAAATACAGAAAACATGGTAAGAGACTATGGAGTGTGGTCCTCAATGTAGAGTTGGAGTTCCAAGAGGAATTTCTTTCTTGATTCACGACAAATGTGCTGCTCTAGAACAATAAGAAAATGACTCTTTTCTCAATAGTCTTGAGCCAATCAGATAATTATATAGGATAAAAATAAAATTTGAGGGCTGGGATTGTGGCTCAGCGGTAGAGCGCTCCCTAGCATGGGCGAGACCCAGGTTCGATTCTCAGCAACACATAAAAATAAAGGCATTGTGTTGTGTCCATCTACACCTAAAAAATAAATATTAAAAAAATAAGTAAATAAAATAAAAAATAAAACTTGAATCCTACCTTTTATCATAGGCAAAAACCAGTTCTAGGCATTTCATAAAATTAAGTCTGAAAATAAATAAGCTTATAAAAGATTGTATAAAAATTTTTTATGATCATGGGGTAGGAAAAGCTGTCCTAAAGAAGACACAAAGAAAAACAACCTTTAAAAGAAAAGTTGATTAAATGAATTATGCTAAAATTTTAAAATATCAAAAGATACCTTTAAATAAATATAGATGAAAAACTTAGAATGGAAAGAGATATTTTCAGTCACTTACAAGGCACTTATGGCTAAAATTGGAAAGTACAGCTACATCAATAATAAACTGATGCAAATAACCCAATAGAATATTAGACATGAGGCTTAGATAGGCAGGTCACAAAATGGCCAATAACATTAGTAACCAGGTAAATGTAAGTGAAAACTACAGTGAGCTATCGCTCCACACCTACCAATGAATAACTTTTATAGCTAGTTAGACACAGCTTATTGACTGCTCCAAGGATACCTCTGCTTCTATCACACTTTAATTCGGACATTTTTTCCCCTAGATGTTGTTAAATTACTATGATGTTCTTTTTTCCTCTCTCTCCCTCCCTCCCTCTCTCTCTCTCTCTCTCTCTCTCTCTCTCTCTCTCTCTCTCTCTCTCTCTCTCTGTCTCCCCCCTGTTCCTCCCCACTTCCAGGTCTGAGTTTCTAGTTGGGGAAACTCAGGCTGACATTGCCAAGAGTTGGGGAAGCAGAGCCCCTACACTTTCTGTACACTGTTGATAGGAGTATATCTGTAACCACTTTGGAAACCTTTAATATCATAATTTAACTAAAGTCAAATACATACTCCTATAAGCCAGCAATTTCATTTTTTAGTGTCTATCTAGCTAAAAGGCATCCCAGGGTACATACAAAAACACTCATATATTTGTTATCCATAATATTCCCAAACTGGTACCATATTCATGTAACATATTCATACAGTGGAATATTATGTAGCAATGAAAACAAATGAATTCCTCTATGTTTGAGTATGAAAAAACTCATCAATATGATATTGAAAGAAGCCTAACACAAGTGAAGATCATCTTCTATGATTCTATTCATAATAAAAATTTTTAAATACTGTTATTCAAAGTCAAAATAATGGTTGCCTTCAGGAAAGAAGCTTTTGGAGTACTGATAATGTTCTACTTCTTGACCTGGGTGGTAGTCATATGGCTATATCTACTTTTAGATAATTTGCTAAAGTATAAGCTTAATATTTGCCCAATTTTCTGTTTCACTTATATCAAGATTATAAATATATCTATATGTATGATGGATAGTAAATGCATAGTAAAATCAAATCTAGAGGGATATAAGCCAAATTATAAATATCTGCCAATAGCAATTAGATTATCAACAACTATCCCTTTCCATGTTAGACACTTTGGTATTGTATGAATTCTTTACATTGAACATAAATTTGATTTGAAATTGGTAACAAAAAAATGAAAAAGTAGTTTAACAATTACAAAAGACATAACAGTTCTTTTCAATGAGCAAACGAGAACTTTGCCATGTGTTACATTCTACTATTATGTAGAAAACCTGTTAGTTTCACAATCATCTTTTAAGCCTTTGTTTGAAAAGAAACAAGCCATTTTGCAACAGAACCTCAGGCTGGTTTGTGAGCAGGAATTTCCCAGCTGTCCACAGTTCTGCCTCATTGCTTGGGGACGTGCTTCATTGATTCCTAAAGCATAGCTCCAGACAAACCGAAAAATTGTAGAGCAAGAGAGTTTGCAAATCACCTCCACAGCTGTGAAAACCAGACCTATCACAGCTCTGCAGCCAGGAGCCTGGTTAAATAAGGTAATATGTGTCCAAGTGTTTTGAAGAGAGGAGTGGAGTTGCAGATGCAAACTATTACTTGAAGCTCAAAGGTGGGAGCTTTCAGGGTATGGATTTCCCTGGCCTCAAAAAGCAGCAGTGAGAATTCAGTGATTTGGGGAAACTGCATTTCCAGATTCCATGGCATGGTAGTGTGTTCCTCAAGATATAACGTCCTTTACTTTGATCTCTTCTGAAACTTTGTTGTATACAGATCTCCCCTATTGCATAACTCTTCATCTCTGATGGCCCTTGACTGTGTCTTCTGGGTTTCCAGTTTACCCATGTTGTTCAGTTTGGTTTTAAGAGATTGGGACAAGTGGGATGCTCTTATCAAGTTCTACTTTAACCTTGGCATGCGGCCTCCCCAAAGTGAGTTCTTTTGGACGATAGTCCTGGAACTTGCTTTGCAAATAAAGTTTGAAAGCAGCTGTGGCTATTCCACATCTGAGAAGGGACAATGAACCTGAGCATGTCATACCCTGAGAAGTACGGCAATAAGCCACCTCTGTGGGTCTTTTTTTTTTTTTTTCCAACATAATGTGACTTGAAAAAAGTAACCCAATATTACTTGCAAAATAGGTTCTTTGATCAAAAAGTTGGGGAGCTTTTCCAGGCGATATTTACTAATAGTATATAGAACTCATGTAGTAGAAACCATAATTTCTGAAATCCTAATCTAAACTAAAAAAATTCAGGAAAGAAAACAAAATATTTCAGACAGTTAAAAAATAGAATCCCCACACTTAAATCCTCATTACTGAAGGGCTGATATGGTCCTCCGTTTCTCCTTTAAATATATGTGGAGCTCTGTATGATACACAGTGTATTGACTCATGAAAGGTCAAAGGAAGAAAAAACACCCACTGATATTTATGTAGGCATTATAATAAATTATAATAAAACTGATATTAAAATAAAGACATCTTAATGACTATCTCCTTTTTTAAAAAAGATCTGTTTAAAGCTGAGATTTGCCTTAGTCATGATTAGGAAAACAAATTACTATCAAAGGAACACGAAGGACCACTCCAGCACAGAGGGTAAAGTGGTAACTAGATTTAAGTAGATCTGATGTTCATTTTATACTCACGCTTATGACCTTGAACACTGAGTTAAGTCCCATGAATTTCAGTTCTTCATCTACAAAACGGAGATCAATAGCACATCTACAAAAGAGTTCATCTACAAAATGGAGAATATATGGGAAATCACCATCCTAATGTGCACATATGATTATACGACCAATGTGATTTGATATCATGTACAACCAGAAGAATGAGAAGTTATACTTCATATATGTATAATATGCCCAAATGCATTCTACTATCATGTATAACTAATTAGAACAACAACAACAAAAAGCTAAAAAACCTAGAATATCTATGCCAACTTTGAAAAAGAATAATATGAAGTTGGAGATATTATTTAAAAAATAGAGATATTACTTCTAGGACTTTCGTTATGGGGTGGTTATGAATCTTATCAACAATGCATATACAGTACTTACTATAACACTAAATCTATGTGAAAAACCTATCATTAAAGTCTCATTTTATATTGAGTAATCACATTAAAACAAAAATATTCAAATGAGCTCCGTCCATAAAACACTCATGACAGCAAGCTGTCCAATGGAGCCAGCCATGCTAATATTTTTCCCCCACAGTTTTTGTCCCCACCCAACCCCCGCCCAGGTGAATGAAGGAGACAGGGGGAGCTTTCTGGGTAAACATGCATGAGCATTTGGTGGGGCAGGGAGAACCATTTTCCTGAAGAAATTTAACTGAATTCAATAAAAACATTGGATTTAGCTTGTGTACACACAAAGCTGTGGATTAATACTGCATGCTTTGTGACGGTTAATTTTCAGAAACTGAGGTTTCCTGGAGAAGAAATTCTACCTCAAGACGGCCACAGTCTGCTAGAAAGCCTGCCTGAGTTTCCAGCCAGCCTGCCTGGCAGGGTCCACACTTACATGAACCAGTTCTTAAAATCTGTCTGTCTTTGTCTCCCCCGCTCCACGTTCTGTTTCTCTGCAGAACTCTGAGTGAAACACCCCACGAGGGATACGAAGATGAATTGTGCCTTTGTTTGATTAATATTTATGCTGCTTTTCCACATAAAAGAAGTTCCTAATTACTCTTTTTTTTTGGAGCACCCACTATGAACCGGACACCTCAAGAGGAACCTCAATATAGATTATCAAAAGTTATGTTCATAATGTTCCGACAGAATTGAGATAGAGTAGAAGTTAAGTTATCATAAGTTGAAATTTAGAACTTCCTTCACAGAACATGAGATCCTGAAAGAAGGGTTGAAAAAAATAGAAAAAATGAAGCCAGAAGTAAGGAAATGTGAAAATGAAAAATAAATAAGTAGGAAAAAAATGTATTTCAAAAATCTCTTGTAATATACCCAGGAAACAGCTGTCTTGAGCTGAGCATAATTAGCTTTTTCCAAAGTTTAATTTCTTCATAATGAAACAGAGTAGACTTTCCCCAGATACACAGCCTCCACTATCACATGGCATATTCCTGAAAATTATTTAAAGATCTATACTAGAAAATATATGAATATAATGAGGACAACAAAACGTGGATTTCATTTCAGCTCTAGTTATTACTAACTTGGCTGCCTTAGGTAAGTCTCTGTGCTTCAATTTTGTTACCATAAGATAGAAGTAAGTAAACACCTCAGTATTAAGAGGATCGAGCTAAATACTATTAAAGAACTCTGTGATTTATACAAAGATATGCAAATACTTGTTATTTTTCTTCATTTGAATTTTCTTTTTCTTTATGTACAATTTAAATATCAGATGGACTTTAAAAAATAAAAATAAATAAAACTCTGCATTTTTTAAAAAATGGAACTTTAAGAAGTAAAAATTACAATCCCTGAAATTAAAATCTTAGGAAATGGATTAAATAGTACTTTTGCAACAGCTCGGTAAGGGAAAAGGTAAATATAATGGAATTACTCAGAATGTAGCACAAATATATCAGGATATTTAAAACAGGAAAGAGAGGTAAAGAAATATGAAGAACAAGATGAGAAACTGTAACATACACCTCAATTTGGAGAGAGGCACTATTCTAAAGGATAAAGCCTTCTTCCAGAACTGTGAAAGACATTCAAATGCACATATGTGAAACACAAATATTCTAAGCAGAACAATGGCAGTGGTGCCCAGATTCATCATGGCAATACTTCATAAGCCACCAAAGATCAAAAAAAAATTCCATATTACATCCTACATGGGCTAATCAGAAACCCAAATTAACTTATTTTGATCAGGGAAGTGAAAAATAAAAACACATATCCCAATGATATATTTAATTGTCACTTTTAAAGCTTTTGAGGTTTTTCTTGTGTTTTTTGTTTATCCCCCTCCCCTCTCTGTATCAGGTCAATTCATTACTTGCTGGAAGTCATACCAGAAAGCATTTTTGCCAACTATTTATGTTCTTTCTTTATTCAGGTAAAGAAAATCCCATACTTTCTCAGTAGGGTTAAGGTCAAGACTCTGAGGGGAGCTACTCCTTCCTAATTAGTTCCCCAGACTCCTCTTTTTCTCCCCTGCTTTAAATGGCCACAACAGTCTAGGGAAAATGTTTGGAGTCATAATGCCCCTGATGAATGAATCCCTGATGAGGCAGCTGGTTTCCAGAAGGGACCCCTTGCTGTGCTGCAATTATGTTGAAGCTGAACCCCAGTAGTTCAGGTCACAGCTGAAGTACTTCAGGGAGAAATACCCATCTCTGAGCTTCATTGTATGATACACTGAGCTGTAACACCCCTCCAAAGCCCTCACCCTCCAAAGCCCTCGCCCAAAACATCAATATTCTCATTACTTAATGAGAAAAATGCTTAATGATGTGAATGCATGTGGGGGTCCTCTGCTGGTGACCCGTAGAGGGAAAAGATCCATGCTTTCAGAGCCCTGGTAACTTAAAACCCACCTAGAAATCTTGCAAATGATTTTCTACTTATTAGATAATTCACTTAATTTCTGAGCTACTAATTAATTGTCACCTTTAAGTGGTTGAAGCCATATTATTTTTTGAGATTTCTAAGGTAAAATCATTCTAAAGGGGAAAAATGTATAAATATAAAATTATACATCACACTAAAAAACATGAGACATAGAGAATTTTTAAAACACTTTATCTTAACAGGAAAAAACAAAACAATTTAAAACACAGGCACACAGTACCAGAATTACTTACCTCAGCACTAGCTGAATGCATGCAGTTGGGCTACCTTTCCACAACTCCCGTGGATTTCTTTATTTTCCCTCCCTGATTCTTCCAGGATAATAAAAACCTTGTGTTTCTGCTCCATGTGAAGGTGTAGCTCTCTCTCCCTTGATCCCGTCAATAATGTTGTATCCGACATGAGCTGATTCTTGTTTATGCCAATATATATAACTAAAGGCACCTGTGAGACTACCGTGACTCTACCTTTACCTTAGTTTCAAGGGAAAAAAAATTCAAGTCATTCTGGGAAAAAAATAATAATAATATGAGGCAACCCTGCAAAAGGTCCTGTGTGACACACATCAAATAGAGCACTAATCTCCAGGATACATAAAGAACTCAAAAAACTTAACACTAAAAAACCAAACAAGCCAAACAATAAATGGGCTAAGGAACTGAACAGACACTTCTCAGAAGATGATATACATTCAATCAATAAATATATGAAAAAATGTTCAACATCTCTAGTAATTAGAGAAATGCAAATCAAAACTACTCTAAGATTTCATCTCATATCAGTCAGAACGGCAGCTACCAAGAATATAGACAATAATAAATGCTGGTGAGGACATGGGGAAAAGGCACACTCACCATACATGGCTGGTGGGACTGCAAATTGGTGCAACCAATCTGGAAAGCAGTATGGAGATTCCTGGGTGGTGACTGTGGGTAGGTAGGTTGTGGCTGGAGGAATTAGGTCACTGGGGGCGTGACCTTGGGTTTTATATCGTGTCCTTGGTAAGCAGAGCTCTCTCTGCTTCCTGGTTGTCATGTCCTGAGCTGCTTCCCCTGCCACACCCTTCTGATGTTTTACCCCATCACGGGCCCAGAGCTACGGAGCTGGCTGACCATGGACTGAACCCCTAAACCATGAGCCAAAATAAATTGTCCTCCTTTAAGTTGCTCTTGTCAGGTCTTTTGGTCACAGAGACAAGAAGCTAACTAAAAGAATGAACATAAAAGATGAAATAAAAGATGAAAAGAGGACTCAAGATACAAAATCACAGTGAAGTAGAAGATTAAAGCAGTAAAGAGAACTAAACCTGTGAGTGTAAGTGACTTTGGGTCTTGAAAAATACTATCATTTAAATTTTTCAAGATTTCAAAGATCAGTAGTACCTAGAGAGCAGTGCAGTGGTCAGAGGGGGCATCTGCATTACCCCAATAGCAGAGGGAAAGTTTCAACTTTAAAATTTGTCTTTTCTTTACTTCTATGTAAAATTTTTAAAAATAAACTGTATCCTTTAGAGTGCATACATAATTATTAAAAATACAAATAAAAGTAAATTCTACCTGGTGATTATCTCCATGATAGGGGGAGGGTACCTACTGTGGGTAGATGACTTAGTGGAACGTTGGGAACATTGTATTTTCTTATTACTATAATAATTTATCAAAATGTAAAATGTGAATTTATATTATAGAGTTTCCTGTATATGTGCTCCATTTCCTTCAGTGTCTGTAAATAAAGTTTTACTGAAGCAAAATAAATAAATAAATAAAATTTGTCTTTCTAGTCCTAGTTCTAAGTAAATGCTGGATTTTATCAAACTTTTTTATATTAAGGATTTTCCCCACTAATATTGTTTTTGCCATACATTGAATTGATAACTTTAAAATAAAATCAACCTTGTCATTAAAATATTACAGAGACTAAAAATATCTTCAATGAAAGTCTATATTCACTCATAATTTTTTTAAAAACAAAACCCTTAGAAAATTAGAAATAGAAGGAAATTTCTCTAATAGGATTTAGAAATTCTTGAAACCCTTCAATAAACATCACACTGAAAACTTTTGAAGCACTTTGAAGTTTAGAATAAACAAGCAATGATGCTTATTCTCTATTCAATACTATAAGTAGAATGAACATTGGAAAGGAAAAGATAAACAGTCTCTGATGATATGATCACCTCCAAAAAGAAGGTGGGAAAAAATTTTTATACCTTTATTTTATTTATTTATCTTTTATGCGGTGCTGAAGATCAAGCCTACCACCTCACACATACTAGGTGAGTGCTGTACTGCTGAGCCACAACCCCAGCCCCAGAAAATCTAATAACTCTCACACATAAGAAGAGTTTATTAAAATTGTTGGATCAAGGGCCACAACTATAATTCCACCTATTCAGAAGACGGAGACAGAAGGATGACAAATTGGAAGCCAACCTTGTCAACATAGCAAAACTTTGTCTTAAAATAAAAAATAAAAATGGAGGTAGTTTAGTGGTAGAGTTCCTGGAATTCAATCTCCACTACCACAAAAAAAAAAAAAAAATGCTGTATACAAGAGCAATGTCCAATGATTAATGGTATTTCTACCTAAAGGAAATTCTAAACGTTGTATTTAACATGAGAAAGGTAATGACATGTAAAAAGAACAAAGTGATACTTATGTGGCATATAAGATGACATCACCCACTGTTTGAAAGGATAGAATCAAAATACATGATAATGATAATATTCATGTCAGAGAACAAAAGGCATAAATAAAATAAAAGCGGTTTAAAGTCATAATTAAAAATGCAAGGTTGGTTTGACATTATAAAATTAAATAATGTAATATGCTACATTTAAAAATTAAAAGAAAAATGATAACCATCTTAAGAGATGCAAAGAGGGAAATATCATAATTCAATAGAATTGAAAATCCATTCATGATTTTTTCAATAAAATATAAATGTATTGTGTCACATGGGTCTAAGGAAACACAGGCTCCAATGTCTTTAATCCCATTTATGGATGTACAATCCTTTCCTTTACAGTTACAGGTCACATAATTCATCAACCCAGTCCTCAACTTGCAGCTGCCAAAGGTGAAAGGTCTCTGTGACATGACAGAAAGGCACATCCCCTCGTGTCCTGAGCAAGGCATCAAAGCTGAAAAGCAGAAACAACCTTGCCAATAATCTTGCAGCAGTGATACCCCAATGCTCAGAAAGGGGAATGAGCACAGGGTTGGCAGTTTCTGGACATAATTTGGACAGATTTCAATCCGAGGAACTCTGTTGGAGGGGTTTCATTCTTTTCTGTGATTCCATTTTACAGAGAGAAAGCAGAACTCAAGTCTTCATCCAAGTGATTAACAGTCTTGCTCTCTCTTCAGCCACCTTATTTCTACTGCCAACAGCACCCTCTCTGTCAACATTCTCTCCAGCATTTTCTTATGTGTCACCGGCCAGCTATGGGCTATGTGGGGGAGCTATGAGTGTTGGAGTGTGTGAGAGGACTGGCCTGTGTTGCAGGCTCTTTGGGCCGTGCAACACACGTGTGCATTTTTCTCTTGCTCTGCCTGTGTTCCCACACAGCACCTGAGTTGGGTGTGACATGCCAAGATGTCAATCCACTTACTGACCACAAGACTCAACCCCCTGAAACCTGACCCTTGGCCTTATTTGGAAAGAACATTCCATCAAATCTCTCTTTGTGTGTCCTCCCTATATAATTATAAAAGATTCAGGTGGCTCTCTCTCTTTCCAACAGACCCTTAAGGTCAAGAGAAATCCATCACTGGACCCTAGGAAAAAGGGTCTGTGTAATTATTTTGTGCCAACCCAAATTCAACTGGAGTGGCCATGAATGATTTAGTCGTGTGTCGTGGCACTTAAGTGCATTTCTTTTTTGCTCCAAGTTCCCTTAACTCCATCAGGGCAAATCTTTGGTCTTAAGTCCCTTGTTCTATCAACTTCATAACCTCGTCATCCTGTGTTGGAAAGACAAGCAGTTTTTTCCCCCAATTAAATGTTCTATGTGCTGGAAGAGTTGCAATCATACTGTGTGACAAAAGCCCTCACCTTTCCAGAGTGCCCAGCAATGGCTGTTCGACCTATACCATAGATGTAATCATTGGAATGAGGCAGATGTCCAAGGTGACCACCGCATCCACATGAGGGACGTCCAAACCTCTGCTGGCAACATCAGTTGCCAGAAGAATGGAGCAAGCCTCGGCCTTAACCTTATTCAGCAATACTAGGCACTTGCTCTGACTCATCTGTCCACGGAGGAGGTAGCAGTAAATCCAAGATTTCAAAGTAGCAAAGCTGTTCTCTGAGTATTATTACAGGTGCTGCAGAATATCATGGGGTTTCCAGCCAATTCCTTGACAATATAAACCAGGTAGGTATCCCGGTTTATATTATATATGTTATATATATTATAAGATAACATATATATAAGGTAGATATCCTGGTTATATTATATATATATATATATATATATATATATATATATATATATATATATATATATATATATATATATATATTATAAGATAACATTGCTGTAAGTTTCCAACCTCTGGTATTTAGAGGAAACAGTAAATTCAAAGGATTTTACAGAATTCTTCAGAGTTGCTCTCCAAAGTTTTTGTACCTTCTGGGTAATGTTAGCAGAGAAATGTTTTACAACCTTGAGGACCACTTTGAGGATCTTGTCAACCTATTATTTTATTATATGTGGGGCTGTTTGTGTGTGTGTGTGTGTGTGTGTGCGCGCGCGCGCGCGCGCGCATGGTTTGTTTGTTTTTCCGGGGCTAGAGATTGGGACGTTTAATGGATCGCACCTACAGTCCCAGCACTCTGCACTCTAATAGAGGACCCCAGGGCTTCAAAGGGCTCTGAGATCTGAAAGGCCAACTCCTGAGTGGGGGGTGAGCATGTGGGCAAACCAACCCTGTGGTGCCTGCAGCGGAACATTCAGGATGGGCCGAGTCAAGGCCCCTGTTTTTCCATAGCACGTTTCCCCCTGCATCATGATATCGCAACCTTGTAGGGCCAGAGGAATAGCTTCAGTATGGATCTTGGTGGGCTTTGCCCGCCTCAACTGATCACAATACATCTGTCATACCCAGGTCTTTCAATGTTTTTGTTTCCTCCTCCTCCAGTACCAGCTGGGATGACTCACCAGGGGAATCATGCTCCTCCAACCTCCATTCATGATTTCTTTAAAATTCTTTCTGCAAACTAGAAACATAGGGGAAGTTCCCTAATCTGAATAAGGAATTTTCAAAAAGCTTATAGCAATATGATACATAGTGGTAAATGTTGAGTTTTCCATTTGAGGTTAGGAAGAAAATAATTTCCACTAACATTCCACATTGATACACCAGGAGCCCTGGCTAGCACCATAACTTCAGAAGATGAAAAAACAAAATTCTCATTATCGAGGTTGACAATGAAAATCCAAAAGCACTATAGATGAATGATTAGCTTTAGAAGTGAATTTAGCCAGTCTCCAGGATTCAAATTCAATATCCACATATTCAAAACTCAATTGCAGTTCTATGTACAATAACTAACTAGAAAACTAAGTGAAAATAAAAAGCTTTCATGATAGCATAAGAAGTAAAATTCATTTAAGAATATATCTCAGGGCTGGGGTTGTGACTCAGAGGTAGTACGCTTGACTAGCATGTGTGAGGCACTGGGTTCGATTCTCAGAACCACATAAAAATGAAATAAAGGTATTTTGTCCACCTACAACTAAAAAATAAATATTAGAAAGGATGTATCTCAGATAGACAGAATTAATATTGTCAAAATAGCCATACTACCAAAAGCACTATACCTTTTTAATACAATTCCTGTTAAGAGTCCAATGACACATGCTTCATAGAAATAGAAAAAGTAGTCATTAATTTCATTTGGAAAAATAAGAGGCCAGAATAGCCAAAGGAATCCTCAGTGAGCAAAGTGAAGCAGGAGGCATTACAATATCCGACCTTAAATCAAACTACAGAGATGTACTAACAAAAACAGCATGGTGTTGGCACCAAAATAGACATCAAGGAGCTGGAGATGTAGCTCAGTGGAAGAGCACTTACCTGGGCCACGTGAGGCACTGGGTTCAATCTTCAGTACTATATAAAAATACATAAAATAAACATTTTTGTGTCTATCTACAACTTAAAAAACTAACTAAAAAACAGACATGAAGACTAGTGGTACAGAACAGAAACATAAATACAGTTATCTCATAATAGAAAATAGCACCATAAACATACATTGGAGAAAAGATAGCCTCTTAAACAAATGGTTCTGAGAAAATGGAAATCCATATGTAACAAAATGAAATCAAACCCCTATATCTCACCCTGCACAAAACTCAAAGTGGATCAGAATGGGAGAATATCTTTGCCATCTGCATCTCAGACAGAGCATTAATTTCTAGGATATATAAAATCTAAACCACACAACAAAGAAGATAAGGAGACAGTATTCATGATGGGCCAATACATTAAGATAAACTCCACTACATTCCATATTTAAATGGGAAATATTCTCCTTTTTTTTTGTGCAGAACCAAAGAGGTTGAGTGGCACTCTCCATCATCTCAGAACATTAAACCCCATTGGATATGAGGTATTTGGATATGAGGTGTCCCCCAATACCTCCTGTGTTAATGCAGAAATATTCAGAAGTGAAATGGTTAGTTAATGAGAACTCTAACCTAATCATTCTGTTACCGCTGTTGACCGGTGACGAGTTCTTGCTTCCCCAATGTTGAAGAATAACACCAAAGAAGCACGCCGAGGCAAGGTCAGAGTAGAAATTAGAAGTTTATTAAAGGACAGCAGAAAAGACTTCTCCCGGAGGAAGAAGGGGACCCAAGAGGTGGAATCCATGGAAGTGCGGTTGTTTCCCCTTTTTATAGTTTTGGTGATGGAATGTAGGTTGGAAGGCCCGAGGGGTGGGACACAGGTGGGCCAAAATCTGGTCAGGAAGGACTGCTGAGTCAGCACCTTTTTGCTGGGGGCTGTTCATTAACATTTCTTTGAGGTGGACTTTGGCCTAGGGCCTTTTCGGGACTTCATTAACATTCCATGAGTTGTCCTGTTTTCCCTGAGTCATTCTCCGCATGGTCTCCATTTTAGATTTCACTCGATATTAGACCCGATTTATCTAACTACACTGACTACCTAACTTTAAATCTGGCTTCAATTCCATCCTAGTTTGAATGGGCTGGATAGTGACTGAAGGCAGGTGGGTGTGGCTAGCGGAGGGAGGTCACTAGGGGCATGTCCTGGAAGGCCTCATCTACCCTGGCCCTTCCCTCTTCCCTCTCTCTGCTTCCTGGCCAGCCATGAATGGAGCAGCTTCTCTCACTCACACCCTTCCACCATGATGTGCTACCTCATCTTTGACTCAGAGCAATGGCATCAGCCAACCATGGACTAAATCTCTGAAACCATGAGCCAAAATAAACTTTCCCTCCTCTAAACCGTTCTTGTCAGGTATTTTGGTCTCAGCAATGTAAAACACCCTTCTCTACCTGTGGTTTGTTTTCCCTTTATTTTACTTGAACTTCCAAACATACTTCGAAACTTTCAATTTTAAAACAAATTTCCACTGTCATCGTCCTCATATTCTCACAATTTTGTGCTACGTGTACATCCTTGACCAATAGCCCCCTCTCCCATCTTTTATTTTTTAATTATTTTTGTTTTAATGTTCTCGGAAAGTTCTCTATGCAAATATTTTATTTTTTTAAATAACTTATTTAATCTCCATTAGCATTGTTTACAAAGGAACTACCAAACTTTCATTCTAGAATTTCATAACTGACTCCAACCTCTTGAAACACTTCATTTTTTTCCAGTCTTAAATCATGAGACTACACATGCATTGTTTTCCTGTAATCTAGAATACCCTCTATGCCCAAGGTCACCTCCAAATTCCAAATTCCAAAGGACAAGATCACTTTGTTCTGAAGCTCCTATGAGTAAGAAAAAACATTAACTTTCTATTAATGCATAACAAGTGACTTCAAACTTTGTGACTTGAAATTGCATTGCATGCATTTATGTGTCTGGGCACAATCTGGCTGGATTCTCTAAAAAGAGTTCTTCAAGGCCAAAATCAAGGTGATAACTAGGCTACATTTCCACCTGGTCTGGGGTTGCAGCTGGGTTTGGTTCCTTACTATGGTAAAATCAAGGTCTTTGTTTCTTTGCTGATGGCAGCTGGGGTAACTCTCCCATCTGTTTCCCTTACTATAGGGCTCCCCTCTATCTTCAAAGCAAACACAGAGAGTTCCTGTGTCAAATCCCTCTCATGCTTGAAATCTCTTTCATGAGGAAGGGCCCAAGTCTTTGAAGGATCCATCTGATTCATGAAAATGGAAGGAGATCAGTTGAGTAGTGGAAGGACACTAGAGGCAAGAGGTGGGAGGGAAAGTGGAGCTACTGGGGAACAAAATTGACCAAATTATATTGTTCTCTTATGTACATGTACAAATATGTGACAATGATCCCACTAGTATGTTTGTTTATAATGTGCCAATGAGAAACAAAAACAGACCCATCTGATTAGGTCAGGCCTAGTCCGAATCAGCACCTTTTCTTAAAGTCTCTGTCCCTAATCCTAGAAGTGACAACTCCATCAGAGTCACACACAAAATGTACACACCATGGTGTGGATAAGGAGCTTGAGAGGTCTCAGAATTCTAATTCCACACCAGCTCATGTTCCCCTGTGGTTTAGAAGTAAGCTAGAATATAAAATATTGAATTTCCTACATTTTATTTAAATTTTGAACTCATATTATGGACAAGACCCTATACTCAATGATGCACATTAGTTCACATAATTTCTTTAACAATTCTATGAAACGGGTATTATTATCCCCCATTTTATAGACAAGAATGATTCAGCTTAGATTGATGATGATATTTGTCTAAGTGAAGACCTCAATGAAGCCCAGCCTTGAGAGGCCCTCTTCTCAACCACTCTGCAAAAACTCTCTTTTGAAAGTAACTCTTTATGCAATCTATCAAAAACAACTTCCATTTGTCTTACAGTTGTCACGTAAACTGGAATCTGTTCCCACAACAAGTACTCACCTTTATCTTTTTTTCCATCATTAAAAATGTTTTTTCACACATTTATCCTCGAGTTTGTGGATTTCTCTTCACATCTCTCCAACTGCTTCATCAGAACATTTATCTCCTTGGATCACAACCTTCCAAACTATAGCAACAGAGTGTGATCACTTATAATATCAAATTTATCATGTTTGAATAACATCCCAAAATATATGCTCTAGTTTGAATGTTTTTGATCTCTCTGAAACTCAGGTTGAAACTTAATTCACTATGCAACAGTAAAAAGAGACAGGGCCTCCCCTTTGTAAATGGATTAATGAGCCTCTAAAAAGGAATCAAATGCTTGTTCTCTTCTGATCTTCTGGCATTTGAGGAACAGGACTCCTTCCACCAGAGGATACAATATTCAAGGCACCATCTTAGAAGTGGAGCCCATTCCTCACAGGACACCAAACCTTGATCTTGGACTTTCCAATCCAAATTCCTGTCCTTTGTAAGTTAGCTAGGTTGTGGTATTCTAATAAAGAATTCTAATAATAATTAGAATTATTAATAAATTATTAATAAATTATTAATAAAATTATTAGAATAATTAATAAATTCTAATAAAGCAGCACAAACAAAAACAATGCAAACATTATAATTTTTAATTTATAGTGTCCCACTAAATTAATTTTACAGGATGTTAAAGAACCATGACTCATTACTTTAATGAGTGTTGCCACATTAAAAATCTTCACAAACTAGTAGCATAAGACACAACCATTTATCACCTTCAGGGATTCTGTAGGGCAGGAAGTTGGGCACAGCACAGTAGAGGTGGCTCTTCTCTATTGTGCAATGTTGGCTCTACAGGTAAAAAAACTCAAACGACAGAAACAACAGAAATGCCTGGAGTCTTGAACAACCTGGAGTCCTCTTCATTCAATGTCCAGGCTCTGTGCTAGGTGATTTGAAGACTTGGCTTAGTTAGGACCCACAATGGGAGCACTAACATGTCCTCTCTCAGTGTGTCTTTCACTTTCTCAGCATGATGGCTGTGTTCCCAGAGAGAGCCTCCTGAGAAGATATAACCAGAAAGCACACATTCAAGTACCAGCATCCTTAGGTTAAACCTTTTCATTAAAGTAGTTATATAGCCTGGCATGGTGGCACACAGCTGTAATCCAAGCTACTCAGGAGGCTGAGGCAAGAGGATTGCAAATTTGAGACCAGCCTGGGAAATTTTGTGAGATAAATTGCTTAGATATAGCAGTGTCCTTCAGAACCAAAGGACCAAATGAATGAAAGCTCCTACAGGATGCAGGCAGAATCTGTATACCTGGGGGGCAAGAGAGTACTGCTGCTCCTTTTAATTTTTCCCTATGCATGTAATTTAGCCTGGCATTCTCTGCTTCCTTGCCCCACTCTGTAACATAGCCATGCCCCAACTCCCAGACTTATATAACTGTAATTTCACTTACATCAGAAATAAATTCTCCATCACCAAGTGGTTCCCAATTCCAAAAAAAAAAAAACCAAAAAACTGTTTGTTTCAGGGCTCATTCCAGGTCTACCCCGGAACTCAGATCAGGGTCACTACCCAGGATTCCATGTGAGGAGGATGATAAAGAGTGAGGGAGGATCACTTAAATTGCATACTCCATTGAGAGCATGACCCTTTTATGCTTTCCTGTCCTTCACAAATTATGTTCCAACTTTCCCTTTAACCTGGGTCACTCTCTTTCAGCTTGTTTTCCCTTATGGCACCCAGCTACCTGCCTTCATTTTCCTTCTTGATTTCTCTTAGGACTCTAGATTTGTCTGACTCTTATCATTTGCTTTCTCTCTGTGCTCTTGGTGATAGCCTGCATCCATGTATTGGGGTTTGGTGTGTATGTCTTAAAGGGGTGGGGAGTAGAAGAGCATCAACTGTATTACTCTTATCCCTAACCCAAGCTCACTCTGGTGAATAAAATGTCTCCACCTTAATGCACGCATTCACCTGTTTATTCTTTTTTTTGTGTGTGTGGTGCTGGGGATTGAACCCAGGGCCTCGTGCGTGTGAGGCAAGCACTCTACCAACTGAGCTATATCCCCAGCCCAACCTGTTTATTCTTGATGTTTTTCCTCCACCCTCTTAACAATTTGAACAGCTGCTCTCATTTCTGGATCTCTCCTTTCATTTCTTCTTCTCTTTCTGCATTAT
The DNA here is from genome assembly GCF_047511675.1 of Marmota flaviventris. Taxonomy (NCBI): domain Eukaryota; kingdom Metazoa; phylum Chordata; class Mammalia; order Rodentia; family Sciuridae; genus Marmota; species Marmota flaviventris. The sequence goes on from NC_092504.1 coordinate 9,546,260, forward strand.
TCTTCTAGTACTGGTTATATCAATGCCTAGGCTCTGCAGTCTACAGGAATTACTCACCCCAGTGACACTCAGTAACAGAACATCATTTCTCATTCTGTCTCTGAAATTCCAAATTCACATGTGGGGAAGGTATATGGGAAGCTGTATGATATCCATATGGAATGGGTTTCCTAGTGTAGGAGACCAGAATGTGCCATCCCAAACCACAAGTAACCATAAGAGATTGGCATAGGCCACCTGAAACATACCTCCTAGGTATAAGAATTATTTTGAGCTGATTACTGTTAAGAAACAGCACACAAAGAAGCAGCTCTAAAAAGAGTATCAATTACCCTTTTATAAAGGGTATAAATGACTTACAATAACTAAAAAAATGCAAATGCTATCTGGTAAGCTGTGTTGTTTAGGGAGAACAAAAAGTCTGTTCAGTACCAGCGCAATCTCCCCTCCCTATTTCCCATCTACTGTTAGTTGAATCCAGGATGCAGTCCTGCACAGAGGCAGACTGTATTGGTAATCCTAACAAGATAAAGAACTGGCCTTGGCAGAAATTTATACTCAAAGGAAAACATCATCTCTGTATGTCTCTGGACTAGGAAGAGAAGGACGATACTTAGTTACCAGAGGCACTTATCAACACTGACAAATCTGCATTAACAAGCCTTACTCTTGCTTACATCCCTTTCCCGGTTCCCTTCCCATAATTTGCAACTTCTTTTCTTTAACTGAAGGTGGTATTTAGCCCGAATTCTAGCCACCTCTGTTGAATTATTCATCTCTGAGTTTCATCCATTATATGTTAAATATACATGTTAGTAAACCTCTGCTTTTCTCTTGTTGGTCTGCCTTTTGTTATAGAGTCCCCAGCCAAAACTCCAAAGGTTTAGAAGAAAAAGTTTTTGTTTGTTTTTGTTTTTTCCTTCCCTACACTGGAAACAATCTCTGAGCCCAAGAATTGTTTGCAGAAATTTTATTAGCAGGTGTTGCTGTGAGCTATTCCTGCCAGGAAGTCTCTGTTGAATCCAGTGAGAAGCTGACCCTGAATATAAATGAGACTGAGGCCTCCCTCATTCCATCCAGCAAGGTATTCTGGAGTGGGGTGGCTCTTCTGAGTTGTCCCAAATTGAAACAAGGAAGCCAGTTCTTTGAATTCTTGCACAAGTCAGTCACTAATCATGGGACAACCTCTGGGAGGGGGTACACCTTGGTCCAAGCAGTGCTCTGCAGCTGAGAGCTGTTCTCAGTGAGAGATGCAGCCATGAGCAGTCAGATACAGATACCCCCACCTCTGAGGAAGATGCAATAAAGAAAGGACAGAACATCATGGGGACCACCATGTGTGATTTCAGACTAAAAGTTCAGTAAAACTTGGAAGTAAAAGTTGGAAGACCCCAGCTTTGATTTTGGCTTTGCCAAAAGTATGTGTCCTTAGATCATTGATCTCTATGAACCCTGGCTTACCTCAACTACAAAATGAGCTAAATGTAGCACACTGCATAGGCATTTGTTTTCGAGCAACAAGTCCACATATATATAAAGTGGGTCAGGCAAAGGTCCCAGCTATAGTACTGAAACACTCAGCAAAGGGGGTAGGAAGCACCTAAAGTACACAGTTACATGTCCAGTTAAAATGAATTAAGTGTCCCTACATGTACTAATATGGAAACCTCTTCAAGTAAGACTACAAGGCAAAAATAAAAGCAGAAGGGCTAGTGGTGCAATCAGTGATGGAGCACTTGCCAAGCATGTGCAAGGTCCTGGGTTTGAGCTCCAACACAGAAAACAAAATAAAAGCAAGTTACACAACAGGTATGGTATGATTCTACTTACATAGGAAATACATTACACACACAAAAAAAACCCATGTATTCAAATGCATTTGTGTCTATTAGAAGACATGCTGAGATAACATGGGTAGTCACCACTGTGAAGGGTGTTAGGATTGGGGCCTGGAAGCAGGGCAGGGGAGAAGAAAGACTGAATTATTTTACATTACTTAGCTTATGATTTGTAATAATCACATATTACTTATGCAACTTGAGAGCAAAAGAAGAAACTATAGATTATACTGAGGTGACTATATGCAAACTCTGAAATTCCATCTCTAAAAATCCATGATTTTAAAGGCCATCCCTGTATTTTTACTCCACTTCCCTCCTTTCCACAGTGCTCCACAAAACACAGTTGTCCTTTGGAATACATGGGAGGTTGGTTTCAGGGTCCCCAAAGGATATATTCAAAATCAGTATGCTCAAGCCCCTTATGTAGAATGCCGCAGTGTCTGCCTATAACCTGCACACATCCTCCTGCATGCTTTAGGTCACCTCTAGATAACTTACAAAGACTAATGAAATGCAAATGCTATGTGAGTAGTTTGTAGACTGTGTTGTTCAGGGAGAATAAAACATCTGTTCAGTACAGGTGCAATCAACCCCCCCCCCATTTTCTATCTATGGTTAGTCAAATCCAGGGATGCAATCCTGCACAGAGGTGGACTGTATTGGTAATCCTAACAAGAAGGTAGGAGAAGGTGAGAAACTGGAAGTACAAATTTTCTTAAAATGATTGTCTCTCAAACTTAAACATGTTAGCTAAGAAAACCTTAAGAACTATGTACTGGACATGTCCTCTATACTTAATTTGAGTTTCAATTCAATAGATGTAGCAATAGCAAGGAGTATACAACTGTAATAGCTACAAACAGATGTTGGCTGATCCAGACAGGTCTTTGAGAAAGAGCTTTGACTTTTAATATGAAAAGGAAAGTCTGGCCCCTAATATGTGATTACTGTCTTGGTAATTGTAATTCTTATATGTGTATAAATTATTATAAGGCATTCTTGAGTTCCACTATTTTAAAAATAAGATGTTGAGTCTGTGCGTTTACAATAGTTGCTTTCCAACATCCTTTAAATTATTCTAAAAGTAAAAAACATTTGAAGGAAGAGTCTATGTACACATAAAAATATTCATAATTATAAATGCTAATACTTTCTAATACTCACAATACAGTGTTGAAATTCAATTTGATAATGCACAAAACATTGTAATACTCTCCAGAAATCTAGCAAAGAAAGGATGATTGTCTCCTCTCCACCAGTCTGGGAATGTTTCAAGGGGAAGGCTCCTTAAAGTGAAAAAAAGGGTCGAATCCAATTAAAACTGCAAAGGAAACTTCGAAAGGATGAATGCCATTAGTACAAACTGGAATGTGGCCAAAACACAGGGTAATACTTCAACTCTCAGAAAAAGTGCCAGGGGGATATTTAACAACTGCAGGTGGCCAAACGCTTTCTCATAGTCTCATCAGAAAAGTCATTTATAGCAACAATATTCACCAAGGTAAAGTAATATCACTTGACAAACTGCATATTCAATTACTGTTTAAACTGACATTGGTCAGGTATCAATTGGAACTACTTCTCTATAGGACAGTAAATTCAGAAATGAAACGCTTCTGTTATTAAGCAAGGTGAGAACATTGGATACAACTGCTATTTAAATCTAGCACTGGATTTCCCTTAAATAAAAAAACAAATTATCATTTTGGCCAATAAAGTGAGCCTTGGTATATTCATGTTTTTAATTTTCCTTGTATGTTTTAGAAATCTTTAGGAAATCGAATCCAGAGTTGATTCCCTATCATGTTTTCTCAGAATGTGCTTATTTTTATGACTCCAGTCTGCTATTTTCCATAACCTGCACGGGAACGAGCTTGACTAACTTTTTATGTGCAAATTTACCTTGTACATAAAAATACTATTTCTTATTTCTTTGGGATTCTACTTTTCTTTTTATCTCTTTGATATTTCTAAACATTGAGTGCTCTCACCCCACCTCCATCAGGGTGGTAGGAGAAACATTTTGTGAACTGTGATATGAAGGTGATGGAAAACGCAGGCCTGTTAGTGACATAACACATCCATCTTGAATCCTGAAAAGGATATTATGTGAGCAAAGGCACAGAGTGAAACCTAAAAAGGTTCCTGTTTGTAAATGCTGTATGCATGAGAGCTCTGCTTTTACCTGCTGTGATTTAAAAGGCTAGAGGCCTCGTTTTGAGCCACTAAAATTCAAAGTGACAGAAACCTACAAATTTTTATTGCTGTGCATTTAATAAAATTTACATTTACAAGCTGTCAGTTTGAAATATTGAATAACTGGTACTTTCGCATTCAGACGAGCAGTTTTGGTTGTGCCGGGGGTTCATTACTACCTACTTACACGTTCCTTAAATACTCAGAATAATCCTTCAATCTATGACTTTTGATATCTCTTAATTCAGCACTGCACAAAAACACCATTGAGTTAGCAGCAAGGTCAACAAAAGGAATTTATTGTGCTCCCATAAAGCACGACGTAATTAAGAGCCCCTTTCTGCTTGTTTTAATGTGCTAATACGAGAACATTAGAACCAAGGCACAGTCTCTTGCTAGGTGTCTGCAGCAGCTGCCTAGGTTTTTGGTAATTTACTTACTCAATTATGTCGACTCTCTTAAATCCACAACACTGGTGGGTGGTAAGGTAGAAGGATAATAAAAAGCATAGAGTAGGAAACCCCTTTAATGCATGTTTTATGTGCATCTTGGGTAACATTTTTTTGTTTGTTTGCTTTTGAGAACAAGAATTAAAGATTGTAACTAGGAAACTCTCTGGACAGGAATAAACGTGCATGCGTTTAAAACACCTCTAAAAGTTATGAGATGTCCAATAATCCTATGATTATGTGGTCTGTTCTTGAAAAAGAATATTGAACTGAATGTTTGATTCAGTAATATAAAAACAGATTATCTAATGGCTTCCAAGGGGGAAATATGAAAAAGACTATCCATAAGGTTACTATATAGTCATAAATCACAGGCACTTCCTTAGTCCCCATGTAAATGGAAAGACAAAAAGAAACTGATGAGAGGTTATGTTTTCATACCTTCATAAGGATCACCTTTAAGAAAATCGCTCCAAGTTGTTTACTACCAAAGTAAACACGGAGTTCTTTTCAAATGGGTATCAGACAAAAATGCTCACTACACTCTCAAAACACCTCATTTTTCTTATGAGTCAAAGAAGGGCTTTAAATGCCAACCTCAAAGTTTTAATTTTTAGAAAGCAGTTAATTTTATATTCAAGTCAAAGTACAAAGTGGGGGGAAAGGCCCAAAGTGGTAAATTTAACCTGATTTACCCAGCCATTATTCAAATATGAAAAATTAAATGATTAAACCCAATACAAATTACTGATTTAACCTTGGAAATTCAAATTGCTTCATTTTAAATTTCATTTTAATTGTCTCTAAAATGTGGCGTTTACATAGAAGGGCAACTTGTAATGTGTCAATATCAATTGAAACTTGGAGAGAAAAATGGTTAAGTAATTTTTTCAAATGTTATATTTATATGACATTCATCATCTGTTTTCATATGTTCTCACAAAATATCTTTGATAAATCACTTATTTCCATGGTACAGCTCAAAAATTGCAAAATAATTTATAAGTATCAAATTACTGGTTTTAATTGCAAATTAGATATCCCTAAACTTTCCTCTCTAGGACTCGTTTTTCTCTGCCAAACATTGTGACAATAGTATTAAATAAGAAACAACATCAACAAACCTTGGTTTGTATAATTACTTTTTAATCATTGTCTTTTAAATCATTTTTAACATACATTTTGCTCCTAAGAGAAATCTATTTCATTTTTATCTCAAGGACATCAAAGATTTAATTATTAATACTAGACCCAATTAAGTCCCATGTAAAAATATATTCCAAAATATAGGTACCTAAGGTTCCAAAGGCAATTTTTTTTTTTTTTATCTGTAGTTGCAAGAATGAGTCAAATTCTTTGAAAAAATCCTGGGAGGCTTTGTTTTTAAAATGAAAAGTGAAACCTGAAAATGGCTGAGACTTCAGAAAGACAGTAAATGTGTAAAAGTCATCTTTTCTCTTTTTTCCCCCTTAATAATGACATCACTGAACTAGAGAGACCTTACTGAGTTTGCACTGTGCAGAAATCACTGAGGTAACCACTTGGTGAATTGTGTGTTTTCATTCCATCCAACATAAGCTACTTGGTTCGCCTGTAAGTCAGTCCTTCTGCAGTCGTGTGCGTGTCTCAGAACTCGTGGTCCCAAACGACATCTGTCACAGGTCAAATAATCTCACCTCTCCAAAAAAACTAGAAACCCAATTTTATAGTAAACAGAGCAGTGACACAGCTAAGATAACAAATACCAATGACTCATCTATTAGTCTGGAGTTAAAAGAGAGAGAGAGAATCTTTTGCCCTTTTTCATCAGCTCAGAGCAAGCTCAGGCTAACCACTAAATTTTTATGCTCACTGTTTCTTGCACACTTAGCTTAAATGTCTGTTTGAATGGTGAGCATATTGGTGCAGTGTATTCCTTGAATATATCAGCTCTCTATTAACAGGACTGGTTGCCTAAAAGATAACCAAACTCTTAAGTAACTAAAATAATATCAATATTAATATAATTGTATTTACTAACCTCACACCACTCCCTCCTGCCTGGCATAAGTGTTGGAATTACAAGTCAGACAGGGCTGAGCAGCAATCTTCAAGAAAATTGCTTTAAATTGGCCTTCATTAGCGCTCATAGCTCTGAAAAACAACCCAAAGTGCACGTCTAAGGACAGTGAGCCAGTAGCAATAGCTCCCTATTATAAAAAGACGGCACATTAACCTACTCAGGCAACATTGATCACATTTGATAACTACCATTAAATAAAGAATCTCCAACCACAAAACAATTCTGCTGTTTCTAAACTGGGATTGTTAGGATCAAATTTGAAATCCAACCTAAATAGTATGTATGTTAATTCCAGTATGCTTTTTAAAATAATTGTAGAGAATTAGAGATTATAGCTGTACTTTTAAGTTGTTTTACTAATGTTCCTTGGCTATATATAATTAATGCTACACAGTAACAAAGAACAAAGACACTAAAACCTTCACAGAAAACTCAAATGTAATTTTGATACCAAACACCAAGAGGGAAATATATTTCGAAGAGAAGAAAAACTTCTTCTGTTTCATAGCTTTGCTTTGAAGAGCCTGCTCTTTCTTGACATCTGCATAGTAAAAGAGAGTTTAATTTCCTTGGTCAACTATCCTTTCTAAAAATCTTGCATTGGCAGACTTGGAAATGGAAGGAATTTTTCTCAGGGATTAATTCTCAACTCTTCTTAACACTCAAAACGCTGAATATCTTCAGTACACAAGCCAGGAAATTCGGTCCTTGGAGTTACACATTTTAGCAAACAAATGTTTAAAAAATATTTTTTTTCAACAGAAAGACTGCACAAAAATCTATTAGACTTACGAATTATCTGATATGAAATTGATATGCATATTAACTTCCCAAATCTGGATCCCCCAGTTTATGACTTGAAAATGTTCCAATATTTCGTCTTTTATATTGCATTTTCCTTTCTGAATCTTACCACTGGTTTTGCTCCAAAAAAATAATATTTCAAAACAGAACAGTAAAGTAAAACATTCTGGGCCTAGCAAATAAGACCACCTTCTTGAAAGCCACGTAATTTTCTCAAAGCCCACATTAATGCCAATTCTCCCATTTTGACTGAACCATTTTAATTTAGTAAACATTTTTAAATACAAGTTTCTGTGAATTCAAGTGTCTATTCAGTAGAACATGGCCATTCATATCAATGAAAGAATGCAGCTTAGAGAAGAGGCTAAAACTTGGGTCTTAAGTGATCTGGGTTTTACCATTTACTATCCATATGACTGTAAGCAATCCACTTACATTCTCTAAGCCTTTATTTCCTCACCTGTCAAGTGGGTAAAATTAAAGACTTGCATAGGAGGACATGATGTAATGTTTACAAGATACTAAGCACGGTGCCAAGCATATAGCAAGTACTTAGTCATGGTAGCAGTTATCTCTATGTTTAATTTAATTTTTTTTATTAAATGAAAGTTTTAGATCACAATGATGTTACATCTTCTAAAACTGTCAAATTTTTAATTCAGATGTCAGTTAGTTTGTCATAGACTGCACATTATGATCATCAGATAAAATGTGAAAACTTGTATCATTCATAAATGCTTTTCCACCAAAAACCCAAACAAAACAGAATGAAAGCAAAATCTTTTTCTTTAAAATATCTGGCTATCTATTTCAATAAACAGAACATTAAAATGACAAGAATATGTTTCACTTTTCTTGAAAGCCATTTGGCATCATTTTTTAAAAATTGGGATTGAATTCAGGAATACTCTACCACTGAACTACAACCATAGCACCATTTTTTGTTTGTTTGTTTGAGGTGGACTAAATTGCCCAGGCTGCTTCAACCTTGAGATCCTCCTGCCTCAGCCTCCTGAATCACTGGAATTATAGGCATCTGCCACCTCACCCAGCTGCCCTTTCCTGTCTTAAAAACAGATATGGTAGGGCAAGGGATATAGCTTAGTTGGTAGAGGGCTTGCCTTGCATGTACATGGCCCTGGGTTCAATCCCCAGCATTACACACACACACACACACACACACACACAAAGATATATTTTCCTTTTGCCACTTGAATGTAAATCAAATAGTATTTTAACATTCATTTCACAATTCATGTTGATGTTGACTTTATGTTTTTCTTAAATAGTCCACTGTCAAGCAAAATTCTAAAGCCTTGTTCTTTAGTCTAACTCCAGATTCAAACAAGCTTCTTATTTTGCTAGATCACTATTTAAAAAAAAAACAAAAAATACTAAGTAGGGCATGATGGAGCACATCTGTAATACCAGAGACCTGGGATGCTGAGGCAGAAGGATTGCAAATTCAAAGCCAGCCACAGCAACTTGGGGAGTCTGTCTTAAAATAGAAAATAAAATAAGAAGGTCTAGAGATGTAGCTCAGTGATAAAGACCCTGGGTTTAATCCCTAGTATCAAAAAAAAAAAAAAAAACCTAAGAAAATATCTAATATGGAAGATAAGGTTATATACGATTCATTTTCTTCAGTTCTCTTGCATGCATGTTATTATAATGAAAGTAATATAAATTAATCAATTCTCTTACATTGCAACATCCAATAAGACCTAAGATTATTTATCTCTAAGTCCGATTACCTATTCTTTGCTAGAATCCATTTGTAGGGATCTAATTATCCTATTAAAATTATTTTCAATTTTGTGATTGAGAATAAAGAAGTGTAGAAATCCAAGGTAAAAGCCCCAGTGGCTCATTGTATGGGGAGGGGATAAGCATTATTTCAAACCACTTCACTGAAGGAAAGAACTGGGTAGTCTGTTAATAAGCTTCAATTTAGTTTTCATATTTGTTATAAAAAAAAAAAGTTGGGAAAACAGCCCAAGCAAACCCATAGTAAAATATACTTCCAATATAACTATGGCTGTGTGGTGGTCTCTCCAAAGACCACCATTTGAAGAAGGGGACCCTTGCCCAACTTCACCAGGAATCAAGAGCTTCCTTCTATCCTGGAGTCAAGACAGTGTGGGATGCAGTTAGCATTAGGCACGCATGCACAGCTTAGATCTGGCCAGCTTACTTAATTGTGCCATTTTCTGCTTGCTTCCCTGCATCCACAGAGGTAGGACTCCAGAAGTCAATGGGAGTTCAGGGCATGTGAGTGCATGTAAAGCATGCCCATACAGCTCAACCAGGCCCATAAAAGCCAGGAAATGAACAAGTTCAAGTTCTCATAGTGTGTTAATGTGCCCACAAATGTACCTCCTTTATACATTTAACAGCTCATGTAGTAATGAAAAGTGCCATGTAGAACATAGAGCTGCATGTGCAAGGTGGGCTAATTAATATGCCTATTTGTGCTCCTTAATTGTTTCATTCCTTGTATTTTTGGTTAAAGTAACACTGAAAACCATTATATAAATAGCTTATATTTTATATGGAATTTCATGTAAAAGAAACCAAGGGGGAACAACAAATAAGAAAAAATTCTAATGGTATTCTTGTTGAATTTCATGAGCTCAATATTCTACCCCCCCATAAACTGCCAATATATTGGCAAAAAAAAAAAAAAGAAAGAAAGAAAAAAAACCTTTCAATCCTGGCATGATCATTCAGAAAGCCAATAGATGGCTGAGTGAAAGAAAAAGGGGAGACTGGGTAATCCAATTCTGTTGAAATTAACATTTTACATTTTCAATCGTTCCTCTTCTAGCTCATCTCTGTAAAACAGCAAGATATCAAGTCTGACATTTTGAAGTCCAAACATGTTTGTCGGTTTGAAAACTAGGGAAAGCCTGGGATAAAGACTTGAATTTTAAAGCTTTCAGTATTACTAGTGAGGTGTGGGTTTTGGTTGTTTTTCTAGGAGAAGCCAAAGGCCACTGAAGATGTTTTTCCATCAATTTTTCATAAGCATTTAAGCTAAAAGGCTGGGGGTGGAAAGAGGGAAGGACATGGTTTTCTTCGCGGAAGGAAATTAGAAGTCACCGCAAATAATTCACCTGGATAGGTAAAGGCGAGCAAACACTGTTTGCTTGTGAACCCCTGACAACTTCATTACCTTCTACCCAAGGGAGAGGCAGCCTCGCGCCCCATTTCAGACCAGCAAGGAAAGGGCTTTGAGGAGGGAACTGGGAAGGGCACGTTCCAGGTGTGGGTTCAGCTCCGCACTCGCTGGAGGCCTCCGCAGGTGGCTCTTCTTGGCAGCAAGGCCCGGCGCAAACCCGGCGGCTTGGGAAGCCTGACTTGACCCCCGCCCAGGCCGGCAGGAAGCGACGCCCCTGTCCTCAGGGAGAAAAATGTGGCCTCCGCACGTTGGCCTCAGCCGGGATCCTGTGTTTCCATGCAAACTGTTGCAAAACCCGAGAGGGGCGACACTCGACCCCAAACACTCCCCAGCCGCGAGACCGCTTCCCAGTCACCTGGTCCCCTGTTGGCAGAGGCCTCAACGCCCCTTGAAGGCCCCGCCCGGATTGGTGGCTGCAAACATGCTCACCAAAGCGCCGGGTACCGCGGGGCCTGGCAGCTTCATCGCTTGGAAGGACCTGAGGGCGACAGAGTTGCCCTGGGACCAGCACAGCGCGCACGATGAGATCAGAGGGAACAAAACTACTCCAAGGGCCCAGAGAGGTCCTCTGAGCAGGGCCTGAGGTGGCACACTGAGGCTGTGGACAACCTCACAGGAGGGAGCGTCTTAAATGCAGTCCTGATCGCAAGTCTGACGCCCAACTGCTGAACCTTAGAGCAGGTCTTCGTCCATCCTAGTGTTGGAGGGCACAGTGGCTCCACTCGCCCCACCTTCTTGCTTCGCATCACCACGGCCTCTTGCTGTGAGGTCCCCCGCACTATCTGCACTAAGATTACCCCAGGGGTAAAACTGCAGATTCCGCCCCCCCTCCTCCGCGCCTCGGTCCACAAAAATCAAGCACATACCCCGTGAATTTTCATGCGTGCCGAAGTTTGAGGCAATCTCTGACATAGCCCGGAGCTTTTCATTTGGGGAGTTCCTTTATCTCCCTTTACCTTCGCAATGAGGTAGACATCACCAGCGCTGCTTTTCGAAAGGAAAAGTCCCACGCAGGAAATGATCCGGCGCTCCAGGGGCTCTCCTTACACGAATGCAGCGTTAGGCAGGACAAAGCGCTGCTGGGGTTTGAGTAATTCACCATCGCCATTCCTCCCGCCTACACGAACCTACTCCCCCTTCTCTTGCCGGCGTAAACGCGTTAGATTACTGGCGTTCCAGATATGCTGCGGGTTGTTACCTGGACTGGGAGTCCAGCAACCAAGGCAGAGGCCGGTTACAGCTAGCATCCTCTTGAGCTACTCCGCCAAGAGGGACGTAGAAGAGGGAGGGGGAAGAAGAGACACCAGCCTGGCTCTTAGCCCAGATGTCCTCGGAGGGAGACCACGCCATGCCTGAGGCCCCGACCCAATTTCATGTGCCCCTACCCAGTACACGCTGAGCCTCCGTCCTCCACCTCGCAGGATTTCTGTTCATCCACGAGGGACCTACTCCCGCTGTTGCAGCCACCACCCAGTGTCGAGATTCCTGACGGAGTTCTTTCTGCCCATAGAGCTGGGGGACACCAATGGGATCGCTGCCGCCGCTGGGCACCCCTACTTTCCAAACTAGCACATATCTGCCTCCTGTATCTGACATGACCCCCGCCAAGGTCTTTAGTTTGTACAGTCTGGAGTTTGCAGAGAGGGAAAGGGGTGGGTCAATTGGGAGGAATAGTGTGGCCTTCAGATAGGAGCACGCCAGAGACAAAGCTAAGTGCTCATGCTCTGGGCGCCAGACCCGTCAACCCAGTCTTCAGTGTTTCAGTACTTTCTCTATGCAGGCAGAACGGAGTGGATAATTCACGTTCTACTTGGGACCCAAGGACCTGGGTATGTGTATGCAGTCATTGGCCCTGGGCCATCCAATTACTGTCCCTGTGTCCACCTGAGATGCAAGGGGAAAAGTGTGTGCCAAAGCCACCTCAGACCCCTTACAGAGCGCTTCCCTTCAGAGACATCGGGAAGGTCCAGCAATTTCTCCTGCTTATTCTGTGCCCTCAAGCAACCAATAGAATCTGTACAAGTTCAGATTTCGCCCTTGATAATACTAGCATAACAATACCTTCCTCTTGCTACAAACTGAGAAACCTACACGAGATGTCAGGCACATTGGGCCCTGGGAACCCAGGAGAAGGAAGCATGAAGGCAGGGTCAAGGCCCTGTGAACTCTCAAGCTAGACTCAAGGCTCAGATTCAGGTTTCATCACTTGGTTAACTGTAGAACCAATTCAGCCCTTTGTAACTCAGCCTCCTCAAAGGTAAAATGGGGGTGATGACATGTCACTCATAGAGTGGATGTGCCAAGTTATCTAAGGGACATAGCTTGCCGTGGTGGCTGGTTTCTACTGAAAGCTCAACAATTGCTCTCTGTTTCTCTTATCACCCTGTGAGTGATGGCCACCAGTCTTGCCCACATTTCCTTATGATGGAAGGGAAAGAATGCAGAAATGAAAAACTGGCAGAGGAGCGGGCACATCTAGGTGCCGCTGAAGAAGCTAACCCTGTGTCCCCACCAAATGGCTGCAAAAGCCAAAAGCACAGAGAACCCTCTGCTCTGCCAGGCCTCAGGTTTCGACTCTCTCTGCTCCGTGGTAATTTGGTAGTGAGTCCCCCCCCCCTCACCCGTGTCCACCACAGCCCAAATGCCTGAGAACTAAACACTGGTGCAGACTCAGAGAGGTGGAGAGAGGCAGCTGGTGCCCCGAACCGCACCCCAATCCCAGCTCTCTGCAACACCACCGCTGGGCTCCGCGGAGCCAGGGAGTAACGCCAAGAGGCCCCTTGCTCACAACCACTTTCCGAATTAAATCCCTACAGTAGCCTCGGAGGGAAAGGCAAATTCCAGTAGAAAAGAACAGCCTTTTCTACACTGAGATGTCCTTCAGTCAGAGACAGAAGTTGCCCCAGGGGTGCTTTGAAAGCTTTCTGGGAAGGCTTAAACCTTGAACTTTGTGAATATGTTCCAGAAGGTCCTGCTTAGGTTCTTTTGTTTTCAGACATTTATGATCTAATAATAGGGGCTCTAGTTTCTCCCATATGCCAGACACACTGTCCACCATGTTCCATGCTCTAAGTCTAAATCTACAAAGTAGCCTGCCAGATCTCTCAGCACCTTGCAGGCATACAAGTTGATTTATGATTGACTTTCAGAAGGGGCATTTGCACTTCAGAATTCTACCCTTCCGTGGGCATTTGACGAAGAATCAAGTACCAAATGCCTACTCAGGGAGACTTGAAGCCAGCTTTCCTGCCCCACCACCAGGCCAGAAGAATCACATTAGAAACCCAGCACAACATTTGGACTTTTAATTGAGGCTCAGGGCTGCAAAGGGCCCTTAAACACCTGTGGTCAGCAGTCCTTCCTCTAGTGGATCACAGGAACACATTCCATCTAAGTTAGGGACCTGTTTTCTCTCCTGAACAGAAGACACACTTCCAACTGTCACCTACATTCCACAGCTCTTCCTGTGGGGAAAAGATGGTATGTCCTCTGCCAAGTGGAAATTGTTATCCTCCTTGGACAGGTGGCAGCCAGTTCAGAGAGGCTGTGACTGATGCAAGCCCACCCAGCTAGTGAAGGGTCTTGTCAGTCTTGAACTTAGATCATCCCTAAAGCCCTGTCTCTGAGTTATACACTCAATTATAAGTTATACACTCAATTACCTCATCTTCCTCTATGCTGGAAGCATCTGTAAAGGCAGTTTGTATACTAAGAAGAAATAAAAGCCAACAATATTTAGCTCTTACTGAGTGTCAGGCACTGAGAAAAATGCTTTACATATGTCTTTTTAAAGCAAACATAAAGCTCTCACATTGTACTAAGTATAGTTTTAAAAGCTTTGCCTATATTTATTTAAGGTACATAATAGCTTTAAGACAGAGGCATGTTATCCTCATTTTACATAAGAAGAAACAGAGACACCCAGAGTTTATCGATTTATTCAAGTTTACCTGTTCAGTAAGCAACAGAACTGAAACTGACATCCAAGATCTTTGACTAGAAGGGCCTCCCTCCAAACTGCCCTCCTATGCAGCACTAGGGCCTCTTTCTGAAAAATTCTTTAGGGCTCCTTTGGGCCTATGATAGTCTCCATATTTGTTTAAATCAAGGCAACAACTTGAGATTCCTTCCCCAGTGAGTTGTGGAGTCTTTCAAAATAGCTAACATGTATTGATGCTTAGTATATGCCAGGCATCAGTAATTGAATACTTATATGCCGAGCAATATTTTAAGCAATTTTGAAAGTATGAACTGATTTAATGCTCAACAAACCCCTTGGAATATTCTATCCCCAATTTACAGATGATCAAATTAAGGCCCAATAACTGGTAAGAGGACAAGTGGGGGTTGACCCCCAGGCTGTCTGGCTGAAAATGGATTCGGAGTTCCCCCTTGCTCAGAGGACTCTGTACCAACATCTACCATCTCTTAATTGGGATTCATTTGCAAGAAACTTTCTGCTGAGCAGCAGCTCTCCTTCCAGCAGCCTAAAGGAGAAAGCCACTACTCCTAGACTTGGTCTCAGTCTCCAAACTGGTAAAATGAGAAGGGAAAGCAGGTCTTGGAGGTTTGTAACTTGTGACTTGCACCTGGAAGCCCCAAAGGATGAACTGTAGCCTCTCCATGGCTCCTGGGCACTGATTTTGTTGGTGTTCTGGGGGTGGATGAAAAAGGCACTGGGAATGGAACCCAGGGCCCTGCACTGATTAGCAAGCACTGAGCTACATCCCCAGTCGCTGAGCATTTTTTTTTTTTTTAATGAGTCAGCGGTGCAGCAATCCAAGTTTTTGTTTGTTTGTTTTCAAACTCTGTGCCAGTTACAAAGCACTTTCATAAACATCCTCCCGTTAGCACCTTCACTCCTGAAAGGTGGCTGGAACCCCGTTTATTCTTTCTTAAGGAATCAAAATCCAGAACCATCTGGACTGAACTGACCCACTTCTGCTTCGGAGGTGCCAGGGAAATAAGCCAAATAGGCTCCCACTCTCTCCCAATAGATGTCTTTGGCTTCCCTCCGTGGGAACTTCTAACTTATTTGAATCTAAAAATGTATTCTAAGATCTTTCTTTTTAATCAACAAAGCTCCGCTTTGGGGGTAGGCTGAGTTAGGCTTTGCCGGGAGATCAAAAGCCTTCGCATTTACCTTTACTGGCTGCCTCAGACTCCACCTCTTCCCAACTTCTCCCTAGACTTCTCTAAAGGTTCTGATCTTCAGGTCAGAAACAACAGTTACGGCTGCGGCAGCGACCCTTTGTCCTCCCCAGCAGGGAAGAAGAAGTGGGGCTGGCGGAGCAGATATCAGGAGCGAAGCAGCCCACAAAGGAGCAGCTTGCTCTGTGGCAGGCATGAGTGGCGAAGCCTGTGGCAAGGACAGGGAGATGCGCACAGCTGCTCCTGGCCGGCAGAATGCGGAGAAAGACATAAATCTTCCGTGATTTCTCTTCTCCAACTCAGTTTCTCATTGACCTTCTTGGGTCAAAACTGCTTCCTCCCATGGAGAAGCACGATTAGACCCGAGTGTGTCTGCAAGCGCAAGGTAGAGCCCGAGGGTGGCTGGGGACACCTGGGCACTGTTTAGGAGTGAGCTAGTGGACAGCCAGAATCAAGGCGCCCATGACCCGCTTTGTGCTCAGCACAGACACAACCTCCTAAAATTCACACACAACCTCCTAAAATTCACGGTTGCTCTCTAAGGAAATTCGCGGTGCTGGTCCTGCTTCCTCGCCTGACTGGGGCGCGCATCCCTTAGCATCTGCCACGTTCCTGCACCAACCGCGCCGCAGGTGCGGAGCCAGCGCTTCCCCAGGACAAGTGGGTGAGTCCTGGATAAATTTGGCATCTTCTGGGTGCCTTGACAAGTGGCCTATTGATCACTTAGCCATTTTCAGAGACTTGCATTTCATACCTATTTTCCAGAGGTGGAATCCGAGGTTCTGTGACATATTCATAAGGCAGGATTAGTAAATTTTGAGCTGATACTCCCCTGCTCTGGTGGATCTCTGTACTAGCTAAGAATCAAATACCCCAGAGAACAGAATAAGTCCCCGCCATGAATTCCTGGTGGGCCAGGCTGTGTCTGTATTTCTCTATCCCTGGTCCCCATCCCCTTGTCTAGACCCCACCCTAAAGTAGGTGCAGGGTGGGGCAACCTAAGACAAACCTAATAAAGTTGGCAGACAATAAGGTTCACTGGGTCCCCGTCCCCCCCACCTCCCCGCCAAAGTGGCCAAGACACTTCAGGGGATTTCTTGATTTTGGCTTTCCACCCAGTGGAACGTTTTTTCTCACACCTGACTGATATGAGCCCTGAAAGTGAGACATCCTTCAGAGAGAGCTTTAAGAGCCTGAGTTCTAAGCCTCTTATTTCCTAATCAGTGCTGTGATCTTGGGCAAATTACCTGACCTCTCTGCCCCACAGTTTCCTCCTTAAACCGTTCAGATTATTGTTGCTTAAAAAAAAAAAAAATCTTTGCCTCACTGATGGTTTTGTGACTTGCAAATAAAAGAACAAACTAGGTCTCTTTTCCCCTGGGCTGAAGGACACAAGAGTTTTATCACTGGAAACTCCAGGGATAATTCTGAGTAAAATTTACTGCCTATTACTTACTAGTCATGAGATCTTGGGCAAGTTGCATTCTCCTCTGCCCCTGTGTGCTCACTGAAATGGATCCCCGAAGATGGACCAGTCTCTAGGACCCTTTTCAAGCTCTGGTTTCTGCTTTTGGTGATAGGGGGCCTTTATGTGGGAGGGGCCAGAGGTTGAGAAGCCTCAAAGTCAATCCATGGCAGGCCCCTCTGGCTCCACCCTCTGGGAGCGACTGGCGGGTGGAAGCTCTGGGCTTCAGGACAGCTACACTGAGCTCAGAGGGGAGACCGCTGGCCCAGAGTTCCCGCCGCCACATATGGTCTGTGGATTTAGGTGTCAAAAACCGGAGAATTAGAAATGGTAATTTTCCGTCATTATGGCTGAAATGCGATCTGTCACAACAACTGGAACATGTCTCGGTGCTAGCAAAAATAATGTTCGTGATTAGGAATCATTATGCACGTCAAGCCGAGTCCATTAAGTTGTAGGGAGAAATTAGCCTTGACGGGCGGAATCAAACTACAAATATACAGGCCTCGCCTTCAGGAGGCCCAGCAGCCACCCTGGGGAGGAGGCAGGCTACAGTTCGGGTGTTTTCTTAGTAGGAAACTGCCCAGAGAATTAATACCCCTTCCCTGACCCCCGTGGGAGTCTCCCTTCCTCTCCCAACTCAAGTCCCCACCCTAGGAGTGGGACAGGGGGCAAGGCATTGCAGCCAGTAGCTAGAGGCTTTGAAGTGGCACAGGACCCCTGGCCAGTTCCCTGCCACCACTTCCAACTTGTGTGACCCTGTCCAAGTCACTTGACCCCCCTGAACTTTGTTCACTGGTCTGTAAAAGAAGGATAATCCCAATCACATCATGGGGGTTCTCATGAGGATTCAGTGAAATCAGTTGTGCCCAGCACACAGAGGCATGAGAATCTGCCAGACTCCCTTCCCTTCCTAGAACTCCTGTCTCTAAGCTGGGGGCCCTGGTGAGAGCATGAAGGTGACGAAGGCAGGAGTGTGTGTGTATGCTAGGGGCCAGTGTTGAATGACTGAAACATCCCATCAGGTCCTGAATAACAGGACCAGAATCTGTGCAGAATAAGAGGGGTGATCTCAGAGCCACCTATGTGACCCATTGGGCTGTGCACATTTCTCCCTACCAACCCTGGCAGGAAAAGGGGCAATGGGTCCTCCACCCTGCCTTTTTCAGCCTACTCCCAGCTGCCAGCCTACCAGGATCCTTGATGTCACCAGTAGCTACACTGTCACCAAGAAGGTGGTCCATAGTAAACAGAGCAGGATTAAGAAGCCTGCCTTTTCAGGCTACTGCCCATGTCCCCTCTGAAGACTCAAGGTAATTGATTTTCCCTTGATGCCTCCCCAGCATAAAGTTTGGGGGAAGATTCTTTCCCAAAAGACAACAGGATGGAATCTAGAAAGTCTTCTTCCTTTCAGCCTTGGGTGCTTAAGAACCTTTTCAGAGTTTGTTCTGCACCAAGCATCAATCCCAAAAGACTTTGCCTTCATCATCTCCGTTTATTTCCTTTGTTGCATGGGACAAATGAGAATCAGAGGTTAGGCAGCCTGACACGGACCTGATCAAGCTGGTCCTGCCTTCAAAGCCACTTCAACTTGCAAGTTTTGGCCACTCAGCCTTTCCTATCTTTCCTCCTTCCTAGTGGCCTTCCTGATTTTGTGTGAAAAAGAAATGAGCTAACTAGTGTGACCACCTCTGCCTAATAGCGTTGGGACTCATTCACTCACTCGCTCTTATGCCTCATTTTTCTCTTCCATAAATAGGATCTCACCTCCTCAGCATTCTCGGTGGCCAGCGCCCACTTGTTTGAAGCCAAATAATCTAGGTTTGAACCCCAACAAGGCCACAAATACCGCAGCAATAGGGCCCATCCTCAAAGCGGGAAAACAGAAATCTGAGCAGCTGGGACAGATGAATCAACTAATTCACCAAAAGCACTCACTGCCCCGCGCGGGAAGAAAATGAAGCTTTAGATAAGCTCAGGTGCAATGATTGGAACACAGGTTTGGAGAAGTGCAGCTGGCTGAGAATGAGAAGTTGCCCCCAGTCCCTTCTGGAAACTTCTGAGGGTTTCTGACATCTCAGATCGCTAGTTATCTGGAATTCAGGTGCCCCCTCTAAAGGTGCAGGAGATTTCGGGGCTGCCACCCTTCCAACGACTTCTAGTCCTCCTTCTGGCCGGGCGGAGACACCGAGCTATTAAGAAAAGGAGGCGGGGAGAAAAGCGGCCCACACTCGAGCTGGGGCATGGTCTCCCCACCGTCCTGCTTTTCCAAAACACAGAGTAGGCTCAGAGAGGGACGCAAGTGAAGGGACGCGGTGGGACAAAAGTTGAGCCCAGAAGAAAGAATCCTTTGCCAGACAGGGAGGCAGTGACGCGGCCCCAGCGAGAGCGCACAGAAAGCGCTCTTACAAATAGTTGCCGTTCCAGTGACCTTCCTCCAAATAATACTCCGCACTAATCCGAGACATGCTTTATTTTTCTTTTCACATTAATATCCTAGTCTCCTGCTAGACGGTGAACTCCACCACAGCGGGACTTTTCTCCTGTGAAACCCTGGCAGAGAGTAGGTGTCCAAGAGATATTAATGAATATCCGAACAAATACACAAATGCGTGGGAAAGGATGAAGGAGAGAGGGGAGAGCGATTCCACAACAAAGATTCCCACCTCCCCCATTTAAAAGCATCTCTAGTTTTATGCTTCCCCCAGGAGCTAACAGTTTAGATTCTCCTAGGCCCGCAGCTTCTGAAGACTCCAGCCAGCCTCCGCAGGCTCTGAGGCTCTTTCCCCGGCCGTGCTGGGGCTGGGCGCTCCACAGGACTGAACCTGGCAGGCGGGGCTCCGCTTTCCTCTAGCCAGAGGACCAGCATGGCCAGGAAGTGCCTAGCCACAGGCAGCCTTGTGTGGACAATTATTGTAAATCCAATAAATACAGACATCTTAAGAAATAACTAATTTTAAAGGAGTTCTGCAAATTCTTTTGAACAGACAGAATGCATTGGAAAGGGAAGTTCCCCTTCGACGTATTTCATATATATTCATATATATATATATATATATATATGCCTGTATATATAGATAGGTATCTCTACACACACACACACACACACACACACACACAGAGAGAGAGAGAGAGAGAGAGAGAGAGAGTGAGTTCTGGCTATGGGAACCCAGGTCCTTGTGTAAACACTCTTCCATTAAGCTACACCTTCAGTCCCCTATTGAATTTTATTTGTTTGTTTGTTTTTGTGGTGTGGGGGATTGAGCAATTACACTTAATGAAATATACATATCCCTCACTTTTTTGTTTGATTTTTTGGTGCTGGCATAGAACCCAGGGCCTCCTGAGTGCTAGGTTGTTTTTAAACCACAACTGCAAATGCAAATGATGTGAGAAACTTGTTGCTTTGTAAAAGATTTCAAAAGGAGGTTAGATTTTTTTTTTTTTGGTTGTTGCTGCAATCGCTCAGTGCTTCCTGTCCATTCTTTACCATCTCTATAAATTGTTTAAAGTGGCACATACTCCTCATTTAGCTTTGCAAACTTATCAACTAGGCTATACTTATCTAGTAACACCAGTTACTCAAGGATCATGTGATTCATTCACAGCACATCTTTGGGGTAATTGTTTTCCCAAGAGAGTAGTGCTCCCTGGGGTTCCCTGAAAGCCTGGCTTCAAAGCCAGTGGTTGTGCACATGGGAATTTTCAGGATGAATAGCTCACTGCCTTCCCTCTGGAGGGCCAAGAATCTCTGGATTGTTTTTCCAAAGGATTGCTCCTAGCCAAGTCACCAGCTTCTTGGCTCCTGTGACCTTTAAGGGAACCAGACCCACCTGTCTGGAGCTTAAAAGGAAGTGTAGAGGAGTTGGTTCTTGAAATGTAAAAAGATCTACTATGTAGATCTTCCATGTAAAAAAAAATTTGAGTCCTTAGTATGTTCCAGGCCCTACACTGGGAATCCAGAAAGCATGGGCAGTTGCTGAAAAGCAGCTATCCCAATAAGTTTTTTTTTTTTTTTTTTTGGTGGAAGAGACCTCCAGGGATGGAACCCAGCCTTTTTAATACTTTATTTAGAGACAAGGTCTTGCTTAATTACTGAGGTTGGCTTTGAATGTGAGATACTCCTGCTTCAGCCTCAAAATCACTGGAATTACAGGTGTGTGCCACCACACTCAGCTCCCAATAAGTCTTTTTTGGTCATAGCCCCAACCCAGCACTAGATATGAGCCATGTGAATCTGAAACAAAGGTGTCTGGACAAAGGTACTCTACTAGGACCCTCCGAAGTCTATGCTCCCTAAGGGTACTTCCCACCATCTGGTTGACTACTGCTACCTCTCTCAAGGTGTCTTTATTCTCCTCTGCCCAGTCTCTGAACTCTGTTGGCTAGCTGGCTCACACCACACTGGAGCATCTGTCTAATTTCAAAATTGGACTATTTTTCTCTATGAGAGGGAAATGAATAGGCTTGTTTTTGTTTTGGTTTGGTTTTTGGTTTTTTTCAGGGCCCTGGATTTTCCAGCCCTTAGCTAGTTTGGGAAAGTTAATGTGCATTTCGATACGTCCAGGTATGAGATAGAGGATGGAATGTTCAGTCCAGTTTGCTGGGGTGAAGCCTGATGACTAGATACAGAAAGAGTCCTAATTGCTGAGGCTGGAGCACTTGACCCTAAGGCAAGCCCAGCTCTCACACTAGGTTTTTGCCCTAGAACCCATGCCCAGCTGGCAGAAGGAACAAGAAGGAGGGTTGGGCCTGGCTTTGCAGAGTCCTCCTGGCCCTGCAACCCCCTTTGCCAGCCTCCCAGGCACTGAGAGTCTGAGGTGGGAAGAGTTGGTTTTTGTTTGCTTGCTTTGGTTTTTTCGAGGACAGACATGGGGAAATCTGGAGGATCCTGGTTCTCATTCATGAGTCTTTTCAGTACCTCTTTGAAGCCAATGAGCCTCAGGCCCCACTGTAGACGCTAGAGCCACCTCAAAAGGCCCTCCCAGTCTGGTCTTCCCAGAGGTCTGCCGCACAGCCACTCACAGATCATTTTATCTCTACGCCCAAGTGGTAAGAGCCAGAATTGTGGACCTACTCAGAAGGAAATTTGAATTCAAACTTGGTGTATGGGGGGACCCAGGGAAGATCTGAGAAAACCGCGAAGAACTTGAACTTAAACAGGCAGTCTTCTCTTCAACCCATGTCCCCGCAGGCTCTCTTTTCTTTCTCACTATCTTTGTATGCTGTGTCTTTATCTTCCTTTCCCACGGGCCAGGGGTCCAAAGGTACCTGGTTCGACTCCCTGGATGGGGGAAGGGAAGACAGGGAAGCTTCCCGGCCCCCTCCCCACAGGTCAGTCGCCCAAATGGCAGGTGTTCCTGGCTGCCTCCTGACACTGTTAGGAATCTGTGGGACACAAGCTGGAGTGGAGGTTTTACTATTTGGTTTTCGCATCCTCAAGAGGACTGATTCCTTTGAAGCCTTTCCAAAAAAAGAAAAAAAAAAAAAAAACAAAAACAAAAAAAAAACCAAGCATAAAGTTAGAGTGGGCCCACAGATTCCTCAAAGCTAGGAGGACAATTTGGTACCACCCAAGCTCCTCGGCCACCTTTGAATCCGCGCGGACTTCTAACCTGCGGTCCACACAGAGCGAGGCTGGATGGATGCGGGACGGGGAAGTCCGGAGTCGGCGCTGTGAACGACCCGACCCCAGCGGTTCCCACGAGACGAAGCCCCGCTGTACTGAGAGCCTCGCACCCGCGCGCTCACGTTTGTGGGTGTGGATGCGCAAAAATTCCAGCGGCACAGCTCGCCGAGCCTCCCAGGGAGGCCTCGGCGCGCACAAGGGAAGGCATTCAAAAATGTTAATAAGCTCATTAAAATGAGCAGCTTTACTGGCTGTCGTTTTACAGGGAGCCGCCCACCCTCGCTTTCTGGCTGGCCGAGAATGCAAAAGCACTTGTGACATTCTCCCCCGCTTAACGCATTTTCCATCCAAGGACAAGGTACTCTCCATAGTCCAACGCAGTCCAGAGGTGGAATAGCCTCAAGTCTCCTCCCTGTCGAGCGCAGTGGGTGGGGAAAAGGAAAAGCTGGACTTTTCCAAAATAGCTGACCACTCAGGCCATGAAAGGCAAAGCAGAGGAGGTCCAGATAATGACATTCCAGCGGAGGCCTGCAGGGCAGCAACTCAGAACACCTCAAATCCCTAAAACAAAACAAAACCTCCTTCCCAAACGAAAACCAAAATTGCTCTGGAAGGGAATGATTTATTATTTAAAGTAGAAAGGCGTTGTCCTTTTACCTTCTTTCCAGCCAGAGCTGATTGTGGATTCCAGTTACTTAAGGGCCTTTCAACTTAAAAAAAAACTTTAAGATTCTGCAACTCAGCCCCAGGCCTGTGGAGTCCAGACCTCAGGAAGCCTTACTGTATGGACCAATGGAGCCATTGCGACTCCACCCGCTTCCCACTCTCGCTTGTGCAGGACGCCTAATAGTTCTTATCTCAAGCATCCTCCACCTGACATCAGGACACACCTCCAACTCCTAGAGAGAGAGAGCTGAGGCCTTACTGGTGGGTGACAGGATTGGAACCAGAAGAACTCATCTAGAAGCCCCGCACAGAACCTTGCACTAGATCTTCATTTCTGCGGGTTTAAAGATGCAATTACAGGGCTGGGGATGTGGCTCAAGCGGTAGCATGCTCGCCTGGCATGCGTGCGGCCCAGGTTCGATCCTCAGCACCACATACAAACAAAGATGTTGTGTCCGCCAAAAACTAAAAAAAAAAAAAATAAATATTAAAAAAATTCTCTCTCTTAAAAAAAATAAATATGCAATTACAGAAAGTACGGGAAGAAGCAGGCGCTCACAGGAGCCCCTAAGGTCTTATGCAGAGATCATCACGCTGTTGTCCCTGGAGGCGCACAAACAGCTGGGCTGCGCCCCACTCGGGGACTACCAGTTGGGACAGGAAGGGGAGAACAGGGTGCTTGTGCGAAGGAGCGTGGAGAACCAAAGAGCTCACTATGCACACCCACTCAAGCTTGGAGGAAACGTTTTAAGTTCGGCATGTAGCTTACCAGAGACTCCAAGGAAGGTGATGCCCTCGGTGTCAGGTGACGCCGCCGCAACTCACTTGCTTTCCCTCTGAACTCACATTCAGACTGAAGGAAGAGGTGCTATTCATGAGGACCACAGATTCCAGCTGTGCGAGTCCAAAGTCCCCGCTGCCCCCTTTCCCTGATGGCCTCAAAGCAAAAAGTCTTCCTCTGGACGAGGGGCTAGGTGCGGGCCCGCAGGTCTACTCCCCAGTTCTCACACTAGGCAGTTGCCCTTAATATAGACTTTTCCCGTTTTCTTCACAGGAAGTGTAGCTAGCCTCACACATACACTCAACAAATTTATAAAAAGTTATTCAACTTAAACTTGTACCCTACACAGGACCACCCCTGCTTGCAGTCTTTTCTTATAAATGCTTTAATGATTTTACCAAGGCAATTTATTTGAATAATTCCTATGTGCCACTATAAAAAAAAAAAACAACTTATTATTAGATGATGTAACCGCTTACAATAAAACAATTTTTCTTTTGCAATCCTGCCTTGGGATTTTTTCCATTTTTAAAACATTTATATCAGGAGACCAAAACCTCTGACAGATCCTAAGTTCAGCAGACCACAGTGCACTTAGACTCCCGCCCCTGGAAGTATGTAGGAATTCAGATCAGCAATTCAGCATTGCACAGAGTTCGTAGTAGTGATAGTAGTAGTAGTAGTAGTAGTAAATGTCAACAATAAAAAAGGTCCTACCAGTCAGTCCTACAGTACTTAATGGTTTTCAAAGTGCATCCACACTTCTGTGATCCAACCTCTAGAGCCAAACCTGGGGAATGCCAGTGCTAAAGAACAATCTATTCATCTATTCGACTACCATGAATCCTAAAGCATGATTTGAATCCTATAATAAGGGCTTTGAATGACCTTGACTCCACCTCTTAGTGACCTATGATGGTAGAAAAATCACATTGCCTCTTTGAGCCTCAATTTCCTCTTCTGTGAATGGAGGGCAGGTTCACTAGGCTACAGGCAGCTTCAGTGAACCAGAACAGGATACAATTTGGAGGCACATCTTCATGTATAAAGACAAATGAATGGAGTTGTTGTTGTTTTGTTTGTTTGTTTTTGCTGTTATTGTCATTCTTCTAAACATTGTTAGGTTATTCCTTTATTCCTTGTGATTTCCTTGGATTAGAAGTTCTGCTGTTTTCTTCATCGAAGTGGCTTCTGCAGCAGCAGAGTGCCCTCCCTGAGTGCGTGCAAACACCCATGCTACAGCAGCTCTTTCTGACTTACAAAGTGCTTTCAAGCATTTGCTGCCTCTCGCAGTTTCTGCATAGCTCTGTGCCATTTCCAATTAAAATATTTGGCAGAGTGAGATTGGTAGACTACAAGGTTGAAGCCTCAGAGCTCCTTTGGCAGCAGGCTGGGCTCCAGCACCAGTCTATTTTGCTTCCCCCTAAAGAGTGCTGCCCCATGCCCCCTGATTGTCCTTTGGAGCCTAGGGCCTCCTCCACTACTTTCCAGGTTTCTGGGAAATATCTGATTCTTCCTATAGCTTATGCTCTGTTGGTGATGGCTTTCCCTTGAGCAAAGCAGGAGGCTTTCTATAAGTGGGCTGAATTCTGTGGACTTTGCAGGTGGAGGACAGATTCTACATTTTCCTCCATACATAACATCAACAGAAACTTGGGTAGAGAAGAGTGGATGTTCAGCTGTCGGTAGAGAGGTCTGGTGGCTGGTCAGGAAATTAGAGTCACAGGACCCTTTCCTGGAGGGAGGTCTGCCAGTGTGGGATGAGGTTCTATTTCTCTGCAGTATTGGCCTGTCATTGCCAGGCTTTGCTCCAGAGGCCCCCTCCCTCTGACAGGAGGGGACCGGGAACTAGGACCAATACTTCATCCTTCACTCCTCAAAAACCCCAACAGGCCACTCCTCCAGCCAACCCAGTCTCTTTAGGTTCATGTCACCGGACACTACTGAGTCACTGCTTGGAGGTGTCAGGACATAGTGTTGGAGACCATTTCCCACTGTCTCCAATGACATTAGATTAGCCATCACCCTCTCCCCTTTCTCAGTGTGGAGGTCATGCAAGGATGCAGAGATTCACTACAGCCAGTAAGCCATTTGTTTTTGAAAATAGAATCCAACCTCAACTCTGCGATATCCCTGTATAACCAAACATTCTATAGAGAGGCACAGAAACCTAAGCTCTTGGAATGGGACAAAGTTTGAGATAAATGAGGCCAGCAGACCCAAGTGCCTTCCTTTCTCTCCCCACCCCCACACACACCAGTGACATTTGACAGCTATTGATACCAAACTTGCTGCCAGAGTGAGATCTGTGAGTCAACCTTGATCCTTGGGACTCCTTTCAGCCCCAGTCATAGTGAATTCTGTCTCCTTTCCCAGCTATTCCCCTTGCCTTGGTTTATCTATCTGTAAAGTGGGCAGGTGAGTCCTGAAGATCCCCCAAGGCCAACTCTAATGCTCACTAAAAGACAAATGGACAGAAGGATGAAGAAGAGGAAGAACTCAGGCTCAAGTTGCAACTCTGATTGCTCTGAGACAGGCCTCCAGGAGGAAAAGAGGGCTTGGAGCAGCACGTCAGAGAGTAGTGAAGAGCCCCTGGAGCAGTCAGCAGGGTGTCTGGAGCAGGGCTGTTTTCCAACTAAAAAGGGGAGTGGGTAGGAAAGGGTGGGAAAAAGAAATAAAGTAATGCCAGTAATGCCGTAATTTCCAACAGAAATCGCATCTGAAGCCTAAGACGCGGGTAAAGACACCGGTCTTGGGTCTGGAAATGAGGTAGGAAATCTTCCTAGATCTAGCAAGATTCAGAGGTTGCTTCGGACTCCCGACCTCAGAGCAGTCCCGGGGCAACTGGAAGGGAAATTGCTACAATCCTGATCAAACTGAATTCTCTTGAGTCTTTCACCCGGCTGCTCCAGTTAGCCCAATAGGGCCGGCCCAGGCCGGGATTGCTGGAGTGGGAGAGGGAGAGAAGGGGCGCCGCCCCACCCGGTTGGGATGCTAAGGGAAGGCTGGTGTGCGGGACGAGGGAGCTGGGGGGTGGGGGTGCGACCCTGGAACTTCGTTCCTTTTTCTCTTTGAAACTTCCCGATTGTTTCACCTACAAAATTTCCCTCTTGGCACGCAGCAACAAACTACTGCCATTTTCAGAGAGAGCGAGAAAAAGAGAAAATCAATCTCCCCTTCCTAAAAACCCACATTAAACGGAGCTCTCTAGGGAAAGAAAAGGAGGAGATTGTAACGTTATCGGAAACGTTCCAACTTTCTACAAGGAAAATGCATTTATGATTAATTATAAAATCAAAGTGTAATTTTAAAATATTTCAAAAAGAAAATGATTGCAGGAACCATCTGGAAGGTCGTTGGGCTTGCAAGGGAGAGGGCGGGGTATGCATTTTCTGAGGCCCTTTGCCTTTCACTTTTCGCTGTTCCCGGAAGGGGAAATCTTTTGGTAAAGCACTGGTCGCCACGCTCCTCCTCCGCTGGTACGAAGAGTTGAGGGACTCTTTGCTGCGGCCTTCCCAATAGGCAGGGAGGCCGGGAGGCTGGGGAAGATTGTGGCTAGGGAATGGCGCAAATCAGCCTTTTCCCTCCAGGTGAAGTTGAAAGAAGCCGAGGCCTGGATTTCCGTGTTTCCGGGCTCTGGAGCACCGAATCGAGGCCTGGGCGCCTGCAATGTGGCATTAACTCTTCCTCGCTCGCCCCGGACCTTGCGGGAGGGCGGAGCTGAGACAAGCATTTTGCTGTGGTGAGTTGGGTATTGGGGAGTCTGGAACGCCAGAGGGGCCTGTCCATCTGTAACGTGGAGTAATAAATAAACCTCGCCCAGCCCATCTTCTGCTCCCCCAATGGATTTCGGTACAGGGAAAAACGACGACATGTCATTGAAGGGGCAGAAGCGCTTTGAAACACCATAGAGCACTATTTGCTCCCAGCAGAAAAAAATGCCCAAGGTGCTCCTTCCCTGGAGAATTGGTTCAGAATTTCAAGCTGGAGTGTTTACTAGCCCGTTTTGGGAATGAAATAAAAACTGGATCACTAAAGAGAAATGCTCCGAAAATCGAAAGCAAACAGGATAGCGGAGGACTCGAAAAATGTCCCCAGATTAGAGAAGGGCGTGGAAATTGGCTGTGGGTTCAACTATGCCCTGGAGAAAACAAGGATTCCTAGAATTGGCTAGGGGATTCAGTGGGATTCACCCGTGACTCCTACAACCCCCCAAAGTGGCGATTCCCTGAGCTGTATGGGTTCAAGCCCTTCCTGCACGATGGGGGCCGCTCCTGGGGAGGCAAGACGTCCCCAGTCCAAAAGGAAAAAGAGTCTGGGGACGTGAGCTCCAGCCACTTCCAACCCGCATTGTTGGTTCCCCCAAAGCCAAAGCCGCACGGAGAGTTTCAGAGAAAACACAGCGTCAAGGAGGGCAAGTTAAACTAAAAGTTTATAAATAAAAAAAAAATACAGCGAATAGTTTCCAAACTTCACAAATCTTTTTAAAGATAATACTCTAGTTGAGTGCACAGTGCCCTTAAGGAGGCGAAAAGCGGCGAGGTTGACCAGACAGGTAGGATCACCTGTCTTAGGAAGAGGTGAGGAATAAAAAGGGGAGTCCCGAGCCAGAGCGCAGAAATCCCGAGGGGGTCTGGTAGAAACCAAGGGCCAGGCGGCTGGACTGCGGAGGATGCCGTGGGAAGGCTGGCCGGGGATATTCACATTGAATACAAAAATAACCGTTATTTGATTACAAACAACTGAAAAGTGCTACAAGTCTTAACCTCCTTTGAAAAATAAAAAGAAATAAAGGCAAGTTTCTGCGAAAGGCAGCTCTGGGTGTGCTCTCCTCTCATTGGGGGCTCCCACGCACTCCCCATTTGGGCGCGGCCCTGAACTTCGTTGGGAAAGGGAAGTGTGGGGGCTTCCTGACCTGCCCCACGCTTAGAGGTTCCTTTTCTTACATTCAGCACCCTATAGGGCACCCCTGTCCGTGCTCTGGAGGGATGGGCGGAGGCCCCCCAAACCAAACCCTTCACAGTTCAAATCACCCCCTGGCCTGGGGCAGCCAGGCTTCCGCACTCCTTTGTCACAAATGCAATTTTCAAAAATAAGAGATATGTAGATACACATAGATCGGTAGCATGGATACCATGAACTAGTGTGGCCTAGCGCACGAAGCTCTCGGCAGGCCTGAATTTCCGGGGATTCAGGCTATGTGGTCTCCACGAGTCCTCTCTGCTCCGGGGAAACACCATCCCCAGGCGAACACAATCCAAATCCGAATCCAAATCCACAGTCGTGGTAATAAATAGTGTCCCGGGGCTTACAGGCAGGTGAGGGACAAGCAGGGCTCCTAGGCCATGGGGTGACTCTGTTCAAATTAGAAAAAAAGGCGCCCCCTCTGGGCTGACTTAGTTCAGGTCACACGTGTTGACTGGCGGAGCCAGAGCTGGACTTGATCTGGCACTTGCCCCTTGGGCTGAGCGCCCCTGCACAGCTGTCGGCGGAGGTCCGCGCTAGGGCGCAGGAATCACTGGGCGATTCCAGGCGGCTCACTGGGTGCCTGCAGCGGCGGCGCACGTGGAGAGCGCCCAGCCCGGGAGGCAGTAGTAAGGGTAATAGTAGGAGGGCTGAAGTGGCAGAAGCGAAGGTGGCCTCAGCACCTCGCCCGGCAAATACTGTCTCTGGTCGTCACGCACCAACACCTTTACTGCCACCTTCTTGGCTGCGGGCGCCGAGGCCAGCAGGTCGGCGGCCATCTGCCGGCGCTTGGTCTTGTAGCGACGGTTCTGGAACCAAATCTTCACCTGAGTCTCAGTGAGCTTCAGTGACGCTGCCAGGTCAGCGCGTTCGGGCCCGGACAGGTAGCGCTGGTGGTTAAAACGACGTTCCAGCTCGAAGACTTGCGCATGGGAGAAAGCGGCCCGGGAGCGCTTCTTTCGGGGTTTGGGCGCCGCGGGCTCTTCCTCCTCCTCCGCGCCGCCCGCCGGCCCGCCGCTGCCTCCGCCGCCCGCCCCGCTGCACAGCCCTGGCAAGCGGGCACCTCCGGGGCCAACACCCTCATCCTCTGCTCTCGGGCTGCGGTCGCCTGCAGACCCCGAAGGAAACAAAAACAAGAGGCCGTCACATTGATGAGATTATGTGCGTGTACGAATATGCCACTATGAACCACACTATTCTATTATGCACTAGTAAAAAAAAAAAATAAACAAGAGAATGACAGAGTGGCAGAGTGAGTCTGGGTTTCAACTGCAGGGGCCAACCAGACTAGTTGGGGCCGGAAATACACTTTGATCCCACCAAAACGGAGGTGAATCCATGGGCTCCGGACCCATGTCTCAGAAGCCTATCCCATCCGCTTCTCGCATCTAGGCCTCTTCTGGTGAGGGTAAAGGAATCAGCAACTGTGCCAGCGCTGGGTTTCCCGTGCACTCTGAGCTCCAGGTTCCCCTTAGTAACGTGTCCCCTTAGTAACGTGGGACGCTGGGCCTGAGCATCCCTGCAAGCCCTCAGCTCTCAGCATCGAGACTTGGAGGTCTATGCTGCGTTTCTGTGTTCCTCCTCGGGCTCACCGCCTCCCCACACTCACACTCACAAATGTGTGTTGTCACAGCACACACGCATTGGCTACACGTAAAGGGAATGTCGGGGGAACAGAGCTTGGAACCAGAGGTAAGTGGACTGTTCTTCCCCGACTGCTTTGGATTGCAGCGCCAAGACTTAGGTGGGTTTTCCGACTCTCTTCCCGAGAAAATGAGAAGAGGGATTGAGTGGTGCAGCGAGGTGTCTTTCCCTGGCTCCGGTCCTAAGTTTCTTCTCCCTGGAGCACCCCAGTACAGTGGTCTACTGTGCTTGCCTGTTTTGAGCCAGGCTAGGCCTACAGTAGCTTGCACCGGGGTCAACTTCACACCAAGAAATGTTTCAGCTTCTGGCTGAGGAGTCTCCTCTCCTGGGTGCCTTAGTTCTGACCTCAAATTCACCCTCTCCCTTCAGGTGGCTACTGAGTTTGCTCCCAGCTCCTGCTCTCCCATCCCTAGGGCTGAAAAACTAAACCAGCCTTTTTCCCCCAAAGCCCCTCTTTCTTTACGTCCTGGGCTCTGGCCCACTTGGAGGTGTCCTTCACAACTTATTCGTATTAGGTATAGGTTGAGTCATGGGATATCCAGACGTTAGGGTATTGGGCCACCGCCAGATCACTGTCTACCTGAGGTCTCTGGTCCCCTTTTGCTGACTTTGAGGATTTGTGGACAGACACAGCTAAGGCACTGACGATGAACTCCGCCGAACTCTCCCAGCGCGGAATGCAACTGTTCACTTCCAACCCGGCCCAGGGCACACTGCCTCGAGGAAGCAGGGCTTTGAGGAGTTCCTCAACCTCTGGGGGTTCCAGTTCCCAGAGGGTCAGGGAAGTCCTCGCCAATGTGCAGAACCTTGGGACCTGGCCAGAAGCTGAGCCCCCAGGCTCAGTTTGCCGCAGCAGGCCCACCCTACTCCCCATGGTGACCTCCTTGTTCAGCCCCCTTTCCCCAAAGCCAGCAGACCTGAAACGCTGGCTGACATCTCGCTGTCGCTCCGGCCCGCGGCTTCCTCCTCCAGGTCTTTGGCGGCGTGCAACTCGCAGACCGGCTGGTCGAGGCCCAGGGTCCCCCCGGCCACGCCGGCCCCGCTGGCTGCCGGCACGTCCGCGCAGCGCCGCCGGTTCTCGTTGTCCTCGCTGAGAGCAGAGTCCGAGTCCCAGCCTCCCGGGGTCTCCGCAGTCTGCCCCGCAGCTGTTCTGGCCCGGGCAGGAGACGCTAGCAGTGAGTCCTCGGCGCCCCCCAGCGAACCCGCGTCCGTCTCCCCAAAGAGCCGCCAGCAACAGACAGCGGGCGCTGCGGCCACCGCCACCGCGGTGCTCCCAGGCGCCGAGCGCCCCTCTGGCACTGCTACCCCGCCGCGCTCCTCTTTCTTGTTGAGGATCGCCTGGATGGAAAAGGGCGTCAAGGTGTTGGCGCCGCGCACAGCCATCTGCGCCGCTGGCCGGAGCGGGCGGCCGGCCGGGCGGGCAGCTGGGGCGCGGGGCAGCTCCGAGCCAGACAGAGGACGCCAGCAACCCGAGCGCGAGTGAGCCGGGGGCGCCAGGCCCTCGCAGCCCACTACTGCGCAGCTCTGCAGCCCCCGCCCCCCTCTATCCAGGATCTGCTCCGACCCTCGCCCCCACCTCCGAGGCCCACCCCGCCTGGAGACCCCCGCCCCCTGAATCCAGCGCCAGACGCTCTCCTTTCCCCGCTCAGCTGGATTATCTCATCGCCTATCGCCCTTAGGGGCGGGCCAGGGTTTGCCCCCTCCGAGGAAGTTGGGGAGAATTGGTGGGGGCCCCTCCGCAGCTTCAGTCCCTAGTTCCGCCGGGGCGCACGGCCCAAGTCACTTTTCCTTAGCGCCTCTGTCTCTTCCCCGCCTGCAGGATCGCGCTCCTGGTCGGTCCTCCCTCTTCCCCGCTGGGCTGGCTCTTCCGGAGCCCACCCCCCTGGCGCGGCGGCGGCGGCGGCGGCGGCCTCTGGATTCCGAGAGGAGCGGGGCACCTTTTTACCCTCCGCCCTGGTTTTATCTGTTTCTTCTCTCCTTCCCCAGCGTTCCACCGAATCCCCCTCCCGCCCGGGTGTCATTCCTCAACGCTGAGTGACAGCTTCAGGTCACACCCCTTCACTGGGCTGTCCGGAGCACTCCGGGCCGTGGATTGGCTGGCTCCAGCAGAGAGACGTTGACTGGAAGAGGCAAAACTGGGCACGTTGAGCTGCTACAGAAAGAGTCGGATTTAACCTCTTCTCTCCTGAGCCTGGTCCTCGAAGCATCCCCCAGTAACGAGGAGGCTCACCCATCCCGAAACTCACTTTGGCAGATGTGACCACCCACTCCAGGGCTCTTATGGAACACTAATATGAAGTTCAGTCAAAGTCTGCGGCGAAAATCCAAGATAATGCAGTTTCATAAATGACTCGGAGTTTCTGTTCTTTAGGAAGGATCCCAAAGTCGGGGAAAAAAAAGTATCCATAAAGTATCGCTGCTTCCTCTGTGCTAACGCTATTATCTGAAATAATCAGTTAAAATCGTTTGGGAAATATTTTCCTTTCCTTGTCGCCTTTGATTTGGTTTGACTTCTATGGAGGAATTGATTTTTTAAATCGTATAGTTAGAGCTAAAGTCAGGCGGGAAATTGGAAGGCATCTTTGGGAGAGTTTCTGGAATTGTCCAGTCACTTCTCTGGGCAGTGAACACTGAATTTAATTGGAGCTTAAGTTTTACACCAGGAAGAGAAGAAAACCTTCCAATTTGTTCTTTAATATTTTGTTACTTGTGAATTTAATAGAAACAGATAAGTGTTTGATGAAGGAATATCTGGGAATTACCATAGTAATGATCCAGAAGTGACAAAATTTAATGCTGTTTAAAAAATAAGAAACACATTGTTTTTGGAGTAGAAGAAGCCAAGTAAGAAACAAAAATATTGTGGATATATTAAAACATGTTGTTTTTATTTCTAAATAAAAACTTGTTCAAGAAACATTTTACTGTCTTCTACAAATTATACCAGAGGTTTAAGAACATCAAATACACAAACTTGAACCATTAAATACATTTAAAGAACTGTGATTTAATGATTTGCTGGGATTTATGTTTTAATGCCATTAAAATAAAAATAAATTCTTGTTAATTTTTTTAATTGTCTGTTCTGTTTTGCAGGAAGAGATACATGTACAAGGCATAGTTTTCAGACCCAGAATGAGGTTTTGCACTATCTGGACTTCAGCATTTTATGCACATGATTTTTTTTTTTCTTTGTTCAGAATCTGTCATGTACCTTGGAAAAAATTCCCATTTGAAGAGACCATTACCATTTATAACTTTTTACAATTATGTCAGTTTTGAAGGAAAGGTCTTTAAATTTGATGTCAGGAATTTGCATAAAAGCCAGGGACACTCTTCACCTCAGGGAGAAAACATAACAGAATGCTTGCAACGTTTCTAAAGAAAGTGACCTTTCCCTCCCTACAAACTTCCCCCATTTAAAAAAAATTTGCCACCCCTACTGCCCACTCTAGTCAGGGGTATAGGGAGTACATAAAGTTACTGTTATTCTTGCGGAGCAGACTGAGGACGAGGTTGACGTAGGTTTCCAAGAAGGTAGGAGACGGGCAGGTGTAGACTTTGTACCACATGGCGTGGTGAGTTTGTGGGCTTAGGTCTTGGTTGGACAAGGAGTAGAATGTGTTTCGGACATTCAGGCGGGCCGAGATGTTTGGAGGGTGAATGTCCGTCTACTAGAATAAAATTGAGAGCTATATACTTACTGGAAAATAAGAACTACTATTTAGTTGACCCCCCAAAAAATCTTTAAAAAAAATCCATCAAATCTCGGTTGCCACAGATTTGGGAAGAGGTTTTCAAAGCATGAAAGATGCGTTCGGTGATCTTGAGTTGTAGGGGCTTTTTGTGTGCCGGGAGTAGAAGAAAGTGCCTGCATTCCGCGTCTCAGCCGCCGCGACAGAGGCTGCCGGTGTCATCCAGGGCAACTGCGGCGGTGAGTCGACCTTTAGGTTTGGCGAGTGATTGCAGGCAGGCCAGGAAGGTGGGTGTTTGGCCAGGAATAAATACACAGATCTGGAGCTACAACCAGAAGCTGCTCCTAAAAGGGGGTTAGGTGGAAATGAACGGCTTTTGGGGACCAAGAGTGGAGGTAGTCAGATACACAGAGATAACATGGGGTGTATCTACAGAGTCAGAGGCGAGGCCGAGAGTGAGGTATGCGACTAGAGCTCAGGAAGTCAGCGCGCTTTTTAGGGCCGTAGATGCTGGGAACCGCCGAGCGTAAGAGCCGTTGCGCCGGGAATCCCGCTCCAAGCCCACGGAAGGTGACTTCCTCCAGGAGTAGGTCTTAGCTCCGGGAACTCGCAGACGGCGGTGTTGCCTGCCGTTTTGTTAGCGCCGCGCTGCGGCCTGCGATGGCCAGGAGTCGGCCGAGCTGGGGAGCCGGGCTGGGCGGCCGGCGAGGCTTACAGGGGGCGTCCAGCTCGCTCGGCGCCCGCGCCTTCCTCCCGGGCCGCGCCCCCTCCTCGCCCCTGGCCCCGCTCTTCCCTAGTCTTCTCCTTCGCCTCCCTCTCCTTCCTCCTCCAGCGGCCTCCGCTCCTTCCAGTTCTTCCTCCTCCTTTGCCCTCCTCGGGTTCCCCCTCTGCAGTTCGGTTTCTGCGCGCCTCCTACGTGCTGCGCCCTCGGATCCTGGAGATGGCCCAGGCCTCGAGCGCCGCTGGGCGGTGACGCTTCCGCCTGCAGCAGTCAGAGAGTGGGATCAGGATGGGAAAGACATTGGGGCTGCCGAGCTGGGAAACCCGGCCTCCGGCGCGCGCTCAAGCTGCTGCGCACGCCTTCGCGCTCCCAGGAGCCTAAGTCCGCTGGGCATTTTCCTTTTGGGTCACAGTGGGACGCGTTCTTTCTGTCCGCCACCTGCATCCTCCCTTGGCCGCTTCGCCTGAGAATGGAGACCAACTTCTCGGCCACTAGCGTCCGCAGGGCGCGCACCGGGAGCTACCCGGTTCTGCAGGCCTTGCAGGTCTTACCACTCAGTGCCGGCGACCTTGACTGATGTCACTTGTCTTCCTTAGTTTTCACTCCTTTAAAACGAGGGTTTGGATATGGTGCCCTGGCCGCTGCAGAGCTGCTCCAATAAGGGGGAGTGGCGGGGGGCTGGCTGTAGGCTTGCCAGAACTCCATCTAGGCAGAGGTCCGGCCCGGACTGTTTGGCCATCCTCAGACTCCCGAAGGCTCTCCAATCAGCCAGAGCAACTCAGGCGTCAAGCCACACGCTGCTTTCCCGCCAGCAGACACCGGCTCCTGCGTTCCTAAAATTATCAGCCCACGGCTGGGTTTTCCGTGTACATAGACCAGGTGTATCAGTGAGTCTGTAGGGAAAAGTGTTACTATGACCGGCCACAGTAGTTTTTGACGGGCCAGGGTAAACAGATACTGCTCGTCGGCAATGCGCTAGAAGCCGAAGGCTATTCTGTTACTTCGTGTACACTAACCACCCTGGGGATGCAATGAGTAGGAAACATTATTCTCATTTTACAGACTTGGGAACTGTATGAGTAGATGGCGGAATCAGAATTCAAATCTAGCCTCATCTAATGTCAAATCGAGTCGAATTTCCCCCTCTAACCGGTTTTTCTCATTAACTTCCAGGTGTAGTCTCATTCAACGTTTTCCATCATCATTATTATCAGTTTCTAATTACTCGTTCATCAGAGAAAGAACTTTATTTTGCATTTAAGGAAGTCAAAGAAAAAAACGAAGCAGGCAAATTAACCATTTTTTTCCTATTCTGCGTATTTGAGAATAAAGCACTCTAAGGCCCGTGGATCGGAACCTAAATTTCTCTTTAAGGAGAAACACACCATTTTATTTTAGTCAATAAACAAATCCATGCGTAGAGGGAGGCAGCCAAGTGATGGAAGCTCATTGGGTCCAGAGATCAGATTAAGTGTGTGAGTCCGAAATGTAGGGAAGCGACCTCAGGAAGACACTTTCCCTTCGGAGCTTAGGTTTCTTGCTTGTAGAAAGCCAGGGTGGGAGATCAGCTCTAAGGGTACTAAAATTAAAGCACCGGCTCGGGAACCCTCCTGGTACGTGGAGAACGGGCGCCACCTAGCGGAAACTCCTTCGGGATGCATGGTGGACCGATATAGAGAAGTACCGAACCTAAGTAGAGGAGACAAAAAGAAGAGGTTGGTTCCCCCAAACAGAATATTTTTGCTCCCAGTTTTATGTTTCCACAGTCTTACGTGGTCGGTTATCTAATAGCAGAGATGTTCGATTTTGAAAACTCTCCCAGACACAGAATTACACTTAAGACTGAGCTCATTCAAGGGTAGGGGGAAGGGATTGGGGGCAGGGTGCTCTTGGGTAGGAATCAGTTCCAGCCCCGTGGGTGTTGTAGTGGGGCGAACCGAGAGACCTCTGGCCTCCTTTCTAACCCATCTTGGATTCATCTGTGCGAATCTCGCAGGCCTGCACAGCTGTGGGTGTTCACACCACTCTCCCTGGGTGATGATTTAGGGCACCTGCAGCTTCGGGTTTTATTGGCGCCATAGGGATTTTTTTCAGACTAAGTTTATTCGCAATACTAATGAGTCATTAACTCTAAATGGAGGAATGTTCAGGCTCTACAAAGCCCATCTTCACCGCAGGGTATTATTTCTCATTCGGATTGTCATCAGAGGGTGGGTGGATGAAAGTGCTGTTTGGGCCAGGGGGAGGGAACTCCGAGGGGGAGCAGGTTTGAAACTATACAGAGAAAGATGTTTTGTACTGTTGGTTGTGCTGAGTTTGAGAGGATTCATTGTGTTTCTGTCTCTCAGAAACTATCCTGGGGCCTCCCTGTGTTATACCAGGGTCTTCTTGGCAAGTCTCCCAGATCATGCCAACTCTCAGGCACTGCGCCTGTGTGTTTAGGTTCAAGGACTTGGAAAATCTTACCTCGGACAGTTAGCATTCTAGGGGGAATGCCATCAACAAACAAGTGTATTTAACACAATGGAGAAAACTTCAGGTGGTGATACGTGCTATGGAAAAATTAAAACATTGATGTGATAGAGACAGTAAATACTTTGTATGTAGTCAGATTCAAAGCAGAAATAGATACCTTGACAAGACTGAGGAAGAGATTTTTCAGAGAGGGGGGAAACTAACACACACAGAATATTCAGGTGGGAACAATCTTATTGTGGTTTAGATGTGGTGTCCCCCAAAAGCTCACGTGTGAGACAATGCAAGAAGTTGGAGGAGAAATAATTGGGTGCTAGCCTTAACCTAATCAGTGAATTAATCCCTGATGGGATTAATTAGTGGTAACTCCGGGCAGGTGGGGTGTGGCTAGAGGAAGTGGTTCATTGGGGGCTTGGCTATGGGGTATATATTTTGTATCTGGAGTCTCTTTGCTTTCTGATCACCATATGAGCTGCTTCCCTCCACGTTCTTTCTCCTTGATGTTCTTTCTGCCTCACCTGGGATCCTGGAGGAATGGAGCTGGCCTTCTTTGGATTAAGACCTCTGAAACTGTGAGCCCTTAAACTTTTCCTCCTTTACAATTGTGCTGGTTGGGTCTTTTAGTCACACCAGCGAAAAAGCTGACTAAAACAAATCTGTGATGGTCTGAATTTTTGCATCACCCAGTTCATATGTTGAAACTGTACCCCACAATTGATGCTGTCAGGATGTGGGGTCTTTGGAAGGTAATTCAGTCATAAAGGTGGACCCCTCATGAATGGGATTAGTGCCCCTGTGATAGAAACAGGAGAGAGTTTGTTTCCTCTTTCGGTGAGTCTTTGTCTCTGTCTTTTTGCCATATGAAGATATAAGAAGGCTTCTGTCCCCAAACACTGGATCTGTTGGCGTGTTGATCTTGAATTTCCCAGCCTTCAGAGCTGTGAGAAATAAATGTCTGCCATGTAAGCTACCCCGTATGTGAGATCCTTGTTAGAGCAGCCCTAACTGGTGAAGGCATTATCCTAGTGTGCTCACAGACCCAACAGCATGCTCCTGTGGCCAGAGCACAGCGGAAGACAGGCAGAGTGCAGAGTGCTGGGGTCTCAGAGCCACCAGACCAAGCAGGGTTCTGTAAGCCACGTAGGGAGTGTGAACTTCACTGTAGATATGATGGGAAGCCATAGGAAGATTTTAAGCAGAGGTAACTGAATCTGTCTTACATTTTGAAAAAGAAGACATTGGCTGTTCCATGGCAAAAAGTTGGTAGGGGCAACCAAAGGAGAACCAGAGAGACCAACTAGAAGCTTGGGCAAGAATCTGAGCCTGGGTCCGGTAGTTTTACTGGAGATGTAGGTGACCAACAGATCTGGTATCTGTCAGTCTTCTTAATTTTTAAAAAAATTATAGTAGAATATACACAACAAAATTTACTATTTAAGTCATTTTAAAATACTCAGTTTAGGGCATTAAGATCCTCCACAGGGTTGTGACATCATCACCACCATCCATCCCCAGAATGTTTTCACCTCATGAAACTGACAATCTGTTAAACAGTAACTTCTTACCTCCACGCCCCCACCCTCCATTCCAACTCCTCTGAATTGGCCTGCTCCATGTATTCCAAGGGTAGAATCACACAATATTTCCTCTTTTTGTGATTGGCTTATTTTAATTAGTATAATATTCTTAAGGTTCATATATACAGTAGAATGTGCCAGGATTGTCTCCTTTTAAAGGCTAAATAATGTTCTATTGTATTTTCTTTATCCAATCATCCATCTGTGGACATATGGGTGGCTCATACTTCTTGACTATCTAGAATAATGCTGCATTGAACAATGTGTATGCATATGTCTTCCAGATCCTGCTTCTAATTCTTTTGGATATAGACCCAGAAATGGAATTGCCAGATCATGTGATTATTTCATTTTTAATTTTTTTGAAGATCCTCCACTGTTTCCTGTAATGACTCCCAGCAATGAAGTACAAGGATTCTAATTTCCCACATCCCCGCCAAACTTGTTATTTTCTGTTTTTGTGATGGTAGCTATCCTGATGGGTGTTGAATTGTTTTGCATTTCCTTAATGATTGGTGATGTCAGAGCATCTGGTCCTGTGCTTATTGGCCACTTGTATATCCTTGGAGAGATGTCTAAGTGTTTTGCCTATTTTGTGTTACTATTTTATAGTTGAGTTTTAGGAGTTCTCCATATATTCTAGATATTTATCACTTTTCAAATGTATGATTTGCAATTTTTTTCTCCCATTCTGTGGATTTTATGTTCATAGTAGTTTTAGTCAGCTATATCATCATTGTGACTGAAGGACATGACCAGAACAACTGTAAAGGAGGAAAGGTTTGTTTAGGGGCTCATAGTTTCAGAGGTCTCAACTCATAGACAGCTGGATTTATTCCTAAGGTTTCCAGGTGAAGTAGAACAACATAGCGGAATAGTGGGGCAGAAGTAAGGTGATCACATGGTGATCAGAAGCAGAGAGAGAGGTTTCTACTTGTCAGATACAAATATATACTCCAATGCCACACCCCAATTCCCACCTCCTCCAGCTACACCCTGCCACTTCAGTTACCACTCAGTTAATCCTCTCAGGATATTAATTCACTGATTTGGTTAAGGCTTTTGTAACCCAAACATTTCTCCTCTGATCCTCTGTATTATCTCACATGTGAGCTTTTGGGGGACACCTCACATCCAAACCATAACAATAGTTTTTTTTTTTTTTTTCTTTTTTGCAGCGGGAGTACAGTGCTGGGATCTAATCCAGGGTTTCATAACACTAGGCAGGAGCTCTACCACTGAGCTATATCCCAATTCACTTTTAAAATTTTCAAGACAGGATCTTGCTAAATTGCCCAGGCTGGTTCTAAACTTGTGGTCTTCCTGCCTCAGCCTCCCAAGTAGCTAGATTACAAGCCTGTGCCACTGCACCTGACTTGTGTGTCACCATTCTTAAGAGACCCAGTGGGTGGTATAGAGGGGAGGAAAAGTGAGTCATCTAAGATATTTCCTGGATTTGCACTTTGGGAACTGAATGTTATGGTTTGGAAATGGGGTATTCCCCCAAAGCTCCTGAGCTAATGCAGAAGTATCCAAAGGTAAAATGACTAGATTATACCATGCGTGGTAGCACAGGCCTGTCATCCCAGTGGCTCTGGAGGCTGAGGCAGGAAGATTGCAAGTTCAAAGCCAGCCTCAGCAATTGCGAGGTGCAAAGCAACACTTTTATTTTGTAAAATAAAATACAAAAAAAAAAAAGGGCTGGGGATGTGATTCAGTAGTTGAGTGCTTCTGAGTTCAATCCCCCCACTCCAGAAAAGAAATGATTAGTTGATGAGAGCTAATCAGTCCATTCTGGTTGCAATGTACTAACTGGGTGGTAACCGTGGGCAGGTGGGGCTTGGAGGAGGAGGTTGGTTGCTGGGGTTGTGCCTGGAGGATTATTTGTCTTGTCCCCTGCCCCCATCTCCTCCTGTTCTCTCTCAACTTCTCCACCTCCATGAGCAGAGCAGCCCTCCTCCTCACCTGTTGGCCATGATGTTCTGCGTCACCTCAGGTTGGCTGACTGAGGACTGAACCTCTAAAACCAGGAGCCAAAAATGGTTTTTCCTTCCACTAAGTTATTCTTGTCAGGTATTTCTTCGTAGGGATGAAAACCTAGGTAACACACTGAGTGAGTCATGATGCCATTGATGTAGGTGGAAAAGACCTGGTGGGGAGAGGGAAGGAGGAAGTTGTTCTCTTTTTGGAGGTATTATATCTGAGGTGGTTATTAAAGATCCGTGTCAAGCAGACTGACTAATAACCTGCAGAATAGGAGAAAATACTTATAAATCATTATTGATAAAGGAATAATGTGTGAGGTATGAAGTAAGCAGTGAAGATGGCATTTCTTTTTTTTTTTTAATAGTTATTTTTTAGTTGTAGGTGGACACAATATCTTTATTTCATTTTTATGTGGTGCTGAGGGTCAAACCCAGTGCCTCATGAGTGCTAGGTGAGTGTTCTGCCTCTGAGCCACAACCCCAGCCCCTGAAGATGGCATTTCAAGATGTCAAGCCAGGGACAGAAATTTGGGAGCTATAAGCTGAAAGGCAGACCTGGATGATCCTGTAGGAGAGACTGGGCTGATCCTAGAGAACTCCAGCTGCAGCCACCTGGGCCCCTCAAGATCTGCAGACCCAATCACTGGGGGAGAGTCGCCAGAGCCGGAGGAGTCCCCAGTTCAGTAGGAAGAACCAGTAGAAGTTGGCACTTGAAACCAGGAGAAAAAAAAGTCACACATAAGGAAGTGGTGAACTGTAAAGTGTGCTGCAGTTTCACAATATGAGACAGAGGTTTGGCCCTTGCATTTAGCAACATGGATGTCATCGGTCATGTTACAGGATCATTTTGCAGGGTGAAGGAAATGGAGCACATGTCAGGGGGAGGAGGTGGAGCTGATGGATATGGGTCACTCTGTAAAGAAGTTTGATGTGGAGGAAGCAGAGCAATGAGACAGAAGATGGAGGGGATCCTACATCCAAAGATTCATTTTTAGGTAGAAGACAGTAGGGTAAGTGCATATCCTCTCGTAAGCACCCAGCAGAGAGCCTGTTGAAGATGCAGGACAGAGGAGGAAACTGCAGTGGTGTGAGAGGTTTGCCCTCTAGTCTGGGGAGCCAGTCCAATGCTTATCAACTGGTGGCCTAGGTGACAGAGAGTGCGGTAATAACAGGGCTGGCTGGCATTCACTGAGTGCTGACCAAGAGCTTTAGGCACATTAAATTCTCTTTCCAATTATCTCAAGGAATATGAGGTCAGCTGAGCTATAGTACAAAATGTTCTTTTATACATTGGGAAAGGAAGAGATTGGGGAAGGATGGTAGCATAGTTGAACACTATTGAGGGTGCATTCAAGCTTCACATCCATGAATCAAAAGCGTGAGCAGATAGCACAGGTGTGTGCTTTTCTCCAGTAACGATCCCTCCACCCCTGTGGTGACAGGTGAGTTTTGCAAGGTTGAGACACTGCTGGGCCTTAACAGAACCAGACCAGTAGGGATTTAAAGCTGTTGGACAGGGCGGAGGGTTTATTGTCATGGGTCCTTGGGATCTGAGGTGGATCTGAGCAAAATATAATGACATGAGGAGGGGATTGAGAAGAAGTAGGTCCAAGGGATTAGAAGTCCTGGAACAGTGTAAAAACCCAACAAAAATAACAAAAGAACCAACCAAACAAAAGCAACAAATCTGGCTAGAGCATGAACACCAGGGAGAGGAGTTGGAAGGAAGGTGTTCAGAGATGCTCGGGACATCAGTGACTTTGAAGACAATGGTTGACAAAGTGAGCAGAGGAACTGATTCCCGAAGGTGCTCCTCTCCTGCCTCCGGACTCCTACCCCAGCCAGGCGATTCTCTGGTGCTTATGTGCTCATTTTACAACCTGGGCTCCTGCTTGTGCTACCCACGAGCTGTCCATCTTGTTTCTCATGTGGGAATCTCTGACTCGCAAGGTCTGGCAAAGAACTTGGACAGGAGCATGTGGCAGGATGTGCAGTGCTGTAAGGGGTGACATTGTAAAAAGGCTCTGTCCTCTACCTCAGGCTGATCTCACCTATTTGCTTAGCTCAGGGTCCTTCTGAGACTCCCCAACCTTTCCTTACTGTAACCCTTCCTTGAGCACACCCAGAGCTGTCAAGTGAGCTGCAGTGTGCCCAACCTGGGTATCTTGCCTTTCAGAAAGTCGACCAGTGAGGCAGTTGCCGGCCACTACATGATGACAAAAAAGATCCTTAATTCATAAGTGGAGCTTTTATAGAGTAACATGCCCTAAATTGCAGTCTTTGCACACCAACTTTCTACATTTTTGCCACCTGTATGTATCCACCTATCATCACAATGTATTTAATGCCTTTATTTAAATGACTTATTTTTTTAATGGTACAGAGGATCAAATCCAGGGGCACTTTATCAATGAGCTATATCCCAAGTGCTTTTTACTTTATTTTTAAAATTTTGAGGCAGGGTCTGGCTGAATGGCTGAGACTGGCCTTGAACTTGCCATCTTCCACCTTCAGCCCTGCCCTGCCCTGAGTGGCTGAGATCACAAGTGTGAGCTACCACATTGGTATGACTCACATTTTAAAACTGTGAAAAAACTTGTTTTTGAAAGAACCTCTGTATAAATTATGTGTAGACAATATAAACATGTTTATAAATATACAAATAAGTGGAGCATTAGTAACCTTTTGCCATCTATAATCTTATCTATGTATTTTGCAGACAGAGCCATGTTTAGGAACTAGAGCCATGTTTAGGAACTCTAGCTAAATGCGGCAGGATGAGGTTGGCTCTCTGTTGTGAGGACACATTGACAAGGGCCAGAAGAGAGGTTACAGCATGCTAATGCAACCTAGGACTTTCTTTCTGGTTTAATCAGGAAGACTAAAGGGAATGGACTCCACAGAAAGGCAAATAAATCTACCAAGAGGTATACCGGAATGTTCATAGCCATTATCTATATATATCCAGCAGCCATATGGATGAATCTCATAAACTCAGTGTTTTGAATGACTCACTGTAGTGCCCCTAGTGCGTGGAATGGTCCTGGAACGTGGTAGACTTGTAGAAAGTATTCACTGAACACAACCCTGTGAGATGAGCAGGGCAGGCATCAGAAT
Organism: Marmota flaviventris; assembly: GCF_047511675.1. NCBI lineage: Eukaryota > Metazoa > Chordata > Mammalia > Rodentia > Sciuridae > Marmota > Marmota flaviventris. The sequence goes on from NC_092504.1 coordinate 9,590,664, forward strand.
TTCTCTTTCTAGATGAGGAAACTGAGACAGCGAAGCCTAATAATTTGTTCTGGGTCACTCAGAACGCGGCTGCTCCCTAGGATGAGTGCTCAAACAGCCTGCTCCGTAGGACGTGTGCTGGCTCACCATCACTCCAAGTTGCATAGTGGTTCCCTTAGCCTTTTAGCACAAATAACATATTTTAGTTTCTTATGTTGGTGTTAAATCATCTTCTGAGACCTAACTTGGAGATGTTTGTTTCCATTATGGGATATTTTGGACTGGGTTCTGAAAGGGAAAGGGCCGGAGGGCTGTGGTTCCAGTGAAAGGGGCTTAAGGTAGGGGAGAAAGCTCTCTGGAGAGATTTATGTCAAGGAATTACAGCAAATGCTGTCATTCTGTCTGAATAAGTGTGGCTAGAAACAGGAAGGGGAAAACAGGATATTGTGGTAGCGAGCCGGCTTAATGGAATGTCAGAAGAACAGATGGGACGCGCTGTCCTGGGAACTGTCAAAGGAAGTAGTTTGAGGAGGCTTCAGAGGGATCCCTGCACAAACGCAGGTGAACTAGGGATGGGGACATGTGTTTCCTGTAAATTCCAAGTGGGTTGTTAGTGAAGCATTAAAAAGACAAGCAGAGGCACCTCTTCTTCAGGTCATATCTAGAATAAACCCATGTTCAGGTCAGAAGGAAGTGGGGGCCCAGAGTGAAGGGAGGCAAATGTATCCAGGCATGGCTTTTGCTGAAAGGATAGATGTACTTTTTAATTTTAAGAATCTAAAGTGATCAATTACATCCTTTTAAACTCTTACAGTGTTTACTGGGGAAATTTTTTTTGAAGGGTCAGAGGACCCCAAATGACAGAGGTGAAATTAACAATATTTGAGGTTTTTGGTTGAAAGAAGTTTCAGTTTGACTATTTATTTATTTATTTTTATTTTATTTTTTTTTTTAATTGGTTGTTCAAAACATTACAAAGCTCTTGACATATCATATTTCATACATTAGATTCAAGTGGGTTATGAACTCCCATTTTTACCCCAAATACAGATTGCAGAATCACATCGGTATTTAGAGCAAGATTTTTGGAAGATCAACAAATTGGTTTCCACATACAAAAACAGCTCTATCTGTTGATGGTAAACTTGTTTTGAAAAGGTGCCATATTATAACAAGTTCATGGCATTTGCAGGGAAATGGATGGCATTAGAGCAGATTATGCTAAGTTAGCCAATCCCTAAAAAACAAAGGGCGAATGTCTTCTCTGATATAAGGGAGGTAACTCAAAATGGGGTAGGGAGAAAGAGCATGAGAAGAAGATTACCACTAAATAGGGAAGAGAGGTGGGAGGGAAAGGGAGGGAGAAGGGGAATTGTACCGAAGATGGAAGGAGACTCTCGTTGTTATTCAGAATACATGTATGATGATGTGAGGGGGAAAAAAAAGAAGTGTGTCACATTAGATTGGGTAGAGAGAAGTGTTGGGAGGGGAGGGGAGGGGAGGGGAAGGGGGGATAGGAAGGACAGCAGAATAAAATAGACATTATTATTACTGTGTGTATATACGTTTCTGTATGACCAATGTGATTCTGCAACCTGTACACTCAGAAAAATGAGAAATTAGGCCCCATTTGATTCAAATGTATGATATGTCAAGATCATTGCACTGTCATGTGTAACTAATTAAAACAAAACAAAACCAAAAGAATAAAATAGCAATAGTGAACAAATCAAGATGTTCTATAAATAATTTTATTGTAATATGATAGGAAGTCAAGATTAAAAGTCCAAGTTAAAAAAAAAAATATATATATATTCTAAAAAAAAAAAAGAAAAAGTGCCATTTTAAAAAAAGGATTCTGCTGGTGGTCACAGGGGAATGCATTCATTAAAAACTGACTGAGCCTGATCCTTTAGGTAATGGAAACAGAAAATGAGAACATAAAATTTCCTCAGAGAATCTGAAAAATTGTGCTTAGTTTCCACTTTGGATAGTATGTCACACTAGGAATCTATAAAGGCCCTCTTACAGGCTGACTCCCAAGTGCCAGATTAACTACTTGTTTGGCCAGCCTGAAGAGCACTGCTGAGCTTATCAGGGATGAAGGGAAACCCAGGAGCCATAGTGGTTCTTGTTTATTGAAGTTTAAATATCTAGAGGAGGTGAGATGGATGTAAGGGGTCAGAATGTGACTCATGCCAATTATGAAGCTATTATCTCTTGCTTCCAAGTCCATCTTTCTTCCTATATTCTGGTTTTCAGTGGCAGTTCAGGGTCTCTGGGTCCTTATGAAGGGTTTCTCCAGAGAAACGGAATGAATTGTATGTATATAGAGAGATGAGAGTTGCTACACTAGGGCATTAGCTCATGTGGTGCTGAAGGCTGAGTCCCTTGACAGCCTGTGATGCAGGCTGAGGATCCAGGGATGGTAGCAAGGCTCAGTCCAGATCCAAAGGCTTCAGAACTAGGAAGGCCTGAGAACCTAGGGGGCTACTGGTGCAAGTCCTGGAGTCCAGAGACCAGGGAGCCAAGCACAGGAGAAAATTACTTCCCAGCTTGTGGAAATCAATAGAGATAGCCACCTTTTCTGTTTTTATCCCCCATCCCAGTCAACTGGAGGGTGCCTTGCTCAGATGGAGGGTGGACTTTCCCCACCTAGTCCACTCAGACTGACATGCAAAACCCTTCTTAGATATACCTGAAAAGAATGCTTTGCCAAGTTTCAAAGTTTTGCTTAATTCAGTGAAATTGTAGTACCACTGGTTATCTGTGATGATTTCTGCTCCCTCACATGTTGAAGTTTGAGTATTAGAGAAGCATGCTGAAGCAAGCATATAAAGCAGGGTTTATTTAAAAAGGGGAAACATATTCTTCTCCTGGGAGGGAAAAGGGGGCCTGTTGAGATGGGCAAAATATGATGTCTGCAGTCAAGGGGAAAGATAAAGAATGACCACGTGCTTTTGCCCTTTTCAATGTTTTATTCACTCAAATCGCTCAATACAAATCCTCTCTATAGGTTCATAATCAAGGAATGACAATCCTTAATGCTGGACATTGCAATAAACATGATCAATTCAAAGCAAATGATCCTAAGTTAGGGCCCTAGGAGCCATGGACCTTGACCACAGGACACGGTAATACTAAGCACTGCAAACACACTTAATCATGACAGACGTATTGCAGACATTCCCTCTGCATGCTAAGCTTAATTGCTAGATTTGAAGTCTTAAGTCTCAGGTCTCAAGTCCAGCAGAGGCACACTCACTCAGACCGCAGTGATCAGGTCGGCAATGGCTGGAGGCTTCTTCTGGAGTGAGTTGATGGCTAGTTGAGGAGATGGTCATAAGGAGACACTGCTGTTCTCACCACAGTCAAGAGGCTGCTGTAAAGTTTGAGAGTGGTGAGGATGATGTAGAGGATCAGGCAGATGATGAGAAGAGTTGGGATGTCAGTCCAGGTCCTCATCAGGCTCTCCAGCAAGTGGGCATCAGTGTCGGCTGGCTGAGTGTCTGTCATTTGTTCCATTATTTATACTAAATTTTGGGAGCTTCTCCTCGCCCTTTGGGTCCCTATCAGCTGTTACCCGGCTTCTCAGTGACATTTTACATCTTAGAGAGGACATATGGTCTGGTAGTCTCCACCCTGATACCCTTCTGGCTCTTGTCAGGGTTGTGGAAAGTGACTGACTTTTATCAGGCTATGCCTGATTGACGTATTGGAGGGCTCTGTGGCTTGCCTGGCGAGCCTGCAGGTTTATCTTAAGATGGAGTTTTAAAATTAGGCTAAGGCCTAGGACCATCCTTCCAGGACCATAGCTGGTATCCTGGTATCCCAAGAAGTGCGAGTGTTCTGCCTTTTTATAGGTCTAAGGCTTCCTTTGCTCTCCTGCCTCTTCCCTTTATTTCTCTTCTTCCTGCATACGTGACTAGGCCCAGGAATGCTTGCTGGGGTGGCCAAAAGGAAAGAAACAGGTGGGCTGAAGGGGAAAGGCAGGATGGAGCAGCCCAGGACACGTTAATCAACAACCTGGGACAGGTTACCTTAGCAACAGGTTGGAGCAGGGGCAGGTTCTTGATAAGGGTGGAGAAAGGGATTAACATTTCAAACCCTCAGGGGACAGTCTCCAACTTCCAGGACTCAACTCAAAACTGGCCTCCTTGATCCGACCTGACTTGACTTACCTATTTATGTTGACCGCCTATCTAATTCTGGCTTCAGTTGCACCTCATCAACCACCATGGGTCCAGCTGTCCTCAACTTGGCACCCATGTGCATCTCCTTAACCCAGAGTTGATGTACAGATGAAGACGACAGTGGGCCTCAGTCTCGCCTAACATGACGTAGCCAAGTGCACTAATCCCTCCCCAAGAAGAGGAGGTACAGCCCTGAGGTGATGTTCGCTCAGCTCTTCTGATGTCCCATCACTTAAATACTGTGATGTCAAATTAATAAAACTGAAATACTGATATGAAGCCAATAAATCTTATGTTACATGTAAAAGTACCAGGAGAGGAATGGAAACAAAGATATTTGCTTAATAGAGTGTCATACACTGACACAAATGAATTCTTAACAAACTAGGAAGAAAATACTCAGACGACATAGTCCTCATTTCTGTAGCCCTTCGTGTTCTCCTAGGAGCAATGGACCCTGACCACAGGACATGGTAATACTGGACATGCCCTAAGAGATCTCCTGTATTCCAGACCTACTCTTCCTCTCGTCCACTGTGGAGAAGCAGCCCAACTTCCCCTTGGTAGTCTGGATCAAACACCCAACCAGCACACCTCCAGCTTGGTCATGCTGGTCATCTTTTGATCCGTGATTCAAAAAACAAACCAAACCGTTGGTGTACTTCCTTACTTCCCAAGCTGTAACATGAAATACGGAATCTCTGTTCCAGTGGTGAGCCAGAACTGAGAAATTTGGCCTGATACCACTTTATGTTCCTCCTACCACTGTAATCCCACACCATTAATACCCATTTCTACACATTGTAGGTCTGCTGGGACTCAAATCTAGTTATAAGTTTGGAAGCGAAGAAGGGTGTTGGGTGGGTCCTGAGGAGAATCAACATTGCCATGTCTGGCAATTGGCTGGGGTGTGGGCATTACCAAGGTCTCAAGCAACGTAGTATTAACCCCCTCAGACAGGTGGAAAAGCCACCACTACTATGGGTGAGCAGCCTCTGGCGGTCAGTATGGGAGTGAAGAGGTCACTTGTAACAAGCAAGACTCATCAGAATTTAGGAGCTCCATGCCCATGGCCTCATCAGGGTCTTCCCATCCTCACTTGCAGGATCCCATTCTTTCCCAGCCCAGGGCTTTGCTTTAACAGAAGATCCTCTGTGAGCCTGAGTTCCACTTTGGTTGTATGTAATTCAGCCACATGAGAGGGCTTGGGTGTAATTTTCAGCAGTGTTAGCTCTGTGGCTACTGGAGAGAGGATTCTGCCTCAAGGCAGGCTCAGGAACGCTGAGGTGACTTGTACGACCATAGCTCTGGGCTTGTCCATTTCCTTCCTCACTTTGCCAGTGCTGACACTGGTAGCAACCAACCAGCGATGTCACATTCCTCCATCTCCCACAAATATTCTAAAGGATCGGGTGTAGATCACCAAATTCCTTGCCTCCAGTGAGTGGCAACTTAGGAGTACCAAATGCATTTATTTTGCATGTTTCTATGTGAGAGAAATGGAAAATTTCTCAGAATCAAAATGGCCTCACTTGTGTTAACCCTAACAATAACAAAAGGTAAATAAAGTCAGAAGGTTTTGAAGAAAGGCTGCTATGGTGATTGCCTGTTAGTAACTATCCCAAAAGATTCTGTTGGACTACAGGTTTGCACGGAGGCCACTGCAACCTTATGCATAAAGCTCTTGTACTAGCACATCTGCCCAGCAACTGTCTGTCTGACCTTGCATTGATACCACCCTTGAATTGTGGCCAAGGATTATTTTCAAAATTTTGAAGTAATCTTCCTCACTTTTGCCTTTAGAACTTTCCCCTTGCTCACCCTCCTTGAGTACACAGAGTTCCCTATGGCACACACATTCCAATGAAGTGCTGTGCTCTGCCCATTGCAATGCTTTTCTGAAACATTATTATTCTTTGGAGAATATCTGGTTGATTTTTCAATTAACAAGTATAAAGTTTGGGGGGCGGGGGAATGTAGTTCAGGGGTAAAGTACCTCTGAGTTTAATCCCACATGCCCCCCAAACAAAACCACCAATATCGACAACAAAACAGGCAAATGATGTGAATCAACACATACAAGGGCTGGAGATGTGGTAGAGCCCTTCCTAGTGAGGCCCTGGGTTCAATCTGCAGTACTGGGGCAGGGAAGGGGGAGACATACAAAAGTACATGACAAAACTGCTCAATATCATGAAAATACAAATCAAAACCATAATAAAATATCCTCTCACTCTGGTTAGAATGGTGATTATCAAAGAGAAAAAAATAATAGATGCTGGCAAATATGCAGAGAAGGGGGAGGTTTTATACACTGTTGGTGGAAATATAAATCAGTGTGGCACTGTGGAAAACAGCAGGAGATTCTTCAAAAAACTTCCAAAAATAGAACTGCCATATGATCCAGCAATCCCACTGTTGGGTATATGTTGAAAGGAAATGAAATTGTATCAAGGAGACACTCTTGTTTTTCTCGTAGCACTGCTCACAATAGCCACGATAGGGGATCTATCAAGATGTCCTTGCATGGGAAAAATGATTAGATAATGCAAATATGGTGTGCATGCACAATGGAATATTATTCAGCCATAAGGAGAATGACATCTGTGACAACATGGGTGGGCTTTATGCTAAGTGAAATAACTCCGACACACACAGACCAATCGTTTATGATCTCACTTGTAGGTAGGTGCCCAGAAGTGGACAGTACAATGGGGATCACCAGTGGCTTGAGGGTGAAGGCGTGGGGAGATGACTGTCCAAGGGTATGAATTGCCAGTTGTAGGATGAATGAGTCCTGGAGATCTACTGTTCACATGGTGACTATAGTTAATATTATTGTAATCTGTACACATATATTAGCTGAGTGTAGATGTTAGCTGTTTCCACCACACAGACACAAAATGGTAACTCCATGAGGTGATAGATGTGTTAATTAGCTTGGTTTAGGACATTTTGCAATGTTTACTTATGTATTATCATCACATCATACACCTCAAATACATATGTTTTATTTATCAATTATGCCTCTCTAAATTATATCATTTTTTCCTGGGGGCAGGGAATAAAGTGGCTAGACGGCCAGATCCTCTGGGGAACAAGGGGATTTCCTCAAGCAGCAGCCTACCTTGTCCTGCTATTGTGTCTTTAGTGTGCCTTGTCCTTAGTGTGCCTTTTCATGTCTCACACTGTATGTGAACCATGACTTGAGTAAGTTTTGAAAGCTCTGCCTTACAGAAATTTCACAGAAATGTTCATAAAATTGTTAACCTGAGAGCAAGGCAATGACCCAGCCACAGGTGAATGGCTCAGTCTATAAGGTGTGTATGTGGAATACTATGTGGCAGTAAAAATAACCTATCTGGAGCTATATAATTAACAGATTAATTTCAAAATATAATATAGAAGAAAAAAGCAAATATTAAATAATTTGTATAAACTGACTATATAAAGCACAATGCAAAACTTCATGTTTGGAGATGTATACATATGTAGTAAACTGACAAATGCCAATAAAAAAAACCCTGTATTTAGAATGATTGTGGCATTGTGGGGAAGATGAGTAATATGACCGGATGGGGAATAGGCGTGTCAGAAGTTTCATGGTGTTGGTATGTTCTGTCTTAAGCTGAAGGGTAGTAAGTGGGATTTCTTTTTTCTTTTTAGTAAGTGGGATTTCTAACAATGTATAATATTTATCTTTTGGATATTTCATAAAATTATACAGTATTTTAAAAAACAATACAAAAGGGTAGATATTTTAAATCCCCTATTGTAAAAGAAATCTATCTACATATTATATTAATTCAGAGACACAACTCTAGAATAACTGTCACTTATTCAAAGGTGTCTTAGAATTGCTGTGGAGCAGGTGGCAGTCACCACATGGTGAACCATGTGGTTCACCACATTTGCCATGATGTATGAACTTGTTCAAAATTATTCATACTGATGTCGATTTAAAAGGCATCATAAGTTCTACATAATTTGATTTAAAAAACCAGTTAAAAGAGTGTACTGGGATGATGCTAGGCATGGTGGTTCCCAGCCTGTAATCCCTGTAACTTGGGAGGCTGAAAAAGGAAGATTGCAAGTCCAAGGCCAGCCTCAGCAACTTAGCAAAACCCTATCTCAAAATTCAAAATAATTAATGAAAAGGGCGAGGATGAAGCTTCATGGTAAAGCACCCCTGGGCCAATCCCTAGCAAAAACAGCAACAAAGTCCATTGTAGTTTGGCACCAAAACAAAATTACTGCACACTCAAAAGCACAGATACCTGGCCATATCCACCCCCAACCCTCCCCAATTCCTGGTCTTCTACTGGTCTACCTTCTCCTCATTTCTTCCCATGATTTCTTTCTTTTTTTTTTTTTTTTGTAGTTATAAATGGACAGAATGCCTTTGTTTATATCTTTTACATAGTGCTGAGGACAGAATCTAGTGCCTCACACGTGCTAGACAAGCGCTCTGCCACTGAGCTATGGCCCCAACCTGATTTTTTTTTTTTTTTTTTTTTGTGTGTGTGTGATGCTGAGGATGGAACCCACAGCCTTATGCACGTGAGGCAAGCACTCTACCAACTAAGCTGTATCCCCAGCCCCCATGATTTCTTAATGAGTCAATGTACACAAGTTTTGAGTGTGAAAGTGCATCTCTTGGGAGGGGTTTGCTACCTAGTTATTACTATCTGTAGAGTTCTCCTCCAGGTTTCTGAAAGGTTGACTTGGTGTGACTTGGTGGTAAACATGGCACTCATGGTCTTCAGTCTATCCTGCTCTTCAGCTTCCACGATGCTCTCTTCTCCAAGTTCCAACCTTGTTTGAAACTCTATACCTATAAAACAAACATCCCCCCCACCCATCTTGTCTGCCAGGAGTTAATCCTGTGTCCTAACTTCTCTCAAAAGGTGATTTTCTCTCCCTTGCCATTTTCTGTGACCAGACACCAATCTCTGCTGCCCAGTTCTTTGCTTCTGTGGCTGTCATCCCTTGACACCTGGGTTCATATTTCTTCCTAGTGTTGGGCACAGGGCTCAATAAATATGCCTCTTTATAGGACAGCACTTTCAGTGAAAAAACTGTGGCTCTAAAGCCATTTTCTATTTTATTCCTGATAAAAAGTTCCTATCATTGAAATATGAAAAAATCTTGTTCTTGATTTAGTTACACAAAGATGCAGTGGTAATTTTAGAAAAATGTAAGGTATTCTTGAACTTAGGAGGAATAATAAATTATAAAAAATAATAATAAAAAAAAAAGAAAGTAAACTCCTTCAGCATTTCTTCCCGTTAGAATCATCTCCCCTTATCTCCCATCAGTTAGGTTTTACAAGTTGGAGAGGTGCTGGGGGCAAGCACCTACCTGACCATGGCCCTAGGTCAGTGAGCATGCTGTGGAGGTAGAAGGATCAATGCCTCCCTCCCAGGGGTAGCGGACAAACCCTCTGGGCTGCGCTAGAGACAAGAAACAGCTCAGGCTCAGCTTTTCCATCAGCTCACTGTGAGACCTGGCGGAGAAGGGGAGTGTTACCTGCTGGTCATTCTGAATTGGGGTGGATGTAGTGAGCCTTAGTAGGTTCTAGAATTTAACTCCAGTGGTATAAACCTGAGAAACTGGCCTTTCTCTGGGAATGGGAGGATGATTGTGTTGATTACCAAGTGAAGAGGAATTAGCCACCTTGCCCTGGGTTGTGGGATGGTCTTCTACCTTCAGTATGTCTCACTGGATTGTGGCAGCTTTGTCTCAGCTCTGTCATGAGGAAAGCAGATGGCTAGGGTCCAGTGTGCCCACTGAGAAGCAGTGAGGCAGTGGCAGTGGTGATGTCAGGAAAATGACAAATGTGGAGAGGTGTTTCTCAGTGGGTTAGTGGGGGAACTCTAGGTTTGTCCCATGAACTGCAGGAGGTTTCACATTCCTGACCTGTTTTTTTTTTTCTAAATTCTAGCAGTATCAAATCATCATGTCAACCAAGAATTGCCCCCATACATTCCCAAGGACCATATAGGAGGGACCTGCTCTCTACTCAGGTTCAGAACCACTGGAAGCTGAGTGGTCTAGCTGACTTCCCCACTTGGAAATTCTTCATGCAGTTCTATTTAGTTTTGATTTAATTATGAGGCAGCCTTTCTTCAAAAACCAACTACTGAGTCCCAACAAGGTCATGCCCCACAACAGGCATCTCTAAACTGAGGACAGTTTCATACTGAGAATAGATTTTCAGGTCTGCACTTCTACTAAGCAATCTAAAAGTGAGCAGTGAGACTGTACAGGACTGAGAGCCTTGGAACCTAGGCAGACTTCTAACCTTGGCTGACTTTAAGACAATTCACTAGATTTTTGAGATTTGGTTAAAATTCTCCCATATAAATAAAAATGAGAAACTCTCATGTTTCTGGTCTGAAGATTCCTTCTAGGTCTAAAATTCAATTCTATCGGCCATTACTGACTCATCTTTGAATATGAAAATTCCAATTACTTGTAGAGAAGAAATGGTTTGCACAAGAAAAAAAATTCAGACACAGGAAGAAAAATTCTTACCACTCAAGTTTTAGGGAAACATTTTATAATTTATATATAAAATCTCAGTAAGAAACCATGTAAAATGACAGAAATATCCACCTTACATTAAGCCAAAAAACAAAACAAAAAAATAAGAAAAATCCACACATACTGAATGTAAATTTTAATTATAAAATAAGAATATGAACAAAACATTGTAAAATAATCTCAATTATTTGGCAACTCATCACATCATTGCAAGAGACAAATTTGACCTTAAGAAAAGTTTATGAAAAACTTAAATTGGACAGTTTGTTCATATGGGAGTTAAAACATGTTTAAAAAAGAATCTGGCAATAAAACCAGTTTCTATCCTGAAATAATTGTATATAAAACATAAAATCCTGAAGCTGAATAGATAGGAGTGATCTAACATTCAACGCATTTCTCTTCACTGAAAAAGACAGGGAAAGAATATTGGTAGAAGCTTTGAGCAGCGGGAGAGTGGAATGGACACCCAGAGGATCCCACTGCAGGGGTTGGGGGGGCATGTCACTTCACCTGACCCAGGATCTCCAGCGTCAGCGGGGCTGGTGGTAAAGTCACGGATGCAAATATAATCTAAAAACGAGTTAGGTTCTTAAAAACAGTCACAACTGTGAAAAGAAAAGCAGTGGAGACCCTTCTTCAGCTCAGCTACTTTACTTGGATACATGCGAGCGCCTGTGTTTCCTGCCAGGTCAGGATCACACAGTCACAGGGCAGGCAGAGTCCTAAAAATTTTCTACTAATGACTGCATAGCATTTAAAACCCTTTTTTTATTAAAAAAAAAATAATAAAATAAAATAAACAGATATAGTAAAGTTCACGGATAAGTTTTCTCTGTAAAATAAATAAAGTGTTCATTGATTAGCATCATACATAGAGTAAAATACAACCTATTTTTACATGTTCATATACTATACACAGATCACCAGTAGGCAGCCTGGTGTCTGATGGCTGGAGGGGTTTGCATTAGTGATGTGTCACATTGGGAAATCCCAATTTTGAATGTTAAAATATACAACTCCTTTGTTTTGAGTTCAGATACAAAGTAAACTTACTTTCCTTTATCTGAAATAAATGTACATAATATCTTCTATGAACAATAGTTTATAAAGCTGTTTAAAACATAACAAGAAAAAGCTTGCACCTAGGAACTTACAGCACATGCATATCCTTTTCTTGGTTGGGGGAAAAAAAAGCCTACAGCCCATGAGGATGATCATCACCTCTCTACTGTGCTCCTCAAGCTGCCAGGGGAGGGTCAGGTTACCGCTTCGCCTTTTTCACAGGAGCTTCTTCTACTCTTTGCTGGCCTCTTGTCCGGGCCCCAGGAGGACTGACTTCTCTCTTGCGTTTAGTAGAAGGGGAGAGCTGTGTCTTTGATCTGCATTAAATAAAAGTCAAGGCAATAGTGAGTTAAAAGCGCTGCTTCAAATAATTTGGGAGACCTTCAAAAAAGGGTTTTTAACTGGACTGCAGAGAAGAGAAAAGCCCAGTGGAGTTTATATAAGAAAAAGAGCTTGAGATAATGGGACACACTAACCCAGAGTACTAGAGGAGAATGGAAGCCTCTGGTTTCTGCTCTACCACCCCTAGGTGCTGACCTGGGCAGGCTGGCTTCCTTCTCTGGGCCTCACTTCTAGCTCTGAAACAAAGAAGTCAACTGCTACTCCTACCAATACACACCCTGTCCCAAATTGAAACAACTACCAAGAAGAGCAGGACTGTAACCCAGGATCTATCCTAGTGCAAAACCATGTCTCACAGTACAGCATTATGGAAACAGCTGGCAAAGGAAGAGCAGGATGTTTGGAAGAACATGCTGACACTCACAGCATGTCCTCTAGTCTGCCATCAGAACTGTTAGGACTCCAATTAATCATGTTATTGTCCTTAGATGTATAAAATCCTTGTTGGCTCTCTGAATTTTCAGGAAAAGTTAACCAGAGTACAGTACACAAAATCTTTTATAATCAGCCCTCTAATATTAACAAATGTTTTCTTTACATCTTCATGCTTTGACATGATTGTTTTTTTTTTTTTTTTTTTTTAAATCACCTTCTACCTCCCATCTCATCAAATTCCTTGGCTAAGGTCCAGTTCAAAAGCCACTCCTCTGGGAAGCCTTCTGTATCACAGAACGAGCTGTGCCTTCCTAAGAAACCCCATGGTACTTTCTATCTTCATAGAGCATTTGCCATTATAATTTATCTGTGGTATTTATTAAAATTTCACATTACAGTCAGTATTGTAAAGCAGCACATTAGTAGAACATATTAGAAAATACCACTGATATTAAATCTATTTAGTTTTACTCATACAAACTTGCCTCAGCTTCTACAGCAGGAATGTTAGCACCAGATATACTGCAAAATATATTTTTACTGTGGGTTGTAGTCAAAAAAGCATTCAAGGGGCTGGGGCTATAGCTCAGTGGTAGAGCACTTGCCTAGCATGAGTGAGGCACTGGGTTCGATCCTCAGCACCACTTAAGAAGCAAATAAATAAAATAAAGTTATAAAAAAAAGCATTCAAAGTCTTACATATATCTTTCCCAGTAGATTAGATGTTTACCCAGGTTGGATGTTAAGATTTATTAATTTTTCTAACTCCAGTGCTTAGTGCAATGCTCCACACAAGGAATAAGCAACACATTTCTGTCAATGAAAGAAAAGACTAGGAAAGCCAAAACTGCAGAATAGGGAGAACTGGAACTTCACTGGCATAAAAAACAGTTGCTTATAAACTTTAATATTGTCTCAGACAATATGGTTCTGGCATGTTTCCTACCCATGCATAGAGAATAAGAAGCCGTGTTTGCTAATAACTACTTCAAACTGTGTCCAGGAAAGACAATGATCACATGTGATCAGAGAAGAGCTGTGAGTCAGACTGCATCTTCCTTCTGTGGGAGCTCAGTAGGTCACCCACACCCTTTCTTTCCACGGAGAGTTGTGGTCTGCGACCAGTGGCACTGGTTACCTGGGAACCTGTTAGTCAGATAATCTTAGCCTACCCAAGACCTAGAGAATTGCAATCTGCATTTTCACCAGGTGATTCCTCTACAAATTCAATTTCAAGAAGTATGCACCCAGATCTTCCAGGAAATAATGAGAAAATCTGCTTTCCTTTGTAAGACACAGGGATAAGAGCATAAACATGTATTACAAGTATTCTATGAAGATCAAATTGTGGCAAGAGATATCAAAACATAGCAATACATTTGAACCATCTTTTGTTCTTAAATGCTATAGAGCACACAAAGTAAGATCTCAAGGAAGAAACAGCCCCGAGGGGGAAAACAATGCCATGTCAGCAATTGCCCAGTACTGACTGAAAGTGCAACAGGAAGGAGAGAAGAGAACAGGCTGAAGCATGTGGGGAGGGCACTCTGCAGACGAGGGACTTGAAGAAGGGGAAGAACCTGCTTACTAGGGGGACATACCTTATCAGCAGTGGGGACAAACCTGCCAAAGCACAAGCTAGGGCAAAGAGATAGGACTTGGCACAACCTGTGAAGCTGGGAAATCAACCGGGCTGCAGTGGAAGGTGCAGCTGGCAGGTGGCTGTGTCTGAAAGAAGATGCTTTGTCACCTCTTAACCTCTGCAAAGCTCTGGCTAAGCAAGATGTATGATGCTCCACCACACAGTGCGGATTTAACCAAACACCCAGACCTGGGGCCACTTGGAGAAAACACGCCTTGCCTTTGGTGATGGTAGACGGGAATCCACAACAAGGCTTACAAGTGTAAAGGATGAGCCTGTGTAGCGTGGCCTGGTGGAAGCCACTGAAGACACCTTCTGTAGCCGTTCTTATTCTTCTTGGAAACCAAGGATCCCCAAAGACAGTTATTGGGAAAGACAAAAATCTTAAAGCAAATTTGGAACAAAGCATTACTCTACCAAAAATAGTCTCAGGGCTTAAACATGACTTGAAGCGTAAGCAGGGAATCACCTTCCTAATGGGGGAGGGTCACTATTTTGCTGGTAGGTAACTTCTCTTTTGCTAATTTTTGGTGATTTCTAGGAGAAACTGTTTCTGGGCTGCCAAGTTTGGAGGTTGCTCATGTAGATGGCTCCCTATGATGCTTTCTGAAATAGATTATAGAAACACTGGCAGCACTGAATACTCCCATCCTTGGGACTATCTAGAAAGGATGAGGCTCCTTGTGCATAGGAGAGTGGGGAGGCAAAATGGGGATCAAAAGCAGAAAAACTGTTGGCTTTCCTGACCATTGCTATTAAGTAGACCTTGATGTCACCCAGGACCAACACTACTTGCATGGCTCTATCCTGGCTTTTACTGTGCATGATATTTTGTCATGACTTATTTTAAGACGAATCTGTGAAAAATAGAAAATATATTGGTTGATAAAATAGAGATAACAAAACAGCTCACTGGAGTAGAATAAGGGGCCTAGATTAATGAAAGCACAATTGAGAGGGCTAAGTGTTCAGGTCCCCAAAAGTCAACAGCATAAGAAAGAAATCAGATAATGGAAGATGAATTACCAATAAAAACTCTAAGAAAAAGAACTTGTTTAGGGGGGATATGGTTCAGTCTGAGGCAAGTAATTCGTATGCATACTGAAAAACAGAATCCACAAGATGGGACAATCCTCTTCTGAATTCACTAGACTGACTTGGTGTAGGACATTTGCTTTAAAGAGACTACAAGTGGAAAGGAGAAAACAGGGATAAGGAGGTTTAAAACAAGAAGACCTGGAAGTTGCCCTTAAATACTTAAGAGAAAATACTACAAGGCCCCCAAAGAACTAGAACAGTAGAAGCTACCAGAATACCAGCTTCTACTGAACACAAGGAAGAGAATGCTAAGAAGGGAGTGACTTCCCCTGCCTGAAGTATGTGCAAGAAAAGGAAGACCAAGAGCACAGAACTGCTCAAACAGTGGTTCAGCCCCTGATGGCCTAGGACTCGAGCACCATTGAGAGCCCATCCCACCTGATAATCTAAAATTATGAAGATGACGCCATAGCCTTGGAACCAATCAACTAATGCCAGGTAATCTAAGCCAAAGAGAAAAGAATCCACTACAAGTTCCTTAAGTACATTGGGAAGAACAGTGATAATCCAGGTGGTTTATCCAGATTATATAAGTTAAGTATGAGTTTTAAAGAATTACTTTTGGTGAGGGGTACTGGGGATTGAACCCAGAGAGGCATTACCATTGACTATATCCCCAGCTTCTTAAAAAACCATAAATATATATATATATAAAGGGCTAGGGATATGGCTCAGCAGGGAAGCACTCTGGGTTTAATCCCTAGGACCAAGAAAAAAAGGAAATGGGTTCTTCAAGAAGGTGCAGAATGGCAGAAGGGTGAGAACATGTGCCCTCTGCTGAGGATAAAATGAAAGAAAACTAAGAACTCTTTCTGGATGGAGAAGCTGGTGAAAGTGTCTGGCAGCTCTTAGCTGCCCCCATCACCTCTGAGCCTCTGATCTCGTGGTAGATCTTGTGGTGGCTCCAGGGGGCTCATCCTCTTCCTCTTCTTCCTCTTCCTCATCAGACTCCTGATCTTTTTTGTCCTCAGTTGCTTCAGAAACTGATTTCTGGCGTTTTCTTTCTGGCTCTGAGAATTCTGTTCAGAGAGAAGGATAACACCTGGATTGTACAATTCCCAAAGACACTTCCAAAGGAGAGTCATGGAGTGTAGAAGTTAGGATATTGGGGACTTAGAGGCAAAAGAAGTGGTTTTCCACTTCCTTTTAGTCTTAGCACTTGCAATTCACAACTGTTTAACTTAATCTCAAACACATTTGGGATAGTTTACTTATGCAGCTCACAGCCAACATTCATGAAAAAATCACATATTCTGAGAAAAGCATCTGGGATGTACCATTTTTGACATGGGATCAGAGCCATTTCACACATATTTACACAATATTAATACAAGCTGTACCCCACTGGATTTTCCTTGTTCAAGGAAAAACTCTTAAAAAAAGGTGATTCTGAAGTATAATTAGAGACATACCAGCATCATCTGACAGCGTGAGCGAACGCTTGGGCTTCCTTCCTCTCCGACGTGCACTTGCTACGGTTTTCTCATCACCATCGTCCTAGGAGTAATAAAATTAAAGTTGAAAGGATGGTCAACTGATCATTTAGTAAGGTTTTTCCTAAAGGATGCATCTTGATAAGAAAACTAACACTTACATTGCTTATACCTCTTTCTTGTAGGTTAGCTGTTTCTTTATTGGATTCATCTTTAAAAAAAGGAAAATCTTTGCATTAGTATTTTATTACTAAAAATTAATTTTAATAGTCTAGTTATTATCTGTTAATGCACCAATGCTATTTAATGTACTGTTATACAATTTATCATTATTTTATATCAGTTAGACAAAGAATCAGAACACCTAACAGAAAGCATGTCAGAATGTAAGTTAGGAAAGCAAAGTTTTCATTTCAGATTTGCAAACTATAAGTTGTGACCATAGGCAATTATTTACAATTTATGAGCCTCAATGTTTTCATATGTAAGATTGGAGTTGGGTTAGACTATCTTTTTGGTTCCTTACAGTAAACTCATATGCTCTGAACCCAGAAAGGCAGGAAAAAAAGGTGTGTAGGGAACCCCTAAGACACATCAGGAAATGCATGCAACCCAGGATCACATACAGGATAGGCGTTCCTTATCTGAAATGCTTGGAACTAGAAGTGTTTTCAGATTTCAGATTTTGGAATATTTGCATATACATAATGAGATATCTTGGGGATAGGACCCAAGTCTAAACATGAAATTCATTTATATTTCAAATATACCTTATACATACATATATCCAAAAAGTATAGAATTTCATGTTTCTTCAAACAGCATAATATAAAAATGACAACAGAGAACAAAAAGAAGCATTGCAATTTGAGGATGAATTCCTAAAAGAAATGCCATCTTAATGAACAAATTTCTCAAAATATTATTTATTATAACTGGGGAAGACAATTTTATTTGTGAAGGCCATATTGATAGAGACAACTATGCTTGTGTATGGGTTTTTAAAAGTGATAACATCAGGTGTATATAAGAAGCTAGCTGGCAGCTTTACTGATATTTCTTTTTTTTCCTTTTTAATATTTATTTTTCAGTTTTCGGCGGACACAACATCTTTGTTTGTATGTGGTGCTGAGGATGGAACCAGGGCCGCATGCACTCCAGGCGAGCGTGCTACCGCTTGAGCCACATCCTCAGCCCTACTGATATTTCTTTAAGGTAAGTTTTCGCGCTCTTTCTCCTTTCTTCTACAGGTAATTTTATGCAGCATTTTTAGTGCACCTGTGTTTTGACTGTGACCTGTCACGTGAAATTAGGTGTAGAGTTGTCCACTTATAATGTCATGCCAGCACTTGAAAACTTTTGAATTTTGGAGCATTTCAGATTTATGATTAAGGATGTTAAGCTTGTGCATCTTTTTTTTTTTTTTTAATGTTTATTCTTAAGTTTTAGGTGGACACAGTATCTTTATTTTACATTTATGTGGTGCTGAGGATGGAACCCAGTGCCTCATGCATGCTAGGCGAGCGCTCTACCACTGAGCCACAACTCCAGCCCCAAACCTGTGCACCTTTTAAATTTCAATGTAACTCTGTAAATTACAATCCTGATATAAAGTTTGGAAAAATAAAGCTTGTGTAATTTGATTTCCATAATTTGTTCAGAGTCATACAACTAATAAGCAGAGTGATAGTTGGAAAAGTTTAATATATCACAGCAACTAAAAAAGTTATGCATTACAAGCCTTTTTGTAGGTTGTGTATGCCTATTCATGATGCATTTGTTTTTGGTAGATGTTATGATTTTCTGAGAATGTACTTTGGTAAGAAAAATGAAGATTAGCTCATGTACATGCTTTGAAGCTACAAATAAGGCATGTTTTTAGATGACAAAAACTCAAAGGTACTTAGTAGTTATGAAGACTGTATTAATTGTCTTTCTCTGCAAGTTCAATATATTATATTACAAAGAAGAGGAAAAGTTAATCTGATAACAAGGCCAACAAAGAAGTCTGTTTTAATTTGGTCATCACTACTCAGATTCAGAAAACTACTGTCAAATAACAACCGCACAAAGCTTAAGTTGGAGTCTTTAAAGAACATTCAAGTTATGAAGATTTTTTGTATGGATTTAAAATATTATATTAATTATAAATTAAAATTGGTTAAAAACCAAGCATAGCTGGGTGTGGTGATACATGCTTGTTATTCCAGATACTCAGGAGGCTTAGGCAGGAGGATCACAAGTTTGAGGCCAGTATAGGAAATTTAATGAGACCATGTCTTGAAATAAAAAGAGCTGGGGATGCAGGTCACTGCTATTATGCTTGCCAAGCATACAGGAGGAAGAAATGAACCTTAACTTACCAAGAGACAAGAAAAATTGAAGTATAACACAAGCTCACACATAGTTGAATGTGGAAAAACATTTTATACAGGTATTATACTTTGCTTTATCTTGCTGATCAGAATACATACGTTCCTAAATTAGCTGATATAAAATAGCTGTCCCTCTCATCCTTTTTGCTTATGTCAATGCTTTAGAGCCCACCAGTGGCTCTTCTTGCATAAAAATACAAAATTTTAAACCACGAAATCAATGTATACTCATGTTAAAGAATCTGGAAAATGTATGCAGCAGGCTAAACAGTAAGGAATGCTCTCCTCATTCTACCGTGTGGAGCTAAAGATTGTCAAGATTTTGGAACATTTTTTCTTCTTGGAATGAGGGCAAAAATATTTCTAACATTTTATCTCTTGTGTCCTGGGCTCTGGAAATTGAACAGGCTGCTTCAAAATTATGATTCCTCTGAGATCAGCAGGCTCTTGAGCTGAATGTGTGCCTTTCTGGTAACTGCCCAATCCCAGGCATCCCACCTACTTCTTCCCTATACAAATCCAACACATCTGGTGGGATCCTGCAGTACAGGCTCTTCCTGTGGATGCAGTGCCTCCAGTGTTTTGCCTTCAATTGCCTTTACCTTCCTCTAGGATGGCCCTCCAGGGTTCTTAACACAGAAAGACTCAGATCAAAGAAATAGACCATAAGTATATTCTCTCATGCTATACGAACAATTATTTTTACTAAGCAGCCCACTCATTTTACTGATGAACAGAATGAAAGTCTAAAGCCTTTTCCAAAAGCCAGCCTTCCTGCTCACCAAGGGAAAAACATTTACTTAGGAAATCAGTTTGAAACTTTCTGTGAAAGAGGGGCTGGGATTGTGGCTCAGTGGTAGAGTGCTCTCCTAGCATGGGCGGGACCCGGGTTCGAGTCTCAGGACCACATAGAAATAAAGACATTGTGTTGTGTCCATCTACACCTAAAAAATAAAAATAAAAAAAATAAAAAAAAAAGAGTTTAAAAAAATTTTTCTGTGAAATAACTGAAAGCATACCAATTCCTTGCAGCATACACAGAGCTAGGTGCTCCAGGTACATACCTGTTTGTATCACTTTCAGTTTGCTGCTAGGTGGAGATTGTTCTACCTAAGTTTAAACGAACAAAAAACCGAAACCAGGAGTTTATCACATAGAAAGGCAATCTATAATGGAAAGAAGATTTAAACTTCTACTTATTACACAGATAGAATGTTTGGGACCCATTTTCTGCAGCTAGCTGCCCATACTTCCAAACACAGTCTTGGCAACCAGTCCCTTCCCCAGCCACCCTGCTGCAAGCTGAAGAATGGGTACTGCACGCAACCACAGTGGCCACTGTGGTTAATGTTTCGTAGAGTCAGCAATTCATTTTCCGTGTTGGTAAATACATTCACATTGGTTCTCTGGTTTCTTTTCATCTTATTATAATTCTATGAGCAGTATTGCAGGTATCATTGCATCACTTTACAGCCAAGGAATTGCATTTCCAGAGGGTCCCCTGACTGGTGTGAATCACAGGTCTGGTATGATGAGTGGTAAAGCTGAGCTGGGCATTCCAAGTGTTTATGTTAGGTCAGTGGCCATGTGTCTATCCTCCTAATAGTGCTGTCACTGAACTGCATACAGTGAGATCTTGACACCATGATTTCAGTGTGCATACACTTTAAGGTCAAAGATAAAAAAAAATTCAAAAAGATAAACTATTGCTGAGAATTCTTCTGCACTTGAACCAGTATACATTTTAGTATAAAAATAATTCCACAGAAAGCAGTAAGATGGCAAGACATGTCAGAGATCTTCATAAAAAGTTACCATCTCAAAATCATAAAACAGCAAATTTCTATATTTTAGCGAAGGGTAACCATAAGAAGCTAAGTTCCAATATATAATTTTCACATGACCAAACTCTATAGGGAGGAAGGAATGAAACCAAAGAACAGCTAATAAAACCCCATTTATAAGACTCTGCTACTAGCCAAAAAATTTAAATGGTTGCCCATGTTTAAGAAAATCTTTTAAAGCTTTTCAAATACTTAAAAAAAAAAAAAAAAAGTAGTTCAAAATACTAGATATTGAAGTGTGCCCTTTCAAGGCCAAGAGCCTTGAAAAGTTTGTTTTTATGTTTTGTAGGTACTTACAGTGGCAATGCCAGTATCTGTTTTGGAGTCGTCTTCTAAAGAAAACAAAACAAAAACCAAAAATCCCATTTAACAGATGTGTTTAAGAATTCACCTGTGTATGAACTTAAAACACTCCAAATACCTACTCGTTTTTAATGCTGTTTCTACAGGGTATTTACGAGGTCTTCCTCTTTTCCTTTTAATAATTATCGGCTGATCTTCCTAAGGGAGAATTAAAAAAAAAAAAAAAAAAAAAAAACAGCAACAAAAGAACAATTTTATCCTCTATTATACAGTTTGTTTTCTCAACCTGAGACTTAGAGTTCCCTCCTAAGAGTGTTCAAATTTCAACTTTGTCACGTGAAAGAGATGTGTTGGGTGTAGTGTTTATTTCTCTCACTGTAGTTCCCTCACCGGATTCTGATAACTGCCTTAGGATCCAGAGAGAGGTGAGGATGTTGAGAGGATGAGGTAATGGAGATAAGTGCTGGTGTCACCTCTTACTTCTGTAACTGGGTCCCCCTTGGCCCACCCTGATGCTGTTCCCATTTCCGCCTGGCTGGACTCCATGGATTTGGAAACCTCCTGCTGCTGCCCTGTCCTGGTACCTGGCCTGGTAGTGCTAAGCTTCAGGGCCAGAAACTTTTCATTGCCACTGATGTAGTGCTGGACTGACCCTATCTGACCATGACAAAAGTAGGTCTTACAAAAATGTTCTGATGAAACAAAGATGAACAAAATTAATCATAATGACACTGATAAAATGCATGCTATGTAATGGTGTCCCACTGCACTAAAAAAGTAAAGCTCTTTCAAAAATACTTAGGAAAAACCCTTGGTAACACTATTCTGCACATTCAATCTGGTTTTAGTACTTAAACAATTCTGAGCAAATAAACATGAAAAGCATTTCTCACCTCCTGTGATTTGATGCTATCATCTTCATTCTGCTCTGTCTTTTCACTAGTAGCCTCACTGCTGCTAAGTTCATCTGCAGAAAAGGCAGGGCTCAGTACAAGAGTCAGCCTTTACCAATGCCCACAGGGGTACTCACCCAGGGGACCTAAACTGTCGTGGCTGCACGCACACACACTTCATTTACATGCTTCCACTATCAAAATCAATAAGCCTGAGTTTGGTTAAGAGCAAAGCATCACACTTTGGGTAGAGCAGGATCAATTTAAAAAAATAATTCCCAACCTTATTAACCTTAAGCATGAGGTACGGTATTACACTGAGAAAGCAAATGTGCAAAATAGACATTTTGAGGGGCAAAGCTCAGTGAGAAGATGCCGGTTGCTTTGAAGCCTTAATCTCTCAATTTATCCCAGTATATGTTATAACTCACCTTTTTCTTCCACGGCCCTTGACGCACTGCTGTTTGTCTTGAAACTTGTTCTGGATAATTCCTCCAAGTCTCCAGAGTTTTCTTCCTATAGAGAAGTTAAACAAGAGGATTCATCTTCAAACAACTCTGCCTCCACTCACCCTCTCCAAAGTTTTCCTTTCTATTTCAAAAACAATTTCCTTGATGTTTTTTAGGACAATTAGTTGGAAAATGGCTTTTAAAAAGCAACTATTATTGATGCTAGTGAGATTATTAAAAAAGAAACAGATTCTGAAGGCAGAAAAGCATGAGATCAGGCTCAACCACAAAATAGCAAGGTTGTACTTCTTTTCCTCTGCAGAATGGAAAATGCTGTTCTCTTTCCTTTGAGAGAAACTACAAAGGAAGAACACATAGAAATTGGCAACAGCTTTGTGAAGTGGTGGAGGAAAGGATTGTGGGGAAGGGACAAATTGTAAGGTGCCAAAGGGATTTCTGAGTATTTCAAGGTGCTAACGTAGAACAGTGATTTCTCAACGATTAAATGATATACCCTTAAACACAAAAGGTTTTGAGCATGAAATACCAAAGTGTTTCATTCAAATAAAACAAATATAGTATGCAAACAAAACTATATAAAATAGGATGAGATCAGGATAAATTTAAAAACTAAAGCCTTAATTTTATTTAATAGTCCTTACAAATAATTATAAATCCTCATTTCTATTTATTATTATTATTATTATTATTTACTTTTGGGACTCAAACTCAGGGCCTCACACATACCAGGCAAAGACTCTACCCTTGACGTTTGCCCCTGGCCCTCAATTACTTTTAATATTACTTATTTTTGAAGAGGTTCTCCTGATTAAAAATACCAAAGGGTCTACAAAGAAATGCCCTCACCTGACACTTCCCTTCAGAGATTTTCAATGTCACTGGGTTTTGATTTAGCCAGCATTTGAAGGGGTATAAATATGAAAGCAAATACATCCATTTAACATCCACATTTCACACACTTTTCCTTAAACATTTGAATTTTTTTTGCCTATTTCATGCTGGTTTTTTGTACCTAGTATTGACGATGACAAAGACTTTCTGTTACTTCCTAGTAACACTAAGTGTCAGTTCAGCCATTTCTCTTATGTATTTGTACCTGCATTATAAATGTTATTTTTGTCTTATGATTTGTCTTGCAGAAATCTTCATTCTGTGTCTATTTTGGAATGGTCGGTTCAATTAAAACTAATTTTTTTAAGGTGGACACAATATCTTTTTTTTAATGTGGCGCTGAGGATCTAACCAAGTGCCGAATGCATGCTAGGTGAGCACTCTACCACTGAGACATAACCTCAGCCCCTCAATTAAAACTAATTTAACAGACTCTGCAAATTCCTTCAACTGAGCATCTGTAAACTATTCAATCATAAAATGTTGAAAGTGAATAAAGAACTGAAGAAATTATTCTCAAGTCCTCTGTATTATGGAGCTCCCACTTTCCTTATGGTACCTTGAAAGTACTACATTGCCAGGACCAAGACAGGCAATTATGGTGCATGACTGACATGTGATATCAGAGATAATGTTGCTGCCAGTGAGGACATCAGGTCCAATCTGTACAATAAATACTATTAGAGATTTGTTTGTTTTTGAATAAAAGGCTGATATAAATAGTGGTTCTACCATTTTATCATACACCTCAATGGTTCATTCTACACCCTCCTTGGAAGGATATGGTTTAGAGAATGGAATATCAGTCCCTAGGGAAAGCCAGAACTTTACTATTTACACTAAATGTGATATGAAATAAATGCTATTACAGACAGCAAATTATTTTCTCTGATCTTATAAACACTGACTAAGGCACATTATGATTTTTGGTCTAGAATTTTTTTAAGCAAGAGAGCAAGGATGGGGAAGAGTGAGTTTGTGGGCTGGGGATATAGATCAGTTGGTAGAGTGCTTGCCTCACATGCAAAAAGTCCTGGGAGTTCAATCCCCAGCACCAAAAAAAAAAAAAAAAAAAAAAAAAAAAAGTGAGTTTGTATGTCGGGGGTTGGAGCAAGCAGGAGTTTGGGGGATTCCTGCTTTCAGTGTAGCAAGAACACCTACAGTATTTTTATGTCCTGGGTTGAAGAAGTTCTGCCCAGAAATTTTCAAACCATTGAATGAACTGCATTCCAGTCCTTGAGGTGGTCCTTATAAGACCGAACCTCTGGCCCCTTAGGCACTTAATCAGATCCTGAGGACATGCAAACAACTCACTTTTATTCCCTATTATGACTTCTCCAATGCCTACATTTTTTTTCACATATTCAATTTCAGTCTTCTTTTAGTCTTAGCATATACATTTTAGAGTAATGATGTTATTCCTTTTATAAAGAGACACATTCTGATTATGTGGAAAGCTAAAACAGGAATGATAAAATCACTCCCAACCTAGTATATAAAAATTACTATTAACACTAAATGTGATATGAAATAAATGCTATTACAGACAACTTTCCATGTAAGAAAACATTCTAATACTGAAAATATTATCTGTGTACACAATTTTTGATGAGACAAGCTGACTTATTTTGCTTAAATTTAAAATTAAAAAACATACATGAGACTGAAGGAAAAATAAAGAGATACCCTTTCAATCTGCATCTCTTCAAATTTAGAAGTATTATCTCATAATTCCTGTTCTGGAAAGGGCAGTAAGGAATGGATTAAAAGTTGTTTATTCCTTTGACTATAATTCACCAGGATTTATGAGAATAGGCCATTTTCCTTTTTTAGTTGGTAAGTATTTAATAATGATCTGACTTAAATACTTTTGTAACAAGGTGGAAGAAAATAGAGAAAGAGAGAGGAAAGAGAGGAGGAGATGGAGCTAGTCTGAATACACAATATAAAGTTTCAGAGTAACAAGTCTCAGAAATGGAAAAATACCCTAAATAAAGATATTGTGTCTAGCAGGAAGAGGGGAAATCTGGGCAGGAGCAGAAATAAAAGTTTGTGAACTTCTCTGAGTCATAAGAGAAAAACAGGTCCATAGGAAAAGGCGGTAAGGAAGCTGACCTTGGGGAAATCCCTATATTTTAGGGGCAGGAGGTAAGCAAAAGGGAAGGTACAATATTAACATTTAAAGTAATACACATCACTGTATTTCAGTATTTTGGTACATCTGCAATGAAAGCACCTGGAAGCCTTAAGAAATCAATAATATTACTGAGCAAAACCCCAAACAACCATTATTCTGAACTGTGACATTAACATAATCTTGGAATTTAAGAATTATAAAGTATAACATCTGCTCTTTTTTTGTGGGGGATTATTGTTAGGTATACATAAATTAAAAGGGATTCGAGAATGAAACAATACTACCATAAGTACTCACAGTGATGTAATTAGGCTATCCCTAACTTAAAATTAATATGTAGAAAAAATACCTTTGTGTCTTGTGGTTCCGCTCCAGAGCACTGTCTCTGTGCTGTTTCTATTCTGGAATCCAGGACATCTGAATTATCATCTATAAATCAGTTTAGACAGAATCACAAAGGAATAAAAGCTAAATGAAAAACGACATGCACAGTTCTATTTTAAGACAGTTCGAAAGTTCTTTTTTAGGCTTGGGACACAATGAAGTCAAAAATTATTCTGAATGTATTTACAATGTCATGTGATTTCAGCATCAAGCATTGGCCTTTGGCCCTGGCAAAGTAAAATAAATAAATAAATAAATAAAGCATAACATAAAAAATTCCTAAATGCTCACAAGGTATCAACAAAGCAGCAGTTCTATGGAGAGGGTTAAGTGCACACACAGTTCCCAGAGATACCTTAACTTTAATTTCCTGGATGAGTTACCACCTAAGAGGCACAGCTTAGTGGTTGGGCTCTGGAATTGGATTTGGTTGGTAGAAGTAAAGTTAGATTCTCAGAACCTTAATTTCTTCTTTATTAAACGGCAACAATACCTAACTCACTGAATTACTATGAAAAATGGGACATGTACATGATAGTACCTGAATATAATATGAACTGAATAAATCACTATAAAATAGCTAAAAAAGCACTTAATTATAATTTTTTCTTATAGTCACTGAATAAGTATTTATTGAATTTCTACTCTGTGGCAGGTATTTGAGTAGAAAGGTCCCTATACTGGCCAATAAAGTTAATCACATGTAGCTACTAAAATTTAAAATTAAAAATTCATTCTTTTATTCACACTGATCACAATGATGTGCTGAACAGCTACATGTGACTAGTAGCTCCTATACTGACAAAGTAAGCATGGAACATTTCCATCACTGCAGGAAGTTCCAGCTGATGGCACTGTTATGGACATGAGAAAATCAACAGTCTGAAGCAGAGGAGCTAAAGTGCTTCACCAGCCTGTAGAGATCCTGGCAGTGTAAAGACACCACTAGCCTCCAGAGTTGTGAAGTAACTAACTTCAAGTAATCCTTGAAGATACCCTCAAGGATTCTGTTACTGGCTTACTCTTTTGACTGCCAAATAATGTGATTTTTTTAAAGATGTCTAAAAGAGGAATAAATATATGTGTATATATATATATATTCTAAATACCCAGTTCATCTTCTGAGGAAGCATAATGCTTCTTTCTTTTTCTTTTAGGAATATGCCTTTCTTCCTCTTCGACCTGGAATTAAGAATGATTATATTAAAGGCAATAATAGCATCTTGACCAAATCAACTGACATGGGGACATATAATATTACCTTTCTATCCTTTGGAATAAATTTCTATATTAATTTTAAGAAAAGAACCTCAAATAACATTTTTGGCATCTAGACTTGAATTACACTAATTTTCTAATCTTCAGTCTTTCTGGTTTTGAATGTAAATCCATATAGAACATTCAAATATGGCTGTGGTAACATACTATATTTCAACAATTCTAAAATAAATTTTTAAAATTTTCTTATTTTATCATTTCTGAAGATAAGCTATCTCTTACATCAATGGCATATCATAATTTAATTGACAGTTTTCCTACTTTCTTAGTGGCCCATTAAAAATGGGCTTCTTGTGGTTGACAAAAGACAGCATATGAAGACAGATTTTGACCATAACATGGATGTGTCCAAATAATCCTGAGACCTGTGAAATTACCTAAACATTTTAACAGCACACAGATACAAGTGATATGCATCCATTTAATATTATAAATAATTAAAACCTTTCTAACACTTTTCTTTGTGTACAGATGAAAATATTACATTTAAAACATGAGATGCTTGAGTTTATTATGAAAACATACCTCTTTAGAGTTTGCTTCTGTGTTATCTTTCCCGCCACTGGATATCCCTGAGTGATAAATACAACAATGAAGAAACTATGTTAAATACTTATATATTTTTCATTCTAACACTTATTTTAGGGGTATATGTGGGGAATGGGGTGGGGAAAAACTGACTTGGAAATTTTACAGAGTAACAGTAATGTTATGTAGCACTGCTATAGTTCACATATAATTTTTGATGCTGTCAGGTAAGTTCCAGTTTCTGCCATTGTTAGACATCAGTAAACTGGGCTCAAGGAGGGAAGTAACATGTCCAGGGTCACAATGCTGAATTTTAACATAGTCAATGTCAAGGCCTTTTCCTTTCAGTTTGTGTTGCAGCAGCGTAATATCAGTACACAATTTGGACACAATTTAGCATACTCAGTACACTAGAGAGCTGCCTATAAGAGAATAGTACCATGCTAGAGACAGAGGTGCACTGCATATATTCTGGGGATCAGGCCCAACAGTAGGCAAAGCAGCACTCTCTGTATTTAGAAAAATAACGGAGAACCTAAATGTCTACCAGCAAAAGAAGCAATAAATAACAACGGCATATGCTGCCCACAATGGAATAGTAACTAGCAATTAAAATAACTAGTGTTACACAAGTCAACAGGAAAAAAATCTCAGAACATATTGCCAAGTGAGTAAATAACATGGAGATGGTTTATATAATATGTTACCATTCAACTAAACAAGGCAACATATGCTGCATATTGTTTATGAAACTAGAAATTCTTTAAATGCAAATAGTGCTTCCTGTTAGAGTGGGATAACAGGGAAAGACACTGTAACTGGGAAGGGGTGATAAGGGGATTTTACTACATTTGTAACATTTTTAAGAGATGTGGAAATCAAATATGCTAAATGTTAACATTGATTAAACTAGGCTCTGGACATAAAGGTGCTTATAACTATCACTGCATTATTTTTGTTTTAAATGATATGCTATAAAATTTGTGTATGATGAACAGACCCTTCCTTGTTCCCCATTCTCAGAATGGAGAACCAATAAAATCCTATCTTGTGGTTGAGAAGAAAATGATCTCTCTGGAGTTGGGGCCTCTACACATTGTCTGCAATGAGACCCCTGGGAGAAGATCCACATAAATGTGATGTCCTTGATCGGCTACTACATTTGAGACTACCTGTTAGTAGTTAACAAATGTTCTGTTGAGTATATAGCACAAAACTTCTAGATTTCTATGGTACCACCAGAGGAGACTATGCATTTTGTACCTTGAGTCCATTGTGAGATTACTGGCAAAATTCAAGTAGCTATTTAAGGCAAGATACCACACTTTTAAGCTGTGTGGCTTTGAACAAGTCAACAAGCCTTAGTTTACTCAATGATATATGCAATGCTTAACATTCACTTCAAATGATTATAAATTTCAGTGAGAAAATTAGTGAAGTAACTATTACAGAGCCTGTCACATAGAAGCTCTCAAAAACTGGTAAATATAATTAATTTGAAAATGACTACGATAAGCTGGATATAATGGCATATGTCTATAATCACAACTGCAGGAGGATTTTAAGTTTGAGGTCAGCTTGAGCAATTCAACAAGACCCTGTCCCCCCCTGCCAAAAAGGAGGGCCGGATATGTAGCTCAGTGGGTTCAATCCTTAGTACTCGGGGTAAGGGAGGGGTTGGGATGACAACTGTGAAATTCATGAACTCACCTGCTTTTATGTAGGATTCATTTTGAAATTCTTCATCTGCTCTTGATCCTGAATTTTCAACCTAAATATACAATATAAATGGTTACTTATGGATAGTCTCAGTAAAAGCTTAAAAACAAGAAAAAAAATAAAAAGGTGGGTGTGGGGGATATTTAAATAATCTGGCTGTTTGTGCAAACAACAAAAGGAACTGGAGTATATGTTCTTTTAAATTTATTCCTAAACTGTTTCAATTTAAAAGCTCTCATATCTCAGTGTTTATTCTCCTTCCTTAAAATGGCTTTGGCAAAAGAGTAAAAAATAAAACATTTTCTGAATTCCCTTCTCTTCCAAAGAACTCTCAATGTATTCTTTTTTACTTTATTTAAAAACTCTGAAGGATTTTGTCATAATTATTTGTCTAGGTAAATCATGACAATACTACTTTATTTATTTTAAACTGAGAGGAAGGTCTCAAAATATCCTACAATATTCCAAGTTGCAGCTACAGAACTTTGTGCCTGTGTAGAAGTTTTGCTCACCTGGGGACAGGATGGTTGCTAGGTCATGGGGGATGGACGACACAGGAGGGAGCACACACTGGCGAGTTCTGTGGGTTTCAGCCTCATTTAGAATCTCTGTAACTCTTGGAGGGCAAACCTGAAGTGTGCTAAGTGGGGCTTTTCTGTCTGCCCTTCCTTTCCTTTTCAGCACACTGCGTCTGAATGTTCAGTCACAGAACAGGAACACGTTATGATCCTATGAGGACTGACGGTAAGTAAAGCTCTCCCAGCTCCTCTAAGAGCCTTGGGAAGAAGGTGGCTATCAACAATTTACTAGTGTTTTAGAAAATGCTCACCTCTGGAATGATAATAAGGTTTTCTATAAATATGTTAAGGCAAAAAATGAAAACAACAAATAACACTCTTTTAAGAATTAAAGGGGATTATGAGCCACATCTGGGAAAAAAATATGTATATATGGCAATTATGGTTTAGTACCTTCAGACAAGCTTTCTAAAATCATAAAGTGAACTTTAATTCTCAAACTAAAAACTGTTTGTCTATAGCACCAGGATGAATTAAGACATCACGATACAATTTTCATTCCACTATAATTTTAAAAACCAGTAAGTTCAGATTTCTTTATCAGTGGCTATAGGTGAATAGGGAAAAGAAAGTAAAAAGCAGCTGTCAGTAGGTTGAACTTCAGTGGTAAGCATGTTACCAAATGGCCTCCTAAGTCCTCAAAAAATGCACAGACAACCCCTCCACTTGGTATCTGTTCCTCACTCTCAAACAAAATGGAATAACTACCACCATTAAAATCAAAACCATTAGTTACTTACATTTAGGGATTCATTCATCAATGTAGGCTCCTTCGGTAGTTCACCTGTTCAAAAACAAAAATGAGACATAAGAAAAATAGTTTCTGAATTACAGAGAAACAAATTTGAAGATTTTCGGGGTAATTAAGATCGTAAAGTGGCCTTCATGAATTATAAAACTTTGACAAATTATTTTCTAGTACTAGAAAAACAATGGAAATTAATGTTGCCTGCCTTTTTGTAATGATGGCAATGGTCCTTTAAGTCACTACAGTGATTTAACTATCTTGGTGATCTGAAACTTAGGAAAAAGGTGGAGACTTAATGCAACTGTTAAACTGCAGAATAACACTGGTTCATTTAAAAATAATGGCATCAAATGACAAGTTAGATCCTATCCCTTCAAATGGCAATGGTCTGTTTATATTTGGAGATTTGAAATATAAGGTCTGCTGTTTCTACTCAACAATGACAGAACACACATTTTTCTTTTAAACAACTTCCTTTTATGTAAATACATCTTTTAATGAATTGTAACTAAACACAGAAAAGCAGTCAGAAATATTAACTGTGGGAACAAAGGATTTCAGAATTCAAAAATGTTATCTTCTCGATGATTAATAAGAGATGTTAATTATCTGAACTAAGAAACACCCATATACATTTTAACTAATGTGTCTGTCCAAATTTTGAATTAGACATCTTCAGCATGAATGATATACCAAGTCTTCATGTGGTCTTCCAGGACTGACTGATGTCACCATTATTTGGAGACATCAGATAAAAACAATTACTTTAAATAAAATTGATTGATATCTAAAGAAAAACAAAAACATATATTAAAAGTGAAACAGTAAGACCTGGTGTGATGGCACATGCCTATACAACCAGGTACTCAGGAGGAGAGGAAGTAGAATCACCAAGTTTAAAGCCAGCTTTGGCAGCTTAGCAAGATCCTAACTCAAAATGAAAAATAAAAAGGGTTAGGGATGTGCCTTAGTGGTAAAGCACCACTGGTTCAAGTCCCAGTACCGAAGCAGGGGGTAGGGAAGTAAAGATTCCCTCTAGACTGTTTTAAAAAATGATAAGCAAATTCACATAGCCTGTCAGAGTTTTACTATGGATCAGCTATTGATTTTAAGATGCAATGAAAGTAAAAACATATGTAAGGAAAAGTCAATATGAACAACTGCTAAAAGGAGCTTACCCCCACACACAGTTCCTGGTGGTGCCAGAATGTCCTGATGTTTCTTTTTCCCTGAAGGCACAAATGTCTAAAAAATCCAAAGCACCATAAAAATAAGTTAACTGAGGTTTTTACAACAAGGAGGTAAAACTTGCCTCAAGTGAATTAGATAAAAAAACAAAAACAAACAAAACCCCAGAATCTTTAAACAATATAAAAACCCACTTTCAAGTTCATATAAAAACTGAAAAATGAATATATCAGCCTTTACAAACAAAGCAAGAAAGAAAAATCAATCTAATCTCATTTTTCACCCATCGATGGTTTTCCTACTGCTTTAAAAGTAAAACTCCAACTTAGCACAACACCCAGCCTTCCTGATCAGGTTTATACCTCTCCACAGCTCACCCCAAGCCACTGAGAGCCTGGGAGGCCACAGGCTCCCCCTCTGAATCTAGAACATAAACTCCCTTTGCCTGGAAGGCTCTTCCTTTGCTTTCTCTTATGGTGAGCATCTATTATACTCTCAGAGTTCCCACTCAAATGTCCTCTTGTAAGCCCTTCTGTCTCTGGCCCACTGTTAGAGTCTGTAAACAAGTCAAGATGGCGCCTGGCATTTTGCAGAGGGAGTGGTTTGTGAAGTAACACCAGCGAGCCATTAAGTGTGGAGATTCCTTATTGGTTGACTGCTGTATTTAGTTTATGTTAATTAAGATAAGCTGTGTGTAATGTATATATACCCCTCCTGTCCTACAATAAACGGCTCCCACTCCTGCTGTATCAATGTACACAAGTTGCTCGTCACCCCCCCCCCCCCATTATTTTGCTGCAGCCCACTGTTTCTTTTGGGTAGGTTATTCTCCCTCTGCCCTGGTAACCCCTACATTCACTGCTATCTTGTCATACAGAATTTGAGGGTGCCACAGAATCAGACTGGAATGGGGCATGGAGACTAAATTGTGTAAGGTATCCAGGCCACAATTAGGGAAAAAAAGAAAAAAGATTTTGTTCTAAGTGTGATGTGAAGCCACTGGAATTTTAAGCAGAGTAATGATAGGATTTAATTTTTTTTTTCTTTTCTTCCTTTTTTTTTGGTACCAGGGATTGAACTCAGAGGCATTCAACCACTGAGCCACATCCCCAGCCCTATTCTGTATTTTATATTTAGGGGCAGGGTCTCACTGAATTGCTTAGTACTTTGCTTTTGCTGAGGCTGGTTTTGAATTCGCAATCCACCTGTCTCAGCCTCCCAAGCCGCTGAGATTATAGGCATGTGCCACGGCACCCGACTAATTTGTTTCTTAAGACAACCCACATCGCAGGAAATAGTGATGTACACCTTTAATCCCAGCTACTCAGGAGGCTGAGGCAGGAAGATCTCAAGGTTGAGACTAGCCCTGGCAACGTGGGAGACCTTGTCTCAAAATAAAAAATAAAAAGGGGTAGGGTGTAGCTCAGTTGCAGAGCACCCTGGGTTCAAATCCCAGTAGCTAACTCTTTTTAAGTTTTAAATTTGGGTCTGCATGAATTACAGACTGGAGGAGGGGCTAGAGTAGAAGCATAATGAGTGGCTACTGAAGCAGTGGCTCAGTGAAGGCAATAGCTATAGAAATAAAAATAGATGGTTCATGTTCTATTTGGAAATGGAACTTGTAAGAATTGGCAATGGAGTAAACGTGGTCGACAGAGAGAAACTGAAACTGACTCCTTCCTGGGTTTCAAGCTTGAGAAAATGGACTTAATGATGGTAATATTTATTGAGATTCTTAGCCATCCTTCCCCATAGGATATGGCAATAATGGTACTCAGTGTCAGAAATACAGGAAGAATAGGAGCAATATGCTGCTTAGGCATGTGTATATATACACATGTATACACACACGGATGAATATATGACGAAATGGCACATAACCACTAACAGCTCAAGATAATCAAATTATCAGCCATACCTCAGTTTTCAAGTTGGTTGCCAGTTCTGATCCTCCCAAAACTTTTGGTGGAGACTCTTCATTATCTAATGAAATCCAAACCATTAAAATAATTTAAGAATTTGATTGCAAAATACATTCTAATTAAAAAACAAACAACAATGTTATTTGGCAGACCTTCCTTTGCTGGTTTATTTTATAGTAAGTACAAAACAATAGAAAAGAATATGTTGAATGAAAAGGATCTGGATGAAAGGCAGGGTCATTTATTCATTTTGAGCTAGTAAAGCTTTCCTGCTTGTATGGTAAGATGGCTGCTCAGAAAAAATGAAAAATATTGTTTGTGGAGACATCTCATTTCCCAGTACTTTTATGCAGTCATCTTTATTGTTTGTTCTACACACACACAGACACACACATGTTATAAACTTCTCAACAAAGCAGGTAGGATTTATGAATAGATTCACTTTACTTGTATCATGCTGACACAGCAAAACTGAAGGTAAAGTTAAAAAACTGAGGGGATTAAGGGGGAGACAGAGACAGGATGGTAAAAGGGAAAAACTGAAATAAAACTTACTAAATTTTGATATGTCCATATATGAATATATCAAAGTGAATTCCACTTTTATGTTTATCTATAAAGCACCAATTAAAAAACAAAAAACAAAGACAGTGGACTAGAGGAAGGGGAACGAGAAGAGCGGAGAGGGGGACAGAAAGAGGAAGTGCTAGTGAATGAAGTAAATTTCATTCCATGCGTGTATGATTAAGTCCAAATGAACCCTGCTATCATATATAAATATAATGCACTAATAAAAACATTAAAAAAAAAAAAAAAACCCTGCAAGGCAGACAAAAAACAAGGAAAAATTTCTCAGGTGGAAACTCAATTTGACTCTGGGTCTTGCCTCTTTCTTTTCTGTCCCTGTCCTTCTGTGCCTGTGGTTTCTTCAGTTTCCTTCTCCGGCCTCACACATAAACTGCCAGAGAAACCTTTTCTCCAAGAGTTTGCAGACTTTTTCTTGCTAAAAGTGCTTCTAATTTTTCTCTTCGGGGGTGGGGGGAGGGGAGGACAGAACAACAGACTAGCAGTGACTGAGTCAAAAACTTCCAGAGTATTCAATTTTCTCCAAGCTAAATTCAATGAAAAATTTTAAAGTTACTTATTTCAGCCCTTAATATCGCCTATCTGAGAGTCCTTATAATGAATAGGACTAAACCTACTGGTCTCAGTTTCCTGAGGTTACATTAGATGATAGCTAAGGTCGGTTCCAGTTTAAAAGTCTAGGATGCTACAATTTACACAGCCCGAGTGGAAAAGAAGTCAGTATGCCCTGAGCCTTCAAGTCTAGCCCATGTGCTTTCTTTGAGTTCTCAGTACTTCACTGTATTCTATGTACTTGTCACCTCAGTGTCACTGCCAACTGTAATGATATATGGCTGAATTTGTAGCTGTCTTCCCAGATTCTCTATTTATCTTTGCACGCCCAGAACCTAGAAAGTAGTATTTTGTATAAAGTATCTGAAACTGGATAGTATGATGAATGTCATAGAAATTACCTCTGAAAGTTATCAACTATTTCTACAAGACCATCATTCTCTGAAATCTGTCAGGAGGGAACATGTTTCCTTTCTCTTTCAAACAGATTCTAAACAAACTTGAAAAGCAAACTCAGTTAAAAAATAACAGGGGCTGGGTGGAAGAGTGCTTGTCTGGTATATGCTAGGCCTGGGGTTCCATTCCCAGGCTTTCCAAAAACAAGTGCTCCCTTAATTAGGAGTAGGCAATAACTGAATCATACTACAAAACCCATAATTACTGTTATAGATTATAACTATTTCTATTTCCATTTTACACAACAGAAAGGTTCAGAAGTTCACATATTTTTTTTCCTAAGGGACCCCCAAGTGCCATACAAATTATTTAAATCTCTGACCATATTTCTTCATTTGTAAAATGGGGGTGGTAAAAACATATGGACCTCAGAGGGATCTGGTAAGGCATTCTTCATTTTGATTGACAAGAAACCTGAAGATAGGGAGCTGAGGATGTATTGCTCAGTGGCAGAACACTTTACTAGCATGAATGAGTTCAATCCCCAATACTGCCAAGTAAAAACGACAACAAAAAAGAAATCTGGATATGCAGGATTAGCAACTTGCAACAGTCATCACGCAAAGAACACAGTTAACTGACTTCCTATACTTCAGCCTCCTGCCTCTTCTCTCCTGATAACATGAGGTGTGGGTCTATGGTTTTAAACTTTTAAACCTGAGTATATTTTTAGAGAAGCTCAACCTTCAGGTCTGAGAATTATTTAGCAACAGTCTCACAGGAGGAAAAAATATATTGAATTATCCTTCTTTTGGAATGGAACCAAAATTATCTTTTGGAAAACTGATTTAAGTGAACTGTTATACAACCATCTTTGTAAAATGCTAAAATATGCAATTACAAACAGATTCTCACCTATGTCACACACATTGGGTTCAACAGAAACAGTGTCCTCGAAGTTTCCTTCCCCTTGCAATGACCTCCGTGTGCCATTACCACGTCCTGTTTTCTCAGCAGAAGCTTCCACAGCTCGCTTGCTGCTACGATCACTCTTTGTGGTCAAGTCCTTTCCACATGTTGGAGCTGATGACTGAGCTACGTGCCAGGCAGCTGGAAGGTTCACTGAGTGGGAGGAAGCAATTTTTGACCCTAGGTCAGTAATACATTTAGTGGTGGTAGTTTTCAAGTTGTCCTTCCTCCCCTGTTGGTCGGGAGGATTAGAAGAATACTCTGAGGCAGTGTCTTTGACAGGTAGCATGTCATCAGCTTTTATAGCACCGGTATTTACTGCTGACAAAGAGCAAATACTGACAGAGATGTCTCCAGCCGTCTGCTGTGGTCCTCTCGGATGGATGGAGGAATTGGCGCTTTTCTCCACACCCCTTTCTGCTGGAGAACAGCTGGCAGTGCTACTGCCTCCCACCGTCTCTGTCTCTGGGCTTCTGTCTTCTCTCTGAATGGAGCTCAACAATACCTTCTTCTCTTCTACATTTATGAGGTGCAAAGTACTCTCATTTTGTCCTCTTGCTGAAAATGAGCCCTGAACAGGGCAGTCCTTGTCAAGTCTGTCTTCCTCTTCTGTAGCCATAGCCTTTGGCTGGTCTTGTTCCTTGGCAGGCTCACAGACTGACAGCCCATTGTGCCCTTCCTGGGTGCTCACCGCCAATAGAGGGCCAGCTTCTTTGCCTCCTGTGAATGGCCCAGGACATTGACAGTTATTCTCAGCAATGAGGCTTGGCATGGGGATCTCACCCCTGCTTACCTTTGTAGCTGGCAGGTCATCATTACCTTCTGGTTTGCTTGCAGCCAGCTGATTCTCCTTGGGTCTGTCTAGGCTGGTGACCATCAGCACACACTCTGCTGTGCTGGTGGAGATGATGGCAGCATCACCTGAGTCTTCCACTCTTGCAATGGTGGCCTGGTCTTCATCTGGGGGGACAGCACCAATCATGACTGCCTCCCACCCTTCAGAAGTGCTTGTGGAAATCATGGCAGTATCACTTGACTCTTCCACTGGTGTAATCAAGGGGCGGACTTTCTCCTGAGGGATGGCACTCGACACTGGGCCTTCACAGTCTTCCACAGAGCTTGTTGAGATAATAGCACTCCCATCTGTAACAGATCGTGCATTTTCACTTACACCAGAAATAGAGGCCTCACATTCTTCTGCTATGCTGGTGGAAATGAGAGCACATTCATCTTTGTCTTCCTTGCTGGTTGAGGCAAGAGGACATTCAACTTCCGTGGGAGCACTGGGCATAGGAAACTCGAAGTCCTCAGTGCTTACCAACATTGGACCTTTAGCTCCCTCTTCAACTACTGCAACCGGCTGCTGACTTTCTGCACATTTGATGGTTGTTGCACTAGAAATAGGCATTTCAAACTCTTCCCTTATACTTGTAGAAATCATGGCACACTCATCTTTCTCTTCACAATTCCTAGCTGTACGTTGGCTCTCATCACCAGAAACTGCACTGGGCATGGGGGCCTCAAATTCTTCCAAGTTTACTCTGGTGCCTTCCAAATTTTCCTCAGTTTTCAGGGCACTTGAATGCCCTTCTCCCATGTCTACAATTGTGCTCACTTGAGGGGTGTAATCATTTGTTGTACTGGTGGAAATCATCAAGCCTTTGCCTGGACTTTTACCCCCAGCTAAACTACTTTGGTTGGAAATATGGTCACCAGCTGTAGTAGCCATGAGGCCATTACATTCTTCATTTTCTACAGAGGTGATGATGCCCTCATCTTCTTTCTCACTTGGTGATGTATGCTCAACTTCACATTCTGGGACTACCCCAGATAGAAGAATATCATGACTGCCTCCCACAAGGCCAGTGGAAATACTGATATCTTCAACTTTTTCTTTCCGGGTGAGTTGACTATCACTTTGATCAGAAGCTGCACTAGTCATGGGATCCTCACAACCTTCTGGAACTGACACCACTTGACCCTTTCCAGCAACTGCACTGGTCACACTGCTTTCTACAATCCCTTTAGCACTGGAGCAGATCTCTGTGTCTTTGATTTCCTTTTCAGCACCACTCATGCTATCAATGTTACTTTCATTTGCATTCATGATGCCTGCCCCAGCCTCAGCGTCCACATGCTCTACCGTAGGACCAATCTGACTGTCCCCTTCTGCACTTTCACAAATCAAGACCCCTTCACTTTCTTCTCCTATTCCTGTGCAAGTTGAAGCATGTCCGATTTCATTTCCTCTTCCGGTACTCGTCACAATGCCTTCCCCCTCATCATCCTCCTCTTTTGCGCCTGTGCTGGTCACAATGCCTTCATCATCACAGGGACCAGTAGCAACTAATGGTACATTAGTGACTTCTTTAGCTACTGTGCTATCCATTGCACCCTCTCCATTTTCTTCTGTTTCAGAACTTATAGCACAGCCTTCACTGCTGTCTTCTGAGCCCGTGCAGCTTGCTGGCCCTTCTCCATCTTCTTCAGTTATGCCAGTGCTAGTAACTGCACTCTCACCTTCAGCACCATCATTCACAGAACCATCTCCTTCTTGGTTGGCACTTGTTCCCGGGGGTGTGTCATTATCTACTAGGACCACATCTGCCCCTGTAACCATGCGCTCCTCCTGGGGCCCTGCCTCAGTTACTGAGCAGATAGCAAAGTTATCACTTCTGCCTTCTGCTCCTGTACAAGTCACGGTGCCCTCTGTTTCTCTCTTGGGACCCATTCTTGTCATATTTCCCTGGGACCCATCAATTTCTTCACTGCTCACAGATCCCATTCTTATTTCTGTTCCGGCACTTGTAACTGCTCCATCACTTTCAATTTCACTAATAAAAGTACCAGTTCCTTCAACTATTTCAGGGTCTCTACTTGAAGAACCGTCACATTTTTCTTCGGAACCTGCGCTGGTTACGGCATCATCTTTTTCCTCTGTGACAACACTGTTCATGCTGGCTTCGCTTTGAACTGTATGAGCAGCCACAGGACCTGCTGCCCTGTCTTCTGATTCAGCCACAGAACACTCTCCACTTTCTCCTTCCTTAGTACTTGTGAGAAAAGTTTCACTTGCCGCAAATCCTTCTGTGACAACACCCCCACCCTCTTCAGCTGCAGCAAAAACTGTGCATTCGCTGGCTTCTACTTGGCCCAGGAGTGGATTGTTTCTGGGGCCTGCATCTACTATGAAACCTTCATCTGCCTCAATGCTGGTGCAGGGAAAAGCCATCCCACATTCTCCCGTTTCTGAAGAAGTGGTGGTGGCATCTCCAGCCTTTACTGGATTTAAGGTAAAGCCTTTGTCCTTCTCCTCAGTACTAGTGGCAACCGAAGCCCTTTCTGCTCCTCTAGTCCTAGCTGCCACACTCTCAGGTTTTCCATTTCTCTGCTGTAAAACAGATGATGCAGCATTGCCCCCAGCACTGGTGTCTACCTCACTGATTTCACTCCTTTCAACATCAACTGGTAGAGTTTTAATTTCATCTGGGACTCTATTATGCTTAAGTTCCACAATTTTAGCATCTTTTCCTGTACTCATGTCTGCCACAAGACTGACAGCAATGCCATCCTTCTTGCCATTTTCTACTGTAGTTCTGTCTGCCTGCTTTAAACTGGGCTGTGTACTTAAATCACTTTCTTGCTTGGTTGTGTGTATCAATCCACTTTCTTTTCTGAGATTCTCATTTTCCACAATCATGTCTGATGACTTGCTAGAAAGAGATGTGTTCACTCTTCCTTGTTTGCTGCCTAACGAAGTGGCCTGGTAACCTTCTGGAATGTGTCTTTTGCTGGCCACATTTGCTTTTGCTGGTGTATCTACAGTGGAACTTTTACCACCTTCTTTGCTATCACCTGTCCTGGGGGCTTCTGATTTTCTAATAGTCAAACTTTGGTTAGGGATATCAGAGCGATCCACAAGGGAAGTGCTGGCTATGCTACCTTCTAAACCAGCTCTGTCAACTTCAGGAATTACAGCTGAAACAAGAGATTCTTTTTGAGGCTTGACAGTCATTGAACTTGAAGATAACGAGGAGTCTAAATCTGTGGAATGTTCAAAAACAGCATCTCCTTGAGCAACACATTCTTCGGTGGGTCTGGCTGTGCTTTTCAAATTCTTTTGTGGCCTCTCATTTTCTGATGGAACACTAGGGAACATTTTCTGACTTGTTTTGGAGTCCACATTCACTTCGTGAGTTCCTCGAGTAAGCTCTTTCTCCCCAGGATTCGGTTTGGATATAGCACTTTGGATATGCATTTTCTTAGTCAATGTGCTTTTATGGTCAGCATGCTTTTCAGAATTGCTAGTAACTCCTGTTCCACGCCCTGATTTGCAGGCTGTACCTGCTGGCTTTGAATCTACTATGGAAGTTCTTAACTCATCCTTTAGAACTGTGGTAGTTGTTTTTTGTTTTGTACCATTTTCAGAGTCAATGTCTTGTTGGGAACTACTATTGCTGCTGTCCTGGGTTTTAGACACTTCTGATACATTTTCAACAACTGCCTCAGAATCAATTTCCATTGGCTCTTGCTCAGGGATTGATGTGGTGTCACCACATTTTTTTGGTCTCTGAAGGGAGGAACTACTAGGAGTGCCCAGTGTGTTTGCTGCTAATTTTTCTTCTCCTTTAGTCATTTCTTGTGATATGCTTCCTCTTCGATTTTCACACAACCTTCTACTCAATTTCTTTTCCAGGACTGAACCATTTCCTCTGGCCTTTTCATGATTACTGTCAACTTCTTTACCATCCTTGTCATCTGATTTATTTTCTTCTCTTTTTTTCATGTCTTTGCTGCCATGCTTTAAGCTTTTGCTTTTGTGCCCATCTGATAGCTTCCTGTCAAGTCTGGAGGAGCTTGTGTCCCTCTCCCCTTTAGGCTTCTCTTTTGCTAATGGTAGCTTAGCTCGGTGACTAGGGTCTCTTTGTGAACTATGTGCTGAAGCAGCAGCACTCTCTGATACAGGTTCAACACCAGTTTCTTCTACAGGTTTTTCTTCAACTTTAGACTTGCGCTGTTTTTCTGAGTCATTTTCTTCTGTGTTTTTCTCCTTATCTGGTTTTGGAGTTGACATCTGTTTTGTGATGTTTTCTTGTAATTCTGTTTCAGCAATTTTTAATTGTTTGCCCTGACCTTTTGATTTAGACTTCAACACAAGTTTCTCTTCCAACAAATTCTTTGTTCTTCGCCTCTCCTTGTGAACCACCTCTTCTGGTTTTACACTGCTATCTAAATTAGTCGTGTCTGTATCACACTTATCTTCTGAATAACTTTCACTTCTTCGCTGTAAAGTGATACCATGTTGCTTGGAACCTAGAGAATCTTTCTGAATTTTAGAATCACTTGATCTTCTTGACTTGTGTTCTGCCTTAGTTTTCTCGGTGGACAAGTGTCTCTCTTTTTTGTTGTCTTTCCGTACATTTTCATCTGTTTTTATAATATATTCAGAAACTGGCTTTCCATCTTTGCCTAAAACTGATAATTTCCTTTCATTTCTATGTTTACTTTTTCGTTCAGCTTTGTCATCTGAAGAAAGCTTTATTTGTTGACTTTGCTTTTGAGTATTTTCCTCTACTTTTAAACTTTTCTCAGAAGAGTGAAGTTCAGTCTCATCACTTGTTTTATGCATACTGTCACCTTTATATTTATGTTTTGTACATGACTTCTCTTCTGACAGAGTTTTCTCTTTTTCTGGCTTCTCCTTAGAGGATTTCATGTCTTTCTTAGGTAGGCTTTTCAAATGTGGTGTTTCAGAATCATCTTTCTTCAAATGCTTTTCATTTTTAAGTGTGCTCTTCTGTTTCTGGGATTCTTCCATGGCAATTTCTGAGCGTTCTACTTGTCTTTTTCCATCTCTTGTGTCAGTTTCTTCTGGTGCTCCTTCCATTACCACAGGGGTAGATGTCCGTCTTTTATGTTCTCTTTCAATTTTAGATTCATTCTTGTTTTCATCAGCTGAATGCAAAGACTCTGAAAGTCTTCGGGCAGGTTTACTTGGTTCACTTTTTGCATAAGCATGCTTTGGCTCCTTTGAAGAAGATGCCTTTTCCTTTTCACAGTGCTGTAGGAAATAAAGGTTAAAATGTGAGAAGTACCACAACCGATCTTTAGACTCAAATTTAATATTTGAGCACACTATATTAATATGTTGAGTGTGGGCACATATATGATACCTCATTTAATCCTTGAAACAGCCTGTGGTAGGTATTATTAATCTCGTTTATGCATCAGGAAGCTTAAGCTCAGCATGACTCAATAACTGGACACTGAGGCAATGAGTACTTGTGCTAGCAGTGAGTCTTGCTCTTCTCTACTGCACTGTAGGCAGATTTGCAGAGACTAGTTACTTCTCCTGAAATTTGTCAATGCACTTAGGAGGCCTTCTTCAACTCTAATTTGTTAGAACTCACTAATGCTCAGTAGTCATTAATAAATGTGAACTGAATGAATGATATTTCAATTTTCTTTTCAGTCTAAAAATATAATGCATGCTGATGAAAATATTTTAAACACTTTTACACTGAAATAAAGGTTTCTTATATTTAGAAACCCAAATCATTTAGAGAAAAGCCCTTCAGTTTAGATTACTTGTACAATATTCTACTTATGAAGTTTCATATATACACACTAACTCATAGCAATAATACCAAACATATGTATATTTATGTATTTAGGGGCAGATACTAAAAGATAATAACATGTAAACCTTCCTTCCTACTCCATG
The DNA here is from genome assembly GCF_047511675.1 of Marmota flaviventris. NCBI lineage: Eukaryota > Metazoa > Chordata > Mammalia > Rodentia > Sciuridae > Marmota > Marmota flaviventris. Next base: position 9,633,881 of record NC_092504.1, read on the forward strand.
TCTCGGTACTGAGTAGATTATTAATATCAATCAGTAGATGTTGACCGAACCCACTTCAATAAGACCTGCTTAATTAATACCAGCTATAATTATTTTTGTTCAAATAATGGGGCCAAAGCCCTGTCTTCAGAAAGTCATTTGTGTCTCTGGGTCAGTTTAATACGACAACTCTGCATATTTCAACATAAAGGTTTATGTACTTTAACTAATTCATGGGACAAAGACATAGGAAGAACCTAAGAACAGGAGTCTGTTATCGATCTGACTGTACAATAAATAACTTTAAACAATGTGAATGAAATTTTATAATCCCCCCCAAAATTACACAAAATAAAGTTAAACTCTTAAAGATATGCCAGTAAAATATCAGGATGTACTTCCATACATGCCTCTAATTTCTAGATAAAGAAATATAAAATACTTATTGTCTATGAACAAATAATTACTGAATTATTAGTTTCCTCCCCTGGAAATGTTAAGATGTTTCAGCTAAAGAACTGTAAAAATGGCTGAGTAAAGAAGATCAACGAAAGCCAAAGTTTGTCCTGAGAAAATAATCCAAAAAGGGGAAGAAATGTATTCACTAAATATAATTTTACTACTTAAAATGATCAAATCTCAGATACAACCTAAGTGCTCAAATATAAAAAATGCTTAAATAAATTATGATGGATCCATTTATTATACCACAATGCAATCTTAAATAATTACAAAGTTTGCAAGGTAACATCAAATGATTAAGATGTGAAAAACAGATTACTTCTACCCTAAAATATTATGTACATGTGTGATCAAGGAATGAAAGAGTAAAATGGATTGTTATTTTAGTTATCTTCCCTCTTTATTCTTTCTCATTATTATTACTGGCAATTTTGTTATTGCCAATATAAGAAACAGTGAGGGAAAGGAAGAGGAATAGCTATTACTTAGATGTAAGTTCATATAAATCAACTCACCAAAATGAAGAATTCAGGCCATAATAGAATGAGGGTTCAAGACTGCTTAATGTGAGGGATTTTTAAATTTAACATGGAAAATATCAAATTACAGTCAAATATTTACTACAAAAGACTAATCTACATCTAACAAAAGAGCACTTGAAATGGGGTTTTATAAAGACACACCTCATTTGTTTTGAGGGTTTCTTTGGAATCTTCTTCAGACTGCTGTTTCTTTTTGGAATTCTCTTCAACATTCCTAAGGAGGAAGAAAAGTCAAACATTAATTTTGAATCTAAGGTCAAAATTTCTCAGGAAGGTAAGAAAAAAAGCTTTCCTTTACTATAAACTTGCTGTACTTCAATTTAAATCCTATTCTTAGTCAACAGAGAACACAATCTGAAATGTGACATGAAATTACTCTTGGTGCTAAAGAAAAGTACAGCTAAAACAAAAATTCCTGATTTGTTGCATAAAGAGAAATAATGTACAGGCCACATTTACATTTCAGAAGTCTTACCAACTTTTGAGTCAACAAAGCATTCTTTTTCATTCAGATGAGTAGAATGAGATATAGTAATAAATCTGACAGCTGACTCACGAGTTTTGCAAATTATTGATTCAGTTAGCTCCAAGTCCATGATTAAGTTACATAATTCTGATTTGATAGAGCAACAGAATTGTAGCCCAGGGCTCACATGTCCTTATGGCTACTCTCAGAAGTTTCTCTGGCTTTCTCATTCTTATAGAATTATAATGCAGTATTAGAAAAGAAATAGCTGGGCAGAGCGATGCCGCCTATAATCTTAGCTACTTGAGAAGCTAAGGCAGGAGAACTAAAGTTTGAGGCCAGCCTGGGTAACTCAGCAAGACCCTGCCTCAAAATAAAAAAAAATAAAGAGCTTGAGATGTAGCTTTGTAGTAGAGCACTTATCTAACAAGCATGAGGCCTTGAGTTTGATCCCTAGCACCACCTCCCAAAAAAGTAAAAATAAAAATTAAAAAAAGAATCTGGTTCAGGGTCTGGGTTAGGGGGAGAAGCCTGGACAATGGTAAAAAGAACTGAATGCGTGCAATTATTGTAAGTAAGTGGCTACCAAATGCCCAGAACATGGATACTTCTAGAGTATAGTCATGGTGTCCATAAACTCTCTCAAACTCCAGGGATAATAGTATGTTTACATATGTACACTATTTTTGAGAGAAGCTTTAAAGCTTCTATGAGATTAGAGTAAAAGTACTTAAAATTAAGATACATTACTCTAAGGGCTGGAGATTTATGTCAGTGGGAGAGTATTTGCCTAGCAAGCATGAGGCCTTGAGTTCAATTCCCAGCATCACACACACATACACAAAAGATTCATTACTTTGAAATATTATAAATCTTAACACAAAGAATCACCCCTGAAGACAAAAATGAACCTTTAAGGTACTTCAAAACATGCAGTGACATACACTTTCAAGGCACAACTCTTTACTACATTTTCAATGTCTCTCTTCTAAAAGTATGCCAAGCAAGTGTTTGAATGGAACATGGCCAGAAAAAATATGCACCTTGAATCCTTTCTTCTTTTTTTGCTTAAGGCTACTTTTTTCTCTAAAACTTTCCGTTCTTTAAGGACTTCTTTAATTCTGGGGGCTTTTGGTTCCAAACTCTTTGCTGATGATTCTTCTAAGTCCACAGGACTTTTCCCTAGGGAAGAAGCAATCAATAAAACATTTCAGAAAAGAATTTTATAAACAGTGTTATATTTCTATTTCATTAAGGTTTATAATTACTCCAAAAATGTAACATGACTTTAATATTCTTAAATGTGCTGAAATAACATAACAGAATTCAATTTTGTTTTATTCAACATTCCAGATAAACATTAACTTAAGGAGCTGTGGGTATAGCTCATTGGTAGAACATGTGCTCATCATTTACAAGGTGGGTTTAATCACAGCACCAAGAAGAAGAAGAAGAAAAAAAAACAGAAAAAAAGTTAACATAGAGAATAGGTTAACCGCATTATTATCTGCAGAAAGACTTGATTACTTATGTGTCAATGACCCATTTTCCAGTGATAATTCAATCTACCATTACTAGAAAATAAATTGCTAACACATGGAGGGCAACCACTGGTATCCTATGGAATGTTTAATTTACATATAAAATATAATAAAAGAAAAATAATTAAACACATCACATTACAAAGGAAGGAAATCTTCTATACTTGAGAATATATTTTACATTATTATGTCACAATTAATTGAGCAATTAGAAAATAAGAGAGTACATAAGAAAGCTTAAAATAAAAAAAGCAACATCTACTATACCTTGACTTTTGGCTTTGGAAGACTTTGTCTTTTCTGCTTTCTGTTTTCGCTTTTCTTCAAGTTTCTCTCTATTAATCTGCCTTCTTAAAAGTCTCTCTTCTTTTTCTTTAGCCTAAAACCACAAAATACCCTGACAGATTATCAGGCAAAAGCAAAAATTACTTTGAAATAAATAGGAAAAAGTCTTAGTTTGCCCTCAGATTTCTTACAGTTTAATGGACTTCGCAAAAACACATATGTACTACACACATATATATTATATATTATACACACACATATATACAGTATATATGTATGTATACAGATAATATACATGCACACATCTGTGAGTGTGTATGTGCACATATGTATGGATGTGTATGTTTCAATTTGGAAGTTATCAGAAGAGACAGATGTAAAGATTTTCCTTTACTCTTAGGATGCCACTCGTTTACAAAATGGGAAAAGTGTAATTAAGATTGTTTAGTTTTACCTGGCAGTTTTAATTAAAAAGATAGCAATGAAAATATCAATAATTTTCAAGTAAATATAGGTAGGAAAAAGTTGGAATGCTGAGTTAATGGGTTGGTTCTAAACAGAGGTGACCTGATGGTTACAGCCTTGGGACATAGGCTTTGGATTTGAAACTTTTTTCTTTCATATTTTTTTGTGGTGCTTGGGATTGAACCCATGGCCTTGTGCATGCAAGGCAAGCACTCTACCAAACTGAGCTATATTCCCAGCCTTCTTCTTTCATATTTTAAATGAACAATTCATAATCACATTACTCTCACCATGCCTTTCTGACCAGAGTTCAAAGCAAAGCACCAAAAGTCCTAAGCAGGGACAACTCCTGACCATGTAACCTTTATGAGACAAGCCTAGCTGGTTGCAGCTTGAAATCTCAGGGGTGAGGCAGGAGGATGAGGCAGGAGGATCACGAGTTCAAAGTCAGCCTCAGCAAAAGTGAGGCACTAAGCAACTCAATGAGACCATGTCTCTAAATAAGATACAAAACAGGGCTGGGGATGTGGCTCAGTGGTTGAGTGCTCCTAGGTTCAATCCCTGGCACCCACACGCCACCCCCCCCTCCCGCCCCTCCGAAAAAAAAAGAGACAAACCTGGAAGGAAGGCTATCCATTAGTAACACTTTAGTGTACTAACTTTTCATATTTTAATGTTTCTCACACTCTAAGCCAACTTAACCTGAAGCACACATTCAATGAGACAAGAATTTTCTTTAAAAAGCTTTTGTTAACTCAGTAGCACAGCTCATATTTGAAAGCATTTTCAAATCCAGGAAATATGTTGACTACATTTTTCTCTTAGTATTATGGTAACAGCTGCACATCATATTTTTCTATGACTTTATCCATACTGATCCACATTCCACACTATGAAACATTTAGAGTGTTACCAGTGTTCACTTCTATTAACAACAATGGCACAAACACCTCTGTCATATGTATATGTCTATGCCACCTAGTTAAAGGCAGAGTCAGATGTCTCTGCTCTAGATGTGCACCAGTACTGTGCACACAGACTATTCAAGTTTGTCAAACTGAAGCAGCAAGCTAAAACACTAACAAACCAACCTAGACTTACAATAGACTGTCGGCGTTGTTCTACAGTAAGCTCATCATCAGAATCACTATAGTACTTTGAGTAAAGGTATGGTTTGTGAACATAAGCATGCCGTACACTTTTTGGTTTTCCTTCATTAGAATCACTAGTTTGAGTTTTTGTTTTGTTCTGTTTGTTCTTCTCTTCATCTGGAAGAAAGTCAATAGAAAAAGAATATGTCTATGAATTAGTAAGAAAATCAATTTGTACAAGCAGTAAAAGCAGTATCAATATAGTTCAAGTGTACCTGGTTGTGAAAATTCAGAAATTGAAAATTTTACAAGTTATTATTATTCATCTAATTTCGTAACAATCATATTCTCACCAATAAAGAAAGGAAAAGATAAATTAATCATTACATTTGCTTATGTTGTTAAAAGAAAAACTTCAGACAGATTAAATTTAACAGAGCTATTTGTTTTTTCAGTTGTGGGGATGGGATGGAAGGTCTCATGCCCACTAGACAAGTACTCTACCATGGAGCCACACCTCCAGCTCTTCATTCTATTTTGGCAAAGAAATTTCCTGAATCTGGCAAACTCAGAACCAGAAGAGGTTCAGAGAACTTCACTTTAAGCTTAAGAAGGCTTTTATAGATTGAATGCAGAAGCAAATAACTTACTGGATTGGTGATGCCCTTTGCATTACTTGGTATGGTCGTATAAATATGAAATAACAAATACCATCCATATGTACAATTAAAATGTACCAATAAAAAATGTGGATTAAAAAAAATTTAATGACCACTTTAGATTTCAAGAAGAGGCAAGAATCAATAATGGTTTATACACCAAGTATACACTACTCCGTCTACACTAAGAAGGTGATTTGCTTCCATTTGGCAAGAAGGAAAAGAATAAACAAAGTTTTTACTTCTCACCTCTTAGCCAAAATAGCCATCTTCTTACCTTTTAGACACATAAAATCTTTCTGTTTAAAAAAAGAGACTCCAAACAGCATCATGTATTAGAATCTTAGTTAGGGTAGAGTAAGTGGAGTGTTCACAGAGAGCGCGACATTCTTTCAGAATGGGCACTATAGAACTGGTCTCATGAACACAGGCATGACAACTAGGAACACTGTTGTTTTTAGTTTTTAGATACGAAGACATAAATAAATAATGGGAAAGACTGAGAAAAATATCTGTATGATTAGAAGGTTCTACTTTGTTCTCCTGATTATCTCCATAGGTACCCTACCCAAAGCCAGCAACAAATTTACCAGATGCTATCTATAGGGAATGGCAGATTTACTTCAGTATTTTTGATTTTTTAAAACAACGTCAGAAGACAGACTTTAATCATGGGGTGAAGAACAGAAGAAGGTCCTGGTTAGAAGCAGTTTCAGGTTTGAAATCTGCATTGATGCTCACTAGCCATGTGACTCTTGATAAGACACACTCCTCCAGTGACTTTGCTTCTTCTCCTATACATACTTTTCAGGGTTGTGGCAAGGACTCTAGGAGTTATTACATAGAAGTACTGCAGTCCCTGGAATATACTGAGTACTTAGGAAGGGTTCACTGGAAAACAAACCATATAATAAGGAATTCAGCCTCAGAGAAGTTTGGCCTTGGTTTCTGGGAAGTATCTCTAAGTCTTGGGAATGTTGTGATTGACTGGAAGGTTTTTGTTTGCATTGCATGTGAGTCAAACCAAATAGTCTAGGATGTGGTTGAGGGTAGAACTTTGGGTCATGGAGTTTTACCTTGGACAAGAGAGGTCAGAGTCTAAGATCAGCTTCATAGGCAGTCAACTATGACTATATACTAGAGTTCCATTAAGAACTTTGGAAACCAAGACTCTGATGAACTTCTCTGGTTGACTGTACTCTGTGTGTATTATCAGACATGGATGTCAAGAAAGTAAGGCTGTTCAGAACTCCAGAGGAGAGGGCACCTGGAAGCTTCCTGTTTAGAATTTTTCTAGACTCTGCCCTGTGTACCTACTCCCTTGGCTGATTTTAATCTGTGTCTCTTAGTTGTGGTAACTGGTAACCATGAGTATACCACTTTTTAGTGAGTTCTATAAGACCTGGTAGTGAATTACTGAATCTAAGGACAGTCTTGGGGACCCCTGAATTTGCAATCAGTACCAGAGAGAAGGATGGTCTTGTAGAATGTGCTTCCCTAAACATCACACACACATATACAAAAAGCATCTTTATATACATTATCTCATTTGAATTTAAAGACAGACCTAAGGGATGGAGTTCAGAAAAGGAGAACCCAGGCTTATTGAGGGCTGGTAACCTTACCAAGCTTGCTCAGACAGTCAACATTAAAAGCTGGAACTAAGAAACAAATTTTCCAACAACAAAATCCCACACCCTTGCCACAACACCACATTATTTCCCAGGACAAAGCCATCAGAATATGCAAATAGTTCTGGATAGAAGCTTCCCAGAAACATTAATAAGTAAAATGCTTTACCATCTGATGTAATCTCTCCTTCTTCCATGCTATCAGACATTACCACTTCTTCCTCAGTGTCTTCTTCAAAAGACGAAAGGTCACTGGTATGGACAGAACTAACTGTGATGTCTGTAAGTCCATCCACGTCAGAATCTATCAAAAAGCAATCTCCAAGAAGAGAATAAAACAGAAAATAAGTCACCTCATTACAAGAACATACTCAAAGCCCAATTCCTAAATTTCACTTAAAATTTGCTGCTTTAAATACATGTCAAAGAAATTAAACCTTCAAGTAGAGCTGTTTCCAGAAAATATAAAGGCAAACTAGTACATTGTAAAAAATGACTGAATATTAATTAATAGTGTAAATGATAAACACAAAAGTAAATTTTAAGTAATTGAACTAGACACCTTACAGCAGTTAGGATGTATAACTATGAATTAAGTTGCTTGGAATAATGCATATGATGAAAGTACAAGACAAATTACAAAATTATAGTTTTTCTGATACTTTTCTGTAAATACATTAATATGAAAAGAAATACATAAATGCTTATTGCTTTCTTTTAGCAAAGGGAATAAATATATTCATAGTTTTGAAACAAGTCTCAAAAAACTAAAATTTGGAGGCAAATTTGATACTCCCCTTCCCCAATCGATGCTGTGTCTATACACTGCTGCAGGTTTTTGCAAATTCTCAAGTACCTTCTCTTGCCCCTTCAACAGTGTTGGCTTTGTTACTGTTCTTTTCTGAAGGAAGTTTTGAACTCTCTACTTCTTTTTCTTTTGCTTGTTTTTCATCTTTTATTTTTTGTGTATCTTCACTTTTTTTTGAGTAATCAAATTTCTTTTCGGTCTTTTCTTTCTTTTCTTTCTTTCTTTCTCCTTTCTCAATGATGTCTGATTTCTTTTCACCTTTGTCTGTTGATTTATTTTTTTGATCACCGTTTTCCTGCTGAACATCCTTATTGAGTAGAATTGAGCTACTGTTCTCTTTTGTAGAGTTTTTAATTTCTTCAACTGGACAAGGGAGATCACTATGCTCTTCTGACTTTGGGGCTGCTTCCAGTCCTTCCCCTCCAGTGTCAGGTGTAGCTTTTTCTTTATCAGTCAAGTCCTCTGAAGTTCTCTCTTTGTCAGTACTAATGTCACTGCTTGGCTGAGATGAGAGTTTTTTTGATTGTCTCTCATTGGTCTTAGCATTGGACATTTCTGTTGAAGCCCTGGCAGCATTAGCTTCCTGGTTAAGAGAAGTTATAGTTTCCAAGATTGACATGGCATCCTTGGCTACATTAGCACTGGGACCAGGAGCAGGGACACCTTAAAGGAAAAAATAAGTTTTAGAGTACATTATGCAGACCATTTGCACTCCTTTAGGTTTTCAAATACCAGTGCTGGTACACATATTCAGAATATTCTACTTCCTTTAACATATTGGGAAAGGTACCAACAAATCCCAGAATAGTCTATTTCCCAGAAGAAGAGTATCTTCTCTATTTTAGTTACTCCCTCTATTATAATTTGCACACGCACTCACAATTGCTAAAATGTTTATCATTTTATATTAATCTCAAAAAAATATTGCTTCAGTTGAGGAGTTTCGCTGATACTTAAAGTAAGTATAATTTCACTTGAGCAGCCAAGTAGGGCTATATATTTTTTAAATTTTTAATTTGTTTTAATTAGTTATACATGACAGTAGAATGCATTTATGCACTTTGATATATCATACATAGATTGGATATAATTTCTCATTTTTTCTGAGTGTACATATTGCAGAATCATATTGATTATGTAGACACATACATACATACAGTAATAATGTCTGTTTCATTCTACTATCTTTCCTATCCCCACATCCCCTCCCATCACTTCCAGTTACCTAGTCTAAGGTAACACTATTCTTCCCTAGTGCCCCCTGCCTTATTGTGAATTAGCATCCACATATTAGAGAAAACATTCGGCCTTTGGTTTTGTGGGATTGGCTTATTTTGCTTAGCATGATATTCTCCAACTCCAACTGGCAAATGCCATAATTTCACTATTCTTTAAAGCTGAGTAATATTCCATTGAGTATATATACCACATTTTCTTTATCCATTCATCTACTGAGGGACACCTAGGTTGATTCCATAGTCTAGCTACTGTGAATTGAGCTGCTATGAACATTGATTGGCTGCGTCACTATAGTATACTGATTTTAGTTCCTTTGGGTATAAACCTAGGGAGTTTGATAGCAGAAATTAAAGGGATACAAATAGGTAAAAAAGAACTCAAACTGTCACTATTTGCTGATGACATGATTCTACATCTAGAAGATCCAAAAAAGTTCCACCAGAAAACTTCTAGAACTAATAAATGAATTCAGCAAAGTAGCAGGATATAGGGCAATATTTTAAAGAACCAAATATCCCTAATTTGATACTCAGTTCAAGAAGAAAAACAATGAGACTGACCAAGAGTAAAAGCAAAGCACCTTGTGTAACGATAGAGGAGTCTGGTTTCTCGTCATCTGGAGCTGTGCTGCCACTTGCTTCCTCTTTGTGATTTAGTGTGGCCAAAAACTCATGCACGGCTTTTTCCACCTGAGGTCTGAATGTGTGGTTGATCTTTGGATCCACAACCTGAGAAATAATTCGGTCGATACCAGACTCCAGCATTCCTGATCTGAAATAACATAATTTAGAGTAGGGTAAAAAAAAATAATCTTGTATTATTTGCACTAACTACTTTTAAATAAAACTGTATCTCTTGTAAATATGTTTTTAACCTTAAATTGTCCCAATCCACTTATCTGATTATATAGGAAGTGGAGAAGACAAAATAATTTCATGCTACAGTGATATTTTACTATACATACAAAAAAGTATGTGAACTGCTCGCCATTATACCACTGGTTGAAAACTAAAACAGACAGAACAAAAACAAAATATTTTTAGAACTAGCCACAGTACCAGAGCCCAGGTATATAGGTGATTCTTTTCTCGCTTCCACTCTGCTCATGGTACACAGGAATAAAGAATCACTAAAGTTGAGTTTAGTGTATTAAATCAATGAACCCTATAACTTTTATTTTATTTTTTTTATAGAAAAACATAAGCTTTTTCTAAGTCTCCAGGAAAGCTGAAGAACACATGCAAAAAGTATTATTCCATCAAATTATTAAAAAAAAAAAAAAGAAAAAATACAAATAAAACTTAAGACTTTTGGCTTTTTATTATCTTCCTGATATAGAGACATGATAATTTATTCATTCAGTAATCATATTACAATTGTCTTCTCCATAACAGCTGCCATATGGCTATCCAGCAGTGACAAATCAGACCTGGCCTCTGTTCTGGTTGGGGAGCAGACACGAACAATTATAACACAAATGACAAGCATGTGTGTACATCAGGTACTGCAGGGAAAGAGGGGTGAGTAGTCATTTGATATGTCCAAGGTAACTTCGGAATGCTCCAAAAAGGAGACATTTTGAGTTGAATGTTGATTTCTACAGAAGAGAAAGTGAAGAAAGGAACTTCAGGTTGAAGAGATATCACACACAACAGAAAGATGAGTGGGCAGACAATAGTATCTGACACAAGCACCTTGTGTAACGATGAAGCAGTTATCTGAGCAAAATAAGTGAACATGAAATTAAGAAACACACTTTCTTCACAAAACAGAACTGGAGAAGTGACTATGTTGGGAAATAGAGATGCGTGTAGGTCATTTCCAGGTTCTAGGCCTCAGTCTCCCTCTACAAAGTGGGTGAGAAGACGTTTCTCTTTACACTTGACAAGAGCTATTTTTGAGTACAGCTCTGTCTGGAATGGAGGATGGATTTTATTTTCATTTCCTGAGGCACACTGCTACCATGTGATACTATAATTCCACTTAAGTGGGCCGCAGAGAAAAATGAGTCAACACAGCACAAAGTAGGTTACCCGCTTTTTAAAGTTCTAAGATTGAAAAAAGAGAGAGAGAGAGAAAAAAAAAAACCAATGCAAATCTTGCAAACCCTGCTGAATTTAAGGTGTCTTGAAAATGCAGGAGGAAGAAGAGAAATAGAGAGGCAATTTTAAGAATGTTTTAAGACATAAGTACAAAGGCATAAAATAAAAAATAAAGTCTACCCATTCCAAAGCTATCACTTCGATGTCTGTTCTGAGAACAAAGAAAACACATTTACATTAGTCTTCTCTCCCATGGATGTCAGCTTTGATCTTAAATAGGAATAGCGTCAGTGTTAACAATCACACTTCTCTGAGTGGGCTCAATGCTTTGAGCTGTGGCCACAGCTGCCTCACAAGAGTGCAAAGAAACCTCAGCCCAAGGTTCAAGGTCAAAGCCAAAATGTTGGCAGCTGGCATTTGCCTGGTTAAAGTTATTTCCTTGTCTTTCTTAGAGATTCAGTTCAGTTAAGATCATTATTCAAAGCTATCTGAGATTTTCAAATTCAGCAATACAAATAAAAGCGTATATAGAATAAAAATTTCCTTCTGATAAAGTTGAGATGAGCAATCAAGTCAAGTCATCTGAGACTGCTGATATTAGAACATTTCTGTAGAACAAAAATGGCAATTGCAGATAGCTCAAACTTACTAAATAGTACCTTAATCTCTCAAAGTCCATGCATAAAAAACTGAAATTATATATATATATTTATATTTTTTTTTTATTGGTTGTTCAAAACATTACAAAGCTCATGACATATCATCTTTCATACATTTGATTCAAGTGAGTTATGAATTCCCATTTTTACCCCAAATACAAATTGCAGAATCACATCAGTTACACATTCTCAATTTTTACATAATGCCATATTAGTGACTGTTGTATTTTGCTGCCTTTCCTATCCCCTAGAAATTATATATATTTGTAGAAGCTAATCTATCCCTATACCATTAGTTTACACACAACTAAATCTCTCTCTTTGAGGAAGCTTTAAAATGTTATTTTCACTATAACAGAAAATTTTACTAATGATATTTAAATGAAAATAGTATAAATAAATAACATAACTAAGGAAAAATTTTTAGATGTCCTAGGAAGAGCAATGCCTAAGTTATCCAAGAAAAGACAGCTGTTTTCTATCACTTAAAATGTCTAGGTCCTTACTCACAAGTAGTCTGCTCCAGATTTCCTCACAGAACACCTTACCCCCTCTCCAAATGCAATTTTGTGTATAACAATCTCTCATATTGGTACAAATATTTTAAGTGTCTGATTTTCACAAGCACAAGGTTCAGTTCCTTTAAATAAAATGTAACAAAACATTGTTTCCTTATCTTACAGATTCTGTATGCTGAAAAGTAAATGCAACTTCAGATACTGGGAAATGATATTAATCAAATTATATTGCTATATAATGTGCACATATGAATATGTAACAGTGATTCTTGCTTAAGAAAGAAATTTACCTTCCATTTGATATTCTCAACATATAAGAAAAAGAATGCAAGAATATATAAAATATGCTTTAAAGAAGCAATGCAATCATTTGTGAAAAGGAAGGCGGCTAGTCAAAGTGTTAAATGAAAGCAGCATATAACTAGTACAGCTGTGCATGAATGTAGGGGGGACACTGTCCCCACTTGCCCAAGCCCCTTTCCTGCAGCTTATTTTGGTACTGTTCTGAAGGTCTTTTTGGAAATGAATAGCCCTCCAAGCCTGTCACCCAACAAATGTCTTCTGTCTCTTTTTCCTGCAATGGCTCTGACTTTTTACCCCAACACGTATTATGATGCAGTCCTCGAATGAAATCTTTTGATCTCACCTGGACTCTCTTACAGGTTCCTCAAACATCCTTTAAAATGTAGACAACAAAGCTGTTGTTAATTTTACTCTTCTCTATTCACCAAGAGACACAGTCCAAGCCCCCAGGCTCCTGGTTTCTAGTATTACCTGTGACTATTTAGTTAGGGTGTGAATTTTTTATTTCTGGGGCTTCCTGTGGCTTGGAACTATCACACTAGACAGGTTTGTAGTTCCTACTGAACTAGAGAGAATTAAGAGGTAGCAGTGTAAAATGACTGTTTAATTGTTTAAAAGCCAGATTTAATTTTCAAAAATTAAATGTTTCTGTGTCTGAATGTATCTGTCAAGGCAGAAAGACTAGAAACTATTTAAATAACTTACCCTTTTGGGGTGAAGAACAGGGATAAAAAGTCTTCTTGTCTTCATAAATATTTAAATTCAAAAACAACTATGACACTGTAAATCAGGTTTATTTGTTTGTAGTAAATCATTTTTCAGGCCTACCTAAACATTCCAACTCGTATTCTCTTTATTTTGTGTTCACTCAAAACAGCTCTGACAGATCAATACTTTTTTCTCCCCTTCTATATCATTAAAAAATAGTAGAGTTAAAAGTCAATAAAATGATAAAGAAGACATGGTCTCAAATTATGTGGAAATATTTTAATTTCAGTGATGTTTAATTTTTATTTATAAAATAAAAATAATAAAGACTACTTTTTCGGTGTCGAGAAAATATTTGTAAATGCAGCTCTATGACATTATGACATTTACCAGCCGTTATATTATATGTAAAAGTTTTATTTAAAAATCATATATTATTTCCTTTTTTCGCATATTTTCATATGTCAGAGGCAAAAAACAAACAAATAAATAAATAAAATAAAATTGTTAAAACTAATGGGAGAAATGTGAAGCAATTGGACCATATTCCAAAATTATACTGCATCATATGGAATAGCCACACCAAACCTGATAAAAACTGCCAACAACATCAGGCGAACAAACTCCTATGCAATGTTTCAGCTCTCAGGCAGAGTAGGTTATTGCAGTTTAAAACCTGCCAAGAAATGCCAATTTTGAGACTTACTTAAGGACTTGTTGCCGAATATTGTTTCTTAGTTGGTTCTTATTGAGATGTGGACTCCATGTATGAGTGGCCAAGTGGTTTGCAACAAAGTTGTCAACACGCTGTCTCAAATTCTGATAGGCAGGCTAGAATGAGAAACAAACAAACATAGAAGTTAAGAAATCTCCAGGGTTATACAATATCAGTATCATATCAGACTCAGGAATTTGTGTATCTTTAGATGTGTTAATAGTTCTTATAGTGTTAGTAATAAGGCAACAAAGTTTCACAACCTATGATAATGCTGCTTGTAACTTATACTTACTCAAATATTGCCTAATTTATCTAAGACAAGGTATTCTGAGAGGAGGAACACAAAGTAGAAAAACACCTTCTATACACAAAGGACTAGAAAATAAAACACAAATATATTTTAATTTAGATGATGTGAAACAAAGGGAGAAAGGCAGAGGAAATAAGCCCTCACTGAGAGTCTGGCATTTGAGCTACAAAAAAATCAATTCCAAAGTTTCACAATGTAGCTAGGACAAGAACCACTCTCTTTGAAGACACAGCCCACAATATAAGCAAAGAGCAAGTAGATAAGAAATTGCAGGGTCAGGAGCATTTATTTGGGGGACCCCCCCAAAATTAACGATCCAATTTGGATGGAGAAGAAAATACAAAAAGCAGAAGTGATACTGGAGATATAGATTGGGGTCTGATGCTAGAAGCCTTTGGGCACCTGGACAAGAAGTCTGAGGTTAGAAGGCTGAGAGCAGGAATGCACTATACAAAGCAGCACAGTGATGAGATGGTGGTCTTTGGATCATTATTCATTCTACAGTCAAAGAGTAAAAAGACACAAAATGTATTTAGAAAAGCATGCAATAACTAGAGTGATGAAGATCTGAGCCAGGGTGGCAGAGATATGGCATCAAATGTGATATAAGGCAGTGGCTCTCAACTGTAAGTGATTTCTAACTTTCCCCACTCCCATGGTCAAGGATAAGCTTGGCAATGTCTGAGACACTTCGTGTTGCCATGATGGAGGGGGATGCTATTGGGTACCTAGGGAAAAGGTGAGAATGCTATTGAACCTACTATGCACAGTTCTTGCCCCCAAGCAAGAACTATCCTGCCCAGAATGTCAAAAGTGTTAATAGAAGGGGAGCACAGAGAGAGAGGACACATACTAGGCCATCTTCTAGAAGGAATGTGCAACCACTCACTCAGTACTGCCCCCAGTCCCTAGAAGTTGCCCCTGCCACTGAAGGTCTTTAGTTTTCCTTCCTATGGCTCTTAACAGAGATGAGTTTGATTATCCTTGAATGATATTAGGAAAAAACAGTACAGCCTCCCCTTCTGCCATTTGCTACCTTTGCTTTTCAAAGTTTAAACTCCAGCAATAAATCTCATGCACCTACCATTCCCCCTATTTGTCTGTGTGGGAAACTTCTCACCTTCAGAGCTCAGCCTAAACTGGGAAGTCATCATGACGCCCAGGGTAGACTTACGTTGCCCTTCTTCCATGTTCCTACTGTCTTCTATACATACAACATTTGAACAATCCTTCCATTGCACAGTATTTTGGGGAAGGGGAGCTATTTACCTCTCCACATGGGTGTAAGCTTACTCTCTCCTTTTCTTAATCTTTGTTTTCATATTGCTTAGCAGATAAACAATTAAAAGAGTTCTTAGATACTGGTTAACTATCTCCACCACAGAATGACAAAGATTCCATACCTATGAGATGTCCTTTCATCACTTCCAACACTCAGACTTTGGTTGATGCCTGTTTTCTACTCTACAGGAATGTCTCATAATCATTTCTCATGCTCCTCTCCACTTATCCTATGAATGTGAACTAAAACTAATATTTCTTGGGCCCAATGATTCTAAAGCATAATACTTTTCCCCAGTATTTCCAAATCCAGCAAACATCAGTCTCAGATATTCCAATGTATTTAGCATTATAGTATCTCCAAAATAAGCTCATTTTTTCCCCTCTTATTTCCAAGTCCTCCTTCCATGAGCAAATGCCAACAGAACTAGCATCAGCATACACTCAGATACTGACTACTTCCTACCATCTTTCTGTTATCACTCTGGCCTAAGGAATTCTCATCTCCTGTTATAAATTCCAGTAACTGATCTGCCTACCCTTGCATACCTAATGTCTATTTTCCAACAGAGTACAGTAGATCTTCTTTTTTTTTTTTTTAAAGAGAGAGAGAGAAATTATTTTAATATTTATTTTTTAGTTATCGGCAGACACAACATCTTTGTTTGTATGTGGTGCTGAGGATCGAACCCAGGCCGCACGCATGCCAGGTGAGCGCGCTACCGCTTGAGCCACATCCCCAGCCCAGTAGATCTTCTAATAACCATATAATTCATTGTCTAAAGTAGAAAATGAATGAGCATAAAAGGGAATGTTATTAATAATTACCCATGGTCAACCTTCCTAAAATACAAGTTGATTATGTCCTTTTGCTCAAAATCTGCTAATGGCTTCTCAGTTCAAGAAAAAGGCAAACCAATTAGGTTGGTGTCTAAAGCTTGCAATCTGTGGAGGGAGGTGCACCTTTTCTCTCACCAGGTTCCAAGACCTCTGATCTTCTACACTTGCCA
The DNA here is from genome assembly GCF_047511675.1 of Marmota flaviventris. NCBI lineage: Eukaryota > Metazoa > Chordata > Mammalia > Rodentia > Sciuridae > Marmota > Marmota flaviventris. The sequence goes on from NC_092504.1 coordinate 9,650,598, forward strand.
TGTCTTTACTTGGAATGCATCAGTTCCTTCAGTTCAACTAATTGAAACCTTCCCTGAATGACTTGATCAAAGTAAAATGGTAAGTCTTTTCTCCCCTAGTCTTGCTTTATTTATTTTTTTCCCATAGAAGCCTTCATGCATTATTTATTGTCCATTTTTCTCTGCTAGGATGTAAACTCCATAACAGGGGGACTTTTGGTTTACTGCTGTATCCTGGCACTGAAAATTATGCCTGGTATGTAGGTGTTGCTCAGTGCATGTTTCTTGGGTTAATAAATTGATCAGGAGCCATGTAAAACTAAGAAAAATCCCCCAAATCTGCCTTTATAACTTGGGGAGAGAGGAGACACACTTAACTGTTGGAGAGCTCGCTGCCTAGGTCACAGTGATGGGCCTCTAGATTGTTTCTCCTCACCCTCTTCAGTTGCTAATCAATATAAAGGAGTCATAACGGGCTCACAATCATGAGGCTTGCTCCAGAGATCTGGAAACTGGAGTCTATAATGAAGAAACCCTAGTAGTAGTTGGATCTTTGGGTAAATCAAGGCTTTAATTCCTTGCTTGGAAGAGTTGATTTGATCTGCCATAGTCAGATCTCCTTGTTTAGGGACCTTCGATGATGACCCCAGGATAGCTTTTTGGGGTTGGGCAATTTTCTTTTGGAGAGCCCCAGGCAATTGTCTTGATTCTTATGTATGTACATGACTAACATATATTGCTGCAATCCTATATGCTAGTGGTAAGATTTTTTGACAAAAGGTCAGTCTCTCAGGGTCTGCCATCAAAAGCACCATATTGTAAATGGTAGATGACAATCAAGGAAGCTCCTTTGCTTGGATAGGCAATCTTATTTATACTTTGGCTTAGTTATCACATTTTTATGAATATTAAGCTACAATGAAGAAAACTTTTTTGTAGTATTTTTGATATCTTTAAACTTACTTTTTTTCCAAATAAGAAAAGGAATGCAAAATGCTACTCAATATCATAAATAAAAATAAAATCAACAAAATTGCTAAGGGAAAGAAAGAATAGAAGGAGAGAGTATCTGCAGGAGAGTTTGTGACAGCATATGAGGAGCAAGGGAAGAACTACAACCATACCCAGAGAATTCCTGCTTTTTGCAAGTTCTACTCTTATTTTGTGATTCCCTGAATACTCACAGATTTGGTTGAACCACATGAAGTGACTATACCTGACCACTTTGAACTATTAAAGCAGTATCTTAATGTGTATATATGTATTTTTCTTGGGAGAAGGCCCTAGCATTCATTATATTGTCAAAGCAACTGTGCCTCCCCCCACCTCCAAGAAAGGTTTTAATAATCCACTTTCAAGGGTCTGGAAGGAATATTATAGACACAATAATAACATTTAATGGGAATGGGATAAATAAAAATTGAATCTTAGATATTGCAGCTCTCTCCAATCCATGTATTAAAAATTTCCAGTTGCATACACAAGATTTGTGGGTTTCTGAGAATAGCAAAGTAAAATCTCTACTTACTGAATAATAATAAACTTTATGTGGGTATCATTTATCTGGATATGTCTAATATTTTTCCATTAAGTAATAATAAAAAAGCAACTGGTATCAGTTTTTTAAAAAAGTGTAGGTTGGCAAGATCCCGTCTCAAATAAAAAAATAAAAAGGTTTGGGGATATAGCTCAGCAGTACAGCAATTACCCAGAATGTCCAAGTTCCTGGAGTTAACCCCCAGCACCACAAAAACAAAACAAAACAAACCACAAAGAAACAAAAAAGATGCCAGTGTAACTCTCCTGAATAAATCATATTCTCTTTAGTTCTACATAGTGGTTCTTACAGGGAAAGATATAGCCAGATTTTCCAGAGAGCTTTTCCTAGAAGTGGTGGCTGGGAAGAATCTGCAAATACTGCAAACACCTTTTTTTTTTTCCCCCCAAAGAAACAAGTTTTCTCAGACCAGCCAAATATTCTATGAACACACTCCAGCATCACCAAAACACCAAAACACACCAGAATTGAAGCCAAAAATATAACAACAACAATTTTCCAATATGCTTCCAGCTTCACCTGCCTCTAGTTCTAGGTTCTGTTTTTCCATACGTCTCAGTAATTGCTCCTGCCTGTTGTCTTCTGTTCATTCTCTGCCAAACCCTGTAAGTTCACCCGTTCCTGCTAAATTCCCCCTTTACTCTGACATTTGGAACAAAGTCCCTTCCCTTCCCTACCCCATCTTTTTGGACAGAGAACATTTTTGCTGATCTTTCCGCCTTTCCCCTTATTCTCCTGAACTCACTCTCTTCTGCTTTTCCTCTCCAGTATTTGCTGTCACCTCTTCTCCATCCTTTCCCCAATGAATGCCGCCGTTCTCTATACCTGCCCCTCACCTTAGAGAAATGACTTGGCCTACTCCACTTTAGCCAGGCAGTCGTTGCTAGACACCAAACTAAAATCCCATCTCCTCACCCAACTTTTCGCTGCCTGGGTTTGCCTCCTTGGCCCCGCCCCCAGTGTTCAGCCAAACACACTGCAAGTAATTTTCTCAATTATCAGAGTGATTTCTCCAAAAGACAAAGACAAGGCCCTGACTGCCCAGGAACCTTCAAGAGAGAAGACGAATTAACTTGGATACAAAGTAAACCAAGGAACAAAATTGTCAAGAGACAAGAACGAACACAAAACGGCACTCCCGGCGTTAGTGCTCCCAAACCGCTCCCCCTAAGAATGACGACTCAGTCTGGCTCAGCACACGGGCTTGACTGCACAGCCCAGGTCGTGCCCGCCAAGGAGCAGGCACTTCATAAACACGGTCGGTCAAGGGAACAAGGACAGGTGAATGAATGAACACACCGCGCCTGGCGGAGCGAGCCACAGCTGCAGCTCTAACAGGGAGCGCTGCAAAAGGACTCGGTGAGAGGCGCACTCGGGGGAGCCGGGCTGGCCAAGCCGGGACTCCCCGGCCCCGGGGGGGCTGCGGGATAGCGCCCCGAAAGGCGCCTCCAGGGCCCCGGCCCCGCCGACCCCAGCCCCCGCGCGCCCCGAACCTTGGTGTCCACGTCGGCGAGGCAGTCCCTGCGGAACTGGTCGAAGAGCCCCTGGCTCTTGAGGTGGTTCACGATCATTGCCACGAGCTGCGGGTCCCCGGCGCCGGCCCCCGCGCCGCCCGCCCCTCCCGCTCCCGGGCCAGTCCCCGGGCCCGGCGGCGGCGGCGGTGGCTGCGGCTGTGGCGGGGGAGGCGGCGGCGCCGGAGGTGGCGGCTGCGGCTGCGGGTTAGTGGCCATGGCGGCCTGGGCCGGGGAGCGTGCGGACCCGGGCGAGCGCTCCTGGAAGGCGACGGCTACACAGGTCCCGCCGCCTGAGGGAAGCCAACGGGATGTTGTTACAGAACCAGCGGATCCAGAGCAACCCCGGAAGTGAAAGGGAACCGAGGGAAGGAAGGAAAAGGCGGTGATAAGAGTAGTGCAGCCTTGCTACGGGGGCCGCGAGGAGCCAGTTCCGGCCGCGTCCGGGAGCGAGCGCCCTCTGGGGGCTGGGCTGCGGCGGAAGCAGTGGCGGCGATGACCCAAAGGCCCAGCGGCGGCGGCGGGTCGCAGATCTGATGCAGAGACCCGAGTGTGGACTCCAGGAAGATCTCGAGCTCGACCTGCCGCCCTCCTAGGGACCCCAGGGGCCGAGTGGGCACCTGGTGGCAGAGGGCCGGACCGCAGGGTGGGGCGCTGGCCGGTTCCGCCCACCAGGCGTTGCAACGGGCGCTCTTGCTCCGGTTGCTTGAAGCCACCGGGATCGTGGACATTTTTGGAGCAAACGTGCGTCAGTCAGGCCGCTCATTTCAAACTCCGCGAGGCTGCGCTCTCAGTCTCAGCCTGCGGTCCTGCCCCGCGCTCTGCCCCGGAGGTCTCAGCTGAGCCCCCCCCCAGTCCCTCCCACCCGAGATGTGTGCCTGCGACAGGACCCCTGCCCTCCAACCCTTTCCCGTCGGGGAAGACACCCCCAGCTCTTAGGGTGAAGGGTTTTGCTCTTGATTACCAAAATAACAGGTAAAGCTCACGTAGCCTGCGCAGTAGGTTAACTCATATCCAATCTTCAGAAAAATGCTAAGGGCTAGGTCACATTACTATCCCCAATTCACAAACCAGGAAACTCAGGCCCAAAGAGGTTGAATTGCACAAGGTTTCACAGTCAGCAGATCACTTGATTTTGGGCTGAGTTATCTTTAAAATTATTATTAGTGCCGTATCAAAGCAACATAAAAATTACAAATTTTCATAACTATTGAATAGAATGTAAATTTTATTAGAAAATGTGCATCCATAAGATGGATATTGTTTCTTTTAAAATTCACGCATCTATGGATGCGTATTTCTTCTTCTTAGAGGGGGAAAAAGGGTTGAGCATCAATTCTTTCCCTTTTTTTAATTGTTATAGTTGTATGGCCTGAGAAACCTTGTTCACATACGCAAGTTCTGAACTAGGAAATGGATGAATTTTGTTGTACCAAGGTCATTTATTACAATCTTAACCTCAAAATATTATTTTGGTTATTTATAAGGTGAATATTCAATTAGGTCCTCCCTCAATTTTATTGACAGCAACCAAATGAGAATCAACTGGCTTACCAAAGGATTTGTTTACCTAGCTAGTCCTTACTCTAGAAACTCTTTCAGTTTCTGGAAGCTTTATCCAATACCAAATAACTATAAATTAAACGTTTTCAATGAAATATGCCTTGTTTAACTGGGTATAATTAAAGTTTGGTGAATATGTAAACATTGTTCATTTTTAAGAATAGTGTTGGATAAACGTTTTTCATTATTAGATGTTTAAGTTATGTTTTGTCAAAACTTTTGCAGCATCAATTTTGTTCATTCAAGTTGCAAATGTTTATCATGTAACCTAATTAACAGGACCTATTTTCATGTAAAGCTGCCAAATCAGATTTTTTTCCCCATCAGAGACCTTTTGACTTCATCATTTCAACTTAAATATTGTCCTGTGTTTTAGGGAGCATAGTGAAGACTTGGGGCTGGGTGCTGGGGTGGTGGGGATGGGAAGGAGAGAGACACAGGAGAGGGAGGGAGCAAAAATCATGAACGTAGTCTTCAAAGATTTCTAACTAAAAGTAGTCAAGGTTAAAGTAGTGTAAAATATTACACTATTTTCAAAATTAATTTTGAAAATAAGTTGAGACTATTACATGATTCTCTTCACTTAATTGACCATCAATGGAGTACAATATGTTGCAAAACTTCTGTTATTTATCAAGTGTATACTATGGAAACAGTATGGTATTTCTATGGTATATGTGGATGTGTATATCACGTTTATTCATCCTTTTGAGAATAACTAAGGATTATCTGTAAGACTTATGTAAAATTCCATAAATTTAATTAGGCATAATGAACAAACTTGGGGGAAAGGCTGGGGAGTTATATTGGCCATATTATATTGTATGCATGTACGAATATGTAACAAATCCCATCAATAAGTACAATTATAATACACCAATAAAATAACAGAAAAAAAAGAAAATAGTCAAACAATAAGGGATTTGCTGCCAAAACCAGAACTTGTTTAGTAGCTAATAAGTATTATTATTTTGTGAATAGCCTGTAGGAAATTCTCAAAAGTTTTTCAAAATGTGTTAATATGAGAATGATTATAAACAGATAAGGGATACCTGGCTTGTGATAGTTGCTTTATTGAATAGCACAGCCTTAGGCTAAAAGAAATAGCACATTTGTACCCACGAGTTCAAGTTACACTTGTTACTGGCAATATACTAAACACAGTGTAACCAGAACAATGTTGTAGCCTTGAAAAACATTCTGGATACATTGAAAAGAATCAAGGTCACTGATATGTACTTCTTTGGCTGTACAAAGTTTCTTTTTCTTTCCATTTGAAGATGGGGCCTAGGGATGAGCATTGCAAAATACCTGGGGTGAGGGAGACACATATTTAATTATTATTATTATTATTATTATTATTATTATTATTATTTTTTGGTACTGGGGATTGAACATAGGGACACTTCATCCCTGAGCTATGTCCCCAGTCTTTTTTATATATTTATTTTAAAATTTATCCCTTTTACATTTTTTTTTTTTTTTTTGAGGTTGGGTCTTGCTAAGTTACTTGAGGGTTTCACCAAATTTCTTGAGGCTGACCTTGAATTTGTAATCCTCTTATCATAGCCTCTGGAGTCACTGAGATTACAGTCTAGGTCACTGCAGCTGGCTAAAATAACTTTAAAAAAATTTAAATGTGCTGGATGCAGCGGTACATGCCTGTAATTTTAGTAATTCCAGAGGATGAGATAGGAGGGTACATATTTGAGCCCTGCATCAGCAACAAGGAGAGACCCTATCTCAAAATTTAAAAATAAAAGGGGCTGGGGAGGTAACTCAGTGGGAAAGTTCCCCTGGGTTCAATCCCTAGGACCAAAAAATAAAATAAAATATAAAATAAAAAGTAAAAATTTTTTAATATATTAGGTCCTGGAAGAGGTGAGGTCTTCACACACAAAAAAAATCTCATCATACCCCTACCCATCTGTATGTATGTTCTGAATTTAGAACATCCCAACAAGTTCTAATACTTCTTCCCTGAACATGATAAACTCTCATTTTGTTTCCCAAGTGAGATAAGGTCACAGTTAAACAAATTTTAGCAATACTTTGGGAATGGGGAGGCAAAGGTAGGTTTTTGTGATAGCCATTATCGATAGCTGTCTGTGTCCTTGTGCACCTAGCTCCTGCCATGTAGTTGGCTCCTGGGATTCCTCTTTGTCTTGCTGTCTAGCCGTCTCACCACCCCACTAAAGCCTCCCAACACTGTTTCTGGGAGTATATCTAGTGAAAGTCAAACGTTGGTAATTTCCCAACCCTGGGGAGCCTGTCTGGTTTCCAGGCAGAGTTATTTGTTTCCTTCCTTGTATCCTCACTCTGTGGCATGCCCATCTTGACTAAGTCTTTGTTATAAAAAAGTGAATGACTATCATTTTCTAAGCAACTCTTTATCAGTCTAAAGCCTGGTAGAATCTTTTCAATGATAGCACAGGCAGAGCTCAAAGGGGGAGAAAAAAGGTGTGTCATTTGCCTCTATGAGGCAAACTACGTGGTCATAACTGTTTTTCTATTTCTGTCGTGTGTTTTTCTATTTCGCCAGCTCCACTTTCACAGAGATTGGGCAGAGCCTTACACACTGGTATGGGAGAAGAGGAGAGGCAACTGGAAGGGATGGTAAGGTGGGGAGGGAGAGAGGTGATTCTAAGACCTGTGACAGAGACTGTAAACCTCCTCACTCCCTGTCATTCTGGAAGAGCCCGAGAGGAGGGTGCTTGTGAAATGGTGAATGTGTTAAGCGGTGTGAGCTTGTGTTACCTTAAGAGCTGCAGAATTCAAGATAGTGACTGAGTCCCAGCTGTTGAGAAAAAGGAAGATGGGTCTGCAGCTGCCTGATAGCAGTCCCAACCAAAATAGACTAGGATTTGGTTTTGTAATCCCAGCATATTGGGGTAGGAGGGGGATCATAAAGAGGGAGGGGGAGGGAGGACTTCTTTTTGAGGTCAGACATATTAACCACTTTAGTTGTTAATATTTTAAGAAGGTTCTCTGTGGGTAATGAGAAATTTGTAGTGTTACTCAAATTTGAGCTTGCATCAGAATTTCCTAGAAGACATATTTAAAGACACAGGACCAGGCTGTTTCCTTGAGAAGGACCTGGGACTTTCCATCTTTAACAGTTTCTGATAGATTTTTATTTGAGGAACAATGAACTGGACAAATAATGGCCCACAGGCCTAGTCAAATCTACCTATTTTTATAAACAAAGTTTTACTGAGACAGCCACGCCCACTGGATTTGCTTATTATCTATAGCTGCCTTTGCTTCAATGTCAGGTTCAGGCAGGGACTGCATGGCTTGCAAAGCTAAGAATATTGACCACCTGGCCCTTTCAAGTTTGCCAACTGCTGGGCTCAAAGGAGGCAGCAAAGGTGTGGTTGTGAGAGTGATGAGTCAGAAAGTATGTGAGAACTTCTGCCTTTACTAGGTAAAAATTTGCCTCTCTGAAAAGTGGAGATTTGCCTAATTCAGTTTTAGAAGAGCTAGGTCAAGTCATATAAATGACAGTGTTGATAGTATGCCCACTAGATGAAATGAATGTTAACCCAGAAAGTCCCAAGTGTTAAGTTCTGCAAATGTTTCAACAAACTTGAAACAGGTACATTAAAATAGCCTGGAAATAATAATCTAGAGTTTATATATGTATTATCGTTAATTTAAAAATTGTTATAATATAATTTTATTATTGTTAAAATTATTATAATTATGTTACTATATATTATATATAATCACATAAAAATTTTATAGATATTCCATATCCAGAATGATGGGACAAGAATGAGTGAAATTTGGGCAAATAGAAAAAAGAGAAGATTTCCATGTTGGGGAAAGAACAAGGTTAAAGGAAAAGGGTGAGACCATTTGTTATATGATCTCTGGTCATGCTGTAAATGAGAATAGAAACAAAGTCCCTCGTATGTGTTGGGCACACATTATCTGCTCAGTAAATGAACATTTACTACAGTATATTTTATATCTATTTGAATTGTTCTGGTTCAGCACAGAGGCACCCACCTGTAATCCCATCTATTGTAGGGGAAGGCTGAGACAGGAGGATCACAAGTTTGAAATCAGCCTAGGCAACTCAGACCCTGTCTCAAAAAAAAAAAAAAAAAAAAAAAAAAAGTAAAAAGGGCTAGAGATGTAGCTTAGTGGTAGAGTGCCCCTGGATTCAATTACCAGTACCACCACCACTAAAAAGGAAAAACAAAAAACTAGTCTGTGATCTTGCCCATTTATTAATAGTAAACTTAAACTTTCCATTAACACACATGCAAATTTACTATGTTGTGAAAAAATTATTTCTGGCTTTGGTGGCTTGGCGAGATCAACTTCTAAAATCTGAATTTTCTCATCATTTTTGGAGAACCCTGATTCCTGATGGCCACTTATGGTTCATTTAAGTCTTTTTGTAATATTTTTATTGTATTCTTTCAACTTTGAACATTTTTTTTTATAAGAGGATATTCCTTTTATGGAGATAGTATTTCTCTTTTTCATATTTCTTTGGTTTTAGGATTAAAACTCCTAGTAACAATAGCAATAAGGTTTCCAAATTCGTCTTTATTGTGAATTTAGATAGCTGGTCCCTATTAATACTAGTGATTTGTGCTGGGAGTATAATTCAGTGGTCAAGCACTTGCCTATCTACCTAGTCCGTTCAAGGCCCTGGATTTGATCTCCAGCACTGGGTTGGAGGATGTTAAATATTATTGAATTGCTTACTAGTTTGAAAACTGGGATGGTACTATTGTAGATGTCATGAAAAAAAAAGATATCCCTTTATATGCTTATTAGAAAGAAGTTTTAAATTTGGTTCTCAAGAAAAATATTTTTGTTTAAAAATAACCTTACTGTATATTTCCTGAATATTTTAGTTTAATAACAATTTAGTCTATAAGAAAATTGTTTTGATTTTTAAAATAGCTTTTATGTGTGTTTCCTGAATATTCTACATAGTACTGATGGCTTGAAAACTAAAGCCCTACCTCCAAGAATGAATTTAGGAAGAGTAGAAATTGAAGTAAGAGTTGTAGAAACAATATTATTTGAATACCCCAAATTCAATCCAGGGCATTCAAGAAAAATTCTGAGAGGTATGACCAAATAGTGATTATAAATAAATAATTAGATATGTGAGTCAAAGTAGTTTGATATATTTGAAGAAATAATCCTTTCAGAGGGGAGATTGCATCTATGAAAGGGAGGAATCTAAAATGATAGAACTGGCATGGTCTCTACAGAGAATATGCATTAGCTGCTGGGTGCCAGCCATTAAGATCATCTAATTAATTCCTTCTCTGACTGTATGGTCATTAAGTACTTTTTGGATTACATTTGGTTTCACATTTGGAAATGCCTGTAGGAAGAAAAAGTTCTGATCATTAAATAAATGAAGCTATCTACTTGGAGGTTATATCTTCCCATGAGTGATTTTTATGCATATGACTCTAAGGACTTGGAAACCAGCTGAGATTCAGATCCTCCCTTTGTGTAGACAATCTTCTCTGACCTTTTAAGACTGAAAATTGAGCCCCACGTTGGTCAACAACTCCAAGTATTGCTGTGGGACCTCTTTGGGAGACCAACTATTCTATCTCAGGTGACAACTAATTGGATTGGCCATATTTTTTATTGAAATTGTTAATGGTTACACCAGTGACAAGTTCCTTGTAGAAAACTAAGTAAAGGCATACATTTATTGATATTGGTAAATAATCTGAAGATGAGCACAAGACCCAAACTGGACCAATCAGAACCCTTTCATGGGAGTTCTGAAGATAATTGGTATCCCACTGATGTCCATGCCATAAGTGGAAGTCTGGAGTAGTCAACAGCGGAGGCTTTGCTCTCTGAACAGAGCCAGTCTCAATAGGAGAAACATCTGTGGAGCCACTGGAAGCAGGGTGGACAGCCAATGCCCTGCCTGCACTCCACGTGTTCCTGAAGCCCAGTTAGACTTGTTCCTACACTTCATTTGATTATGTGGAACAAATTCCAAAAATGACCCAAACTGATAGAGTGTTGTTGAATTGGAATGTGCACTGCTATGGTAACAGAAGGGTACTAAACGGCAAGGGATTGTGAGGAATGGTGAAGCATGCACAGGGACTAATGAATATCAACATTCCTCAATATTTACCCATTTGTAAACAAACCAAACCTTGGCACTTCCTGCTAATTGATGCCGGCATGCACCAGAATGCCAACACAGAGCTGATATTCCTCAAGCCAGATGGGTTGCTCTTTTCATAACAGTGCTTCAGTTACTCCAGGGGAGCCATGGATTGGGGAGTGGCATCTTACAAAAGCAAGAACTTATTGAAGAATTGTTTCTGTGGAATTTAGTGGCATGTCTCAGTGGGAGCAGTTATTTGGAAAAAGAGAAAATGGGGCCACTTCTTAAAAGAAAGTTGAATAAAAATCCCCTTTAGTAATTATTTTAGACAATGGACACCAAAATGACTATTGTACTTTCCTGGATCTAAATGAGGAACTTGTATTTAAATGTCACTACTCTGTGACAAGAGTATGAGATGATTACTAGGTGAAATTTAGATAAACATTAAAAAATCTGAGTAACAGCAAAGATTCTTTTTGATTGAACATACATTTGATATATTTTACTTTTTATCAAATTTTATTAGAATGAATGTATTTATTCTAATAGAGACTTAGCCCAATAAGTCTTTTCATAGAAAGTCCAGGGGGTAACTTTCCAGGCTTAGGATAAATCTTTACAAGAGGTGTTTCTAGGGTGGGCATAAAAGAGGCAGCCCCCTTGGTCTAAAAATTTTACTTCCAAAGAAAATTAAGAAAAAAAAAGTAGGTTGAAGCAAAGACAAAATCCTTAAGACCTAAACAGAGTGTTGCTTGGCACCTTCCTATCTTGAATTCTCGGCCTTCTCACACTGGCTGCCTGCTCCACATTTGAAATCAAAGGTATCACTTTTAAATCTAAACTGCTATAAGATTTAGGTGATCTTATTTGTTACTTAGAGTAAGACATCAACTATAAATAGATTTTCTTTTATTGAAGTTTGTCTAACTCTGTCTTTAGTATCTCCAAATCCTCCTAAAATACTCTGTATAAAGTCTTTGTGTCCTATTTTAAAAAGTGTAAGTTTTCAGTTGCACCTAGATTACTTGAAACCTCACGAATATTCTTTTAATAAGGGACTAAGACTTCTATTTTGCTTTTGCTTGAAGAGTTCAAATTTGGGACTAGGCTTTTGGGGGCTCCAGGAATGCCTGGAAGCAGGAATAGATGTATCAGGAATGAGGATGCTCATACTGCCAATACTTTGGAGTGAATTGGCTCATAAAGTACATCAAAGATACAACATGGGTCAGAATAAAAAGTCCCATCTTGGTGGAGACTTATAAGGTACCCTAAGATCTTTAATATCATAATTCTCTCTCTCTTTTTTTTTTTTGATTTTTAAAATAACAGAAGAAAGTCATTGGAGTACACAATTAAAGAAAAAAAGAAATTGATGTGGCTTGGTTCCAATATAAATTAGGGAATAGAGATTTACTCTATAAATGGGAAGAGAAATGTACAAGATCTGATTATCTATTTAGCTTGCTTTCTCCCTGCTGCCTTTTCTGAGAAAACTGGTTATTCAAGTATTATTACCTCAAGCAATCCAAGGGCTAGCTCTCAAACTCAGTTGGGACTAAAGGACAAAGAGGGATCTTGCCCTTTAGAAGTGGAAAATAAACAGTAGTGATGATCAAGGCAGATTTGCCTCATGAATGACAAGTGGCCACCTGAACCATTGATTCACTGTCAGTTATAGTTGGAAAACACGGCCCTGGATGTTCCCAACTGTACAGGCCTCCATGTGTCTGTGTTCCCTATGCTATAATCTATTTCTCACATGATAGACATTTGTGACAGGCTCTGCTTTGGTTTCTGGAATTCTAAATCTGGTGCATGGTCTGTTTAGTAAGCAGACTAGATTCTAGTGTACCTAAGGGTATCTGATACCTGGTTTATGCAAATTTTAAAAACCAGGTTTTTGTTTCTTTGTCTTTTTCCTTCTTCTGTTTCCTGAGAAACTTTCTTTCTTTCTTCTTTGTTAAAGGGGCTATCTGGTCCATTGGTGACTCTGGAAAGAAATGTTTCTGTGCCCTAGCATGGATTCTTGCTCTAGCCAATACATTAAGCACTAACAAAATGAGTCGTAAAAACATTATTGGGTAGAAATCTAATTCAAAAAGCTTTCAAAATATCAAAGGAGGCATTCCTGAGTTGGTGGACATAGTGCTCTTTGTCCTACTCATTTAAGTGCTACATTGGATTAGAAAGCAAGTAAATAGTTCTCTAAAATATAATTTTCTTAATTCTTTACAATTTTTTTTTCATTTGTAGGGTCTACTCTACTGAGTAGTTCTTAAAATAGGAAAATATATTAAATTTGCATAAAAGTCTCCTTTTTCAACCTTCTGCTTTCACTGGGCTTTTGTCTATGCCTTTCTTAGTGATATTGAGATTTTGTATATGTAAAATTTCTACCTTGCTTCAACTGAATTATACCTTTGGAAGTACAGATATGATATTAAGGATTGCTTGGGGCTATGATAATCATCAATAATCTAACTTTTTGAAAACTGGCAAATGGTGAATCTAAATGCGATCTATAAAATCTTTGTTTTGTCTTTTTACGTAAGTTTATGTATATATGTGTATACTGTATATTATGTGTACATGGCACCAAATTGGCTTATAAACAAAGGAGCACTCATAAATTTAAAAAGACATAACACCAAATGCCTTGTAGACCAAGTGACTTAATTATATCTTTGTTATATATCTTAAGTTAACTTAAATTCGTTATATATCTTAAGTTAACAAAATTTCATCTTTGAAAGTAAACTTGTCTTTAAAATTATTAATACACATTTTTTTTACTAAGTTATTAGGCAATTGAGACTGTATTTTTCTGTTAAGATGTTTAAATTACAATGTCCATTGCTTTTAGGGTTCTTCCTTGGCAGGAAAAATATGCTTAAAATGATAACTATACTTGTCTGATATCTTGTTTTTCATTGGTAAGCTAAAAAAGCTGTTTAAGTAGGTAAATTAGGTTTTATAGAAATGGGATAAGCATTGGTAAATGTATTGGAAAAAAACCTGAGTCATGTGTAAGTTAAAATTCTAAATTGTCAGTCATTAACTATAGATTAAAGTACTCTTGACATCTTAAATATTTTAAAATACATATTTGGGTCTATTAATAAATGTGTTTTTATAAATTGTTGGTGTATGAAAAAAAAGAAGTTTAGTATTGCTTTGTAAAGTCCCCTAAAATTAATTTCATCTAAAGTTCTGTTCAAAAGGATAAATTTTTGGCATAAACAATATTACAATTCCAAAATTGATATAATATAAAATTAAGTATGAATTTGGGTGAGTATAATAGGAATTTGAAAGTTGTAAAAGGATTTTTAAAAGGAAATAGAACTTGTAAAAGATTTTATGTGTGACTGAGTTGACAAAGTATGGATTTTTGTGTAGGCTAAACAGTCATATAAGGTACTTTAATGTTACAAAATTATGTTTTTTGGTTCAGAAATATTATACAAACTGAATATTTATTATTAATTTTATTTTGTATTTTCTTTGTGAAATTGTTGCCTGGTAGCAGTTTGCAGAAGTAAAATTTCCAACAGAATAACCTGAGGTATTTTGAGACAGTGAGTCATCACCTACATGACACTGATATGAACTGACTCCCCAAACTAATACTGACCCTGAGGTAATGGAAGGTGTAACTGTAAAATGGCAAATGTTAAATTAAAACCTACTACTCCCAGTTCATGACTGGTAGAACTGACCTCCCAGGTATTCAACAACTGAGACATGGAGCTGAAAGCCAAGGAAAACAACAGAGCTAAGGAAAAATAGCCAACATTTGGGTCTTCTCTTCCAAGGTCTTTTAGGACCTGAGGAACTATGGGACCCCCCTAAGGGCCTGTCACTTTGGTGAATCACCTGACCTACTGCACAGGGGGATTTGAGAACAGGAAGCCAATCAGTGTATGTTCTGCATAGAGGAGGGTCGTTGGAAAGGAAAATATCCCTAAAACTTCCAAGGTAAGCCACATGGTCAGCAGGTCCCTGACCCATACTGACAGATGGCCCAACTAGAAGAAGAAAAAGACTGAAGGAACCAGGAGACCTTCACAAGTTCCTAAAAGTAACTCCCAGGGAGTCTCAGGTGACCTTAATAGTAGAACAGAAAATGGTTAATTTTTGACCAACACAGGGGTCATGTATGTGATCTTGAATGCCCAACATGGAAGTATAACTGAAGACAAATATACTCACATAAGGGAAGAAGAAAAGTGAAAGGACGGTTATGTAGGCATGAACATTTAAAAGGAAAAAGACAAGGTCCTTGTAAATATAACTTTAGATGTACACTTATGCCAGCCCTACAAAAGTCAAAAAGATTCTGATGTATGATATGTGATAATAACTTTCAAAAGAGACTGTGTTGAAATTACAAGTTTATTCTGAGTTAGCTTGATTCCGATTTAATAGAACTGCTATTAAAAAATTCCAAATCTTGAGATGTATAAAGATGTAAAAGGTATAGGTTTACTTGTCTAAATTCAGATGGTTGTTACCACTATTAGGACCTTTGGTTATTGCTTTAGTCAGCTTTTTCACTGCTGTGATCAAAAATCCAACAAGAACAATATTAAGGAGGAAAAGTTTATTTTGTGGCTCATGGTTTCAGAGGTCTCAGTCCATAGATAGCTGGCTCCATTCCTAGGGTCTCTAGGTGAGGTTCAACCTCATAGTGGAAGAGTGTAGTGGAGGAAAGCAGCTCAGGACATGATCAGGAAGCAGAAGGAAAGAGCTCTGCTCAACAAGGACAAAATACAAACCCCATAGGCGTGTCCCCAGGAACCTTCCTCCACACCCTTCCATCTTGATGTCCTGCCTCACCTCAGACACAGAGTGATGGAGTCAGCCATCTATGGACTGAGATCTCTGAAATTATGAGCGCCAAAGAAACCTTCCTCCTCTAAAATTATTGTCAGGTCTTTTGATCACATCAGTCAAAAAACTGACTAAAATTTAAATTGGTATCAAGAAGTGGGGTTGTTGCTGGACTAACCTGACCATGTGGTTCAGAAGCTTTTGGAGCTTTTTAAAATTTGGGAAGAAATTCTGAAAAGTTTAGAGATTTAAAGCTGGAAAAGTTTTAGATTGTTGTAAGCAGAGCTTCGTGAGTGACTGTAGTGAGAGCTGGGAAGACCAGAGTGCCAATAGGACTGTGAACGGTGAAGTCTGAGCTCATGAGTTTTCAGAGCAGGAGGAGGACTCTATTGGACATTGGACTAAAGGTCATTTGTGTTATGTTCTGGCTAAGGAGTTGTCTATAATTTGTACATGTCCTGAGGCTTTCTGTTAGACTGAATTTAAAGGTGATGGAGTAATTAATATGGTGGAGAAAATTGTAAGACAGTACAGCCTTCAGGACACCTCCTGAAGGTATCCTGGATGTTGCTGGCATCTTTTAGCCAAGTTTATTCTAATAATTAGGAGCAGAAAGCAAAGCAGAAAAATTTGAAGAACTTGTAGTTTGGCCAGAAAACTGTGAGTAGCCACGGGCTAGGGAAGGTGTGGTAGTTAAAAGATATTACAGCCACTAAAGAAACATTAATTACTTTACCTAGGAACAATGGGAAAGATGGATTGAGGGGATTTCAGGAATCTGTAGAACCTTACCCATCTCAGGCTCAAAGGTGAAAAATAAAAATTCCCTTAAGCAGAGACCAGTGAGGCGTACTTACACAGAGGCGCTTAGGAAGTTGTTTCACCGTGCTCAGCCATCCAGGTACTCAGAGGTTGCTGCGATGAGGGCCCCAGGAGGCTTGACTACTGCTTGAGGAGGTGGCAGACCTTGGCATCAACCATGTGGTGTTGTTTCTGCAGGGATCCAGGACATTGGAATTAGGGGGTCATGGAGGCTTCCACCAAGATTTCAAAGCAAGTCCTGGGATGCCAGGCAAAGTGCGAGAGAGTCAGAGTCCCTGCAGGTAGCTCCTGAAAAGGCAATGTATGGAGCTATGAGAAGGAAGCCAAAGCTGCATTTGGGACTACCAAGATTAAGAAATGCCAGTAATGTGGAAATATGCAGGAATCAAGCAGAAACAAGTCAAGAGAGGCCATGTGGGCTGCAACCATCAAGGCCATAGGGGCAGAGCTACACAAGCCTTTGAAGAAAACCTCATGAATCCATGTGCTTCAGATAGGGAAGCTATAGAACTTGTTTGCCCAGCTGGATTTCAGTCTTGTTTTGGGCCTGTCTCTTCTTTCTATGCTGCTGTTTCTCTCCGTGGAAATGTTTACTGTGTGCATTTTTATATTGCATATGTGTAACTTGCTTTTGGTTTTAACAGGGGCTCATGCTAAGAGTTTGCCTTGAGTCTCCGTGGAGACTTTGGGTTTGGACTTTTGGGTGAATTTAGAACTGGTGATATTTTGGGACTCTTGAAAATGAACTAAAGATATTTTTGCGCTGTGAGATGAGCATGAGCTTTTGGGGTCCAAGAGTGTAATGTTATGATTTAGACGTTAGTGTTCCCCCAAAAGCTTAGATGTGAGAAAATACAAGAAAGTTTATATGTGAAATGATTGGGTTATGAGAGTCTTAACCTAATAACGCATTAATCCTCTGATAGGAATTAACTGGGTGGTAATTGTAAGGAGGTAGTATGGGCCTGGAGGAGGTGGTCACTGGGGGCGTGCCTTTGGAATTTATATTTTGTCATGGCAAGGAGAGCTCTCTCTCTGCTTCCTGGTATCCATGACCTGAGCTGTTTTATCCTCCACACCCTTCTGTTAAGGCACAGAGCAATGAAGTTGGCCATCTATGGACTAAAACCTCTGAAACTGTGAGTGACAAATTTTTCCTTCTCTAAAATTGTTCTTGTCAGTTCTTTTGGTCACAGCACTAAAAAATCTGACTACAACAGCCTTTGACTGGAATTTGCTGAAATTTTTCTCCATTATATTTTCCAAGGACTCCACATGTTCTAAGGCAAGTCCACACTCCACTCTTGGAACTCCTTCAGACCCTCTTCCCAGTGACACAATCACTGAAGGATGCCAAAAGGATCTGGATTCTACTATGAATGGGGAAGGCTCTACTTCTAATTAAAAAAAAAAAAAAAAAGCATTATTTTTTGTAGAATGGAATCAGTTCCAGAGGTGAACTAGAGCTGGCTAAATCAACTCAAATGCTAATTTTTTAGGAAATTTGTGAAGTAGATAATGCCAATTTTGTACCTACAAGTTGACCATCACAGTAGTATTTATATCACAGAAATTGGCAAATGACACAAATCAGCCTTTCTCTTCCCATAGGGCTAGTTTTTAAACACTTAGTAGTACAACACTGCAAGTGTCCCTCTGGTTCTTCCTATTTTATTCCTACTTATAAACCCAGGAAAGGACATAGAAAGACAGAGGGAAGCTACCAGGGCAGACTTTGGGCTGGTTTCAGTTTCCTGGCTGCATTTTTCCCTGTCACAAATTGCCATAAATTCAAAGTTAATCAGACCCCATATCCCTAGTAACAAATAAATTTCAGTATCATTTTTTTTTCTCCTAAGATGGAACCCGAGCAGCATCACATGGCTTGCTGTGTGGGTTGGACTGTTCCGTCATACATGCCGCTAGGCCTCGGCATCCTCATCACTGCCAACCTCCTTGGGTGTAGATACAGGTGTAGGAGGCCAGTGAGAGGGTTACCATTAAAGTCTGTGCTTAGGACTTGGTGCATAGGGTCTCCATAAACAGGAGTTCTGATCATGTTGTGTTTTTACTAAGTATTCAGAGGTACTCAGAAGGCTCTGGTAAAGCACTAGTTCATGGGGACCTCTTTGGTGAGGTCTGAAGCCCCAGAATAGCCATCTTACATGGTTTCCCCCATAGTGTATGTCTGTCTCACTCTTTGTCTGTCTCTGTCTGATCTGTCTACCTCAAACTAGGCCTGTTCTTCACAACATAGCCACACATTATAATTACTTGGGGAGCTTTTCAGAAATAGTGGATTCCTGGCTGTACTCCAAAAGACTGATTCTATTGGACTGGATTTCAGCCCAAACATCGGTCTGTTTTAGAAGCTCCCCATGTAATTCTGTGTGCCACAAATGTTAAGAACTTTAAGATCCTCTTATTAATTCTCTCTGAGTCTCAGTTGGCTCACATGCTCATAATCTGGAAGTCCCTGGACCCTAACAGCTCACATAAATATAAAAAATGTGCCTTTACTAACAGACACTTTGTGACAAAAATCTTCCACTTGCTCAGATTAGTGGGTACCCTCCCCCTATGGCTTATTGTTAGAAGCCATTTCACAAAATGCCAAAGAATATTCCCTGGTGTTCTGCAGATGAATAACAATTCTTTGGATTTTCTTTTCTTTTTTTTTTTTTTGCCTTGCTGAAACTGAGAAGTCCCTCGTAGTCTGGACAAATGCCAGCCCTTCCAGAGCTTCCTCAGAGAACAGTGGACACTGGTCATTCTCTTAGGTTACCGTTGCTTAAGGATACCATTCTCCACAGTTGGCCTGGGTTTTCAGGGACACAGCCTGTAAGAGATCAGCTCCTCCACTTCACACAGGGCAGCCATGTTTCCCAAGGCAGAGCCCTGCACCCGAGGAGCAGCCTCACAACAGACTGTAACATTTTCCCCTCCCCACCTAGTTCTAGCACTGTGCTCCCACCACCTAAGCCTGGGTTACCAGCCCATACTCCTGGAATGTTTCTGCTCGGTCATTCTTCCATTTCTTTTTGCCACCTGGCTTCAGGTCGGTCTTCTCTCATCTATAAGATGTGTCTTAGTAAATGTAACAATAAACACCAAACCCTCTTCTCTCAGAAGTTTCCTTTGTTTCTTCTTTATGTGTGTATGGGTTCATATGTATAAAAAATAAGAGCGAATACCTATTATCATTTTACCTACCAGCTTTTTCTGAACCCAAGCTCTTTCAATGCTCTATTTCCAAGTCCCATAAAAATGTTCTTATCCTTGAACCAATGGGTAGGAATGATCTTACTTTCTGTAACTTACAGGGGCTATTGGGACGAGTATTCCCAGAACAAAAGAACAACCTGCCCTAAAGCTAAGTTCAGATTTTCACTATGAACTTACAATACCCAAGTTTTCTTAGTTACAACCAATTTTAAGTTTTATTGCCCTAGTCAACTTACTACATGACAATTAGATTGGTATGAATGTTTTTCTCACAGGGTTGTTCAGAATAATAAATGAGATAAGATGTGTAAAGATCAATTCAAAAGGACTAATTATTGTCACTATCATTAATTAGTTATGCTAATTCACTTCTAATCAGAGTTGTTCCTTTGGGTTGCAAGAGTCCCAGGGCTTCTTTCTCCTGCCCCTGCATTGAATTCAGTGTGGTGGTCTGACACCCAGTCAATACAATCCAGTGGATTCCAGGTTGTCACCACATCATCAATCAGAGGAGTCACCCTGACTCAGTGATGAGGCCTGTGCATTGAAGCACAGGGCTATGTGCCCAGGAATCCTTCCTCACTCTCTTCTGTTCCTGTGAGAACAATTCAAGAGAACAGCTCTTGGTCAGGTGGTTTGGGGTTGCTTCTTGAACTTCTGTTTCCTTCTAGGTAGACCTTTAGGTCTTCAAGGAATAGGACAAAACTGGGGTAAGTCTATATTAATCTATGCTTTCAACAGTCATACCAAGGCACTAATATGGGAGTTGTTTGGTACTTGCCTGCCTTTAGGAATACTGTGTCTTGATTCTCTCACGGTTCTTTGGGTCTGCTCTTATTAGTTAGGAATCTGGGAAGGTCATGGCTTGATCTTAGCACCCCTAAACCTACAATAGTGGTCTCAGAAAGCTATGACTCTTTCACCCTAGGGTTTTAACGACCATTGATGTTTTAAGAAATGTGTGCATGTCCCACAAAGGGAAGGACAG
This sequence comes from Marmota flaviventris, assembly GCF_047511675.1. Classification (NCBI taxonomy): domain Eukaryota; kingdom Metazoa; phylum Chordata; class Mammalia; order Rodentia; family Sciuridae; genus Marmota; species Marmota flaviventris. The sequence continues at coordinate 9,671,201 of NC_092504.1, forward strand.
TTTTAGACTTTTCTTGGTTACAGCCATGGATGATTTGGGTAAGCTTATTTACCATGGGAAGTCACAAAAAATATTTAGGAGGTGGTACTGGTAGTACTGACTTGGTGGTCAATGGATGAAGCAGGAAAGGAGAGAGGTATTCAGGTTGACAACTTCCTCTAGAGCAAGGTTAGCCAACTACATCCACAAGGTCACAGCTAGTCTGCCACCAGTTTCAGCTTTTTATTTTGAAATAATTTTAAGACTCTACCTGCACCCATTTTGTAAATAAAATTTTATTAGAACATAACCATTCTTATTTGTTTATATATCATTTATGGCTTCTTTCATGCTTACAATGACAGAATTGAGCAATTGAAAATGAGAACATACAACCGGTAAAGTCTAAAGTCAGTATTATTTGGCCCTTTACAGAATAAGTTTGCCAATTCCTGCTTTAGAGTCAAAGATTCTTCTCAGCCCAAATGTTTCTCCAAATGACCTCAGATTTCATAATTCTCCTCACTGTGAACCAAAGGCCAAAAGAGCCCTGAAGAGGCAGAGAATGCCAAGGTTGGAAGTGTGCATTAGTGGTCATCTAATGCAATTCCTCATCTGTGTAGAATCTTCCAATGCCGCCTCTTCATGCCCTCCCCTCCTGGGTGAGGCACACTGTGCCTGAGGTACCATCACTACATGAGCCAGAAAGTTCTGCCTGTTGGAAAATGATTTCTTGTAACAAGCTAAACTCTGGTATAGTCAAGAAACATTGGCAACATTTTTAATATTTATGACTCCCTCTCCAGCCTTTGAAGGAAGAAGACTTCATTCCTGGCAGGATGGTTTTCTCTGCCTGATAGGTGGATAGGTGGAGGAGACTATTTCTCAAGTAAGAAATAGTAAGATACACCAACCCACAGATGGAATGGCTCTGTGGAGCAGCTCATTTCTTCTACATGGGAACAGATGCTGGGCTCCACTGGAGGGCAGATCCCAAGTAGGCTGCTGGTGGGTGTGGCTGGAAGGTGAGACAGGAGGAACTACAGGTGAGGAAGGAGTCAGAGGTGTGGAAGTCTCAGATTATTCTTCAGCACTTCTGGAGTGGCCCTTGAGTATGTGATTGTATTTCGAGATGCTGTCACTATTTGAAGTGTCCTTTTAGGGAGAACAAAGGGACTCCAATGATCCAGAGGCATTTGAGCTGTGAATTTGAGGTTCATTGATGCATTGGTACTATAGCTTCTGTTAAAAGATCTTTCAGTCATAATTGTCCAATTTCTGCTCACTGCCTTATTTTCTAACCCTAGGTTTCCTCTTCTCTGACCTCAAATGGTGCTTGAAACAAGCAGGTGTATGATATATGTATTAAATTATCACAATGTACTCCATAAATTTATACAATTATAATAATAAGAAAATAAATAGAAAGTCATGAATCCAATGAACTTGATAGTATTTCTCAATGTATGGTGCATGTCCCAGGAGAGCTATATAAACTGATACTGATACTCAGGTGGGCACTTTAGTATTCGTAGTTACCATTTTTTTAATGTCTATTTGGGAAAAAGAAGTGTATGATTTCATTGATGTTACTCCCTAGGAAGAAACTAAACTCAATTAAATAATAGTAGTGATGGTATACAAATAAGGAGCATGACTGGTATTTAGGAAAGTAGGCAAAAGGACCTTCTGATTGACTTTCTAGAATTCTTCCCCTCTTCCCTGTCTTTTCTCCTGTTTCCTCTCTGTGGCCATGTGCTGTCCAGGAGAGGGGGTGGCACATCTATATTCAGATTCAAAACAGTGACCTTGACTGTTGAGGTCTGTGCTTAAAGGGTCCTCTCAGTTCTCCCAAGAGTCACCTCTTCTTTGTCAGGTGCAGCTCTGTTTTCCTAACTTCAAATTCGGATGAGGTACATGGAACTGTAGGGGGAAAACCAAAATGAAAGCAAGAAAACCAAAGTCCTGCAGAGAATATGCATCCACACTTTACTTGGGATTGCAGGAGGTGTTCTCTAACTACATTGTCAGAAGACCTAATGTGTTTGAAAAGCAAATCTGCAGAATTAACAGCCAGTAAACAGTCAATATTGAAGATTGCAGATTCTGTCTCACTTATTTTTAGAATAAGACCTTACTTATTTTTGTTCACTTCTTGGCATGAAGATATCTATAATCTGCTCTTTCTAACTCACTGCTAATGGGTTCATGCATGTCTGCTTTCCTTGATCTGGATTCTAGATGATTTGTCCACAATAGTGGAGGGAAGAAACCAGCCACTGCATGTTTCTTTTCTGATGTTAGAGATTACTGAGTGTCCAAAGTTGATGAAGCATGGCATTCCAAGGTGGACAAACCTGGATTTGAACTTGTCTTAGCCACCCCATCTGTGGGTTGGTGTTTCTTACTTAAATGGGTCTCACTTTCTTTGATTGCTCTGCAAATTACATTTCCCGCCCCCCACAGGAGTTTTATTGTAGGGATTTAAGAAGTACGATACATATAAAAAAAATTCTCAGCCTGAGTGCTGTTGAGTTTTAGATGCTAAATAAATATCAGTTCTTTTTTCAATTTTTTATGAGCTTGACAAGTGCTAGAACTAGATGCTACAGACAAGGCAAAGATGAATACACTCAGGTCAGAGTGGCAAATTAGTCTTCTTTCATGTGCCAGCTCTCAAGAAGTGATGCAGACTCGGGGAGAGCTGCTGTGAGAGGGATTTGAAGGGTGAGCAGAGAAGAGTGTCAGTCACTTAGCTATGTCTTCCAAGGAACATGAATGTCACATATGCCACCATGGGCACGACCCTACTTTTGAGAAGTCAAAGCTAATACAGTGTGATATTTGTCTAAAACAAAAATAGCTATTGCACAAGAAGACTGCTGGGAGGTAGGGGTGACCACTGTGTCATGTCTCGAGGCCTGTTGGCAAACCAGAGAGGAATGAACAGTTCTTCAGGTGGCTTTGGACCAAACCAGTTTTTCCTCCTTTCTTGCCTGCAGGTCTCAACAATAACCAGAGAATGTCCTGAGAACACAGCATCCTGAGATAAGGAGAGACAGGCTGGACAATCTGAGCTCTGTTCTAGTCGACCTCCCCAGAAACAGGATGCCCTCTGCTATGGTTTCAACATGTCTCCCAAAGTTCCTGTGCTGGAAACTTGGCCTTCAAGGCAACAGTGTTGAGAGGTGCATCCTTTAAGAGATGGTATTAATGGATTAATCCTGTTATCATGGGCAGGTGAGTTATGGTAGGAGTGGCTCTTGGTAAGAGGATGAGTGTATCTGCCTTCTCTTCTCTCTCCCCATATGAAGAATAGGAAGAAGACCCTTATCATGTGCCATCTTCTAGCTTCTAGAAATCCCAGTCTTCAAAACTGTGAGAAATAAATTTCTTTATACAGTGTCAAGACTGGATTCTGTTATAGCAACAAGACATGGACTTGGACACTGCAGTGATTCAGCCCAGTGTTTCTGGTGTTTGGCTTGTTCAACACAACCCAGGGCTGCTTTCAGGATCCCTCAGCTGCTGTGCTACTGAGGCACACACAGTTGAGACTACTTGTCCAGGGCAGTTTTCCTGAGCATTGGGGAACGGGCTGGCATGAATCCAGAGTATCTGTTGTCTCTTAACTGCAAATATTAAACATGCTTCATGTAAAACATGCATGTGTGAAACTTCTTGTTCCTTCTGCCATGTGAGAACACACAGAAAGTGCCATCAGTAAGGAATGAGCCCTCACCAAGCATCAAATCTGCTGATGCCTTGACCTTGGACTTTCCACCCTCTAGAACTATGTTCAGTAAATTTCTGTTGTTTACACATTACCAATCTATGATATTGTGTGAGTGTGTGTGTGTGTGTGTGTGTGTGTGTGTGTGTGGAGAGAGAGAGAGAGAGAGAGAGAGAGAGAGAGAGAGAGAGAGAGAAGCTGTGGGGTGGACTAAGACACAAGGCTTTGTTTTATCCAGGAGAAACTCCATAAAGTCAGGAACTCAGTTCCTCTTATTCTCTCCTGTATCCCCAGAAGCCTTGGCAGTACCTGACTCAGAGTCAGTGCTAATAAGTCTTTTGGGAATAACAGAATATATTTGCAGAGTGTACGTCTTGGTCTTGGCTTCGTATTGAAGTTGTTCAATTTCAGCGAACAGAGCAGTCAGAACCTCTTTCGGAGTTTCTGTGCCCAGAGTCCCCCTTTTGAAACAAATATTTTATAATGCTTCTTGAAATGTCTTGCAATGATGTTCACAGATCATGTAATTTGTCCACAGATGTATTTTTTTTAAAAAAGTCAATATGATATCTTTGCCATTCTTCAAGGGAGAAAATGAAAAGAAAGTAATTTACAGTAAGGCAATGAATATTTCAACACACAAATGCCTACTCCTACTTTTAAAGACCCCATGAAATACACAGGTATTTGTAACTATACACAAGGTAGACAGAAACATGGAGAAAAAGTTGACATGTTCTGGTAAGTTGTATCATGTGTGGAATTTCCTAAATGGTGACCAATGCATGGCAAGATCTCTCATAAAGTACAAATCTCCCCTCTGTTGACTCCGGGAAATTCATTATATTAAATCTGCACAGAACTGAGGATGTAACTCAGTGGCAAAATGCTTGCCTGGCATGTGTGAGGCCCTGGGTTCTATCTCTAGCACTGGGGTGGGGGGGGCAACAAAACATAAAATACAGCAAAGAAATTATATAAAAATGCTCTGTTTTTAGATGAAAAAAGGAGCTGGAGCCCAAGTTCTGACAACTTTTTCAACTACCTGAATACCTGTGGGTTACATGGGCGTGAAGCCTAGTCTTTATGGAGTGGATAGCTCCGCATTATTGTCATAGGGTATCTGCTTGGCCCTCACCCATGAAATGCCAGTGAGTGCCCTCTTGTCATGGAGCCCAACATCCTCACACATTTCCAAAACATCCTTGAGGTTGGTACCACTCCTACAAAGCACTCATTTTTTTATTCTATGAAGGAGGGATGCACTACCTCCGGAAAGAAAGAATAATTCCCTAGAATACATAGGGTTTTAAAGATAAAGTGTGGACCAGAGCAACAGTCTGCTCAATTCTTAGTCCAAACTGGGGTTCTGGTTTGCAGTTGGAGCTGAGGTTTGGAGTCATGTACACATAGTTTCAAATTCTGACTTTGACCTTGGGCAAATGGCTTCCTCTGAGTCTCTGCCTTCTCATTTGCAAAACCGAGATTAAAAAATAGCATTTATCTTAAAGAGTTATTTTAAGGATTGAGAGAATGTGACTGAATTCTTAACAGAGAGTTCTTAGTGAATGATAGCTCTTATCACACCGTTTATTAACCTTTAAAACCTACTTACTTGAGTGCCAAGAGGAAGTTTTGCATCATAATCCTGGAAAACTTCTTCTCCATTTGAATCTTTCTCTGAACAGAAACACGTGTTGATCTTTGTTCTTTATTTCCAACCCTTCAGTCCCTTTCCAGAACAAAGAGTCTCTTCACTGAGCTCCTCCTCCTGCCAACCCTGGGCCACCTTCAAGGATAAAATGTCTTGGGTAGAACAGTTCCAATCAGCTTATCAATTTGACTCTTAAGAAATGGAGAAAGGAAATATGTGGCTGCAATTCGGTTTGCAAAGGTGGAAGGAATGACACTTTCTGAGTTTTTATTTTGTACCAGATGCCTTTTGGATGGTCAATTCCCCGCGCCGCCCATTCTCTCAACATCCTAAGGCATGTTTTATTTGTTATCTATCACCTGCATTTTACGGGTGAGACAGTGAGGATTCCGGAATGTTGAGGCCCTTCTTTCAGGTCACTCAGAGCCCGGACTGAAATCGGGTCTGTTAGGAGTTGTTCTGATTTGGAGCCTTTCAAAAGCAGGCTCTTGCGACCTAGATTTGAAAGTGGTCTATTCCGAAATTGCTGTCAATTTTTGGTCTCAGCTTGGTACCCTTCAATATATGCTCTGTGGCAAACAAAAGGATTCCTTTTAGGCTTTTCTCCTTTAAAGTGAGCCCAATGTTAAGCTTTCTCAGTAGAGGGCGCTGTAGGACATTGCACCCGGAGCCGGGTCCCCGCTGTCTCCGCGCGCCAGGGGCTTGGAGGTGTGAGTAAAGGAGGATCGCTCCTTCTGGGACCGAGCAGCCTCCGCCTGCTGATAACCTTTGTGCATCCCCCTCGTCCCCGGGCATGGAAAGCAGAGCCCCCAGCACAGCCTGCGCTCCCTGAAGGGCTCCCGCGCTCCCCAGTGCTCGGACTCCCTACCTGGCTGCGCTCAGGTGGGTGGCGGCCTCGCTCCGCAGGTTCCTGCATGACCTGTGCAGGAACTCTCCGGGTAGTGGGTCGCTGATAGAGTTGCCGCTCCTACAACGTCCTGCGTCCAGCGCCCTCGGAAGGCCTCATGCTCTGACCTGCTCCGGGATCTCATCCTGATCGCACCCCAGCCTGCACTCCGGAGGCTGGCCTAGTCCCACTGGTTCCAGGCCACCTGCGGCCCAGCCAAAGCAGCTTCTCTGCTATCCAGTGGGCTGAACCAAAACTTCCCCTAGAAATCTGGGTCCTTCTCAAGTTTGCTTTTTTCCTGGGTGCTCTCCCTTAGCCCAAGGGTGCTTCCTAGTTAACGATTCTTTGTTCTAAATAATGATAATAAATAAATAATGAATAACAGGAGACCAGTTACCTTACTGTGAGGCCTCTGTCTTCTAAGGACCAAGATTATTGTAGGAGACTATCCCAGGAAGAAGACAATAAGCAGTATGCGAACAGGGGAGTCTCTACTGTGCACATGTAGGGCTCAGACCCACCAGAGTTCCTCTGAAAGTCTGCATGCCATGCCCTTTAGCCTTGCCCTAGTAGGGGCCAACAGAAGTAGCTCATGGAGGGTTGCTCTTGGGGACAACTCCCTGTCTGGACTATGAAGAACATACTTCTGAGGCCAGAAAAAGCCCCAGGAAGAGAGAAGTAATTTCTTGCTGGTAAGATGTCTATGTGCTTGGGAACTGCTCACTAAAGCTGCAGTGACCTCTGGGATGGGGGTCAAAAGGATGTGGGTGGACAAGGACCAGTCTCTGCAGACATGTTGCAGGATGCTGGGTGACTGAAGGAACTGGTCAGCTGGATGCTGATGAGTGGCTCTGATTGATTTGAGGGTGAATTTTCTGGAAAAGATAGTTGAAGAAGATCAAATGTTTTCCTGACTGGTGTAATTTAATTGTACAGTTGGTGTTTGCTGTGTATAATTGGATTTTTCTTTGACCTTGACAGTCTTGCTGGCTCACTACCTGCATTGGAAGACAGTTTTCTAACTCTCTCAAATATAGCAAGCCAAACCTGGCTTCCATGGAGGGCTGGCAGGCCTGCCACAGTCACAAGGTGCCAATGGCTATGGCAACCAGCCAATAAAGCCAGTGGTGTCTGTATTTTCCATTTTGCCCTTTATAGGCACATTTCAGCTGGAAAAAAAGGAGTGATTTTTTCCTTCACTTTGGGCTTCTGAAGAGAAATCTTGGTGACATTCAGTCCTTTAATTCTGTGCACTCTGAAGTTCAGTGATGTCGAAGCTCTGTTCTTCTATGGAGCACAGTGGGTACCAAGGTGGTAGGTTCTAATCAGAAGGTCATCATAAAAAAAACTAGGCAGGGGTTATAGGGAGTGTCTGTCTGTGCGCCCAAGGAGGTACTTCTACCTTAAAATGTATAAGTCATTCACTTTTTGCAATAAACAACTCACATGGCTTCCCAATTGAAGATGTGTTCTTTTCACATATAACAAGCTCATAAAAGAAAGAATAAGGATGCTTACTCTATACTGAAATGGAAAAAGACTCTGAAATCTGTTGTTAAGTGACAAGAGCAAAATAAAGAACAGGTGTGAGTGAATAAGTGAACACCTAAATAAGTGTTGTATGAGGGGGGGCTACATAGTTAACATTTCTGTATATGCATAACAATGTGATAAAAGTATCTGGATGTGGAAAAGGAGGGCAAAAACTAAGATTTTCCAATTTATAACTTGTGTATCATTTTGATTTTAAAAATTCCATCAATGTATTTCCTGTTCAAATAAAGACATAAGTACTGAAGTGCCCAGTGAAGAACATAATCATTGTAATAATGTCCTATCATCATTCTTACAACCTTTGAAGGAAGCTTTAGATGGGAAAATGCATTGCACAACATTCAGTCCTTTGCAAATATTAGGGGTGGGGGTGAGCGTTTTCAGAGGATCATGGAATTTGTTTTTACATCAATCCTGCTATTTGCCATCCAGGCAGCAGGGGGAGGTGTTTCTCTGTTTTTCTTTGCACCTTTCTCCACCTCCCCAACTTGGTATGCAAAATGGACCAAGAATTCTTTAATTCAAATCTATGCACAAAATGCACCACATTTGCTAGATTCATGTTGTTACCCTCTCATCCCCCAAATCTTGAGGGGACTTGGAGCTTCCAGCAGGCTGCTAATGATTATTCAAAAGGGGCTGATTGTCGAGTTTGCTTGTATAAAGTCCTTCTTCTCTCTTCTTTCTGCCCCTCCTTATCATTCCACTCAGCTCCCATACAGCACTTGCCATAATCAAGTCACAGAAAACAAAACTTAAATTATGGAAATTCACAGCTTATTTTTTCATTGTGCAGATGAGACTCAGGATTTGGAAGGCAAAACAAACAATCAAACAAATAAAAAGAGGGTTGATTTTGGACCTCTGTGGAGGGTGCCAAAGTTTAAAAAAGAAAAGAAAAGAAAAAAAGGTAAAAGGGGAGGAGGCTGAGTTCATTTGGAATGTTTATCTGTGTCCTGGCATTGTGCCTGCCACAACTTCTTACATTCTAATACACCATGGTGCACCAAGGTCACTAAAGCCATTCTGTTAAGGAGGAGATTAAAGCTCAGATGGACTGAGGCACTTGCCCAACTTTATCTTGCTGGAAAATGGTAGAATGGAAATGGGAAGGCAGACCATGTTAAAAGCTGAAACATTTAAATACTTTATCCCTACACCCTACTAAACAAGTGGAAGGCAGTACCTCCCTTGTGGGTCTGTCTCCTGTCTTCCTCCGGCTATCTCCGGCTTTCTCATAAGGGTGTTCCACCTGCTCCCTGCTCCACAGAGCATCTAGAGAGAGTGAAAAGGAAGACAGGGAAACCAGCTCAGAGCTCCCCAAATGCTCAATGGAAACTGCCCCCCTGTTGTATGTGGGCAGAAGTTCCTTTAGGAAAGGGAATAACAGAACTGCCCAAGTTCAGAGATTCCTAGAGCTATGGACTTGGGGAAATGCCAGGGAAAGGACTATGTTGTTCAAAACATTGTTTGAGAGCACATTGTACTCTTGAGTGTGCCTGCTTCTGAGCACTTTCCGATCCAAGCTTCCTGGCAATGCTGCAGTGGAAGTACTGTGTCAGTTGGTGAGCACTGGATGAACCTAGATCGCAACAGTGAACCCAGAGAATCGTAGTGACCACATTGTATCAAAGAGAAGTTCTTGGGGGTGATCTCGGGTGATATTGGGTTTCTGTATTAAATAATATCCACGCCCTTGGGGAGAGAGCGCGGCTGTTTCTGATTCTGATTAGGATAAGAAACAAGTCTCCTTCAGTGCTAGTGTGACTGCGACTTCAGTACCTTTTAACACTTGCTGTGTCAAAACAAAGTCTGTCATTTCAACAGAGAACACAGGCAGCCAGTGGGGGTCTTCTGGCAGTCTGATATTCCTACTAGAACTTTCCTACACTGTTTTATTGTTCTTTATGCATCATTGCATTTGTGGTAAATGATTATGGTTTTCTGTTGTGACAGTGATAAAATGTCCCATTTAAATACATGAATTTAAGTAAAAATAAATAATTTAAAGGATAATAGTTGAATGAATGATAGGATAGTGGTAGGTAAATATGGCAAGAATGATGAAGATGGCACTCAAATGATTGGAATGTGGGAATATTGTGGTGGATTGTTTCTAAACATGTCTTTTATCTCAGGCATTTTTTAAAAAATTCTAACATCATCATTTGGGAATTAAGGGAAAATTGGAATTTGAGAAGAAATTGGAGGTTGAGAAGAATGTGACTGCCTGAGGCCATACAGTGTCTCCTTGGCTCACATTCTGTGTGTGCATGTGTGAGAGCACATGTATGCAAATGCACGTGCATGTCCCGGTGGGATGGAACTGGAGCAGGGCAGCACATTGGCCCAGATGTCAAGCTGCTGGGGCCTGTAAATAGTCAGGTTATCTTGGCCCTGTGGAGGGAAGGAAGGAACAGGAGGAGTAGGGAAAGAGGGAAACAAACTTTTGTCCAAAATAAGCACTCAGAGATAATGAGGAGGGGAAAATCATCTAAGCCTCAGTTTCCAGGCTTGCTGCAGCAGCCAGGGCAAGAGCTGGCTGGTTCCCCCAATAAATGCATCAGCAGACTTCTGTTGAGGAACGTGGAGTGAAGCAGGGTAGGCCAGCATCAAGCTTGAACAAATTCGATGACTGATTAGGAAGTGAATGGCAAGTCGGGGACAATGCATCCCAGTTGTGCTGATTTTCAACACCCCTGCTGGACTAGCAAAGCTGCAAGCTGTACTTGCAGACTGTCAAAAGTAGACCCAGATGTCCTGGTCCTGAGGCAATTTAATTCTGGCCTGGACAATCAACCACGAGAAAATCAGGAGTCAGAGGGAGAAAGGACCCATCCACACTCAGAGCCTGCTCTTGGGGAGCCTCACTCAGCCTCCTGCCTCCTCCTTGCTGTGATGCCTGCTGTGAATCTTGCTTTCCTATAGACACAGTGTGGTCACAAAAGAGGGGTATAGCACAGGGTTATGGACAGCACGTCTTTGGGTGGGACAGTGGAGCCCAATGAATGGCCCAGAGCAGGGATTTAATGAATATTTGTGAAATGAATGATGAGAAGCCTGGGCAAATCACTAGATCTTGCATGATGGTTGGTGTAGAATCAGGGTACTAGAAGCATTAGTCTCCAGTTAATCTTTATCCCTGTGTTATCAAGTCACTAAACTTTCTCAATGTCAAAATTTCTTCATTCCTTGGAAGCGAATTTTTACCACACACACATGAGATAGAGCACTAACTTCTAGGATATATAAAGAACTCAAAAAATCTTAACACCAAAAAAACAAATAACCCAATAAATAAATGGGCCAAGGGACTGAACAGACACTTCTCAGAAGATGATATACAGTCAATCAACAAATATATAAAGAAATGTTCAACATCTCTAGCAATTAGAGACATGCAAATCAAAACTACTTTAAGATTTCATCTCACTCCAGTCAGAATGGCAGCTATTAAGAATATAAACAACAATAAATCTTGGTGAGGGTGTGGGGAGAAAGACACACTCATACATTGCTGGTGGGACTGCAAATTGATGAAACCACTTTGGAAAGCAGTATGGAGATACCTTGGAAAACTGGGAATGGAACCACCATTTGACCCAGCTGTCCCACTCCTCAGTTTATACCCAAAGGATTTTTAAAAAGCATACTACACTGATGCAGCCACATCAATGTTCATAGCAGCTCAATTCACAATAGCTAAATTGTGGAACCAACCTAGATGCCCTTCAGTAGATGAATGGATAAAGAAACTGTGGTATATACACAAAATGGAATATTACTCAGCATTAAAAGAGAATAAAACCATGCATTTGCAGGTAAATGAGTAGAGTTGGAGAATGTTATGCTAAGTAAGCCAATCCTAAAACACCAAATGCCAAATGTTTTCTCTGATATGAGGATGCTGATCTATAATGGGGATGGCAGTGGGGAGACATGGGAGGAATGGAGGAACTCTGGATAGGGCAAAGGGGAGGGAGGGGAAGGGAGTGGTCAGAGGGGTAGGATAGACCATGGAATGGAATGGACATCATTACCCCAAGTACATATATAAAGACACGAATGGTACGACTCTACTTTGTGTACAACCAGAGACATGAAAAATTATGCTCTATGTGTGTACTATGAATTGAAATGCATTCTGCTGTCATATGTAACAAATTAGAATAAATAAATTTAAAAAATTTCTTCATTCCTCCAATTCATAATAGAAATTGTGTCTTACATATGTTCTTGGGATAAAGATATATGGGGGAAAAGTGATTGTTTTGGTTGTTTACTCATTAAGATATTGACTAATTGAATCATTTATTTATTAATAAGTACTTCTTAAGTACTTATTGAGAAAGTATTGACTTAAAAGTACTTATTGGGAAGCTAACTTAAGCATTTTGTGCTAAGATCTAGTGGGGACATCAGATAATAATCATGTCAATAGATAATCAAGACATTTCTTTCCAGATATCATGCATGGTAGAATGAAATAGTGATTAGATAATACAAATGTTAATAATAATATTAATAAAAGCTATTACCTCTTAAATACTATGTTACTCACTGTTTTAAACATTTACCTGCATTATATATTTAATCCTTGTCACCATCCTAAAAAATAGGTATAATTATCATCTTTTATTTTGTAAAGGAAAACAGAGCTAGAAAGTAATGGAGAGGGATGGACTGTTTTAGATAGTGTGATCAAGAAAGACATCCTTGGGAAGTGGCCTTTTTACATATTTTTTATTGATGTATTATAATCATACACAATGGATTCATTGATAGGCATTTGTATGTGCATAAGATATAACAATATAATTTGGTCAATATCATTCCTGTGGCAAGTGACTTTAAAGCAGGCCAAGGAGTATACACTTCCTGAGTACCTCTAAAATCCATGTTTTCTTGTCCATGTCCCCTGTTGTTTGGTGAAGGCCACCATGTTGCTCATTGGGTGCCCTTCCAGCAGGCAGAGTGGCAAGACAGCACCTGGAAATGATAGACAGGTTGGTTAAATGCATTTTTCCTTGTTGACTTTTTCTAGATGTGGTTTATTGGTATCCTCTGATGGCTCAGATCTCCAGAAGACAGTGCAAGGGATATAAACTTGCCACTATGAATTCACCCCTGGAAAGATAGGCTGGCTATCTCTCATGTTCCCTTGAACACTATCATGCTGCTCACTGTTGGAATGGAGCAGAAATGACCTCACGTTGGCAGCAGAAATGAGAACAATCTCATCTATTTACACAGCACAGTAAGTTTCATAGCCTTTTACCTCCAATCTCCCACCTGGTTCTCCAACAACCTTGTAAAATGGAGCTTTTTATGCACGATTGAGAAATCAGAGAAGCAAAGGCTGAGCTGCTTCAGAAGTTTAGCCAAGGTCATACAGCCACTCGAGACAAAGTCAGTACTGGAGCTTTTCATAATGAAAGGCCTATTCTTCATTTGACTGTAAGCTATAGGGATGTCTTTCTTAACTAGGAAAAGAATCACCATCCTAACAACCATTTAATTGTATAATTTACCCTGAACCAGTGTCTTGGTCTGTTATGGCTGCTATAACAAAATACTGTAGCCTGGGTGGCTTATAAATAACAGAAACTTATTTCTCATGGTCTGGAGGCCGGGAAGTTTAAGATTGAGGAGCTTGCTGATTTGGTCTCTGATAAGAAGCTCTTCTCAGATGGAATCTTCTCATCACATACTCACATGATGAGAGAGGCGAAAGATCCCTCTTGGACTCCTTGAGAGTCAAGGCACTAATATCACTAATGAGAACTCTGTCCTCACTAGTTAATCACCTCTCAAAGGCACCTACTCCGAAATACCATCACCTTGGCAGGGGTGAATAGGATTTCGATATGTGAATTTTAGTGGAACACAAATCTTTAAATCATAGCAATCTGCCCTGGGTTCCCCCAAGTTTATACCTTTCTCACATACAAAATACCAAACAGTCCCCAAAGTCTTCATTCATCCCAGCACCAACTTTAAAGTTTAAGTCCAAACTCTCATCTAAATATGATTATATTTAGATTTGGATATGGGCGAGAGTCATGATATAATTCACTTTGAGACAAATTTCCCTCTAGTTATGAACCTGTGAAAGCAAACAAGTTATGTGCTTCCAAAATAAAATGGTGGGATGACATAGAGCTGGTGTTCCTATCCCAGAAGAAACAGGGAAGAAGAAAGGAGCCACAGGTCTGAACTAGTCCAAAGCCTTTGGATTTGAGAATAATCTTTCACTCAAGGCTCATTGGCATAGTGGCCCTGCCCCCATGGCTTGGAAGTCCTGCCTATGGCTCGGCTGAGAATCGCCCTCATAGGGGCTCTGCAGTGGCCTCACCCACACAGCAGCCCTCTGCCTGGGTCAGTGCCTAAAGCCCTGAGCAACTCCATCCTTCTAAATCCAGATGGAAGTAGCCAGGCACCCATGGCTCATGCACTCTGTGCTGGTATAGATGGTAGCTCCAGAGTGCTCTGAGGTTTATCATCTGTGCCTTCTGGAAGCGTGCCACATGGCCCATGCTGCACTCGAGCCTGGTGACTGAGGAGGGTTGCCTTTGAGTGTGGGGAGAACAGCACTGAGGAGGTGCCAGGTAGCCAGTGCTAAGGTCTTATGGGAGTCTCTGTGTGCCTGTCTTTGACCTTGCTTTGTGCTCCAGGCCTTGGAACTCTGGCTATCAGAAAGGGCTAGCCCTGATGATCTTTCAAATATCTTGGGTCACTCTTCCATTGTCTTGGACAATAGGTCTTGGATGATTCTAACTAATCTTTTTATCAAAAGGTTGCTTGGCCTGAATTTTGTTCTCTCCTGAATACAATTTTTTTTCAGTGTGGACAGGTTGTGAATTTTTTAAACCTTTAAGTTTTGCTTCTCTTTTGATTAAAAATTCTGTCTCTAAGTCATTTTTCTCTTCTCATATTTTATTATAATAAGTTAAGAGAAGCCAAGCTGCACATTCAACACTGCTTAAATATTTCTTCTGTCAAATATCCTAGTTCATTATTTGTAAGCTCTACCTTCTACAAAATGCTAGGACATGAACCCAACTCAGTTAAGTTCATTGCCGCTTGTTACCAGGAGCGGCCCCTCCTCTGATTTCCATTAACAGATTCCTCGTTTCTGTTTGTAACCTCATCAGAATGGCCTTTACCATCCATATTTCTACCGACATTCTGTTGGTGGCCACTTAATTTTTCCCTAAGGAGGTTGAGGCTCTCTCTATAGTTTTCCTCTTTTCATCCGGGGTCCTCAAGACAATCCCCTGACAGCAGTCTGTTCATAGCAATGTGAATCTTAGCCAGCATGAAACTTTCAGCCTCTTCCCATTAACCAGTCCCAAAGCTCCACCCTTGTTTTTAGGTATTTGTTACAGCAGCACTCCCACCTCTCAGTACCAATTCTGTCTTAGTCTATTTGAGCTGCTGTAAAAATACTATAAATTGAGTAGCTTATAAAATCAAAAGATATTTTTTAAAGTTCAGAAGACTGGGAGGTCTAAGATCATGGTGTTGGGCAATTCAGCATCTGGTGAGGGTCTGCTCTCTTCACGGATGGTGACTCCTTTCTGTGTTCTCAACTGGTAGAAGAGGCAAGGGATCTCTCTTGGTCCTCTTTATAAGGGCATCAATACTGTTCATGATCTAATCATCTCCTCTAGCCCCTAACTTCTAATATCATCACTTTGGAGTCTAGGATTTCTACATGTAGATTTCAGGGGGACAAAAACATTCAGACCACAATAGTCAAGTCCTGAACCAAGGGCTTCATTTGTGCTCATCTATTCAATCCTATTACATACTGCATTTGTCACAACGTTCGGCAGATGGTAATAACTTCATTAATGTTAACTTATAAGACTACTTTTCTTTTGGATAAGAGGAAACTGAGGGCCAAAAAGGTGAAGGGTGAAGTAACCTGTCCAGAGTTGCACAGTAAGGAAGAGATGGGGCTGAGATTTGGGTGCAGACCATGTGGTTATGGGTCTAGCTCTTGTCTATGGTGCACAGTGCCCACTTACATCATGTCCTCAGTGCCTCGGTGTATGTTTTGAGGCAGTGCATTCTCAATTTTAGACTTTTGCAACTTGTTTTGGTAGCACGTAGAATTTCTTCAGTTTTCATTTGAATTGCTATTTGAAGACATTTCAACTGTGCATCTTGTGCTCTGCAGAGACTGCTGGGGCTGAGGCCCACACTGTGTTTTCTTTCTAGACTATCCTATCTCCTTTTCACTGAGGAGGAGCTGAGGATCTGGGGCACAGGAGGAGCCTTTCCCCTGTGGTGCCTGAGGGATGCACATCTCTTGCAAGAGTTGGTAGAATTCCATCCCTGTGAACACAATAAGATTTGTAATCAAAGTTGTAGGGTTTACTTTTATATTTTGCCAAGTTTTCAAACATAAAGCCATTTCCTAAGTAGACAATGTCTTGGCATTTCCCCATCTCTACTCCAGGAGGCAACTTCATATTCTCTTTGCTTTATTCCACTAAGATTTTATCTTTCAGGCTCTGGGCTCAGCAACACAGGGAGAGTCAATTGAGTGCGTGTGTGTGTGTGTGTGTGTGTGTGTGTCTGGATTCCATTTCCACATCTCTCAGATGTTGCAGAGAAAGGGCAGAGGATTTCCAGTGGAAGTTTCATCAAGAAAGCAGAACTTTAGCCAGGCCTTGAAAGATGTTGGGATTTTGACAGAAGGACAAGGAAATGCATCTATGAAAGCCAGAGGCACCTGAACTCAGGCAAGGGGATGAGGAAGGTCAAGGTGAGGCAAAGGACAATTTCAGACAAGCTTGAAGTCTGTGTTTGTAGCTGAGGAAAGGACGACTCTGATGCTCTTCCCTCATGGGAGGTGTCTTCCTCATGGGACACTCCTTCTGTTCTTTCTGTTGGAGATCACTTTGGGGAAGCTACACCTGCTGCAACTACACAGAGGTTGGCTATTTGTGTCTCATGAGGTCAGCAATGGGAGCCAAAATTTATTGTGCACTGCAGTGGCCTGTTCAGGCTGCTATGAGAAAGAACTCCAGAATAAGAGGCTTATACACAATGGGAGATTATCCTTCACGGTTGTGAGAAGTCCAAGGTCAAGGTGCTGGCAGATTTTGTGTCCAGGGAGGGCCACTTCTTGATTTATAGATGGTACCTTTTCACTAATTTCATTTGGCATAGGGTGCGAGGACCTCTCTGGGTCTTTTATAAGGGCACTAATCCCATCCTTGGATTAACACCCCTTTAACTTAATCACTTTCCAAAAGCACATCTCCAAATACCATCACACTGGGGTTGGGAATTCAACAGAAATTTGGGGGCAGCATGAACTTGCAGTCTGTAACATGCATCTACTGTGTGCCAAAGACAACGCTAATGTCACTGCCTTTCATTAGTGTTCATTACTCTCAGTTTTGTGAGGAGGGAACCCAGAGTCTCAGAGAAGCTTTGTCCCTGGTCACAGGCCTAGCCAAGCACTGGGGGTGGGTTGCAGCTCCAGACTCGTTGGACTTCAGCCTTTGGGCCCCCTTCACTATGCCTTGGCTCTAGAGGGGGATTTTCCAAGTGGTGGCTTCAAAGGCAAGAAGGGGACTGTGGTCATTACTTCTAGTTGAAGGCTTGAGAGAAGCCCGATTTGGCTAAAAATATGACACCAGCCACATAATAAAAGGAAAGAAGACATATGTGGAATTCATTTTATAATGCATTTGATTTGTCTGAGTATATCCAAAAATATCATCTTTTCACAGCAATCAAAATGAAGAATTTCTAAGGAGATGTGTACATGTATGTACCTTTTGTGTCAAATCTTTGAAATCTTGTGTGTATCTTACACTTCAGGTGCATCTCACTTTGATTAACCATGTTGCAAGTGCTTAGAACACACGAGGCCATGGCTGGAGTCCCACATGGCTCAGGTTTAGAGGAAGCCAGAACCATCTTGACAGAACCATCTTGATAGCTAAGGACCATCCAGCACTTAAGAACTGCTGGCTCTTGCATTGGTTTTGGGCTGCCACAGCAGAAGACGTCCGGTGGGCGCGGCCAAAACAACAGCAGATCTGCTCAGAGTTCTGAAGGTGGCAAAACCAGGACCCAGGAGGAGGCAGGTCTGGCTCCCCACAGTCTCCCTGCCCACCTTGCAGAGAGCTGTCCTCTCTCTCCCTGAGTCTCATGTCTTCCCTCTGTGGCAGCCCATCCTTGCTTTTTCTCTCCGTGTCCAAATTTCTTCCTTTTATAAAGGTATCAGACAGATAGAATCAGGTCCCACTTCAATGGTCCTCTTTAAACTTAGCCTATTCCTCTGTCTCTAAATACATTCACATTCAGAGGCTCTGGGGTTAGGACTTCAATATATAAATGTGGGGGAGGGGACACAATTCAAAAGATACCAAACTGAACTTTTTCTTTCTCCTTGTTAAATTTTTTTTTTCTTTTTTCTTTTCTTTCTTTCTTTATTTGGTGGCACTTTCTCACTGATATATATTCCTATACCTTTTTTTTAAAAAAATTTTTAAGACAGGGCCTTGCTAAGTTGCTGAGGCCATCCTCCATCTTTTGATCTTCCTGCCTTCGCCTTCTAAGTCTCGGGATTACTAGTATGTGTCACTGCACTTGGTGAAGCTAAACATTTTACACGATCATTTTTAATTTTCACTGAAATCCCAAGACTAGTACTACTAATAACTTCATTTACAAATGTAAAGTCAGAGGCAAAAAGAAATCAGGCATCTTTTTTTAAGGTGACATTGCTGGTGACACAGAGCCATGATTGCTCTGTCCCCAGGCCCATCTGATGAGTCTTCATTCTCACCACCCAACCTACCTAATATTTGGGGAATCCAAGAGCCTGTTCCACTGCTATGGTTTAGGTTTGTCCCCAGACCCACGTGCAGGAGGTTTTAATTCTCAGTGCTACAGTGTTGGGAGGTGGGTTCTGAACTCACTGCTATAAATGGACTAAGTCCTTTCTCATGGGACTGGGTTAGTTCTGATGTGAGCAGCTGTTACAAAAGCAACCTTTATCACATCTGCTTGCCTGCCCATCTGCTTTTCCACGGTGTTTTGTCACAGTACGAAAACTCTCATCAAAAGCTGGTGCTGTAAACTTGGACTTGTCAGCTTTCAGAACTAGGAACCAAGTAAACTTCTTCTCTTTATAAATGATCTGGCCTGTGGTATTCTGTTACAGAAACAGAAAACAAATTACGACATGCACATTATTATCAGGTTCTTCTAATTACACATGGAAGACACCACCAACAGGGAAGGATCTACAGAGGCAGGAGAACTTTTGACCACAGGCAGGTGTTCATTGTTTCTTCGAATACTGTGATCTTGGAATGGAGATCAGGTCTGGGAGGTGTGGAGCTGGTTCCATACATGGGGTTGAACTATGGGATCTGGCATCATGAGACAAAGTAGAGGGTGGAAAGGGTGGTGGCTTCTCAGGCTGGCTTCATCCCCGAGGACGGATGAGTTATTTTTTATGAAATGCAGCTGTCCAAAAATGCAGGAATCTAAAGGGAATCTGGATGGTATTGTGGGTTGAATTGTGAAGATATGACAGAGTCCTAACCCTGGTACTTGTACATATGAGTTTCTTTGGAAATAGGGTCTTTGCATATGAGATTAACTAAGAAGGGGTCATACTTAGTTAGGGTAGCCCTAAGTGCTTTGATGGAAGTCTTTATAAGTCTGAGGACACAGAGACACACAGGGTGAACACCATGGGAGGGCATGCAGAGATCTGAGTGATTACATGCAAGGAACACTGAGCATTTCCAGGGACCACCAGAAGCTGGCTGAGCAGCCTGGAACAGATTATCCTGCTGAGCCTGCAGGAGGGGAGCTGAGCTCGCTGATGCCTTGATTTTGCACTTCCAGTCTCCAGGCCTTAGATTCTTAGATTTTCACCATTTTAAGCTACAAGGTTTGTGGAATTTTTTTTTTTAACAAAAACCTTAGAAAACTAATACAGATGGGAAGGGAAAGTGATTCATGAAAATAATTGCTTTGGATGCTAATACATGTGACTCAGAGAAAGGAATGGACGTTAGCAAGTGTCTGGGGACTTACAGCAAAGAAAGATTTCAGAGGAGGATGGGAATTACGGTCTTGGAATCTCCATACAAATGGGCAGCCCAAGAAATAAAAGAAATGGATGGCAAAGGTGGTAGCTGTGATATTTTCTAGTCGTCAAGAGTTGGCTGGAATTCAGCGTGGCTCTGAACTGGAACAGGCAGTACAGCTGATCTCTAGACCCACAGTATCTACATCTGCAGCATCAACCAGCCGTGGATTGGAAATACATTAAAGAAACTGTTTCTGTAACCGAACATGTACAGGCTTTTTTTCTTATCATTAATCTCTTAAATAATACAGCGTAACGACTGTTTACATGGCGTTTACATTGTATTGGTGATTGTGAGTAATCTAGAGATGACTTAAGGTACGAGAGAGGATGTGGGTGGGTTAGATGTGAATCTCCACCACTTTACATTTTACATGGTGGGTTTTCATATGGGGAGGGGTTCCTGGAGCCAGTTCTCTGTGGATATCAAGGAATAACCATACAGATATTAAATGGGAAAATATTTTGACATTAAAAAACAAACTCAGACAGACTCATGTCACCTGAGGTCTTGAGGGTGGGAAACAGGCAACAGAGCTCAGGGTGAAGATATATGAACATATATAAGGACTCACGGGAGAGACATTCTTAAAGGCATAGAAAGGATTCTTGTGAATCTCCAAGATAACTGATGTCCTTCTTACTGAGGCCACAAGGGTGGTGAGCAGCTGTGACAGGTAGGATTCGGTAGTAAAGGAGCTGCCAACTTTCTAGATACCTGCTCCACGCTTCTCTAACTGAAAATGTTTGGTGTTCGTTGAGCTTTACTGGCCACTTCACTTCCTGGAGGTAGTGACTAAAGAATTTCCACTCGGAACCTAATAATGAGCTGCTAGTTGGTTGGTGAAGTGGAAATCACAGGGGTGTTAACATGAAGCCAGATGGGATTTATCCTTTGGGAATGACCACAGCTTCATGGAGTTCATGAGTGCCAGGGAGAAGAAAAGAAATGCAGTCAGAGTTGTACCCTGGACTTTGGAAGGACAGATTTCAAAAATGGGTTGGGGGATGGTGGGATACCAGCTCAGTGACACGGGTACGTACTTGTCTAACATACACGAGGCTCTGGGTTCCATGCCCTGCACCACCACCACCAGCAAAAAAATACATTTAAAAGAAATTCACAGAGTATCCCTTTTGTAATTCCTATCGATGAATTACGCAAACTTGCATAGGCTGTCTGTTTCAGTCAACTATTTTGTTGTTGGGATTAAAAGACCAGACAAGAATGATTTTAGAGGAGGAAAAGTTTATTTGGCGCTCAGGATTTCAGAGGTCTCATTCTACAGACAGCAGCTCCATTGCTCTGGGTCTGTGATAAGGCAGGACATCATGGCAGAAAGGTGTGGTACAGAAAAACAGCCCAGAACATAGTGTCAGGAAGCAGAGAGACAGACTCCACTCACTAGGGACAACATCTACTTCAAAGTCACACCCCCAGTGACCTACATCCTCCAGCCATACCCTATCACCCAGTTAATCCCTATCAGGGAATTAATGCACTGATTAGGTTAAGGCTCTCCTAACCCAATCATTTCACCTGTGAACCTTCTTGCATTATCTTACACATGAGCTTTTAGGGGACACCTAATATCTAAACCATAGCACTCTCCTTCTTTCCTTCCTTCTATCTTTCTCCTCCTTTTCAAATTGAACACCATGTATATCTACTTTTGTGTGAATCACTGGGAGGTTAAGTTTGCATTTAAAAATAGAGATTCCCCAGGACTGGAGTTTGCGAACGGGTAAACTTGGTGCCCAGGCAGACATCCCAGGCACGGCTGCCTGCAGGCATCAGGCGCTCCCTCTGCTTCTGGAAGGACTCAGCACATGCCATCAGGGCAGTCTGTTAGTTGTGCTTTTCACAAGCTGCTATTCATACTTATTAAATATAAATGACAGTCTGTTTTGTTTCATCATTAGTTTCAATAGTTGCACATTCTCAGATAAACCTTATGGTATTTTGTTAGCATCATTGTAGGCAATGAAAATATTGGCATCGCTTACATTTTGAAACTATTGTTTTGTTTTAGTCAGTTGTTTTGTTGCTGTGACCAACAGACCCAGCAAGAACAATGTCAAGGAGGAGAAGTTTACTTGGGGCTCATGGGTTCAGGTCGCAGTAGATAGAGGACTGACTCCGCAGCTCTGAGTCCAAGCTGAGCTGAACATGAAGGTGGAAGGGCTTGGAGGACGAAAGCAGCTCAGAACGTAGCAATAAGGAGCAGAGCAAGAGAGAGCTCTACTCACCAGGGACCTAACGTATCCCACAAAAGCACCTCCCCAGGACCTCTGCTAGCCACACCCTACCTCTGTATAGTTACCACCCAGTTAATTCGTTCAAGTGAATCAATGCACTGATTAAGTTATGGTTCTCACAACTCAATCATTTCACCTCTAAATGTCTGTGCATTGTATCACACATTCTTTTTTTGGGAGACACCTCTTATCTAAACCATAACAGTTCTTCGATATCTATAGTTTAAGACATGTAATTCTGAGAGTTAAAATGAGCAATAACAACTGGCTATGGTAAAGCAAAGATATACATTAGCCTCATCAACCCCAAATGTTGTATGGTACATGGTTTGGTGCTAACCTTAGAAACAAATGACCAGTAGGGATCATGGTATTGCTCAAGACATTTAAACCTCATTTTTTCCCTATAAAATGAGAATGTTAATACCTACTTAAGTGAAGATTAAATGGCATCGTGCATATACTGTTTAGACAATGCCAAAAAATAGTTCATATTTACTAATAGTTCAGGAGTGCTTATAGTTTTCTGTGCACAATATAAAGTACCTTATATATGCTGACTGTTTTTCAGAAAACCCCATAAAGAAGATGCTACTATCATCCATGTTTAATTTATTTTTTTGTATTGGGGAATGAACTCAGGGATGCTTTACCACTGAGCTACACTCCTAGTCCTTTTTTTTTTTTTTTTTTTTTTTTTAGTTTTAAACAGTGTCTTGCTAAGCTGCTGCAAGGTTCACCAAGTTGTGTAGACTGGCCTCAAACTTGTGATCCTCCTCCATCAGCCTCCAGAATTGCTGGGATTATAGGAGAGTACCACTGTGCCTGGCTATCATCCTCATTTTATCGATAAAGAAAGCAAGAGGCATAGTGCATTTAGGAAACTCTCAAAATTACACAGATAGTGATGTCACGAGAATTCAAACCCAGGAAGCCTGGTTGTAGATATCTTGTTGGTAACTGCCACACTGATAATACAGTCAGACACCTGCTTCTTACCTAAAGGGGTCATAGAATAAGATCTAGGCCAAGTGCATGGTCTTCATTCATTTGCAAACTACCTCTCTGCTCACCTCCTGTGCACATCAGGAAGGGCTGTGTCTTGCTCACCCCTATTCCCAGCATTCAGCTCAGCCCTTGCTTAATGAGTGATATAGGAACAGCGATCCATCTCCCCCTTGACCTTTTCAATACTCATAGTCTTTCCAGATGATTTAATAAAGTCTTGTTCTGTCTGGGAGCATCACCTGGAGCGAAATCTTTCTAGATTCCACTTTGAATCCAGTGCTTCTCACTTGATTCTGAGGTGAATCTTATTGAGATTCCATGAGCTTAGGCTGAACACATCAAAATGTTGTTTCCACCTGTGCTTAAAATTCCCACAGCTCACTGACTATAGATTTTTAGTCTTGAAATGAACCTTACATGAGAAAAAATAGGTATCCAAAGATATGAGGTTACTTTCTGCAACTTATGCAGATGGTTGGGGCTTGATTCAGCAAAAGTTCGGCACAACTTGGGTTTTATTTTGCACATCAAACATCAAATAAGTGTTTTATGAAAGATTTAAGGCATTCAAAATATTCAGAAGTGTATCATTTGTGGGAGTCTCTAACCATCTATGAACCAAACTAGACAACACTTTGGAAAAACTCAAATTATTCCACTAATGGAAACATTAGAAAAGAAGGTTCAAGTCAAGGGCTCTGTTTGAATCAAGATCCATTAAAATATTACTTTAATAGATGAGCCATTTGTGGAATTATATTTTCAAAGCGATGGCTGGTCCATTTTTCAAAATGAGTAGGTTTTGGTTGTACTTGAAAAGGAAGAAATTTGTGAACTTAGGGAATAGATACTTTCCTAAAGACAATATTAAGAGTGATCAAAGGTAATAGTGATTATTAGCTATTCGATGCCGGGTATTTACTGGTATTCCTGATGCGTGGCCCAGGTACAATCAGTTACTCCTTCCTCGGAGCCACTTTTGTCCTTTGCTTATATTTCAGGCAAGGCAATAATCTCAACCTTATATTGCATGTGGCTTGTGTGTTAGGTATGAGCAGTGACTGCCTCTTTAATTGTTTTTAACAGGTGAGGTGAGTTATTTAAAGCCACATGTGACGTGTATGTGCATGACAGGTCTAGGATCAGGTCCAGATCCTGAGTCTCCAAGTTCTGGGGAAATAAGTAAAGACCAAACAGATGAGTATAAGTGAAGGCTCTTTGTTTGGAGCTGCCGTGGCAAGGAAGGCAGCCCTGACATTTGTGTTTTGGTACAAACTCACAGGTAGGCAGAGGAGCAGGAAGTGGACAGAAGTGGAAGGAAGGGCGGGTGTCAGGGGTTCCCGGGCTGGAGGTTGTTGGCCAGGAATGTTGGTTTTTGGTCCTCAGTTGGAATCAAAGACAAGAATCAGTTAGGCTTTCAGTTATTAATCAAGTCTTGAGTGTTTTGGGATGATTGTAGGGGGCCAGGGAATCATTGTTGGCTGGCTTTCTGGACCAATTGGTGGGACAGTTGTCTGACTTCCTGGAATAGCCTCCATCACAGACAGCAGGCTGGGTTCCTGGGCGGATTCTAAAGACACTGGATGGGGTTTCTGGGTCGGCTGCTCCAGATTGGGGTTCAGAGTTCTTATGGGTCCATGAAGGTCAGTTTGATTTCCCATCTGTCCATTGTGTGTGCATTCAGTCTGTCAGTCTGTCTTGTTCCTTCCAGATCAGGCCTCAGCAGGCATTCTGTAAAGAGCCAGAGAGAAAGTATTTTCAGCTTTGCAAGCTGTGCAGTCTCTGTGGCCATCACTCAACTCTGGCATTTAGCTTGAAAGCAGACGCAGGCAATAGGTAGAGAATGGGTTTTGGCTGTGTTCCACTAAAACTTTATTCTCAAAAATAAGCAGTAGGTCTGATTTGGCCCTACTGCCCTAGTTCATTGACCCTGTTCTAAAATAATTTCCACAAAATTTACAAATGTGTGAGTAACAGCTGTCTCTTATGTTGTGACTCACGCTCTCCTGACCTGTTTCAGTGCTATGAAAGCTATGATCATTGTGGCCTAATTTCTGAGAGGTGACACATACAAGAAGCATAATTCAAAAACCAAAAAAATTTTAGAATTTCATTATTTTTTCCTTTTTCTCAAAATATATTTATATTACTCATTTTATGACTAAAAGGACACTTTGTATCCTGCTGTTACACACCCCCATTTCCTAACCTTGGTTACCAAACTCTTCTTCAGTCCCCTTGATGCCCAGTGACTCAGCACCATCTTCCCCTCAACACATACCAGGCAAGAGCAATACCGTCAGGTATTGCAACATGGCTGCATGTCTCCAGGTATCCCATGCAGAGAGAATAGTATCCAGAGGAAGCAGAGGCCATTTCTTTTCCTGTATCCCCTTGCGAGTGAAGAGCCTTCTCCCACTGCCTCCCAGCATACTCACCCTCAAGTCTCATGGGCTCAATAGCATCAAACCTAAGTTAACCCAGTTTAGAGCAAGGGGGCCTCCATGACTGGCTTAGATCAGGCCAGGGTCACCTGCTGAGGCTGGGAACACATCTTTTGGGGGAGGGTTGATGTGAATGAATGAATTGGAGGTTCCACAGGAAGGAGAGGGAATTAATATGAAGAAGCCAACCAGCTGTGCGTTCAGCAAGAGGCAAAGGGGTAAGTAGAGCAGCTGCTGTGCAGAAAAGGCAGCAGGAGAGAAGAGAGGGCTGTGAGGAACCCATCTCCAGGTTTTTAGCACTCCTTAAAGTAGCAATGGTCAAGATTCCTCGTGGCAGATGGAAGGCTTGGATTTGTGGGTAAATCGTTGGCGCTGACCTTCCTATCAGCATATTGCATGCTAGGTAGGAGCAGGTGCAAGCAAACTGGCCAAGATGGTCTGTCTTCCTTATCCCCAGTCTGATTTTGATGTCTACTTTTACACTTTCCACAAATCTCACCCTCTTGTGCATGGAGGGCCTTGCACACCCCACCATGAGTTCTTTGAGCAGGAGTGCAGGAGTTCTTTGGAGAGGGAAACATGGGCATGAACCCTGTCTTGCCTGTTCTGCTTGCAGAATTGGACAAGTTACCTGGCCATGAAGGACAGTATCTACCCCACCTATGAAGAGGGATGCCGGCTGCCTTCCTAGCTCAGGTAGTTGTTGCGAGGATTCATGTATAAAATAGATTTTCAGGAAGTACCTGGCCCTGGTTTTTCCTTTGGATGAATCAAACCTATTGATACTCATTGTTCCCTGAGTCACTTCCTTCTTTTGTGAGTTTCTATCTTCACATGTAACTTCATGCTATTTCTTCTTCCTACACTGCCATCCCCGACAGCTACGATGTCTCTCCCTGTCATCTCCATCTGGGATCTTATCTACTGAAGCAGAGCTCATATTTATTTTATTTATGAATTTACCAATTACCGCCAGCTCATAGCATATAACCTGGAACAATAAATACTTGCTGAAAAATGAATGAGCGGAAAACAAGAGAACATATGTGCAAATGTTTGTAAACTTAGGGAATGATGCGAATGCAAAATACTCTGTTCTCTCCACCTCCAAAAGCTTAGCATAGATCTCTCTGGAGAGTAGGCATGCAGCTGTGGTAGTCCATGTGTCCTGGGTACAAAGTAGAGCAGAACTATGAGGCTGTTTTAATCAAAATGTGGAATGTTTTAGAGCATGAGAAGACTTGTCTTGTGTCTGACCATTATCTATCTTGCCTTGAGGTTGTCCAATGTCTAATGGCAAACAGATAATGCCCTGCCTCCACTTGCCTCCTTCAAACTAAGATGAACACTGTCAATTGACCATGATGCTGTTCCACGGAGCCTGGGCATAGCTTCCACATTTTTTTAGAGCTGTTTTTACAGGTGGCTAGTACCAACTGATCAGAACTGGCCCTTAAATTGAAAGTTAAACTCTATTAATTCCAGAGTATTTTTGCAGGGCGGGGCAGGTTCCTGGGGATTGAACCCAGGTTGCTTATTGCTTAGGGCCTCGCTCTCACTAAATTGCTGAGGCTGGCCTTGAACTCATAGGCCTCATGCTTCAGCCTCCCCAGCCATTGGGATTGCAGGCATGAGCCACTACACCTGGCCAGAGTATTCTTCTTTTGCTTGCTTGTTAGTTTTCTACCAATAGAGACACTCTCCTGCTGATCACTTGTTCATTCTCCTCCTTTGGCTATTAGAAAGTTCTTATTTCCAAACACAACCTCTCCTGTGGTAAAATGTGGCTGCTTTTGCCTTTCAGCCAGAACAAGTATCTCAAAGAAATATGATTTGTTTTTGTTTCTACAACATAAGAGAAATATCAAAGGAGAAGTGAATCAATCCACCTCAGTGAGGTCTCTGTGAAATGTAAGCCCCCGTGCACTGGGCCGCACCTGGAACACCAGATTCACTTTTAAGTGTACCGCTGTTTCCACAATATACTGCTCTTATGCACCCTTCTTATCACTTAAAACACTTTACAAACGTTTCCTAATTGATTTATTATCCTGGAACTGGTTCAGAACCCAGCAAGAAGAGTTATTAAAAAGCCAGAGGAACTGATTTATGATGAAATTTTAAGAACTGAATAGGATCCGAACTCTGACCAAACAAGGGTCTATGGCAGATACCTTAGCTACCTGTAATTGCCTGGCAGTGTCTGAACTCCAGAGAAAGACAGGGGTTATTTCACTTGACCGTTAGAGGTTTCAAAGCAGAATGATTATTTATTTATTTATTTTTTTTTTAAGTGAAGAAAAATTCAGTGAAGCAGATTGATTCCCTAAGGAAGTGGGCAGTCTCAGAAAGCTGCACACTCAAGGTTGCACTCAAGGTCGATCAAGGTCAGAGTAGGGAGTGATGCTCTTGTATAGTCAGGAAAACACAAGCACCTCTTCTAACCCATTTTTCTTGTCCTCCTCTCTCTAACAGCCTATCTGTTTTGAATATATGATTTTGGGAGACTTTATTATCTTTGTGTCTCTGGAAATAAATGGAGAATCTGCAACACTAAACCAAAGACAAATGACTCTCTAATCCACTGTGGAGAATGCTCTCTGCCAAAAAGATTGTGTCTGTGCTTATAGGCACCAAAATGGGCACTGACATAGTTAGTCCCTCCAGGTGGCTGACTTAGAAAATCTCAAGTTTGTGGAAAATGTATAATGATAATATCAACAAAAACTGTTCATAGGTTCTTTGTGTTTCAAAAAACCCTTTGAATTTTATTGTTTTAAAGATGCAGGTCTTTCAAAGATAAATATTGTTTCTTTGCTCCACATAATTAATTTATAAACACACTCACTCCCAAAGCTTACATGACTATTTATGATGCACACCATATGAACTAGCTAATTTGGGGACAAAGAAGAGTTTTGAGGAAATTGAAAGCATCACTCCTCTCCGAAGGGTGATAATGGTGAGGACAGCTTTGCTTCTCTGTGGCTGAATTCTTCTCAGAGGGGACAGGAGGCCTGGGACTTTAGTCACCCATAGGGTCTGTGCTTCAGTCCTAGTCAGATAAGGCACCAGTGGAAATCAGAGCACTGCCCCAGGCGAGGCTGAACTTCAGAGTTAATGGAAAGACCAAACTTTAATATTCCAGAGCCCAGGGTTCACAGAAGGAATGAGTTTAATGCAGTAAATTTGTTCAAAAAGATGGGCAGATCCAGAAGAGAGTTTGAGGACTGTCCATGAGTGAAAGGATTGCAGGAGGGGGCTTAAAGAGGGAGGGAGAGAAAGTTAAGCAAATGATTCAGGTGCAAAGACTCAGGGTCCCTATGACACAGCTCCAGGGAGTCCCATTCTCATTGCATTGAATCTGAGTGGCGTCCCTGGAGTTGGGGGACAAAGAAGAACAGAAGAGGCTTGAACAGAGACTTATGGGATGCAGAGGAGGAGATCCGAAGTGCTCTTCAGAAGCGTTTGCAGAGCTTCGGAGGAGGTGACATTTAAGTGAATTCAAGGTGATGTGGAATTAACTGGAAGATGGAATGAATTAAATTTCAGGCATAGGAAAAAGTGGTTGCAAATCTAAAGGGGTCAGTGCCGCAGTCTGGCTGGGCACAATCAGGAGCCACTTGTCAAAAGAAACTAACTTTATTTTTAGAACCACACACACCAAACAAAACAGCCTCTCAGGAAAAACCCTCAGAGCCTCAACTGCCACCACCGGCTTTCCACAAGCCTCTCTCACCCACACAAGCTTCTCTCCACCTCCCACAATCCTCCTGCTCTTGAGGCGATTGGCTGGGTCACGTGGGCGGAGCCAAAAAAGTCCCCCAATGAGCAGCTCCCTGGTCTGAAAGGGCAGGGAAACAGCCCAATGAGCATCACCGCAGAGGAGCCAATCAGCTAGATGTTGCTGGGGCGCTGTGAGCCAATCATCAGCCTGCAGCTCGAAGTTTGCTGGCAGCTGGAAGTTTGCTGGGGCCCCTTAGGCTGTGGCTCTCAACAGGTCAGGAGAACATGGGCTGTCTTGGGCCTGGACTGTGGAATGGAAGGAGGACACACTTGGGTAGAGAAGCAGGCATGGCTGGGAGCAGTGCTTATCTGTGGAGAGCGCTAACGGCCTGTGGGAGGGTGAGTGTCATTCTGCAGGTAGGGAGAAGCGGCGGCAGAACGTCATAGCAAGGTCCTTGATCAGGGTGATTTGGAAAGATCACACGTTCAATAGTGTGAAGGATGGAGGTGGGTGAGACTAGTGACAGAGGACTGGTTAGGAGGTCATTGAAATAATCTGGGCAAGAAATAATGAGGGTCTCAAACAGCCACTGAATGGGGACTGTGGAGGTAACAGGGACACATCCTGATGGCTATTTCCTTTACCTCTTGCTTATGTCTGTCTCCTTCCAGATGAAATCAGGTTGGGTGTCTTTCACATTTAGGTCACTGCTGAATAATAGCATGTGGAGATATCTAGAAATGATTTAATTTTCACTTGCTTAGGCACAGAGATTGATAAATAACTGGAATAATAGAATCTGGCATGTTCTTTTTAATCTGAAAAATAGTTCTGCTTTATTAATAGTGGGATGCAGTTCAAAACCCCTTGCCACACTTATTTTTTCTCATTGATATTTTAGTGTGTTTTCATTCATATTTACATGAAAATACGTAGTCTAGGTGAAATGCATATATTTAACAGACTTGAGAATACACTGAAAAAAAGATTTTGCATTCTACTTCTTCCCCTTCATCTTTTTTCTATAAATATTTTCCAGTCCACGAATAATTCTTAGTAAACATAATTTTGAATGATTGCATAGTTCCTTTTATATTGTTATATTACTATTGGAGTAAGTAATTGTGGGTATTTAAGTCATTTATGCTTTTTAGCTATTATTCATAATGTTATAATGCACCTTTTTTTCAAGAATATTCATGACAGTTTAAAAAATAATGGTCCCAAGTAGAACATAGCCCAAATAGTTATCTGCAGAAGAATAACCAAATTGTTGTACATTCTCACAATGAATATGAAGTGATATGAAGGAAAAAAGTATTGAAACACAGAACAAAAATGAATCACAGAAATATTATGTTGAGTGAATAATACTGGGCACAGAAGAGGGCATGTTGTATGATTTCATTTACACGTAGTTCTGGGCAAACAGAACAATGGTAGGACAGATCAGACAAGTGGTTTGGGGATACAACTGGCGGGAATGGGCTGGATGGAACTTTCCTGGAATGATGAAAATAGTCTATGTTTTGAATGAAATGAGGGTGATGTGCATATATACATTTGTCACAGTTCATCACACTCTACCTTTAAAATCCACGAATCTTGTATATAAATTATGCCTTAATTTTTAACATTTCTAACACTTCTTTCTCTGGATTGATGAAATTTATGCAATTTCTTGTAGTATGGAAAGGTTGTATTAAGCATGTCCCATAGGTTGAAAACCACGGATTTCAAGTCATCGACTCTGATGTTGCAGGGAACAAGATGCAAAAAATATGACAGCAAGTCTCAAGCAGTAGGCCTACCACAATCTCCTGTGTTTATGGCCCTCCCACAAGATACCTAACGTACGAGACTGCTGTGCAGGGCTATAAAAGAACCTGCACAGTCTATTCTGAGAAATGGTTACTTCAATAAATAAGATAAGTGGAAGAACAAGGATGTAAGAAATTTAAAAACTTTTAGAAGGTCAACTAAGCCTGGGGAGATAAAACTCAATAGTATAGGGACAGATAGAAATGGAATGGAGTTTTCTGTGTCTTAGATAGAAAATTACAAGGCGCTGCTTGAGCTTGTAGCTGCTATTAGAGGAGGACCTTGCAGGAGGGCAATTTACCAACCAGCTAGGATCCTGATCCCATCTGCGTAAAGGAAACTGATGGACAACTTCCTTTAGACTTTTTTTTTTTTTTTTGTACCAGAGATTGAACACAGGGACACCTGACCATTGGGCCACATCCCCAGCTCTATTTTGTATTTTATTTAGAGACAGGGATTCACTGAGTTGCTTAGTGCCTTGCCATTGCTGAGGCTGACTTTGAACTTGTGATCCTTCTGTCTCAGCCTCCCGAGCCACTGGGATTTCAGGAACATGCCATCAGGCCTGGCTCCTTTAGAATTATCACTGTGATGAGAAATGTCCCTTTCAGCAAGGGGACTAAATTATGGCCAGGTCAAAAATGGTCTGTCTTGTTCTGGATGGTAGCTGCCTGGGGGTATACAATTGTCAAAACTCATAAAAATGAACATCAAAGACCAGTATATTGTATTAATATCAGTATGTCAATAAAAATCACATAAATAATAAAAAAGAGAAGAGCAGAATAAATATTTTTCTCCTCTTTGCTACCATCCCAATGGCAAATTAACAGCCATTAAGTAGCTGGGCAAATAGTGCTAGAATTGTCAGAGTCAGAATTAATGTTTGGAGGAGTGGTCACATTTATTTAATGCATCTGGGAGGTCCAGGTCATCAGTGAGGAGTAGATGAACTGACCAGAGCAGAGGCACTGGTGCATGCTATTGTCTTCTCTGGCCAGGAACAAGGCAGAGAAAGTCCCTCTGTGAACTTGGATCCCAGCGTGGGGATAACAAATGGGTTTCATCTTCTCTCATCCGTGAGTACCACAGGGAGTAAATGAGGACACCAAGACCTCATCCTGGTTCAAAAAGGAGACTCGGCATTGATTGGTGATGTCTGTGAGGGTGTGATAGGGTGGGTTGCAGGCATGTATGCCAAATGTTGGCTAACTACTCTTGGCCCGAGGTTTTACTTGAGGAAATTGGATGGGGGCTGGATTCTCTAGACTACTAGAATTCTTTCTAGTGTCATGAGTTTTTGCTGTGGTGCTACTGGGAATATTCAGGCATACTGGACTGGAGAGATCAGATTCCATTTCTTCTAGAAACTTTCAAAGAGGAAACTGGTTTATCCAAGATGAGGCTTGGCAGCAGTGTAAACCAGGTCCATGAAATGGTGATCAAAGTCAAATAAAATGGGGGTTGGGGATGTGAGTGTGGCCTAATTGGGAGGCCCCGGATCCCCCCTACTGGATGAGGGCATAACCCCAGGGGATTTGTAGGAGGGTGATTGTTGTCATGGTGCACAACTGGTTTGGACCATGAATAAAAAACTATGGATCGATGAATCCATGGCTCCTTTAACTACCCGCCCCACCCCCCCCACACACACATTGAGGACAGGCCTGGTATCAGGACCTGGAGTTCAGGGATCAAATTTATACATTTCTAATCCCCGCTCTGGAAGTTTCCTCTGGGTCCTTCCAAGTCTCTAACCTCATGCTCTGGAATGATCACTGTGGTGACAGGTTGTCACAGCTCGCCTGAGAATGGCATTGCTGGAACTGAGGGATTTCCTGGAATGTGGGGTGTTAGGGAAAGCTGGGAAAATCCTGGGTAAAACAGGACAATTTGTCACCCACATCCCTTCAGGTCTGACCTCAGTCATCACTGATTAACTTTGCTTGGTTTTGAACTTGGTTTCATGGAGTCAGACTCTATGTATCCTTGCATCTGGCTTCTATCATGTAGCAGTGAATCTGTGTGAGTTCAGCCCTATCAATGGATGTAGCAATAGTCTTTTGTTTTTTTCTTTTTGCTGAAGAGGATTCTCTTGTATGAACATACTTCACTTTGTTCATTCTCCTGTTGGAAGGTTTCTGATGTGAATTATAAAGAAAAAGTGCTTCCTTATGAATCTATCAGTACTTTCATCTTTCATATATGCTGATTAGCCTACAAAACACACTTGTCTTTACAGTAAGTCTCCTCAAATTCTTAGGATTAGGAGAAGGGGTAAATCACAAGCATTTCTTAGTCCACCTCACATGATGGAAGGCATGGAGGGCTCCTGGGCTTATTTTGCAAGGGCACTAATCCTTCATGAAGTCTGCTCCCTCATACCCCAATCACTCCCCAGACATTCCACCTCTAAGTACCATCAAATTAGGGTTTGGATCTCCACCTAAGAATTTGTGGGAGGGCACAAAGGTTCAGACCATAGTGCAAATCTACAAAATTAAATCAGGTTGATAAGTAGTTTATTTCCTTAAGACAATATCAGGGACTGTGCCAGGGACTAGGTTAAATGTTTAGTGATTTGATTTCATGGTAACTTTCTTTTTTTAAAATATTTTTTAGATGTCAATGAACCTTTATTTTATTCATTTATTTATATGCACTGCTGAGACTCAAACCTAATGCCTCATACATGCTAGGCAAATGTTCCTATCACTGAGCCACAACCCCAACTTATGATATCTTTTTATGGCAACACCATCATGACCCATTTTGTAACTGAAAGCGTGGTCCTTATTTTCGATGCCAATCCAATAATGAAGACAAAGTCTTGAGAAAAAGGAAAAAGAAGGTTTATTGCTTTGCTAGCAAAGGAGAAACACAGGGGACTCCTGTCCCAAACGCTGTGATTCTTCCCATCACAGGGAGCTTTTATAGAGGTGACTCAGAGAAAATGAGATTAGAGAGGAGAGATCAGGGAGAAGTTTAGGGAAAAGAAGATCAAGGAGGAGAAGTTTAGGGAAAAGAAGATTAGGAAGAAAATTTAGGGAAAAGAAAAACACGTAGTCAAGGCATCAAGTGAACCGCTGTTACAATTTAACCAATGAGAAATTTGAGGCATAGGGAGGTTAAGTGATTAGTATATTCCAGAGGTAGAATTTGAATCCGGGCAGTCTGCCCAAGAGCTGGTTTTCTTGACCACTTCACTCAATGCCTCTATAGAAATAAAAAGACTAATAGGATACTGAAATCTGTAGGACCCTGTAACCTTAGAGGGTAAGAGCTGTCCTGCCTACCCTAGGTTATATATACTTATAACTTTAAAGTGACATGCAGAAATCAGTAACTGAAGTTCCATGGCTTTTCCCTAAAGATCTACCACACCTTGTCCCTGATTCAGATGGACACTGATTTTCCATGATGTATTCAAGGTGAGAAACACGATATTCCAAGAGTTATGGTAGCTGTCATGTTCTGTGTTTCCAACACTGAATGCTGTGAGGACAGAAGAGAGAAAGTTGAGATCCCGATTTTATTAGCAGAGTGAAAATCACGGTTAACCACATTGTGCCTCTGGGAATATTGAGGCTCTGGAAGCTGTCAACTTGGACAGGAGGGAAGTGTTGTCCACAGGTTCCTAGGGCCTGAGGGTCTGGAGAGAAGGGACCTGGGTTTGGTGGAATGGGGTTAATCAGTACCATCTTTAACTGAATTGTTTTCCACATAAACCAAGGGCTGAAGTGAAGTGGGCAGATAACACCAATAATTGCTTTATTTCAAGGGTGAGTCATTTCTGGCCTGGGGCACTAGGTCCAGATTTCAGTTTGATTCCATTGCATTCCCATGGTCACCGGTCACTCCTGCTTTAGCACAGAGATTGATTTCTATCCTGGTGGACTAGTGTGACAAACTACTCTGGGAGGTGTTTAAAAGTTTAGCTATTAAAACAGAAGAAAGTCTGTGAATAACTGAAGGTTAAAAGAACACAGGGCCCTGGTGAACAATGACAGCCACTTAAAATGAAAAATCTTCTGACTTTCCACTTTCCTGTCTGTATTCCTCTCTTACCAGCTTTCTCTTTCTCCCCACTTTTCTTTCTCCTCTGTGGATGGCTTCCTCTCTCCTTCACCCTTCGCTTTCTTCCATACATCTTCTCCTCACTAACTGGCTACTATGGGTAATGGAAGCAGTAACCTTTGGACGTGAAGAGCAACACTCAGAGTTCACAGATCAGGAAACTGAGGCATATAAAGCAGGATGTGAAGCAGAGTCAGAATGTAAACCTGCCTCTTGTGATTCACCAACCAATATCCTTATTTTTCAATAATTTTTTGGTGCAGGAGATTGAACATAGGGCCTTGTGCATGCTAAACTCAGGCTCTACCCCTGAGCTATACCCTCAGGCCCTCATGATTCTTTAGCATTTGCTAAATGTATTTTAAAAATTTTTTATGCTAAAGATATTACATGGCCTTTAAAAATATGTTTAAAAATAGAGAAGCTGAAAAGAAAACAATAAAAATTGAAATGAAAAAACGATCTCTGGGTAAAAGTCATTTTACCCAGAGATAAACATTATTAGCAATTTAAGTATATGTTCTCCCAATCTCCTTTCTATTCAAATGAGCAGAATTGACATTTATTTTAATAAAATATATTCTATTGCAGAGACACATTTGAACCTTGATTTTCATGCTTGACTTTCTCTTGCTAGCATTACCTCATGTCATTAACTATTCTTGGAAATATGATTTTTAACAGAAGCATAGTATTCCAAATTATGGCTGTACCATAATCAACGTAACCATTTGTGGCACTTACTGAGCAAATTTTCTTGTTTTCAGTTTACGAGCAGGTGGATGAGTCACTTGATATGTCCTAAATAGGAGAGGAAAGATCTCCAGCAATCCTACATGTACAGCTTTTTATTCAAAGCTTTAAACTGACTTTTCTCCCAATGGGTTGCCACCTCTCACCAGGAAGCAAAGGGACAATTCCATCTCTGGTTGTGTTGCTGGAATTACTTTATTTCTGTGACTTCCTTTGCCTTTCTGTTCCCATACACGGTACAGAATCCCCTCCATGCGGTGCTTCCTTCCTTTGCTCTCCGACTCATCTTGAAACCAATGGCTTCTTCCTGCTGCCATGTCTAATTGCCATTGGCTTTGTCCAATGCCTTCCTTTTTTGGGTAATTTTTAACTTAAGTTCCTTCTTCCCTTCCTTCTACCCCTCTTTTCTTCCTTCCTTTCTTTCCTCTTCTTCCCTCCTCACCCTTCCCCTATTCTCCCCTTTATTCTTTCCCTCTTCCATCCTTCCTTCCTTTCTTCCATCCTGCCTCCAGATTTGTTGAGGTATAATTGTTAAATAAACATTGCATATATTTGCAGTGTACAATGAAATGCTTTGATATTGCACACACTGTGTAGTGATCACCATAATCACGCTAAGGAACACACCCACTGCTTCGAATGGTTATTATTGGGTGGTGAGAATATTTAAGATCTATTCTCAGCAATTTTCACATATATAATATGTTATTATTAACTTATAATTGATGTATTATAATTGATGTATATCAATATTCTCTCTCTCTCTCTCTCTCTCTCTCTCTCTCTCTCTCTCTCTCTCTCTGGTACTGGGGATTGAACCCAAGAGTGCTTTACTACTGAGCTACATCCTCAGCCTTTGTAATATTTGGTTTAGAGACAGGGTCTTCCTAAGTTGCTTAGGGCCTCACTAAATTGCGGAGACTGGCCTTGAACTCACGATCTTCCTGCCTCAGCCTCCTGGCTGTCGGGATTACAGGTGTGAGCACCGCACCCAGCAATATTCTCTTGAACCAGAAAATAGTGCTTGCAGGGCACATGCCAAACATAACCAGGGAGGGCAAAATAGAAACTTGATCATTTTCAGCACTTGGCACTTTACAGTTTATAAATACTTACCTGCCCTGGGAAAGGTAGACATAGACATCCCTGACAGGGTCCACGGAGAGTCTCTCTCACTATTTTAATCACAAATTGGACACAGTTTTGGAGATTTTCCAATTTCAAAGATGAAGTGGCACGGGTAATGCAGTGGGTAAGAGTGCAGACTTCGAAGGCAGAGAGACCTCAGCTGAATCTCACCTTCGCCCTAACTTGCTGTGGAAGTTTGATAGATAATACAGGTTAATCAACTGAATCTCAGCTTCTTCATTTGAAATTAAGGAATATAGTGGGCCCTCACCGAAAGGCTTTGGCAAGGACTTAAAGAATAATACACTCAATGCATTCAGCATGGTACCTGAAGTTCAACTCAGTCAATGAGGGTATAGTGAGACCGTTACCTTATTTTGCTTCATCTCTTTATTCAAGGTCAATGCTTATGTTTTTGATAGTAGAAAGTGAAAATTAAAGTGACAGCCATAGAATTATTCCTTACATATGTATCTGAATAGATCAAACATGTTGGGTTTAAATTAAAAAATGGGAACTTTGATCACAAGAACTTGATGAGGAGCAGGAGACTTAAAGTTTTGGGAGCATCTTAATAGACATATGTAGAGTGAAGTACTTAACTTTTCATGTTCTCAACACTATCAGGCTTGTATGTGACTGACTTTAAGGGTCTGGAGCTGCACGCTGAGCTTTCTGGGTAATGGTCTGTTTCAGGGAAACTGCACAATCAAGCTTCCTGAGTCTAAGCAGGTGGACAGGCTGCCCTTGGGTTTTGGAACTGGACTGGAGCTGTCATTCCACTTACTCAGACCGACGTGACCTTCTTTCCACACCTGAGGCTGTTTTCTGTGAGCCAAATATGGATATGCCAGGTGCAGAAAAGAAGTTCTTTGCTGTGGAGAATAATTTGGAGTAATATCTGCTCATAAACAGAGTCGTTTCCTCTGAAAGTGATGCATTAGCAGCTGGGCTGGCCACTCGGCACTGTTCTTTCAGGCAGAACAACAGAAGGTCTGAATCACCTTCCGGAAGCACCTTGTGGCAATTTGCTAATTATTTTTATGAGGCCAGATCAGCAATAAAGGTGGCCTTCCTTCTTCGTTCTTTTTCCTAGCCATGTGACGGGAGAGACCATTTCTCAAGCCTGCATATGAGAGCCCAGCCTGCCAGGTGAGGGGGGTGTGGAGCCTGTTGGCCAGATTGCTTTGCACTCTTTGCCTTTGCACGTCCTTGTTCTGGTCCTGAGTTTTTGTCCTTCTTGGAGTTGGAAGCTGTGTTGTTTTCCTTGAGTTGCCATAACAAAATACCATACACTGAGTGGCTTAGTTCAACAGAAATGCTTCTTTCGTAGTTGTAGGGGCTAGAAGTCTGAAAGCAAGGTACTTGGCAGAGTCATGCTCTCTCCTAAGCCTCTAGAGGAGAAGAAGCTCTGAGCTTGTGGTGCTGCCCGCCATCCTCCGCACTGTTCCTCTTGCAGCTGTGACACTCTGGTGGGTCTCTACCTTCATCGTCACTTTGCATTTTCCCTGTCTGTATCTGTCTCTGTATCTTTAATAATAAGGATGCCAGTCATATTAGATTAAGGGCTCACCCCACTCTTCTTAATGAATTGCATCTGTGGTAACCCTAGTTCCGAACAAGTTCACATTAGAAGACATTGAGAGTGGGATTTCAGCAAATCATTTTTGGGAAAGCAATGGAAGCAGAAGGTATCCAAGGATACCACATTTATGAAGGCTTGGGCATCCTTTGCAATTGCCTGAGGTTGGTTAAGAGCTGCTTCAAGTGTATACTTGGTAGGTAGGTGGAGAGGGGCTCAGTTCCAAGCATATGCTCATTGTACACACGTGTGTTCATGAGCATGTCCTTGGTGAGCTACTTTCTTTTGTTTAAGTGAACACAGTAATTTAGTAAGACGGTAGCATTCAAACCAACAAATAAAAAGAGGACTTCCATCTCCCTTCTGAATCATCATCCATATTTGAGGGTCACCATCATTCCCGAGGCAACTCTTCTGTGACACAAGCCTTGTTTCCTGAGGGAAGGAAAAAACTGTGCATGGTCATATTGAAAGTACCACAGGAAAGTTAAAACTCTAGAGTTAGATGTTTAAGAAAACCAAACTCTTTTAACCAACAGGGCAGCTTTGAAATTTAATGAAAATCTTCTGAGACATACTACAATGCCATTTCATGAAAATATGGGCGGTTCTGTGGTGAATTTCATCCACAGTGCCTTAAGTGCTGTACTAATTTTAGAAATTATGCTGTATACAGAGCTTCTGCATCCTGACCACATTTAATTCAATATTTCCAAATCCTGTGGAGGTGTAGTCCCCTCTGGAGACAGTACCAACTCTACTCAGACAAGATATTCCAGGATTTTGAGACTATTTCATTCCTTAATTATATTACAGATATATACTTGGCATAGTAGGAAAAATCTGAATGTTAAATTAGCTGTGTGAGTTTGGGCCTCAGTTTCCCCAATTGTATAAAAAAATAAAGTACAATGAAGACTTTGAATTTCTGACTTCTAAGGTTGTCTCTCACATCTATCCTTCTTGTAGTCTATGGTTTGTAATGATTTTTTTCTAGATCATTTTGGAAGGTAGATCAGGGAATTAACCAGGATTTTAGGGGACTGTCTGTGCTTTGGCATTCTGCTCAGTTCTGCTGACAAAAATCTTCTGTTGCATGAAGGATTTCCCTGGTATTCGACCTCCACGTTTTTCAGGCTTGTCGATGCCTGTAGCACAGCAGTGACCTTGCAAAGTGAAACAGCCACTTTGCATTTCTTTCTGCCAGCAATCACGCTCTCCAAAGGCTGTCCCAGAGATTATTGATGAGGGGGCATGGCCCAATGTGATCCCTAATATTTGTGTAGCTCTTTAGACTTTCCACAATGAATTCATGAACACTCATTTATTTAATCCCCATGATAGTCTGAAGGTAGGCTAGACTGGCATTATTATTCTCATTTGAAGAATGAGGAAGCCAAAGAACATTGAGGCTATATTGCCTTAACAAGGTCACAGAGTAAACTAGTGGCAGAGGAAGGACTGGAATACAAATTACAAATTTTTCTGGCTTCTAGTTCAAGTTTCTTTCTATCATATTACATTCAAATTGAACCCACAGATAAAGAAAGGAAAGAACTTAATGTTCTCCTACTGTGTGCCAGAAAATATATTACACAGAATCCAAACCATCATGTTTTTGATCCCAAGGACTGTATTCTTTCCATTCCCAGTATTTCTTTCTTGATACCTGGATGCAAAACTGTAAGTTCCAGGTGCAGTGACATAAAACTGATCAAGTAGGTTTGGTTTCATAGGTAACTCAAACACTCTCAGTTGTGCAGGGCTAGTACAGTTAGGGATGAAAACAGCTCTGGAGTGAGATGGTCTTCTGTGTCCTCCAGGGAGATTCCACGGTAGGCGAGTAAGAGTGATGGGAGCTGTCAGGAAATGTGTGTTGCTTTCCCTCCACAAGAGACCCCTGGAAGACAGAATGACCCACGAATGTTGCTTTCCTTTCACTTCCTGGTGTGCTCTTTGGAAATGCCCGTAAGTCTTTATGGCTGCTCTGAAGACTTTTTCCCCTGGTGGCTGGGCCCACAGTGATCTTGATAGGGACTGAGCTGGAGGAAGTATTGTTAAAATCATTGCAATAGTGCCTGTCCTATTTTTTTCATTGGCCATTGGTACATCAGATAATATTATGTGATTGTGTTATGGAAATAGAGCTCATTATAAGAAGATAAGATTGTGTTTCCGTGAGAGAATGGGCTTGGGTTACCAGAGCTGTTCTGGGTTCTTGGGAAAGTACATTAAATCCCTGGGCTCCAGTTTTCCCATTTTTCTTGGTGGTGGTTCTGAGGCTTCAAGGAGATGATGTATGTAGAGTGCCACACCCCGTGTTTGGGCCTTTTGTATAGTTAGTCCTGGACAAGAAGCTCTTCTTTCTTCTCACCTCTCTTTTGAGTTAACGATATGATTTTGTTAAGGTATTCTGGGATAAGGAACATTTTATTTGAAAGTGGTTTATGATCTTCAAGAACAAATATCAGAGCTTTAGAAAGAAGTTCTCAGCAAGCCTTAATAGCATGCTAATTGTTCCTCTTCTGTGTATTTGGCATTTCTTCCTTCTGGGAACTTTCTTCCCTCTCTCCATATATTTCTTGTGGGGATTGATAAAGAGTGGCTCTGCCTTCCTTACTACAGTGATTGGTCCAGGGTGGACACATGATCCTAGAAAGAGCCAATCACAGTCTTTATTGGAGTTTGCTGTGGTTACCAGTGGATAAAGAGCAGCACACTTTGCTGAGAGTGTTAGCTGTGAGCAAGGGTGAGCCTGAAGCTGCTGGTGGCTGTCTTTGATGCCTTTAGAAAGAGCCTCCTGAGGATGAA
This sequence comes from Marmota flaviventris, assembly GCF_047511675.1. Classification (NCBI taxonomy): domain Eukaryota; kingdom Metazoa; phylum Chordata; class Mammalia; order Rodentia; family Sciuridae; genus Marmota; species Marmota flaviventris. The sequence goes on from NC_092504.1 coordinate 9,712,756, forward strand.
GCCCCCATGATGGAAAGTGAAACAAAAAAAATTTTAAAAAAAGATAACTCATGGTGTATTGGAACCTTTGAATCTATTTGACCGTGCTTAAGTTCACCCTTGCTCTTCTTCTGACTGCTTGATTCTCTGAGACCAAACATCCTTTATCGTTTAATTTTTCTTTTTTTTTTTTGCCTTTTGATTGAAAAAAACCCTAATGTTTACTTGGAATGGGTGGATAAAATGAGGGTTCTGGTGTCATAGGAAGCATATAATGAAGAGGTACCTATAGAAGAAGGCAGGTAAGGTGTTAAAGAGGATCACTGAAGACTTATTTTGCCTAATCACAGTAGTCAGGAGCTGGCTTGTTTTTCAGAATAGACTTACATAAAAAAAGCAGGGCCCATGTATTGACTCCTGATTTCTAACACTGTTATAAAAATGATAGACATTTTTGAGGATCTGTCTCCTGTCCCAAATCCTATGTGTTTTTTTAGGCATGATTATAGGCAATTAGAAAGCTCTGCCTGGCAGTCCTCAGGGGGAAGATGCTCTCCTTGCATCAAATAGCCAGCACATTGCAGTTGTCTGAAGGGAGATGCAGTAAGGACTCAGTCCTGGGGCCAGCCATGTTCATTGGCTGCATTCCTAGACTGGTGCCTCCTTCTGGAAGTCCCCATAGAGAGTTTTGGTGGAGGTGCTTTTCTCCTTTTGATTCAGCGTCTTTCTACTCCTAGCCTTTCTGTCCTTCTCCTCCAAGCTGACATGTTCCTAGGAGGCAGGAGCCTTTTGTTCAGGGCTCCTTCATAGCCAGACTCTTTCTCCACCTGTGCTGCATCCATCTGATTCTCAGGTGTGCCATTCTGTGAGAAAAGTGGACCCCGAGGAGATGGCAGCTTTTCTGTCTATTGTTTGCAGTGTTGCAGTAAGTGAATGAAGCCTTGATTGGTACTTTCATTTTGGCTCGTTGTTGGAATTGACCACCTGGACACCTGGCAGCTTGACAGTTTGAAATTCATTCCTGTGGGTTTTTCTAACCATTATCATGCATGATTTTCCAGACTGGCTAGGAACAGAGAAATGTGTCTGGGAGTGAAGCTCACACTTCGTGCAGGATTTTCAACCCCAGCTGTCCATTTAAAGATACTGATGCTCAGGTCCCCTCTCAAACTAGTTATATTGGAATTTCCATGACTACATTTCAAACATGGTAATTTAAAAACTCTTGGTGACCTAATATTAGCCAAGATTGGGAACATTGTTTAAGAGGCATCAGAGTCCTAATCTGTGACATGAATAGCATAGCTTCCGGAGGTTTTGTTCATCTACTGGATGAAAATCATATTAGGGTAGTGTCTGGAAAACTGCAATTCTCCTGTGGGTGGTAACTAATCCAAAGATGGATGAAACAATATTGATCCATTGCATGAGTCTGTGCATGTGTGTGTATTCTTTGTTGGAAGGATGGACCAGGGAGTAAGGGAATAAAGAATCCAGAATCAAGGAATAGCCAACGCTAGGCCTGAGTGTCCAGAAGCACAGTAAATCAGAGCATGGGGCTTCTGAGATCTTTTAAGTGAACATGGTTCCTTATATATGGGGCAGCTCAGTCCTCTTTGGTCTTGGAGACTGCCAACTGCTTATTTTTGAGGGATGAATCTTGGATTTTCCTTTCCAACTAGCCAACTGTGAGGAATCTTCCTGCTTATCCCATTTCTTCTGGCCATTATTCCAGAGATGTGCCAAAATGCATTCTATTGTCATGCATAACTAATTAGAACAAACTACCAAGGTAAAGCTCCAACTGCTGAAGGAGTTAGTGGTTAATGGCTGGAGGGGACAGCCTTGGAGGGGACAGACCTGGTCTTGCTGCAAAGCTGCATCCTTGGGCCAGTTTCTGAGCTTTCCCCTCATCTGCAATGAGATAGGTATGTCCCTACCAACTTTCTAGGGCTTCTGGGGGTTTATTTATATGAGCAGCTCCAGAAGGTGGAGTTTCTTTCTCTGGTCATTCACAATAGGAGAATGTTCCTGGAGGTTTTAGAGGAGGCGGCAGTCAGAGGAAATTCATCACCAACGGGATCTGAATATTACACAAAGAGGACAAAGAAGGCTTTGAACGTAGCTTTGTTTAATACACTCTAATGACAACATTATTTTCCTGTTTTTTTAAAATCATACATAGTTGTCTTTAGATGATCATACAGATTTACAAGCTATGAGCTCTTCGGCTCAATTCATAGAATAAAGATTACTTTAGGTATCAATAGAGTCACACATGGAAATCTGCTTGACTGTTTCCTATGGGATAAAGATATTCATTTTCCTGATTCCTTACTGAAAGCCTTTTCTCAATCACTTTTAAATTGGTGGCCACCAGAGGGGAGTGGAGTAAGGGGAGAAGGTATGGGGGTAGGAAGGATAGTAGAACGATCGGACACTATTACCCTATGTACATATATGATTACACGACCTGTGTGATTCTATATCATGTACAACCAGAAGAATGAGAAGTTATACTCCATGTATATATGATGTGCCAAGATGCATTCTGTTTTCATGCATAACTGATTAGAACAAATAAATACAAAACAAAACAAAATTTGTGGCTAGTTATTATGGCAGGATAAACTGAAGAGGGGAAACCAGACTGTTTTCCCTTCCAATGCAGCCATCCTTCAGTACAACTACCTGTTCAAGTTCCAGCCATTTGAGGAATAAAATTGGTTTAACTTGGAAGTCAACCAAGACTACTTAAGACACTCTGTGAAAGGGTCTGAGCTTCTATTTAGCATCCACAGGAAAAGCTGTGGTCAACTTATAAGGTTCATTGTGGACGTGGATTGATGTTTGGTGTTGCATGTTTCCCATATCAGTATGCTGCTCACCTCAGCCAGCCCCAGTTTTCTATCATGCTGCCTGGTTCTTCTCTCCACCTTTTATCTTCTTGCAGGATATTAGCAGAACTCAGAAAGAAAATTAGGAGATGGTGACATCTATTAACCACTCCCTTCTTGATGTGTGCTTGGAATTTTGTTCATATTTTAGCTAGTACCTCTACTTAATGCATGGTAATCACGCTTTGTTTATTATCATTGCATGTCTCTTTCCATTGTCACTCTGTAGATGTCTTGAAGCTAAATACTGTTAGTCTTTTTTCTTGTGTTATCTATACCTTCTGCCTCCCACTCCTAAACCTGGTTACCAGGCTGTACATAATAATCATTCGGTTTTATTATATAGTTCAAATTTTCATCTCTACTTTTTAAATCACCCCATATATGGCCAGCAAAAATATCTTTCTAAAACATAATCTTGTCCAATTTCTACTTAAAACTCTTCAATGACCCCAATTTTCTAAAGGATAAAGTTCAAGTTCCAAATCCTTTGTTTTAGCAAAAAAAAAAAAAAGTCTTTGGAGGTTTTGTTCTCACCTAGTTCTTTGATTCACCAACCACTGTTTGCTCCTCCACCTCCTTAATACCATCTTATTTTGTACCTTTGAGCCATTACATCAGTTACTCATTAAGCACAAAAATGCCTGTTTCCCACTGCCCACCCCACAGACTGCCCTTCTTCCTTCACAATTCCACATCTTGAAGGGTTGAGTTGCACCTTACAGCAGTCAACATGTGGACCTGGCATCAGGCTGCTTGAGTTCAATTTCTGACGAGTTGTCATTTGTCCTGGCCTTAGTGCTCTTATCTGAAAAATGAGGTAGTAGTGTGCTTGGTGGGAGAAGTCAAGGAGCTAATCTGCATCATCTATAGGAAGCACTTTGCAGGATGCCAGGTGCAGAGTGAGTGTTCAGCTAAGTTTATCTAATTTCTTAATGGACTCAGTGCCAATCTCACTGTTATTTTGTGTGTGTGTAGGGGTGGGTGGGGACTAACAAGGTACAAAATAAGACTAACAAGATAGCTGTATTAACTAGGAAGTAAAGGTAGCATAAAGGTCAAGCCCAGAAAAAAGAGCTCCAGCCCCATTTGGTGTGGGTTTGTCTGGGGAGATGCTCTGGGGAGAGGGGTGTTGGAACCAAGTACCTAAGGATGCCCCAAAAGTGTTGCATGGAGGTGAGGATGTAGGGAGTGTGGAGTTGCGGCCTGATGAACTGTAACAGGGAGAGAGACTATCAAGCACAGGTGCATGTGGTGTTTGGTGGCTTTGGGATGCAGTAATCTCCTGGTCAGCCCACTGCATTCCAGACACCTGTCTCTTTCTTGCATGAAGGAGAAAAATGGAGGAGAAGAGGCTCAGGCAGCAAAACTTTCTTCCTGATGGAAGGTCAGGTGAGAGGTAAGTTTGTGCCTCTCTTTGTGAGCCTGAGTGTGTGACAGTTGTCCCCAAGGGAGTCTTTTTTTTATATATATATTGCATATATAAGATTTTTATTCAAATAAAAATTAATTAACTAAAGCATTTATAATGACATTTAAAAATGTTCTCAAAAGAACAAAAAAATAATCATCAGAGTATGATTACTCTTTAAGGTCAATTTATAAAATAAATTTTCATTCAAATGAAGTATATTTAAAAGTGAAAAGACAAACTCTCTTCTTCTGCACCTTTCACATTATTTTCAATAATTTGTTTTAAAAATTACATATAATAGTTAAAAAAAGAAGCAAATTTTCTTATGAAGTATACAGTTGGAAGCATCAAAATGTAATTTAAAAAAAATGCTCCAGTTCTAACATGTACATTTATATTAATAAATTGAGTTCCTTAATCTCTCTTTTAACCTTGATAAATGGAGTTGGTTTGTGTGGAACAGCCTTTGTTCATTTCTTCACAGAGAAGAAGGTGAGGCTGGATATATCAGGGTCCTCTGGGGCTTGGGTGAAGAGGAAGTTGTTTCACCCTTGATGTCCCATGAGTAGACCAGTAGGCTGTTGGCTATGATCAGGATCAATTTTTGCAACTGCTTTTGGTATGTATGAAACAAAAATCACTCTGGATCTTTCTCTCCCTGCTCATGTCCCTCATTCACAATGAGTTAAAATCACTTCCTCTACCCAATGCAAATGGAAGAAGAGTTATTTATTTTTTAACCATAGGTCGGGGAGTTCACAGAGGCCCTTATGAGACTTTGCATTGAACTTCAGTTTAATTAGGAGTTTGGCAGCTATGTATGTTTAGGTAGGGTCAGGTGGAGAGAGGGCACTGGAAGCAGAGGGTATCATGTGAAGAAAAGAATAGCACTGAGTTGTCACATGTTCATCTCTTTCTTCAAAACTGGAACTGATGGCCATCAATATCATTTAGTAGATGGGGAAAAATCAAGTTAGGGATACAAAATACAACACAACTGTGGTGGGAGAGGTTGTGCAGTGAGACTTATTTTGTCTAAAAAGAATGAAAAAAAACCCAAAAATTATTATATTTGGTAGTGATTATCCCATGGCTGATCAGAGTATTGTATAAAGATGGATAGAGCACTAAGCATCCCATAACATGTATATTTAAGTGTTGGAAGAGTGCTCATTGTTTTGCATTCTTTAGGGTAGGCATTTTGTTTTTGTTTCAATAGTTTTATATAGAAGAGAATCAACATATTAAAATGTTATGAATTGTGAGGTGTTCTTGGGTTCTGTGTGCAAATGTCTGAGAAGTATACTGGGAAATTGATCAGCATTTGGTTGTCCATATAGCTACTTGCCAAAGTGATGTAGTAAAAAGAAATGGGCTTGTTAGCTGGCCAGATTTGGGTGAAAGTCCAGGCTCCTCCTTACAAGCCAGGGAAGATGATTTGTGAAAAGTTGGGTAAATCCTCAAAAACAGAAGTTGACATTATCACCAACTGTTATGTGGATATTTAATGTGAAGTGATCATTGATCTCTTTGGGAGCAAGAAATAATACATTTAATAAAATTCTATTTGCTCCAAGGGGAGTGTTAATTTGTTGTTCTGATCAAACACTGACATCTCATTTTATATAAGAGGACATAATGTTAGAGATTCTTACTGAGAGTCCATGAATAGGTTTTACGGGGTCTACTAGTCTTCTAAAATTGTGTTGAAAATGTGTGTGTGTGGGTTCACATTTGTGTGTGTCTGTACAAGTTTGTGATATGTCTCATTCTGTAGGTGGGTATGAATATTGGATTCCTTTTCTAATTAACACCTGAGTTACCTGTGAAATTTTATACTTCTCTTTAATTTTTTCAGTTAATTAAAAAATCAAGGCTTAAAATTTACATGATTTAACTGAATGTTATTTGGAACACTGGAGGCTTGAAACGTAAGCTTTCTGCATCCAAATTTGTTGACATTTCTGCTACATTATGCTGGTCCTGTTTGGGGACATAAGCAGTAAACATGGTAAAGGTAAATTCAGTGGGTTCTGGGGAATAGTGACCATTTAAATTCCATTTTTGTTATAATTAAGTTTGCCATTCTTTGCTAGGTATAGCCCCACTTGGAATTCATAATGATTGTCAATATCATCTCTCTGTCAGAACATACAGACTGTGCTTCCCCATTCCAGATGCCCATGTGGTGATTTAAAGACCAGTCAAGGGTTCACATTAGATTTCAAGATTGAAAGCCACTGTGTTTTTTTGCCTGGCTGCTTTTGCTTTCAGGAGACACTTGAGTGCCATGGAGTGTGGTCAGAACATTCTCCTGTTTTATTCTGTGATTCCCAGTGATCAGGCCAAGGACTAATGCACCTTGCAGACAGTGTTCACCTGTCAAGGCCAGTGACTGCTGCCTACTTGATTCCTTGCGACGAGTTTGAATTTCAGGGCCAATTTTCTCAGCTTTGCTCACCTTGTTCAGCCATGAGGATGACTTCCCAATGATATTCAACATTTTATTTTGCAATTTAAAATAGATTCATATTTCTTGGTTCTCGTTGTTTAAAATGACCTTTTCTATTATTTAAAAATAATTAAGTAAATGAACAGATCAAAACATTTCAACAGTACAAACAGAACAAAATTCTGAAAGTTAAAGTGTGAGCCCTTTTCCCACTGGAGAAGAAGTCAGCATTAAACATTTATTTTGTATTTGTCTAGAAAATGTCTGTGTAAATTCATGCAAAACATGTAAATATAGCTTGAAACAAAACTGAGATTATTACACAAGTCTACTTTTCTCTGAGTGATATAACTCACTATTTGAAAGGTCTGTCTGGCTTTCCTTTGCATGAATTAAACATTATTTATTTATATAGTACCATGGATTCAGTTGTTTTTCCTTCCCTCCCCTGGCTAATGCAAGTAATGCTAAAATGAACACCCTTCTTAAATACATCTTAGCATGCATGGTCACAGACATTAGTAAAATATCTGTAAGGCTAGTTTTCCAGAAGTAGAATTGTTGAGGTAGAGAATCTGTACACCTGGCTCATTTTGTAATCTTTATTTCTATACTATCTAATAACATAATTAATGAGTTCATTTAATTTAGCAATTTAAAAACATGAGCTCCCTAGTTTTTTTTTTCTCATAGAACACTTCTAATAATAAATGTGTATGTTTTTTTTCCTCATATAAAACAATTCCCCAACTCTGGGCTCTACCTGGGTTTCCAATGATCTAAGTGATTCTAACACCACCTAGAACTTCTGCAGGTCCCACAGAGGTTAAGGACTTAGTCTCACAAGACTGCCCTCACAAGATGTCAGTCACAATCTGTGTGCTATAAAGCTGGTAGTTCCCATGACTGTCTTGTCTAGTTTGATAATTTGCAAATGGCTCAAGAACTCAGGAAAGCATTTTATATCACTGTGACAAAATACTGGAAAAGCAACTTGAGGAAGACTTATATTGGGTCATGGTTTCAAAGGTTCCAGTTAATTATCAGCTGGCTCCATTTTTTTCTGGACCTGTGGTGAGGTGGTACATCATGGTGGAAGGAGGGCATGTGGACCAAAACTGCTCAACTGACAGCAGAAGCAAGCAGAGGAGCAGAAGAGAGTCCAGGAATAAAATATACCCTTCTAAGGCAATGTCCCCAGTGATCCATCTCTTTTCACCTAGGCCCCACCTCCTGATGTTTCTGCCACCTCCGGATAGAATCACCAAATAGAAGATATATTTTGTTAATCGGTATTCTCCAGACATACAGAACTGATAGGATCTATTTATCTATCCATGGATTGGTTGATCCAACTAATTATCTATCATGTATATATTTAAACTCATGCAAAAACATTTCCATAAAACTTGAAGCAATTATCTCAAATCTTGAAACAAGGTAAGTGCAGAATTTCATAGTAATCTGCCTCCATGTTGTTTCAAGTCTTATGTACATGTTTTTGCATGAATTTGCAAAAAATGCACATACTAAGTATACGAACTATACGTGTGTGTGTGTGTGTGTGTGTGTGTGTAGATAGATAGATAGATAGATAGATAGATAGACAAATGGATGGATGAGTGGATCTAGATATTTGAGAGGAGATTTGTTAGAGGGACTGGCTTATGTGATAATGGAGGCTGAGATATCTCACATCAGGATGGCTGTGAGCTGGAGATACTAGGATGCTAGGAGCCTGACTCAGTCCAAGTCTAAAAACTTTAGAACCAGAGAAGTCAATGGTTTAGCTCTGAGGGTGAAAGTCTGAGAACTCTGTGGGGGGTCAGTTTGTGGGGGTACTGAGGCAAGTCTCAGAGTGCACCTGCTGGAGAGCCTGGAATTCTGATATCCAAGGGGTGGAGAAATGTCCAAACTCAGGGTACGCATGCGCGTGCACACACACACACACACACACACACGCACACACACAGATAGAGTGAGCGCAAATTCACCTTTCGCTCACCTTTCTGTGCCATATGGGTTTGCAGTTTATTGGATGGTGCCTGACCCTATTCAGTTCACCAACTCATGCTAATTTCCTCTGCATACACCTACACAGATGCACTCAGAAATAATGGTTTGCAGTTTTCTAGATATTTCTTAATCTAGTCAAGGTGACTATTATAGATGCAAAGGGTAAGGTGTGGGGGAGGGGTACGGAGCTTCGCACTCTCTCTGGGCACATTGTCCCCACAACTCTTCCATTTACAAACTAACCGGGAACCTCTCTAAGCAATCTTCAGGGTTTTAATGGAGGTCCTATTCAAAGGCATGATGAAGTCATCGGTTATAGGTAATTAACTCAATCTCCAGTTCCACTCCCATCACTGAAGTCTGGGGAGTAAGACTAAAGTGCCAACCTTCTAATTAGTGGTCAGTTCCTCTGGCAACCAGTCCCAATCCTGCAGCCATCTAGGTGCTCACGGAGATTCAGTTAGCATCAACTCAGCAGGTTGAAAGAGCTTATTATGGACAACAAAAGACAAGCCTCTCACCCTTATTACTCAGGAAATTAATTCCAAAAGTTTCAGAACCTTTGTTTTAGAAATGAGTGCAAAGATTTTATATATATATATATATATATATATATATATATATATATATATATATTTCTTATATAATTATATGTGTAAACATACATATAAAATATTAATAAGAAATATATATGTATTTTTTCTAGCAAAATATCATACTAGTCATTAAATTGATTGTTTAAAATATGCCATATGGCAAACTTCCTTTCACCTATGAAACTTCTCCAGGAGATTTTTCTTTCTACCAATGGTTTGTTGTTGTCCCCTACAACCTGAACTTGACTGAGTGTATGAGCGGATTGCTTCTTCAAAATCAATGTTACCTTCGAGAACTCTGTGACCATCAGGTGCTTTAGATTCCCTCCTCACTGTTTCCATACTTG